>NC_088243.1:43474251-44074251 GCF_036934945.1 Oncorhynchus masou masou
GTTATTGGGATTGTGGCTGATTAGGGGTGTGTGTTGCATAGGTTTAGCTGCCTGAGGCGGTTCTCAATCAGAGTCAGGTGATTCTTGTTGTCTCTGATTGGGAACCGTATTTAGGTAGCCTGTTTTTCACTTTGTATTTCGTGGGTGATTGTTCCTGTCTCTGTGTTAGTGTTCACCAGGCAGACTCGGTCACTTTTGGATTTTCTTTTTTTTCTTGTATTGGAAGAGAAAAGAACGAGCGCCATTCTCCTTGCGGAGAAGGTGCTAAATACATCATCACGGTCGGTCCCTGGGATTGGGCTAGCTAACACAATTCGTTTTGCTTGGAAGGAAAAGGAGTTGGAGCCTTTAGGACGAGAATCTTCTGGAAGGATTATATTGATGGGGATTCTAAAGCTGACGGTGAAGGACGTGTTTTGTTTCCAAGGCAACTCGTTGGAGGGAGCATACGACGTCGCGCTATATACGGAAGAAAAACATGATGATATCCTGAGAAGGGCAAGAGCAGTGGGAGGTGAGAGGCCGATGTGCCACTACGAAATATCAAGTCTGGCGAAGAATAACTTTAGGGTTGTAACTGTTAACATTTACAACCCTTACATTAAGGATGAAGAGGTGAGGTCTTTTCTGGGGAGATACATGGATAACGTTTCCTCAGCTAGGCACCTCAAAGACTCCCTTGGGTTTTGGAATGGGAGGAGAGGTTTCCAGGCCCTCCTCAGGGAGGACCCAAAGGGACATGGTGGCTACCTCCATCCTCCTGCTATGTTCTCCCTTGGGGCTGACAGGGGGACATTGTTTTATGCACGTCAGCCCCCATTTTGTAGGCGCTGTATGGCCTATGGTCACATTTTCGCCTCGTGCAGCATGAGAAAATGCAGATTTTGTGGATCTGAGGATCACGAGGCGAGGGATCGTGACAAGCCTAAGACATGCCATGGGTGTGGCTCGTCAGCACACCTGTGGCGGGGGTGCCCGGACCGTCAGAGGTCATATGCGTCTGCGGCTGGGGGGGGAGCAGGAGCGGGGGATGGGGGAAGAAGAGGAGGGGAAGGAAACACGCCTCATGACAAGAATACAAGTCCAGAGGGGAAGGCCACAAGGAAGGAAGAGGAGCAAGAAGCGGCGGATGGAAGAGAGAAGGAAACGGAAGGCATGGGAGTAGGAGAACCAGGAAAAGCGGTGGAAGATGGCAACCGAGTGGAGGAGCATGAGAGAGAAGAAAGCGAGGGAGGAGTGGTGGAGAAGAAGATGGCGGAAGATCAAGTGGACTGGGGGGAAAGTGACATGGTGGAAGAGATGAGGGGTATGGTGGAGGAGCTGGCGGGGGGGGGGGGGTGGTATCTCTCCACTGCCGCCATCACCAAAGAAGAGAATGAAGAGGAGGGTGCGATTGGCCAACAGCGATTGGCCACAGCGTGGGGGAGGGGATAGCCAAGAGAGTGATGGGGGTGGGAGAAACCTCTGGGTTGCTGCTGGTTTCCCAAGACTCTCAACTTCATTTGGGTGGGGACACACCTAACAAGACTCAGGACTGGGTACAGGAGGAGGTGGGGAGTTTTTTGTTTGGGGACTCAGCCTCCCCAATTTTTTTCCAAACCAGCTGCAACACTGGGGAGGGGGAGGATTGTGGGGATTGTGCTCCACTATTCCTGCATCCTGGGATGGTGTGATGGAGGAAGAGGGGGGGATGTCGGGATTACGGATGGTGTTCTCACCGGTAGATATGGAGCAGGGGAGCATCGGGTGAGTCTCCTGTTTTTTTTTTTTTCTGTCTGAGTTTAGAATTTGTGTGTATTACATGTTTTATTTTTATTCATGGAGTCTAATTTTACTTTTGTTAGTTTAAATGTAAGGGGTTTAAGAGATATTGTTAAGAGGAGGGTGGTTTTTAGTTATTTGGAGGGTGTGGGTTTTGATTTTTGTTTTTTACAGGAGGTTCACCTGAGGGATGGAGGGGATGTTAGAAGATTTAAGAGGGAGTGGGACAAGGGGGAGTCGTTTTGGGGTGTAGGGGGGTGCACTCATCGGGGTAGGGATTTTGTGTGGGCACAGGGAGGTTAAAGTGGAGGATTCATTTGTGGTAATGCAGGGGAAGGGTTATAGGGGTGGATGTCACGATAAGGGATTGTAAATTTAGATTAGTGGTGGTGTATGGGCCACAGGTGGTGGCAGACAGGAAGGAGATGGTGGACTGTCTGACGCCCCTGTGTGTCACAAATAGGAAATTAGTGATAGGGGGGGATTTTAATACAGATTTAGGAAGAGGGGGGATAACAGTGCAGGCGCCATTGCTAGGCTAATGGCTTGCCATGGTCTGGTAGATGGTGGTATGCACACTACTCCGAAAATGGACGGTCCTACATGGCGTAACTCCAGGGGGGTTGAGCGGAGGCTCGATTATATTTTTGTAACCAGGTCTTTGGGAAAGTTGTCTGGGCGGCTGTTGCCTGTTTTCTTTTCGGATCACGACGGGGTGCTCCTGCAGGTGGGGTCGCCAGTCTGCCTCTTTGGTAAGGGGTACTGGAAGCTAGATCGGGATGTGCTGGAGGAGCAGGCTTTTGTTGACAGGTTTTGTTTTCTTTAGGAGGCTTGAGGGTCTCCGGTCCATGTGCGAGGGGGTGTTAGAGTGGTGGGAATTAGTTAAGGTGAGGATTAGGGCTTTTATAATAGGGTATTGCAAGAGGAAAAAAGGGAGGAGAGGAGGGAGGTAGATCGTATCCAAAGGTTAATTGAACTCGAATACGAGGCAGGCAACCTCGGCGGGTCGTTTGACTGGGAGAGATCCTCAACCCTAAAGGCGCAGCTCAGGGAGTTGCAGGAGCGGAAGGCTCGAGCTTTCCTGGAGCGTGCACATAGCGGCTTTCTAGAACATAATGAGACTTGTTCTGCTATGTTCTTTAAGTTGGTTAGGGCAAGACAGAGTAGGAAGGTAATGCATGGTGTTAGGGAAGAAAATGGTAGTATAGTTAGAGAACCAGAGGATATGGTCAGGGTGACAACTGATCATTTCCAAGGTTTATTTAAGGAAAGGGAAATAGATGTAGAGCAGGGAAATGTGTTTTTAGAATACTTGTCCAGGCGGTTGCCGGAGGACATTAGAGAAGTGATGGAGGCCCAGATTTCACTAGAAGAGGTTGAGAGCGCTCTTAGGAGGATGGGAAAAGGGAAGGTGCCTGGGATGGATGGGCTGCCGGCTGAGTTTTATCTCAAGTTTTGGGGTATACTTGGACCAGTGGTCCTCGAAGTCTTGAAGGCCATCCTTGAGACGGGGGTCCCGGGGGATCAATGGCTGTTGGTGTGCTGTCACTTTTATATAAGAAGGGGGAAGTAACTGACCTTGGCAACTGGCGGCCGTTGACCATGCTGTGTGTAGATTACAAGCTACTTGCAAAGGTTTTAGCAGACCGGTTGCGCACAGCCCTTCCCTACGTCGTTCATGAGGATCAGACGTGCAGGGTAGAGGGCCGCTCTATTAGATGGAACCTACAGTTAATCATGGACTCCATCGCTTGGGTTGAAGATAGAGGACTGCCTTTTATGGTAGCAGCGCTAGATCACGCGATCAAAGGCTTTCGCCTGAATAGATCCTTTTTATTCAGAGTGTTAGCTCGATTAGGATTTGGGGAGAAGTTTATAGGATGGATTCGTACATTATATGTCGGAGCGGGGTGCCGAGTTAGTGTAAATAGTCACTTGGGTGACGTTTTTGACCTCTCGTCTGGGGTCAGGCAGGGGTGCCCACTCTCGGCTCTCCTCTTCGTTCTGTACATGGAGCCTCTGGGGGCTGCCATTAGGGCAGACACAGGGGTGGAAGGTCTGCTGATCCCTGGAAGTGGTGGACTGCGTGTTAAGATGACGCAGTACGCTGACGACACTTCCTTGTTGTTGTGCAAAGACTCGTGCCTGACAAGGTCCCTTGCCATCTTTGGGGATTTCACTCGAGCGTCGGGAGCAGTTCTGAACCATGCAAAGTCTTCCGTCTAGTTTTTCGGAAGATGGCGCAGTAGAACGGATGTGCCTGGGGGGTTATCTCTCTGTGAGGGGGCCCTGAGGATTCTCGGGGTCCATTTTGAGACCTCCGGCTCAGTGACGCTAAACTGGAACATGCGTATCGCAGTGGTACAGAGGAAGCTAGCAATGTGGAAAGCTAGGTATTTGTCTTTTATGGGCAAAGTCCTGGTCCTAAAGGTGGATGTGCTGCCGTCGCTTTTGTATTTGGCATACATCTACCCATTGCCGGCTTGTCTGAGAAGGCCTCTAGTGAAGCTTGTGTTTCAGTTTATGTGGAGTGGCAGGTATGAGTGGGTTGCCAGGGCACGCATGATCTGTCCCATCGGGGAGGGAGGTAGGGGGGTACCACATTTCCCCCTCAAGCTGGACACAATTTTTGTTTCTTTCTTGTTAACGGAGCTTGCTCAGCCAGTGATACACCCGTCCGGTTACCTCCTGCGGGTATTTTTCTCGTATCAGGCGAGAAGCATAATGGTGTGGTCTAACACGGGTCCTCGGGCGGAACAACTGCCGTGGCACTTTGGTCATGCGGCCAAGTGGCTGCGTGCGCACCCAGAGGTTGAAGTTGCCCGAGTAGGTTTAGATCATAGGCACCTGTACGAGGAGGTCAGAAAGGCAGAGAGTCCGGCGCCTGTAGTAGGCATCTCGGAAGTGGTCTGGGAGGGAGTGCAGGTGAGGGGTCTGGACAACAGGCTCAAGGACCTGAATTGGTTGAGCCTTCATAAGTGTTTGCCGGTACGTTCCATCTTGTACCGGTATAGTTTAGTGCAATCCCCCACCTGTCCAAGATCCTCTTGTGGCAGGGAGGAGACTGTGCGCCATGTCTTTTGGGACTGTGCCTTTGCTGGAGTAGTATGGGCTAGGGCACGGGTGTTGTTAGGTTTGGTAAAAGGGGATTTTGTATTGACGTGGGCCAGGTTAGAGAGGGGTGTAGGGAGAGCGAGAGGGACGGATAGGGACAGGTTTCTGCTCTGGCTTCTCATTAGTCTCTTTAAACGGGGGCTGTGGGAAGCAAGGCTGAACATGGAGAAGACAGGGAGAGATTGGGGGTGGAAGGGATAGTGAGGAGAGTGGAAGGAGATTTGAGGGGGAGGATGAAGAGGGAGGAGAGGAAGTGGGGGCAGCATGCTGCTCGGGAGAGGTGGAAGGGGGGTTTAGGGCTGGGTGTCATTTAGATTTGTAAGAGGATAGATTAGGGACAGGGAGATAGGGGAAGGTATTTTGTAGGGTGACGGGGAGGGAAGATGCTCCCCTGAGGTTTTGTTTGGGGTTTATGTTTAGTTTAATTTAATTAGTTTAATTAAAAATACCATTATGTGAGTATGTATGTAAATTATGAGTTGTAAAGAATGAATGGTATTGATGATAATAAATTAATTTTTATTAAAAAAAAAACAGGCTGTATAGGTTTTTCATGTTCCGTTTGTTGTTTTTGTTTTTTCTTGTATCGTCGTTTGTTCTATTAATAAACATGAGTAACCAACACGCTGCATTTCGGTCCGACTCTCTTTCGGCAAACGAAGAACGCCGTTACATCGGCTTAGCCCACTAGGAACTTTTCTATCTTTGTTAGTAACTAATATCTACTGTTTGTTTTTTATGTACTTCTGAGATTATTTAGTTAGTTAGTAAATCAATAATTAAGCCAATTTGTATATTGCTGATTGATAATTTATACTAGGTTTCGTGCAGGTAACCAGTAATTTTACGACGTTTGGAATGAGAATAACAAGGTAATAATCATAATAATACATTCATGACAATGACTAATCGATCAGATATTAAAATATCTGAAGAGTTATATTCTGAATAATATAGCTCTGTAAATCGACATTTTTCGTGGTGCCATTAGTTTAATCACGTAATAATAATTACACATAGAGTATTGATTTGATAAAATAACAGTCTTCACATTTAATGACATTACAGGCATGACATAAGTAATATGCCTAAGTCCAGTTACAGCTTGTTATGATCAAGTAGAAACAAAAAAATAAGAGTATTTGTCATTGTTTATTTGGTGGCATTACAAATGTGAATTCCTATTTACAAAAATTTTACCAAAACAAAAGACATTACAAAGTAACCTTTACTTAGGCATGTCATTTAAGAACAAATTCTCATTTGTTTGGTAAAATTTTTGTAAATAGGAATTCACATTTGTAATGCCACCAAATAAACAATGACAAATACTCTTATTTTTTTGTTTCTACTTGATCATAACAAGCTGTAACTGGACTTAGGCATATTACTTATGTCATGCCTGTAATGTCATTAAATCTGAAGACTGTTATTTTATCAAATCAATACAGCCTACCCCAGCAAAACCCATATGAAGCTGAGCCAATTGTGCACCGCCCTATGGGACTCCCAATCCCAGCCGGATGTGATACAGCCTGAATATGAACCAGGGACTATAGTGATGCCTCTTGCACTGAGATTGTTGTTCAATTTCTTCAACAGATGATCAACAGGTTTATATACAGATGAAGTCAGAAGTTTACATACACTTTAGCCAAAAACATTTAAAACCAGTTTTTCAAAATTCCTGACATGTATTTCAGTTAAAATGTATTTGGCTAAGGTGTATGTAAACTTCCGAATTCAACTGTATATTTGTCTCCATTTCAGCACCAATTGGTAGATAAAAAATACTCTGATCTTGAATATTATACTATAAAATAAATAATGGTTTGATTCATCCTGAAAGTTGTTCAATCCATGAAATATTGGAAGGTGAGAAGTGAATATGGGTGGAACAGTAGTCCTATAAATCAACCCTATAATCCTAACTAATGATGTTACTGTGATGACAATGGTCCAGTCGTTGTTAACCGTGTGCCAGGCTCCAGGTTTAAACTACTACATATGGTCTGCGTTGCAAAATGATTCAAATAGGCTACATGTCCCAAAATATTTCACAACTTGTAATAAGTCAGCCTAATATGATTCACTATTACCACTATTACTTCGGGAACAACCACATGAATATGACAGAGGAAAGAAATGTAAACTAACAGAATGAAGGAAAATAACACTGAAGTGACAGTTATACATTAAACATTTATGTGGGTATAACAGACGGTGGCTGCCGATAGAGGGTAACATTTAACACAATACAAATTGTAAAAAATACAGAAGCATATACACCACTGTTCAAAAGTTTGTTGTCAAGTAGAAATGTCTTTGTTTTTTAAAGAAAATATATATTTTTTGTCCATTAAAATGACATCAAATTGATCAGAAACACAGTGAAAACATTTTTAATGGTGTAAATGACTATTGTAGCTGGAAACGGCTGATTTTTAATGGAATATCTACATAGGCATACAGAGGCCCATTATCAGCAACCATTACTTCTGTGTTCTAATGGCACATTATGTTAGCTAATCCAAATGTATCATTTTAAAGGGCTAATTGATCATTAGAAAACCCTTTTGTGATTATGTTAGCACAGTTGAAAACTGTTGTTCTGATTAAAGAAGCAATAAACCTGGCCTTCTTTCGACCAGTTGAGTATCTGGAGCATCCGCATTTGTAGGTTCGATTACAGGCACAAAATGGCCAGAAACAAAGAGCTTTCTTCTGAAACTCGTCAGTCTATTCTTGTTCTGAGAAATGAAGGCTATACCATGGGAGAAATTGCCAATAAACTGAAGATCTCTTACAACGGTGTGTACTACTCCCTTCACAGAACAGTGCAAATTGGCTCTAACCAGAATAGAAAGAGGAGTGGGAGGCCCCAGTGCATAACTGAGCAAGAGGACAAGTACATTAGTGTCTAGTTTGAGAAACAGATGCCTCACAAGTCCTCAACTGGCTGCTTCATTAAATAGTACCCACAAAACACCAGTCTCAACATCAACAGTGAACAGGAGACTCCTGGATGCTGGCTTTCCTTTTTATTGGCCAGTCTGAGATATGGCTTTTTCTTTGCATCTCTGCCTAGAAGGCCAGCATTCCAATGGTAGCCAGTTAGCTTGGGTGCTCTACTGCTTTTGTTAAGTCAGGGTGCTCAGATCAACCCTATTCCTCGGTCAGGGCATCCAGTATGCGCACTAAACGCTCCGAGAGAGAAACACTCTGAATTATCGAACGGAAAATATGACAATGCTCTGAGTTTACGAACACCCACAGCACACTCTGGCACTCCAGATTAAATTTACGAACACACCCATAGTATAGCCAGCCTTTAGTCTTGACATCTTTGGTTGTTTAGTACATGGGCTCACATGTGAATCCTTAAATAGATGGGTGGGGCTAAAGCTTAAGAGGGTGTGAACAATACTGAATGAGTGTAGACAAAGAAGAGCTCTCCAGTAGATACCAAGATCCTCAAAAGGTTCTACAGCTGCACCATCGAGAGCATCCTGACTGGTTGCATCACTGCCTGGTATGGAAACTGCTCGACCTCCGACCTTAAGGCTCTACAGAGGGTAGTGCATACGGCCCAGTACATCACTGGGGCCAAGCTTCCTGCCACCCAGGACCTCTATACCAGGCGGTGTCAGAGGCAGTCCCTAAAAATTGTCAAAGACTCCAGCCACCCAAGTCATAGACTGTTCTCTCTGCTACCACACGGCAAGCGGTGCCGGAGTGCCAAGTCTAGGTCCAAGAGGCCTCTAAACATTTGATTTGATTTGAAAATATTCAAGGGCCATTTGTGGGGTACAAGTTTATCAACTTTCAAAGCAGAATTACTTTCCCATTGTTCCTCAACTGTAGTGTATGACACACAAGATCTTCAGTTTCTTGGCAATTTCTCGCATGGAATAGCCTTCATTTCTCAGAACACGACTAGACTGATGAGTTTCAGAAGAAAGTACTTTGTGTCTAGCCATTTTAAGCCTGTAATAGAACCTACAAATGCTGATGCTATAAAAACTCAACTAGTTTACCTACTTGTGGGCCGGTGGAAAGATTCGGAAGTTCGGATGACTGACGTGCCCAAAGTAAACTGCCTGTTACTCAGGCCCAGAAGCCTAAGTGATATGCATATAATTGCTAGTATTGGATAGAAAACACTCTGAAGTTTCTAAAACTGCTAAAATGATGTCTGTGTGTATAACAGAACTGATATGGCAGGAAAATATCAGAGGAGAATCCATACGCAAACATTTTTTTTTGAGCTGACCACCCATTGAAATGCTTGTTTATGGGAAAATCAAAGGAAATCCTCCCAGATTGCAGTTCCTATGGCTTCCACTAGATGTCAACAGTCTTTTGAAAGGGAAAGGGTTCCAGGCTTGTTTTTTGAAAAATGAGCTAGAATTTGTAGTTTTTCAAGGTGGCTCTCATTTTGACTGTAGTCATGTGGGGTGTGTGGATGAGGGTGCACACTTCATTATTTATCTCCGGTATTGAACACACTATTCTCCTTCTTAAATTTTATTGTTTATTTACATATTTGGGTACCTGAGGATTGATTAGAAATGTTGTTTGACTTGTTTGTATGAAGTTTATTGGTAGCTTTTGGGATTCCTTTGTATGCATTTTGAACGAGTGGAACAGGTGGAATACTGAATCAAGCGCACCAACTAAACATACTTTTTTGGGATATAAAGAAGTACTTTATCGAACAAAACTACCATTTGTTGTGTAGGTAAGGGATTTATGTTATTGCTATTTCTGACTTTTGTGATGCCTCTGCTCATTTGGAAAATGTTTTGAATGCTTTTGTACGCGCGGCGCAGTCCTCAGATAATCGCATGGTATTATGCTTTCACTGTAAAGCCTTTTTGAAATCTGACAAAGTGGCTTTATTAAAACGAAGTTAAGCTTTTTAGATGATGTACGACACTTGTTTTTTCATGAATGTTTAATATTACGATTTTTGTATTTTGAATTTCACGCTCTGCAATTTCACCAGATGTTGTCGAGGTTTGTCACTAGTGGCGCGCCTAGCCTTAATTAATCAAATATTTACTAAATAAACAAATGTATAAAAAGAGCTAATCAATAGGTAACAAGAAATGTACATAACAATAAATAGGCAATATACAGGGGGTACCAGTAACGAGTGAAAGTGCAGGGGTACAAGTTAATCAAGGTCATTTGTAAAGTGACTATGCATAGATAATAAACAGCGAGTAGCAGCAGGATAAAAAAAAGAGGAGGTTCAATTTAAATCGTCCGGGTGGCCATTTGATTAGCTTAGTTGTTCAGCAGTCTTAAGTCTAGTAGAAGCTGTTAAGGAGCCTTTTTGTACTAGACTGACACTCCGTTTCCTCTTGCCGTGCGGTAGCAGAGAGAACAGTCTATGACTTGGGTGACTGGAGTCTTTGACAATTTTTGGGGCATTCTCTGACACCGCCTAGTATAAAGGTGCGGTAGGTAGCCTAGTGGTTAGAGCGTTGGGCCAGTAACTGAAAATTTGCTAGATCGAATCCCTGAGCTGACAAGGTAAAAATCGTTCTACCCCTGAACAAGGCAGTTAACCCACTGTACCTAGGCCGTCATTGTAACTAATTATTTGTTCTTAAGCTTTTGTAACTAGGGGGCAGTATTTTCATTTTTGGATAAAAAACGTTCCCGTTTTAAACGGGATATTTTGTCACGACAATATTGGATAGAAAACACTCTGACGTTTCCAAAAAGATATTGTCTGTGAGTGCAACAGAACTGATGTTACAGGCGAAACCCAGATAAAAATCCAACCAGGAAGTGCCCCATATTTTGAAAGCCCTGCATGCCAATGACTCCTTATATGGCTGTGAATGGGCTACGAATGAGCTTACGCTTTCTACGTATTCCCCAATGTGTCTACAGCATTGTGACGTCTTTTTACACATTTATGTTGAAGAATAGCCGTAAGGGACCACATTGAGCAAGTGGTCACATGATGGCTCCCGCAGAAAATCTTGCGTAAGGTACTGAGGTAGCCATTATTCCAATCGCTTCTTATGAGAAACCAATTGTCCCAGTGGATATTTTATCGAATAGATATGTGAAAAACACCTTGAGGATTGATTCTAAACAACGTTTGCCATGTTTCTGTCTATATTATGGAGCTAATTTGGAAAAACGTTCGGCGTTGTAGTGACCGCATTTTCCGGTCGATTTCTCAGCCAAACGTGAAGAACAAACGGAGCTATTTCACCTACAAAAATTATATTTTTGGAAAAAAGGCATTTGCTGTCTAACTGGGAGTCTCCTTAGTGAAAACATCCAAAGTTCTTCAAAGGTAAATTCTTTAATTTGATTGATTTACTTATTTTTGTGAAAATGTTGCCTGCTGCTAGCAGAGTCTAGCATAGCATTACGCCATGATAAACTTACACAAAAGGCTAAGCTGTGTCTCAATAAATTTCATTTGTGATTTTCATGAATTGGAAAATTTTCTAGGGATATTTATGTCCGCTGCGTTATACTAATTCGTTTGAGGCGATGATTACGCTCCCGCATGCGGGATGGGTAGTATCAAGAAGGTCCTGGATGTAAGGAAGCTTTGCCCCAGTGATGTACTGGGCCATACACACTATGCTCTGTAGCGCCTTCCGGTCAGGATGCAACCGGTCAGGATGC
Organism: Oncorhynchus masou masou; assembly: GCF_036934945.1. Taxonomy (NCBI): domain Eukaryota; kingdom Metazoa; phylum Chordata; class Actinopteri; order Salmoniformes; family Salmonidae; genus Oncorhynchus; species Oncorhynchus masou. The sequence continues at coordinate 43,485,790 of NC_088243.1, forward strand.
TCTCGATGGTGCAGCTGTAGAACCTTTTGAGGATCTGGGGACCCATGTCAAATCTTTTCAGTCTCCTGAGGGGGAAAAGGTGTTGTCGTGCCCTCTTGACAACTGTCTCTGTGTGTTTGTTGGTGATGTGCTTGGTGATGTGGACACCAAGGAACTTGAAACTCTCAACCCACTCCACTTCAGTCCCATCGAGGTTAATGGGGGGCTGAACGGCCCTTTTTCCCCTATAGTCCATGATCAGCTCCTTTGTCTTGCTCACATTGAGAGAGAGGTAGTTGTCCTGGCACCACACTGCAGGTATCGGTGATCAGGCTGTGATCAGGCTACCACTGTTGTGTTGTCAGCAAAATTATTGATCGTGTTGGATTCGTGCTTGGTCACGCAGTCGTGGGTGAACAGGGAGTACAGGAGTGGATTAAGCACGCACCCCTGAGGGGCCCAATGTTGAGGATCAGTCTGGTAGATGAGTTGTTACCTACCATTACCACCTGGGGGTGGCCCGTCAGGAAGTCCAGGATCCAGTTGCAAAAGGAGGTGTTTAGGCCCTTGGTCCTTAGCTTAGTGATCTGTGGTCACTATGGTGTTGAACGCTGAGCTGAAGTCAATGAACAGCTTTCTCACATAGGTCTTCCTTTTGTCCAGTTGGGAAATGGCAGTGTGGAGTGCGATTGAGATTGCATCATCTATGGATCTGTTGGGGTGGTATCCGAATTGGTGTGGGTCTAGGTTTTTTGGCATGATGTGAGCCATGACCAGCCTTTCAAAGCACTTAATGGTTACCAACGTGAGTGCTATGGGGCGGTAATCATTTCGACAGGTTACCTTCGCTATCTTGGGCACAGGGTCTATGGTGGACTGTTTGAAACATGTAGGTATTACAGACTCAGCCAGGGAGAGGTTGAAATTGTCAGTGAAGGCACTTTGGTGAAGGCCAGTTGGTCCGCACATGCTTTGAGTACACATCCTGGTAATCTGTCTGGCCCTGCGGCTTTGTGAATGTTGACCTATTTAAAAGGTCTTGCTCACCTTAATCACACAGTCGTCCGGAACAGCTGGTGCTCTCATACATGCTTCAGTGTTGCTTGCCTCAAAGCGAGCATAAAAGGCATTTAAGTACTCTGTTAGGCTCGCGTCACTGGGCAGCTCATGGCTGGGTTTTCCTTTGTAGTCTGTAATTGTTTTCAAGCCCTGCCACATCAGACCAGCGTCAGATCCGAAGTAGTAGGATTCAATCTTAGTCCTGTATTGAAGCTTTGCTTCTTTGATGGTTCGCATGAGGTTATAGAGGAATTTCTTATTAGCATCCGGATTAGTGTCCCACTCCTTGAAAGCGCAAGCTCTAGCCTTTAGCTGGGTGCGGATTCTGCCTGTAGTCCATGGCTTTGGGTTAGGAAATGTACGTACGGTCACTGTGGGGACGACGTCGTTGATGCATTTATTGATGAAGCCGGTGATGGAGGTGGTATACTCCTCAATGCCATTGGATGAATCCCGGAACATATTCCAGTCTGTGCTAGCAAAACAGTCCTGTAGCGTATTATCCGTGTCATCTGACCACTTCTGTATTGAGCAAGTCACTGGTACATCCTGCTTTTAGTTTTTGCTTGTAAGCAGGAATCAGGTGGATATAATTATGGTCAGATTTGCAAATGGAGGGTGAGGAAGAGCTTTGCTAGCATCTCTGTGTGTCGAGTAAAGGTGGTCTAGAGTTTTTCCCCCCTCTGATTACACATGAGACCTGCTGGTAGAAATGAGGTAAAACAGATTTAAGTTTGCCTGCATTAAAGTCCCCGGGCCACGAGGATGAGCATTTTGTTATTTGATTTTGTTTGATTATGGCCTTATGCAGCTCGTTGAATGTGGTCGTAGTGCCAGCTTCGGTTTGTGGTGGTAAATAGACGGCTACTAATAATATAGATGTGAACTCTCTTGGTCGATAGTTTGGTCTAGAGCTTATCATGAGGTATTTTAACGTTCACTATTTTATGCTTAGTCTATGAGACAAGGCTGATAAGACTGGTGGAATCGTTCATAGAGGGTTCTCTGCAATGGGTTCTACCTAGCACCAAAAAGGGTTCTCTATGGGGGAAACCGAAGAACCCTATATGGTTCTTCTCAGCACCTTTTTTTCAAAGAGTGTAGTTCTTCATATACAGTATATACACAGGAAGGTCAGTGGCTGAGAGGAATGCATCTTATGTTATGGGCTTTTCCTCTGCTGTCTACTCCACAATTCTCACTAATGTACATAATTAGAATGTAGCATCACGAGTTGGTTGATGTTTAGTGGGAGGCAGACACTATTATATTTACTTTGTCATGTGCTGAGTAAAGGGGACTGTTGAAGAATCTTTGTTAGATAGCAGAGGTTCAATTAGTATTGGCCTGTAGGTATTCATGTGAACCTTATCAGCTTAATATAATGTTAGCTCATGTTTGCTAACTTCACAAGTTTGAGGACGCAACTATTAATTATGCTCAGATGGACTCTAAGTCACAAATGCTGCAAAAGTTGAGACTGTAGATCCAACTACACTTGAACTATTCACACACTTCTAAAATGTGTTGCTTTCATTGGCATGTCTTTCTGCAATGTAATGTACAAAGACAGAGTAGATGTGGCCTATATTTATGAGCAAACAAAAAGGCACAGATCTCATGCTGTGGACTGGCTTAATCTGACAGTGGTTGTGAAATAGCACTTCTGTGTTAACACTACTAAACAGACATTAACACATTGAGGTTTGCGAGTTCAGCATCTGTCAGACAACAAAGCGGCTCCATTGGCTTGCAAAGTGATGTGTAATTTCTATTGAAATCCAGCCAGAGTGGAAAAACCCTCTCAGCAATAAATGTATGTTATTTACAGACATCCAAAAATTGGAACTGTTCATTTAGAAGGACTACGAGGGTACAGGCATTTGACTGATGAGACTGCCTGGAACATCTAAACCGGAACAACCATCTCAGTAATGGGTGCAATAAATCCAAATACAAACAGATTGGATTCATTTGGAAAAATGTGTTATCTATGGCTGCATTAGGCCCTGAACAACGAGACTTCAAGAAAGTGTGATTATTTTACTTTGTTGGGTACATTAAGGTGGTGACTTGTTGGGGAGGTGGAGTGATGTTTCCCTTTGAGGCACAAAGCTTACCTGCAATGAGCCTTATAGTTGCCTGGTATGGTGATGACAGGATAAGTGGATCCATTGAGTTGATATGGGGCTTGTTCTAGTGGTTAATGAGAGGCCTCACACAAACCTGTTCCTCAGAGCCGGGCGATACACTTTTTCCGCCATGGAGACCCAAGGTCCAGGCTCTCAGCCAAGTACTCTGCCTAAACAGGATAGCCTCAAAGGGAGTGGGCAGGGGACAAGTAGGAACAATCGCAAACTCTGTGATCTAGCAAAACCTTACACCTCTTCAGGGCTAATCTGTGAGTGCCTGTGAAATTGGTTCCCACCCACTCTTGCCAAGTGAGTCATCGTAAGACAAGACCTGTTAGCGAGCCAGACATCTGATCCCTTCTTCTAAGGAGGAGTTAAAAGCTATAACACGTTGAATAGAGTAAACATCTACTATTATATATTTTGACAATGAGAGTAGGGTAAAATTATTCCATACAGTAATCATGCAGCATGCATCTGACAGGTTTGCAGGTCATCAATCAACTATTTATTGATTGATGAAGAAAAAATCTACATGTTCAACCAGAGTCAAGGAAAATGGCTGAGAATAGAAGGATCCTCAAAAAGTTCTACAGCTGCACCAGAGAGTATCTCGACTGGTTGCATCGTTGCTTGGTATAGCAGATGCAAAGCGCTGCAGGAGGTGGTGTGGACAGCCCAGTACATCACTAGGGAAAAGCTCCCTGCCATCCAGGACCTCTATATCAGGCAATGTCAGAGGGAGGCACGAAAAATTGCAAAAGAGTCCAGCCACCCAAGCCATAGACTGTTCACTCTGCTACCTTCCGGCAAACGGTACCAGATCAACAGGCTCCGAGACAGCTTCTACCCCCAAGCCATAAGACTGCTAAATAGCCAGACTGCTTATTAGTCAAGTAATGCTACCCAAACTATCATGACTGACTATCTTGCACTGACCCTACACACACTCACTAGACTAACTTTTTCTTCAAAGTATTCACACCCCTTGACTTTTTCAAAATGTTTTTTGTTTTGTTACAAATATGTTTTTTTTGTACAAATATGAGGTATTTGAGGTAGGGTAAAGTGTCTAGGCATTAGGATAGATAATAACAGTCAAATAAAGAACAGAGAAGCAGCAGTAAATGATGAATAAAATTGTGTGTGTGTGTGTGTGTGTGTGTGTAGGTGGAGGCACATTTATCTACTTTTGGCACTCCCTGCATATAGCTCCATTCTTGTGTATTTTATGTTATTATTATTCAACTCTGCATTGTTGGGAAGGACTCGAAAGCAAGCATTTCACTGTAAAGTCTACACCTGTTGTATTCGGAGCATGTAACGAATACACATTTTTTTTTTTTTTTTACAATTCTGTGTTGAATTGAAACAATAGCTGTTGATGACTTCGCAAGTCGTATTTAGGCCTAAATGGCATCATTGATTACATATGACTGGTAAAGTATGGTCCTATTTAATTTGCTCTGTGAAACTTATCCTTTGAAATTACTTCCATAGCCACAGTGATTCTATTACATTGTTAAGTGGAGATCATTCAACACTCATTCTCACAATTGATAATAGTCAATGACAAATATCATGGCTGGGCTTGGTTAAAACCCTGGATGGGAGACCAGAGGTTAGCTGTAGATAAATCAGGTGCTGCTGCCCAGCCTTTTTTCTTTCTGATAGTGGATATAATGTTGAAGATCTGATGTTGTTTAAAAGGTACAATTTCAACATATTTTATACAAGAGTTGTTGATGCTGAACATTGTTTACCATGATGACATAACCCGTGTTTTAAATTTTTACCTATTTTCTGCGTAGATTCCATGCCACAATACCTTGACAAATTACATTGAATCAACGTTGATTCAATCAGTTTGTGACCAGTGGGGTGACTCTTTTAATAAAAAAACATGTCTCAGCAGGCCTTTTATTTGAAAGACAGAGTGGTTTAAGGATCTCTACAGATCGGTGTCCCATCCGTTTTGTTCAAGAACTTGTTGCGTTAGATAGCAAAAGTGTCCACACTGGTCTTGGCACTTGTTCTCTAGCCAGCTCAACAGCTTGCTGATCAGCCTACAGTGTGGGTAGTTTACCTATATTATGAGATTATTATGGATAAGAGCAATATTTTTATTTGTCAAACAGCAACCAAGCATCAATCATCATGTCACCAGAATAAGACCCTCAATATTTATTGGAAAGGAGCATCAAGCTTATCACTGTGCACTTTCACCACCATGTGAAGTTCATCATAACTTATTTAATCTGTAGCCTAATAAACTGCATGATTTCCTGAGTCATAGTGGGAGGACCGCTCAACATACCATCGCATGACATACCATAGGCCCACCCACTTGGGAGCCATGCCCACCCACTGGGGAGCCAGGCCCAGCCAAAAAGAATGAATTTGTCCCTACAAAATTTACAGACAGAAATACTCATCTGTTTCTGTCTGTCTGGGTGTCTGGTCTCAGATGATCCCACAGGTGAAGAAGCCAGATATGGAGGTCCTGGGCTGGCGTGGCTACACATGGTCTGCGGCTGTGAGGCCAGTTGGACATACTGCCAAATTCTCTAAAATGACATTGGAGACGGCTTACAGTAGAGAAATTAATATTAAATAATCTGACAACAGCTCTGGTGGACATTCCTGCAGTCAGCATGCCAACTGCACACTACCTCAAAACTTGAGACATCTGTAGCATTGTGTAGTGACAAAACTGCACATTTTAGAGTGGCCTTTCATTGTCTTCAGCACAAGGTGCACCTGTGTATTGATCAATCTGGTTAATCAGCTTATTGATATGCCACACCTGTCAGATAGATAATTTCTTGGCAAAGGAGAAATGCTCACCAAAAGGGACGTAAACAAATTTGTGCACTAAATTTGAGAGATATAAGCTTTTTGTGTGTATGGAACATTTCTGGAAACTGTTAAGGATCGGGGTCCCTTTAGCGGGACAACTTCCGGTGAAACTGGAGGGAGCGCAATTCAAATCAATTCTAATATTTATATTATATTTGAAACATTTAGGTAAATATAAGTGTCTTATAGTTGCTGAAAGCCTAATTCTTCTTAATCAAACTGCACTGTCCAATTTACAGTAGCTATTACAGCCAAAAAATGCCACACAATTGTTTGAGGTTGGAGCCCCACATCAAAATATTTTCCCACTGGCACAGGTTTCATACATTCACAAATAACGATTAAATATTCACTTACTTTTTGCAAATCTTCCTCTGATTTGTCATCCAAAGGGTCCCAGCTATAAAATGTAGTGTCGTTTTGTTAGATAAAATCCTTCTTTATATGCCAAAATGTCAGTTCAGTTGGTGCCATCGATTTGAGTAACCCACTTATTCAACTTGCAGTGAAAGGAATCCGAAAATCTACCCCTAAACTTAGTTTTAACAAGTCAAAATACGTTTCTATTTACTCCTCAGATACCCTTAAATGTAATCAAACTACATAATTTATTTCGGGAAAGAAGTATGTTCAATAGGAACCGACTTTAGCAGGTGCATAATTTCTTCAGGGCATCCCCTGACACAGATTTCCAAGACTGTGTCCTTCTACAAAAACTGTTCTTTCTTATTTGTTTTACAAGTTGCAAGCCTGAAACCTTGAACATAGACTGCTGACACCCTGTGGAAGACATGGGAATTGCATCCAGGGAGCTATTTTACAATATGGCCTTTCTCTTGCATTTCTAAGAGGATGGACTCTCAAAAAAAAACTTTCCAATGGTACCAATTATATGCATATCCTGGCTTCAGGGCCTGAGCAACAGGCAGTACTTTGGGCACATCATTTAGGTGGAAATGGAGAAAAAAGTGGCCTAGCCCCATTTTACATGTTGCGTTTATTTCTGTTCAATGCAAATATAAACAATATTGGTTAGTCTGTAAGAAATTGTAACCTCCGTTTGTATGCGGACGATACTGTTGTGTATCCTGTTGCTTAAGGTGACCAGATTTCTGAAATTAAAACAGGGGACATTTCCAGTTCGGCGGTTAATATATCATTAAAATATCCAATGTTACTATCTATGAAATAAAAAAAGGGGACAATTCCAGTTTCATATATTTAGTAGAGCTCCAAATTCACTCCATTCATTAAAATCAACATCTATTTGTTGGACTACCTGGACCTGCCATTTGGTTTTTAAGGTTTGAAACCAAACTATTTGAATTAAAAGTATTTTAATAAACAACATGAAAATAAACAAAAAGAAAAGCTCATCATTTGAAGTAGGCTACATGTCATTTTAATTGGCATATAAACGCTCTTTTAATAGGTCAGGAGCCAGAAAGGTAGCCTAAGAAGGAAAGAAAATGTATTATTTTGGCTATGTTATTAGACTATTTCAAGGATGTAGCCTATAAAGAAATACATTGTGAAACATTTGAGAGTGCGACACACTAGGCTGGTAGGGACATTAAGCTCTCCGCAATGAAACAACATTTTGTTGTATTAAATCATTATAGCCAATCAATTACGCATATGGGCTTTCGCTTTCACAATGAAATGCCTTGTTACGCTCAGTCTACAGTGCCTTTGAATTCATTTTTAGAAACACTAGTTTGGCTTCAGGAGAGCAGGCCAGCAGGGCTTGCAGAAGAAAAAAAAATATTGACCTTTTACTAGGCCTATCAGTTAAGAACAAATTCTTATTTACAATGAAGGCCTAACCCGGCCAAACCCGGACGATGCTAGGCCAATTGTGCGCTGCCTTATGGGACGGATGTGATACAGCCTGGATTCAAACCAATGACTGTAGTGACGCCTCTTGCACTGAGATGCAGCGCCTTAGACCGCTGCACCACTGGGGGTACTAAACACCATTCAGGCCACTCTTGCCAGGCTGGGCAGGGATGCAGAGTTTTTGTTTTATTTTCTATATGTAGGCCTAAAGGTTTTTAGGCAATATAACCCTATCAAAATGGAAAGCTCCTTGAAAGAGGTAATATGTTAGGACTATTGTGTCACGAGTCCGACTGAGGGTGGCTTCCCGCGGTAGTCGTCACCGGCCTATTAGCTGCCACTGATTGTCTTTCCTCCCCCTCCTTGTATGTTTATTGGTAGCACCTGTGTGTAATGATTAGTTTGTCTCTATTAGACAGCCGGTCCGCCTGGTTGTTGTGCGGGATTATTCTTTGTAACCTTCGGCTCTGTATCAGAGGAACGTGTTAGTTCCTGGTTGTGCATTTTTCAGTCGTCATTTTGTCATTCCCTGTGTTTTGGGGCCGTGATTATTGTTAGCACCCTGTGGTGCGTTAGTGCAATTAAAGAGCACAGCATTGTACTCTCTGTCTCCTGCCTTTGACTCCACACCCACGACACCCGGAGTATTACATATTGGGCCAAAATCAATTATAGCCTATTGTATAGATAATATAACATTTAAGAGATCAGATTTGTTGTTTATACTGTACATACTTTGCTACAATGACACACTTAGCAAGCTACCTACCTTGTTCCTTTCTGTTAGCATGTGCACATAGAAAGAACACCATGCTTTTGGGATACATCTTTTTTTCAGATTCCATTATTATTTTTCGTTGTGGACACTATATCATTGCACTCCCACTATTACGCTTGGTCCTCCTCATAAGTCACCTTGATTTTGCATGTTTGATCATTTTCGTTATGAAAATATTTAGCGAACTCCATGACAATAGGTAAAGCAAGGGGCTTTAGCAGCACACAAGTAGCCTACCATTGCATGCTGGGATGGTAATGCCCTGAGCTCAAAGTGAGTGGTACTGGAGAAAAATTGGAGCGGGTGAGAAGGCTGGTGCTCAAGCCTTTGGGAAACTCGCTCACCACTCCAGTCAAATTGGGCACAATCCCGCTCACATACTTTGGTCAGGAAGAGGTTGAAAATGCAAGTGAAGACACTTGCCATCTGATCAGCACATGCTCGGAGTATGCGTCCTGGTAATCCACCTGGCACGGCGGCATTGTGAATGCTAACCTGTTTAAAAGGACTTACATCAGCCAAGGAGAGCGAGATCACACAGTCGTCGGGAACAGCTGATGCTCTTAAACTTCGAAGCGAGCATAGAAGGCATTTAGCTTGTCTGGTAGACTTGTGTAACTGGGTATCTCGCAGGTGGGTTTAGCTTTTGTAATCCGTGAGTCCTGTCACATACAACTCAGTTCTGTATTGACGCTTTGCCAGAGGTCCTAGTGGGTATTCTTATAAGCCCTCTTGCACAAACTTCAGCCATACATTACTTCATTGTTAACCTACTGGTAAGAGCTACCAGTCCCGTTGTCAGTGATGTCTAACTTTGGAGATCCCTTCGATCTTCACTTAGGGTTAGGTACATCAGCTTTCAGTGTGTTTTTTGCACCTTACTTGTGTGATAATCTCCTGAACTCTCTACAACTGGATGAATTGGTGCCTCTAGGGCAATTCAGCCAGCTGAATGTGGACGTTTTTACTGAAGAATGTGTCTAAGAGCAGGCTCTTGTAGGTGAACATTGGGAGCCAGCTCGCATATCAGAAGAGCCGAATCTATATGAATAATTAAAATATTTAAATAAATAGAATTACCTAATTGGAAAAAAAGAAATATAATAATACAGGCCTAAATGCTCAAGCGCACACACATTCGTTCTGACTGTCTGCTGCTCAGACTTGACATTTTTTATTTATTTCACCTTTATATTAACCAGGTAGGCTAGTTAAGAATAAGTTCTCATTTAAAACTGCGACCTGGCGAAGATAAAGCAAAGCAAACAACAACACAAAGTTACACATGGAATAAACAAACACACAGTCAATAACACAACAGAAAAAAATAAGTCTATATACAGTGTGTGCAAGGTAAGATAAGGGAGCTAAGACAATAAATAGGTCATAGTGGCGAAATAATTACAATTCAGCAATTAAACACTGGAGTGATAGATGTGCAGAAGATGAATGTGCAAGTAGAGATACTGGGGTGCAAAGGAGCAAAAATAAATAACGGTATGGGGATGAGGTAGTTGGATGCGCAGATAACATGTGCAGTTATCTGTGAGCTGCTTTGATAGCTGGTGCTTGAAGTTAGTGAGAGAGATATGAGTCTCCAGCGTCAGTGATTTTTGCAATTTGTCCCAGTCATTGGCAGAAGAGAACTGTGAGGAAAGGCGGTCAAAGGAGCAATTGGCTTTGGGGGTGACCAGTGAAATATACCTGCTGGAGCGCATGCTATGGGTGGGTGCTGCTATAGTGAGCTGAGATAAGGCAGGACTTTACCGAGCAGAGACTTATAGATGACCTGGAGCCAGTGGATTTGGCGACGAATATGAAGCAAGGGCGAGCCAACAAGAGCATACAGGTCACAGTGGTGGGTAGTATATGGGCCTTTGGTGACAAAACGGACGGCACTCTGATAGACTGCATCCAATTTGCTGAGTAGATAGTTGGAGGCTATTTCGTAAATGACATTGCCGAAGTCAAGGATCGGCAGGATAGTCAGTTTTACGAGGGTACGTTTGGCAGCATGAGTGAAGGGTGCCTTGTTTTGCGAAATAGGAAGCCGATTCTAGATTAAATTTTGGATTGGAGATGTTTAATGTGAGTCTGGAAGGAGAGTTTACAGTCTAACCAGACACCTATGTATTAGTAGATGTCCACATATTCTAAGTCAGAACCGTCCAGAGTAGTGATGCTAGATGGGCGGGTAGGTGTGGCCAGCGATCGGTTGAAGAGCATGCATTTAGTTTTACTTGCATTTAAGAGCAGTTGGAGGCCACGGAAGTAGAGATGTATGGCATGGAAGCTCATCTAGGGCACCCCCATAGAGACTTCTAGTCGTCCGGACAACAGGCTCTCCGATTTGACACACTGAACTCTGTCTGAGAAGTAGTTGGTGAACCATGCGGGGCAGTCATTTGAAAAACCAAGGCGGTTGAGATTGCCCATAAGAATGTGGTGATTGACAGAGTCGAAAGCCTTGGCCAGGTAGATGAATACAGCTGCACAGTATGGTCTCTTATTGATGGCGGTTATGATATCGTTTAGGAACATGAGCATGGCTGAAGTGCACCCATGACCAGCTTGGAAACCAGATTGCATAACGGAGAAGGTACAGTGGGATTCGAAATGGTTGGTAGACTTTTTAGAAAGGCAGGGTAGGATAGATATAGGTCTGTAGCAGTTTGGGTCTAGAGTGTCTCCCCCTTTGAAGAGAGAGATGACTGCGGCAGCTTTCCAATCTTTGGGGATCTCAGACAATACGAAAGAGAGGTTGACAGGCTAGTAATAGGGGTGGCAACAATTTTGGCTGGTAATTTTAGAAAGAGAGGTTCCAGATTGTCTAGCCCTGCTGATTTGTAGGGGTCCACATTGTGCAGCTATTTCAGAACATCATCTACAAGGATTTGGGGGAAGGAGAGATGGGGTGGCTTGGGCAAGTTGCTGTGGGGGGTACAGGGCTGTTGACCAGGGTAGGGGTGGCCAGGTGGAAAGCATAGCCAGCCGTAGAAAAATTCTAATTGATTTATCGGTGGTGACAGTGTTTCCTAGCCTCAGTGCAGTGGGCAGCTGCGAGGAGGTGCTCTTATTCTCCATGGACCTTAGTGTCCCAGAACTTTTGAAGTTTGTGCTGCAGGATGCAAATTTCTGTTTGAAAAAGCTAGCCTTTGCTTTCCTAACTGCCTGTGTATATTGGTTTCTAACTTCCCTGAAAAGTTGCATATCGTGGGGGCTATTCAATGCTAATGCCGTATGCCACAGGATGTTTTTGTGCTGGTCAAGGGCAGTCAGGTCGGGAGTGAACCACGGGCTATATCTAACACCATAGTACCCTCCAAGCTCGTCATCAAGCTCGAGACCCTGGGTCTCGACCCCGCCCTGTGCAACTGGGTACTGGACTTCCTGATGGGCTGCCCCCAGGTGGTGAGGGTAGCCAACAACATCTCCACCCCACTGATCCTCAACACTGGGGTCCCACAAGGGTGCATTCTGAGCCCTCTCTTGTACTCCCTGTTCACCCATGACTGCGTGGCCACGCACGCCTCCAACTCAATCATCAAGTTTGCGGACGACACAACAGTGGTAGGCTTGATTACCAACAACGACGAGACGGCCTACAGGGAGGAGGTGAGGGCCTTCAGAGTGTGGTGTCAGTAAAATAACCTGACACTCAACGTCAACAAAACTAAGGAGATGATTGTGGACTTCAGGAAACAGCAGAGGGAACACCCCCCTATCCACATCGATGGAACAGTAGTGGAGAGGGTAGTAAGTTTTAAGTTCCTCGGCGTACACATCACAGACAAACTGAATTGGTCCACCCACACAGCATCGTGAAGAAGGCGCAGCAGCGCCTCTTCAACCTCAGGAGGCTGAAGAAATTCAAGGCTTGTCACCAAAAGCACTCACAAACTTCTACAGGTGCACAATCGAGAGCATCCTGTCGGGCTGTATCACCGCCTGGTACGACAACTGCTCCGCCCACAACCGTAAGGCTTTCCAGAGGGTAGTGAGGTCTGCACAACGCATCACCGGGGGCAAACTACCTGCCCTCCAGGACACCTACACCACCCGACAGCCTCACAAATGATACTCCTGTGTAAGGGTCTGCAGCGAATTACAGCAAGCCGCCAGAGAGAAGCAAATGTAACCACAGGACATGTGACGGACACGCTTATGTTCATCAATGGACAGAAAGTTCCACAGAATGGAATACAATCACGTGCTATCAGAAACCACTGCAATTTGACCCCAGGTTTAAGAAGTTAGCCTTCAGTGATGCCAGAGCGATTGATGAGGCTCTTCAAAGAATAACCTCAGCAGCAGGGAGGGACAGCCCCTCCTCCAAAGAACTGCAGATCTTCTGAGCTGGTGGAAGAACAAGGCCTCTGTCTACCCACGTCTTAGACTCTGCATAGCGGCCTCTGAGAGGGTATTCTCGAAAACGGGACAAATAATTACTGAGAGAAGAAACCGCATCAGCCCCTCGAAAATGAGGCAGATTGCATTTTTGAATGCAAATCTCTCATAAAAGCGACATATGGGCAGCATCGCTGTGTGCTGCTGGAAATAAAGAAGAGAGAGAAGAGAGAGTAACGAGGGACCAGTTTAATGTTATAAGTGGGATGCTGCAGTTTTGTTCTTTTTTTTTCTTTCATATTGTTCAATATTCTATTATTATGCTGTTCAGATTGTATGTGTTTTGAATTGCTACATTTACAGTGCCTTGCGAAAGTATTCGGCCCCCTTGAACTTTGCAAACTTTTGCCACATTTCAGGCTTCAAACATAAAGATATAAAACTGTATTTTTTTGTGAAGAATCAACAACAAGTGGGACACAATCATGAAGTGGAACGACATTTATTGGATATTTCAAATTTTTTAACAAATCAAAAACTGAAAAATTGGGCGTGCAAAATTATTCAGCCCCCTTAAGTTAATACTTTGTAGCGCCACCTTTTGCTGCGATTACAGCTGTAAGTCTCTTGGGGTATGTCTCTATCAGTTTTGCACATCGAGAGACTGAAATGTTTTCCCATTCCTCCTTGCAAAACAGCTCGAGCTCAGTGAGGTTGGATGGAGAGCATTTGTGAACAGCAGTTTTCAGTTCTTTCCACAGATTCTCGATTGGATTCAGGTCTGGACTTTGACTTGGCCATTCTAACACCTGGATATGTTTATTTTTGAACCATTCCATTGTAGATTTTGCTTTATGTTTTGGATCATTGTTTTGTTGGAAGACAAATCTCCATCCCAGTCTCAGGTCTTTTAATTTTGCACGCCCAATTTTTCAGTTTTTGATTTGTTAAAAAAGTTTGAAATATCCAATAAATGTCGTTCCACTTCATGATTGTGTCCCACTTGTTGTTGACTCTTCACAAAAAATACAGTTTTATATCTTTATGTTTGAAGCCTGAAATGTGGCAAAAGGTCGCAAAGTTCAAGGGGGCCGAATACTTTCGCAAGGCACTGTATATGCACTTTGTTTATATACATTAAAAAGTTATACTTTAAATGCAAATGTTTAATAGCATTCTTTTTCATAAAAAACAATGCATTTTTAAATACATTGTGGTTAAGGTAGGGTATGAATTAATTTAATAATTTAATTAGAATTGTTTTAACACCAGTCATATATTTTTAAATGAGCCGTTTGGGAGCCAAAAGAGCCGGCTACGTTTTGGTGAGCTGAGCCGAATGAGCCGGCTCACAGAAAAGAGCCGGAATGCACATCACTAATATCAACACTACCACATATCAGTTAAATTGGTAGAGCACTCTCACAAATGGGTGGCAGAAATGTAGCCCCTTATAAGGCATGCCTCCATGTATGTTAAAGGTTTTTAGTGTGCCAACCATACTGTATGATACTATATTCTGTGGGGTGGAATTACAGAAAAATTTGAAATACAGCAATTCTTTGCACCATAATTTACAAAAGGTTGCCAGCATCCCACCATACTGTGCGGTTACAGTAATGTACTGTTAAACCAAAGTTAATTTGAAATTTAAGGAATCATTTACTGTTTACACCTAAAATCCCCGACTGCATTGCCATTTATGGCAATTTACTCGAAATAATTCATATGGAACTTTACTGTGAGTTTTTTTGTTTAATACTGTAAAAACAAGATTATTTTACAGTGTACAGTATCCACACTTAAGATTCATGCAAATCTTGCATTTAATTATATCATGCTTATCTAAAGTTAGGGTTTGGCCCGCCGTGACCAACTGAGACCATGGATCAATCTGTGTCAACTCTGCATGTTCGAAGGGATGATTGTGAATGCCAGAGTTCTAGTGAGGATCTTGGGTGACTAACTGCCAGAGAATTGAGGCGCTACCATCATAAAACTGGGCCCTTTTTTTCAGGATCCTATCCTGGTCATTTAATTTGGGACACTCTTCATTTAGAAGACTTTCTTATTGAAACCTTATGAACATTAAACTTAGTCAATCTGGTAAATTCTCTTCCAATCAATATGTAACGTATATGAACAATTTAAAACGTATTTACTTTCATCAATTTCTTTATTTTCTTGACACTAAAACACATCTACAGTTCAACACAACATTTGGCAAAATACAATGATTTGGCAAAAACCTTGTAATGATTGATTCAACATCTCTTCCAGTAAACTGGCAAAAAATTTGCATTGTTCAATTAGGATTCGGCAAAACATGAAGAATGCACTTCAATGTCCATGACACTAACTTTGTGCCAACTTGAATAAGAAACACATCCTAAGCTGTTCTTCTAATACACTCACTCACAGACTTGAAAAGGGAGAACAGAATTTGTGTAAAGAAAAAAGAGATCAGAGAACAAACCTTTTGCGACAGATCACCACCACATTGAACCTCAGTTTCATTTCTGTACAACAAAACAGTTTCATAATCATATTCTGGGACAGTTTATAAAATCACAATAGCTCAATTTGAGACAGCAACCAGCACAATGAGTTACACATGAATAAAAGTTCTACATCTCTGCTGAATTTCTAAAAGATGGTTGAAATTAGGTAATGTCACAACAGGATTAGCATCTAAGCCAATAATTGTCTGCATTCTCCTTTGTGTAATTGTCTCACTGGTGGAAAAATGTCCTTCCCACAACAGTATTACCACTGTCTTCAACACTGGCTCTCCGGTTTAAGTGTCTCTTTTCCCCGCATCATTCATGAGCTGCTTTGAAGCACCAACATTATTCAAAGCTGAATACACTTGAACGTTAGCGACTGAAATATTACAAATACAAAATATACACTATATTACGCTACAGTGTTTAGAATGCCATTCGACGGTCTTGATTGACTGTATTTTATTGCATAATTTGAAAATATGATTGGTTTATACAACTATGACATAGCCAGAAGATCGAAGCAAGGCAATGCCAGTGGCTGAGCTGAAGAATAACAATCTTTTTATTAGCTATAATCTGTGGCTGTAAAAATTTAGTGGTCTGCTGACACTAACAGGCTATGTGCTGTCATTTATTTTACTAGCAAGTTATTTATTAATACCTACCTCTGCAAGGTGGGCTCCCGAGTGGCGCAGCTGTCTAAGGCACTGTATCTCAGTGCAAGGGGTATCACTACAGTCCCTGGTTTGAATCCATGCTGAATCACATCTGGCTGTGATTGGGAGGTGTGATTGGGAGGTACACATGTCATGTCATTGTAAATAAGAATTTGTTCTTAACTGACTTGCCTAGTCAAATAGAAAAAGTTAATCTATTAGCCAGTAGTTGTTGGCCTATTCACTGGGCATTATTAGCTAGTGAGAATTAGTGTTAGCAATTTGCTTTCCAAACTTAAATAGCTATTACTGGACAAGCTAACTTAGTTGGAGTTTAGGTCAACTCTGGGCTCCCGAGTGGTGCAGCGGTCTATGGCACTGCATCTCAGTGCTAGAGATGTCACTAACGACCCTGGTTCAATTCCAGGGTGTGTTACAACCGACCATGCTTGAGAATCCCTTAGGGCGGAGCACAATTGGCCCAGCGTCGTCCGGGTTAGGGTTTGGCTGGGGTAGGCTGCCATTGTAAATAAGAATTTGTTCTTAAAATGACTTGCCTAGTTAAATAAAGGTTAAAAAAATACATATAAAAATGGACCAACCAAGGGTAGCCTACATATTACTGTCAGCTGCCTACAATATCAGCTAGATTGATTGACTTTGCTGTGCAGCTCACCCTTGACTGGTGGCAGGCTATAATGCACCGCTGGCGCAGCTCTGCTTCAACCTTTGGAACTAGGCTCCGTCACAGCGGTATAAACCAATCACAGACCGGAACAGTGGAACAAAAAGCCATTTGTTGAACGGCCTTCTTAAATATTTCTACACTTTTTAATTAATGGTAGAGCTGTGGGGTGTTTTTAAAATGAAAGTTACAGAATTCCGCTTGTCTACCTATAGGCATTGATCTGTGTTAGTGGACTAGTTTGTTTGAAGGATGGAACACACCATTACGAATGTCGGCCGTGCACAGTACTCTATCTAGATCATCTTCAGGGAGTCAACAAAAGGTGACTTTTCGACATGTAGAGGCTATGATTGTTTTTTCCCTACATAGTCTATAAGAAAAATACGTATTTACCCTCTTTATACAAATGGTCCCACTCAGAGTAAATAAAACAAAATGAAATCAGCCTGAAAGTTGTTTACACAGTTTGCTCTAAGATTCAATGGTAACCCTTTAGGTGACAATATCTTTGAAGGTTGCATGTATAACTTGATTGAATGCGTATTGTGGAAGATGGGGCAAGTGGATATTTAAAGGCAATGTCCCTGTGTTTGCGGAGACTGCATTCATGGTAAAACGCTGCGTATGTTTGGCTCAAACGGAATTTACCTTGAATTGCGCCATACTGCGGATCTTCTGCGAAATGGATTGAATCAAGCCCGAACTTGGCTTGAAAGCACCACCCACAGCACTACATTGGTGATGTAGCTTTTTGGTAGCGCAGCTTGCCCAAGGTGTTTCAAGAGGGTTGTCGTGTGTTGCGAGGCAGAGGTTATTTTCTCGGTGTGAGCTGGAGGAAGTGGCAAGGCTTAGCAAGCACAGTGACATCCATTACTCCTACATAAAGCATTCATAACAGCATAAGAAACATTCATAACACATCCATTAAGGTATAAGTCACATTTATAAAAGACCTTCCATAGTGCATTTGTAAAGCTTTTCACAGAAAGAACTCAGATGCGAAAACATTGGGAATGGTGGTAGTTCGGAACACTGAAATGTCCTTAACTTTTAAATTTAACTTCTCAAACCTTTTATTATTACTTTTATTGATTGCATTTTTACATGTGTTTGCAAAACATATATCCAGATACTGTAAACATCTGGTGTATTTCTAGAGCATGTAAGCAACAGAAGTTATATTTCCCATTCGGTTGACCGGTCAGTCTAACTCATTCATATATTTGAGGATCAACTGCATGTCATTAGTGACATTAGTCCACAGTTAAGTGTTGTTTCATGACAAATATAAACATTTTCTCATTTCATGTTTTGGTTGATCACTATCATTTACATTACGGAATAGTATATGGTAAGTAAACATTGTGTTTTTTACATTTGGAAAGCAAAAGGAAATGGCTAAATTACTAAATGGCTTTTAACAATTGCCGGTGACAGTGTTCTGTTTTTGGTAAAAACATCAGAGGCAGGATATTATTTCAGATCATTTCAAGAATATGCTTTATGCTGGCTATGGATATTTGGAAATTAAATTCAAAGTAAGCAAAGTATAACAACGGCAACATTCATGATTACTTTGTAGTGATACATAATAATGCTATAGAGGGAAGAAAAATGTGTTCTGACAAAAATGTATTTGTTCATGTGACTTTTATTTTCACATTTATCCTGTCATGTGACATACTATTCAATAATGACTATATGAATGCACTCTGAACCTCATTAGGGTGCCGATTTCATGAACATTTTATTAATCGTTTATGTATGCTGAATGGTTTGTGTATTCAACCTTCAACAAAAGTGGTACACTGTATTTGAACTATACATCATACCAGCATCATAATATAGTCAAACATGACATAATGACAGGTATTATGATATACACTATCGTTCAAAAGTTTGGGGTCACTTCAAAATGTCCTTGTTTTTGAAAGAATACACTGCACTCCTCAATACACTGCATTTCTGATCAATCTGATGTTATTTTAAATGGACAAATCTTTTATTTTCTTTAAAAAACAAGGACATTTCGACGTGACCCCGAACTTTTGAACGGTAGTGTACATAATGTACATATTACCTCAGGTCATTATGTGGTGTTTAAGTTCAAGGTCGGAGGTATCTTTGGTATAAAAATAAAAAAATAAGAAAGTTAATAGCATTTTAAATTTTTCACAATGAAACCACAGATGTGTGGGCAGATCCAAGCTTGAATAGTTATCCTATTTTTCATGCACTGAAATTTGCTCAAAGGTTAAAAATATACAAGTGAATATTTAAGACAATGTGGCTAGATGGCAATAGACAAGCCCACACAGATAAGCATATGATTCATTATTCATGTCAAATTGGGCAAATTGTAAGTAAAATATTCATGGAGCATATGATAGAACTGCAATGCATTTAATGTGATAATGCTCACTAAGAAACCACTATTAACATAATAGTTATCTATTTTTTTATTTATCTTCCTTTCCTTCTTTCTGTACTGTAATAATGTACATACATGATCAAAGATGAGTGTCAGTGTGTTTTGCAGTGCAAATGCTACCATCAAACAATACAAATTTCCATTTTACAGTAAATTACACAATTTAATTACTTTCATGTGTTCAATAAACACTGCATAGATGACTGTATCACTAATACATATGAAAGTCTATCATAAAATGCCTCAATTGAATAAATAGTACATATTTTAAATGACAACTATTTCTTCAATTTCAAAAATGTATTGTATAGTGCCATATGAAAATGTCATGCCAGCTCGATTCCCACATAGCAAAACAGTTACAGTACATCATGAAAAACAAATAGCAGCAAATGCGGTCACATTCAGAGATTAAACACCTATATACACAAAAGTATGTGGACAGCCCTTCAAATGAATGGATTCTGCTATTTCAGCCATATTCATTGCTGACAGGTGTATAAAAGCGAGTACACAGCCATGTAATATCCATATACAAATATTGACAGTAGAATGTCCTTACTGAAGAGCTCAGTGACTTTCAATGTTAAAATGTCATAGGATGCATAGAATGCCCCTGTGCACTAAGTGAGGTCCATACAGAAATGGTTTGTCAAAATCGTTGTGAAATAACTTGACTGGCCTGCACAGAGCTCTGACCTCAACCCCATGGAACACTTTTGGGATGAATTGGAATGCAGACTGCGATCCAGGCCGAATCGCCCTACATCAGTGCCCGACCTCACTAATGCTCTTGTGGCTGAATGGAAGAAAGTCCCTGCAGCAACGTTCCAACATCTAGTGGAAAGCCTTCCCAGAAGAGTGGAGGCTATTATAGCAGCAAAAGGGGGGACCAACTCCATATTAATGCCCATGATTTTGGAATGAGATGTTCGACGAGCAGGTGTCCACATACTTTTGGTCATGTATAAAAGTGAGATTTTATGAAACAAATATTAAATGCATTGCAAATGACAACATAAATCATGATTGAATTGAAATGCAAGAGACAAATTAAGGCTGAGCAAATCTGTCTGGCATCAAAATAAAAAAGAGAATGGCTTATTTGGGCCCCTATAACCAGTGAGAAAAACATGTTGGAACATTGTCAATGACAATGTCAAATACATCATGACTGAATATATTTTAAAGCAATGCCTCCAACTGCAAAACAACAATTTCATGGCCCTTCAAGGCATTCTACCCCAAAACCATTTATCAAGGTTATTGAATGCCTTGTACTCCTTGTGCCTTTTGAGATGATCACAAGCGAGGCATGTGTGTTCGGCCCAGAAGTATGCCTTTTTCACTTTAAAGTGCCGTCGCCACTCAAAGTATCTGAGATACATTTCCTCATTCCTGTCCAAGAGCAGGAGATAATCAGCCAGCTCTTTGGGTGAGGTGAAGTCATCCACATGGATAAAGGCTTCCCCCTGGACAAAGTTCTCGTAGTTCTGTCTTGGTGGACCTAAAACCACAGGCACCGTCCCTACAGAGAGTGGGTTATACAGTTTCTCTGTGATGTAGTCTTTGTGAATTGAGTTCTCAAACGCCAAGTAGAATTTACAACTGGCGATGGTAGGAAAGTATTCTTGATCTGCAATGTACTCTCCAAAGGCTTGTCCATAAGCGTGAACCTCAATATGTTTATAGAGCTCATTGTAGTATTTCACTCGCACGTGATCCTGGTTCCAGTTGCTGACAATCCAGCAGATCAACTTGCTTTTGCTCGGTGGCACAAAATCCTCGTCCCCTTGGGCCGTCACAATCGACCCATAAGGCACTTCGATATCAGCATCCTGACGATAGTTCAAAGTTAAATTAAACAAGTTTTCAATACCGGGCAGCTGAGAGGAGTGGGATGGTGACTCTAGGTTCATCCATATCCACTTTTGGAAGGAGGGACGCTGAAGGGGGGGCAGGTTGGAGAGATCAGTACAGATATCCCTGTGATGTATGACGACCCCATCTGACTTATTATATAGGTTTCGATCTGCTGTGATGAAACAGCCCTCGATGTTGAACAGAGAGCTGCAGACACCCAGGTCATAGGTCTGTCCAAAGGGCCAGAGCCAGACGAGTACAGTGGTGAGGTTTTTGTCACCCTTGGTAGAGAAGAGATTTTTAACTTGGATAGTGGATGCGGTTGACTCTACAGGACCTGATAGCCAGCTAGTTGACGGTTTGAAGTACATCAAAACCAGAGTCACAAAACAGCCCAGTAGAAAGGTGCCAAGTAGAAATGGTCGTAGAATTCTGTGGAAAGATGCAGATGGCATACTCTGTCCTATAAAGATACGTAAAAAGAAAGAAAGAAAAGAAATTACATTAAACTCAAATCAGTAAATTCCTTATCATTTAATCAAAGTTACTCTTTCCAGTGAATAAAATGAAAGACTGCAAAATCGGCTACAATTTTGCCTAGAGGCCTGATGACACATTTTCAAGATTGTTTGTAAACAGTATATCTCGTGGCATCCTTGCCTCGTACAGTATGAGAGGGCCAACCACATTAAGATAATGGCTTTTATGTAATTTTGTCACGTCCAATTAATAGTTTGGCAAACATTTTTGTCATGGCTTGTGCAGAGTGAGGCAATTTGTGAACAGAAACACTAGATTAGCTCGCCCGGTTTATAGAGTAGGTGGAGTTTGCAACTAGGAATAAATAGAATAGTTCCAAATGTGAAACTCCGCTGGCCAGGGTAGGTCAAATGTTCCTTTCGACAACCAGCAATAACCAATGGATATAAACAAACTATGGTACGAAAGGTACAGGGCAAATTGCTGAAAGTGTACTTGCATCATGTTGTGTCATTTGGTTTGAATAAAGACCGCAAGACGTGGAAGCTTGAACATACAGTGTGAGATGCTTGGGCTCGTTTGCGATTGGTGAAAATGTATTGCCTCTCGCTGGCATACATTGCAATCCTATAATTATAATCCAGATTTTCCATATGTAGATGCTCATACTATCAACAAACTATCTGTTGATAAAGTAAGTGCTTGCTAAGGTTATGGTAAAAATAACGTTTAGGTTAAGGGTTAGTAGATAGTTAGTTGGCATGTTAATGATAGTCTGTAAAGCATCTACAGATGGACTATGCAAATAAAGTGTTACCTATAATTCTTCAATCAAAAAGGTAATGTAACATTGAATATGCATTATAGAATTTTACTAGGAGTTACAAAATAAAAAAATAACTATTCCACACCTGGTAGATCTGACTGTGCTCAAATCCAGGCAAGGAAAGAAGTAATGCAATCCTGAAGGTGCAGTTTCTACATTGGCTCAGCAATGAGATTGCCCTTCTCGGTGAAGTAGCATTTGAATGAAGTGTTGCTGCACACAGTTGGAATAAGGTCCTTAGTCGTCTAGTGAATTTGGTCTGATTTTGAGTTCCCAGGTCATCTCATTGATGTCTCCTTAGGAAAGAGAGAATAAGTGAGGTTACAATAGTTTGTTAAAGAGACAATCTTCAGTTCAAACCATACTCCACTACTGTTTTTGGGATAGAGCTGGAGAAATTCATAGACGGAACTATGGATGCGAGGACTGACCATGAGATCATAATTATAGTTTTAATCATGTTTTGAGGCTATACAGTGTTTATTTACGATTACAGCGTTTACAAACAATGGAGTAAAACAAGCTTGTATTTGTAGCAATCGCAGATTGCTCCTTTAACCCCCTAGAGTCGATTTGACTCACCGGTACAAAAAAAATAATCACCATAAAAATCTGTCAATTTAAGCTAGAGATATGTTTTTTTTGCATTGAATGTGTCCACTAATGGAAAAGGGAGATTATCACGAACACGGTGGTGTCAAATTTTGCTCTGTCACAGGACGATTCTGAAGGTATCTGATACCGATTGTCACGGTTTTCTGTAGGCCAAGGAGAGTCGGACCAAAATGCGGGCGTGGCTATTGTGATTCATATTTTAATGAAACAAGGAAAAACACGAGTCAATACGAAAACAACAAAGATACATGAAAACCGAAACAGCCTATACTGGTGCAAACTAACACACAACAGAAACAAGGACATAAGGACAATGACCCACGAAACACTCAAAGAATATGGCTGCCTAAATATGGTTCCCAATCAGAGACAACGATAAACACCTGCCTCTGATTGAGAACCACTTCAGACAGCCATAGACTAAGCTAGAACACCCCACTAAGCTACTAACCCAATACCTATGAAAAAACCCCAAGACAAAACACACACCACATACAAAGACCCATGTCACACCCTGGCCTGACTAAATAGATAAAGAAAACACAAAATACTAAGACCAGGGCGTGACAGAACCCCCCCCCCCCAAGGTGCGGACTCCCGCCCGCACACCAAAATCTATAGGGGAGGGTCCGGGTGGGTGTCTGTCCACGGTGGCGGCTCCGGCGCAGGACGTGGACCCCACTCTAACAAAGTCTTAGTCCATCTTCCTCGCGTCCTTAGATAGGCGACCCTCGCCGCCGACCTTGGCCTAGTAGTCCTCACCCAGGACCCCACTGGACTGAGGGGCAGCTCGGGACTGAGGGGCAGCTCGGGACTGAGGGGTAGCTCGGGACTGAGGGGTAGCTCGGGACTGAGGGGTAGCTCAACACTGAGAGGAAGCTCAGCACTGAGAGGAAGCTCAGCACTGAGAGGAAGCTCAGCACTGAGAGGAAGCTCAGGCAGGTAGTTGGCTCTGGCAGATCCTGGCTGGCTGGCGGTTCTGGCAGATCCTGTCTGACTGGCGGATCTGGAAGAGTCTGGCTGACTGGCGGATCTGGGAGAGTCTGGCTGACTGGCGGATCTGGACGAGTCTGGCTGACTGGCGGATCTGGAAGAGTCTGGCTGACTGGAGGATCCTGGCTGACTGGCAGATCTGGAAGATCCTGGCTGACTGGCGGCACTGGCGGCCCCTGGCTGACTGGCGGCCCCTGACTGACTGGTGGCACTGGCGGCCCCTGGCTGACTGGCGGCACTGGCGGCCCCTGGCTGACTGGCGGCACTAGCGGCTCCTTGCAGACTGGCGGCACTGGCGGCGCTAGGCAGACGGGTGGCTCAGGGGGCACTGGGCAGACGGGTGGCTCAGGCGGCGCTGGGCAGACGGGTGGCTCAGGCGGCGCTGGGCTGACGTGTGGCTCAGGCGGCGCTGGGCAGACTGATGACTCTGATGGCGCTGGGCAGACGGGAAGCTCCGGCAACGCTGGAGAGGAGGAAGGCTCTGGCAGCACTGGACAGGCGGGAGACTCCGGCAGCGCTGGAGAGGAGGAAGGCTCCGGCAGCGCTGGAGAGGCGGGAGCACCTGTAAGGATGAGCCGGAGAGACAGCCTGGTGCGGGGGGCTGCCACCGGAGGGCTGGTGCGTGGAGGTGGTGAAGGATAGACTGGACCGTGCAGGCGCATTGGAGCTCTTGAGCACAGAGCCTGCCCAACCTTACCCGGTTGAATGGTCCCGGTCGCCCTGCAAGTGCGGCGAGATGGAATAGCCCGCACTGGGCTATGCAGGCGAACCGGGGACACCAGGCGCAAGGCTGGTGCCATGTAAGCCGGCCCAAGGAGACGATGCGTAGAGACCAGATGCGTAGAGCCCGCTTCATGGCACTTGGCTCGATGCCCACTCTAGCCCGGCCGATACGTGGAGCTGAATGTATCGCGCCGGGCTATGCACCCGCACTGGGGACACCGTGCACTTCACAGCATAACACGGTGCCTGCCCGGTCTCTCTAGCCCCCCGGTAACCACAGAAAGTTGACGCAGGTCTCCTACCTGGCTTCGCCATACTTCCTGTGAGCCCCCCCAAGAACTTTTTGGGGCTGACTCCCGGGCTTCCTTGCCAACCGTGTTCCCTGATATCGCCGGCTCCTCTCTCCGGCTGCCTCTGCTCTCCTCGCTGCCTCCACCTGTTCCCATGGAAGGCGATCCTTGCCCGCCAGGATCTCCTCCCATGTGTAGCAACCCTTGCCATCCAATATATCGTCCCATGTCCAATCCTCATTGCGCCGCTGTTGCTGTTGCCTGTTGTCACGCCGCTTGGTCCTGTTGTGGTGGGTGATTCTGTCACGGTTTTCTGTAGGCAAAGGAGAGTCGGACCAAAATGTGGAGTGGCAAATCGCCAAATGTCTTTTCACTTTTTGGTTTATCAAATGGTGTGATTTCTCTTTTTGGATGCTTAGTGGATGAACATACGCAGGTAGCCTACTTTTTGAAGTGATTTGTTTTAAAATAAGATAACAATGTGATGTCTGGTTGTATTCATACCCAATAAAAAAGGTAATAAAAAAATTTAACAATACATATGACATGCTGATCCTCAACACAGGGGCCCCTCAGGGGTGTGTGCCTAGTCCCCTCCAGTACTCCCTATTCACCCATGACTCCGTGCCCAAGTACGACTCCAACACCATCATTAAGTTTTCTGATGACACAACAGTGGTTGGCCTGATGACCGACAACGATTAGACAGCCTATAGGCAGGAGGTCAGAGACCTGGCAGTGTGGTGCCAGCACAACAACCTCTCCCTCAACGTGAGCAAGACAAATGAGATGATCGTGGACTACAGGAAAAGGAGGGTCGAACACGACCCCATTCACATCAACAGGGCTGTATTGGAGCGGGTTGAGAGTTTCAAGTTCCTTGGTCTCCACCTTACCAGCAAACGTTCATGTTCCAAACACACCAAGACAGTCGTGAAGAGGGCACGGCAACACCTTTCCCCCAACAGGAGACTAAAAAGATATGGCATGAGTTATACAGCTGTACCATCGAGAGCATCCTGACCGGTTGCATCACCACCTGGTATGGTAACTGCTCGGCATCCGAATGTAAGGCACTACAGAGGGTAATGCGTATGGCCCACTACATCACTGGGGTCAAGCTTCCTGCCATCCAGGAACTATATACTAGGCGTGTCAGAGGAAGGCCCCAAAAGTTGTCAAAGACTCCAGTCACCCAAGTCATAGACTGTTCTCTCTGCTACCGCAAGGCAAGCAGTACCGGAGCGCCATGTCTAGTTCCAAAATAAACAGCGGGGGTGGCCATTAGATTATCTATGCATAGTCACTTTACCCATACCTACATGTACAAATTACTTCGACTAACCTTTACCCCCACACATTGACTTGGTACCAGTACACCCTGTATATAGACTCGGTATTGTTATTTTATTGTGTTAATACTTTATTTTATTTTATTTAGTAAACATTTTCTAAACTCTTTCTTTAACTGTATTGTTGGTTAAGGGCTTGTAAGTAAGCATTTCAGTGTAAGTTCTACTACACCTGTTGTATTCGGTGCATGTAACAAATACAATGATGATTTGATACAATGATTATCTACACTCAGTGCTTGTTCTGTCACAGGCTGGTAATTAGGTGAACTATTACAATTTTTGCAACCACGAAATGGCGTAGTGATTTCTGCATCTAGCACCTTTAATAACAAACGTGTATGTAATCTGTAAATATAAATCATACGTGAAATCACGAAGATGTTTAGCCACAGAGAAAATTCTGAATATTGCCTGGCCACGGCTGGTTGAGATAATGAGGGGGCTGGGACATTGACGAGAAACAGAGCCAATTCTGTCACTCAAGGCTTCTCTGTCAAATGGCACACCCTGCTCCCTGCGGATATAGAACTCACCAGTTTATAGTCCTGAAACCCAGAAATTAGTTACCTCTGGTTCGTTCAGCCATCTCTATGGGGAAAGAAGAGTGTTTTGTAATTAATACTAAAAATAAGGTCTGAGGTTAACACAGGCTTAGTAGATATTATACATTTCGTTCTATGAGATAATAGCAGTCAGTTAAAATGACCTTTGAATTATGAAGCCTTTATGTGCTTTTTACAAAAATACACAATTTTTATTTATCTCTATTTGAAAGATCCATAGCTTGATCAAAGAGAAAATGCCTTGATCATTGGACTTACTCATATATTCATAATGGACAACATGCAAAATGTAGCTACAGCTTTTAAAAACAGTGTTGTCCTAAATTCAGCTGTAGGTATCAACACAGCTCTGTCTTCAGTGGCAAAGGCAGTCTGGTTGAAGTCCAGTGGGAAGGATTATTTTGAAAGTGTTTCAGTCTGCCGTGAATCATAAACCCTAATGGTACACAGGTAAGAGTCGACAGTGGAAATGGCAAGCTAGCTACATGTGCATTCGTTATTGGCTAAACTGTATCAAAAAGTAGTTTTCATTGCTACGTAGCTAGCTAGACAGTTAGATACATGTATAGTCAGCTGGCCAGTTGCATTCTGCTGTTATTGTTGATTGTTGATGTATTCTTTGTCATGTTTAACTTACTAGCTACCGAAAATAGCCACTGTGGTGTGAATGGTAATTGATTAGCAAGTTAATCAAATCCCATGTTAAGTGATAGGGACATATGTCACCTAAATTGACTAGCTAGCTAGCCATGATGAAATTATGGCTAAATACATTGGATTATACAGTAGATTCTGAGGTCGTTTTTTGCATGCTCAACGAGCTGGTTAGTTAGATGAATACAGTGGGGAGAATGTACAGTGGTGAGAACAAGTATTTGATACACTGCCAATTTTGCAGGTTTTCCTACTTACAAAGCATGTAGAGGTCTGTAATTTATATCATATGTACACTTCAACTGTGAGAGACGGAATCTAAAACAAAAATCTAGAAAATCACATTGTATGATTTTAAGTAATTAATTTGCATTTTATTGCATGACACAAGTATTTGATCACCTACCAACCAGTAAGAATTCCGGCTCTCACAGACCTGTTAAGTTTTTCTTTAAGAAGCCCCCCTGTTCTCCACTCATTACCTGTATTAACTGCACCTGTTTGAACTCGTTACCTGTATAAAAGACACCTGTCCACACACTCAATCAAACAGACTCCAACCTCTCCACAATGGCCGAGACCAGAGAGGGTGTAAGGACATCAGGGATAAAATTGTAGACCTGCACAAGGCTGGGATGGGCTACAGGACAATAGGCAAGCAGCTTGTTGGCGCAATTATTAGAAAATGGAAGAAGTTCAAGATGAAGGTCAATCACCCTCGGTCTGGGGCTCCATGCATCTCACCTCGTGGGGCATCAATGATCATGAGGAAAGTGAGGGATCAGCCCAAAACTACACAGCAGGACCTGTTCAATGACCTGAAGAGAGCTGGGACCACAGTCTCAAAGAAAACCATTAGTAACACACTACGCAGTCATGGATTAAAATCCTGCAGCGCACGCAAGGTCCCCCTGCTCAAGCCAGTGCATGTCCAGGCCTGTCTGAAGCTTGCCAATGACCATCTGGATTATCCAGAGGAGGAATGGGAGAAGGTTATGTGGTCTGATGAGACAAAAATAGAGCTATTTGGTCTAAACTCCACTCGCCGTGTTTGGAGGAAGAAGAAGGATGAGTACAACCCCAAGAACATCACCCAACCGTGAAGCATGGATGTGGAAACATCATTGTTTGGGGATGCTTTTCTGCAAATGGGACAGGATGACTGCACCATATTGAGGGGAGGATGGATGGGGCCATGTATCGCGAGATCTTGGCCAACAACCTCGTTCCCTCAGTAAGAGCATTGAAGATGGGTCGTGGCTGGGTCTTCCAGCATGACAACGACCCGAAACACACAGCCAGGGCAACTAAGAAGTGGCTCTGTAAGAAGTATCTCAAGGTCCTGGAGTGGCCTAGCCAGTCTCCAGACCTGAACCCAATAGAAAATCTTTGGAGGGAGCTGAAAGTCCGTATTGCCCAGTGACAGCCCTGAAACCTGAAGGATCTGGAGAAGGTCTGTATGGAGGAGTGGGCCAAAATCCCTGCTGCAGTGTGTGCAAACCTGGTCAGGAATCGGTCATATGGACACCGAAACACATGGAGTCATTATTTTACTGTAACAGAGGAGAAGTTAACCTTTCCAACCATACCCTGTTTATGGTTCAACTCCTCAAATTGTGAGCATAGCAGACACTATTAAAATGGATGTACCAATGAACATTCATTCTGCAAAATGCATGCTCAGTTTTTCTAGCACGTATCACGGTACCACGTATCACTAGCAGCATCTTTGTTAAATAATGATTGTTATACTAGCTTTTTAGTCTGTTTTATAAATGTGCAAAAAGCATAAAACAATTATATAAAGATTCTGCTTATAGTCAATACAAGAAAAAGAATGGTGTACATGTGAAAATAAATAATATTCTCTTGCCTGGGGATTCTGAAATCTCCAGGGATCTGTATAACCCATTCTGAACCATAAAACCAGAGAAGGACTTTGACATAGCAGAAGGAGACATTGTTCTAGGGTTGGAGCAGTCTGAAGCTGGGCTAATAACACAATTCAGATCCCGCTAAATATCAAAAGATGGGTGTTCAGAGAAGAGATTTAGTACTGAGGAAAGCCGTGTTGCATGCTCAAGAATGTGGTGGTTCTCATATCGCTGCTGCCATTTCAATGGCATTTGAGAACATGTTTGAAACTTGGAAACATGAACACACTCCTAGCGCCATTTGAACAACTGACTGGAGAAATAAGCTAATCAACTGCGTTTGCAGCACCCTCTGTCATGGCATTGAAACGCCCTCTCAACAAAACTGTTGACACAAACCGTGGGGTAACTTACAAAAGTACTTGAGGCCGTGAACAAGCTATTCGGTGGTATTGTCTCTGAGCCTCTAGTGTGTCACCGCCATACTCGATGCTAGGTACAAGGACCGCTATTTTTATGCATACAAGAACCAGGGTTTACGTGAAATGTTACATACATAGCTGGACAAGATAGAAATGGCCACAGGGACGATGCGCACAGAAGAAGAGAGGCCACGGACAGACAGAGCTGAAACTTCACTGCTTGACATGCATGATGAAATCCTGGTTGAGAATGAAATGACTGAACAAATTAACAATGAAACATCACAGCATGTAAGTGAAAGAAATAGGTTTTCATTATGTTTTACTGGTAAAGGGGACATATACATAAATGCCAACAAAATAACTTCTTGGTCAGTGGTGTGTGTTTGTAACCTTTATTTAACTAGTCAAGTCAGTTAAGAACAAATTTGTATTTACAATGATCGCCTACCCCGGCCAAACCTGGACAACGCTGTGCCAATTGTGCGCCGCTCTATGGGACTCCCAATCATGGCCGGATGTGATACAGCCTGGAATCAAACCAGGGATTGTAGTGACGCCTCTTGCACTGAGATGCAGTGCCTTAGACCGCTGCGTCCGTGTGTGTGTGTGTTTGTGTAACTATTTAACTGTCCTAGAATGCTTATAAAGGCTGCTCAAATTTAAAATATTGGTTATCGGTATCTTTTTTGGCAAGGAAAATATTGTATAATGGTATCCGCCAAAAATGTCATATCAGTGCATCACTAATCTAAAATATTGAAAGGAAAAATGTGTGAAAACAGACCAAGTGTTGGCAAAGCCTGCTACATTATTATTGTATGTGCATTATGCATGGTTCTGGTTTAATTTGTTACAAAAAAGGTCATTTTTATAGACAGAACTGAAAGCCAGGTCAGTGATTCATGTGCTTGAAAGTAGAATCCAGATGCATCGGATGTAGTGATCACAATATAGTAGCCATATCTAAGAAAACCAAAGTTCCAAAGGCCGGGCCTAATATAGTGTATACGTTTTATAGTGATTCGTATGTTATTGATGTAAATAATATTTGTGACCGAATGGGTCGAATTGGTCCTATGTAGCAAAACTTGAGATGGTATTTTGTTTTTACATTGGATAGAAGTAGAGACTCAGAGCTACAAAATGGTATATCATACACTTCAGTTGAGGAACAATGGGAAAGTAATTCTGCTTTGAAAGTTGATAAACCTTTAACCTCACTTCTGAGAAAATGTCCCTTGAACTTTTGGTACCTGCTGGAGAGCGCTTCTTTGTCTACACCCATTCAGCATCGTTCAATCCCTCTTAAGCTTTATCCCCACCCGTCTCTTTAAGGATTCACATGTGAGGCTATGTACTAAACAACCAAACATTTAAAGACTAAAGGCTGTCTTATCCTACGGGTGTCTTCGTAAATTTAATCTGGAGTGCCAGAGTGTGCTCTGGGCATTCGTAAACTCAGAGTGTTGTCAGATTGTCCGTTCATAAATTCAGAGCGGTTCTCTCTCTAAGAGGGTGCAAAGATGTCATCAAGGCAAAGGGTGGCTACTTTGAAGAATCTCAAATATAAAATATATTTTGATTTGTTTAACACTTGATTTGGTTACTACACGATTCCATATGTGTTATTTCATAGTTTGTCTTCACTACTATTCTGCAATGTAGAAAATAGTAAAAATAAAGAAAAACAATGGAATGAGTAGGTGTGTCCAGACTTTTGACTGGTACTGTACCTGTGGGAAGCATTGGAGTCAACAAGGACCAGCATCCCTGTGGAATGCTTTCGACGCCTTGTAGAGTCCATGCCCTGACAAATTGAGGCTGTTCTGAGGGCAAAAGGTGCAACTCAATATAGGGGAGGTGTTCCTAATGTTTGGTATACTCAGTGTAGTTTAACCTCTTACACTTATGGTGGCGCTATTTCATTTTTGGAAGAAAAACGTTCCCGTTTTAAACAAGATATTTTGTCACAAAAAGATGCTCGACTATGCATATAATTGCTACTGTTCGAAAGAAAACACTCTGACGTGTCCAGAAATACAAATATCTTCTCTGTGCGTGCCCTTTAACGTGAGCTTCAGGCAAAACCAAGATGACTTGGCATCCAGGAAATGACAAGGATTTTTGAGGCTCTGTCTTTCATGATCTCCTTATATGGCTGTGAACGCAAGAGGAATGAGTCTGCCCTTTCTGTCGTTTCCCCAAGGTGTCTGCAGCATTGTGACGTATTTGTAGGCAGATCGTTGGAAGATTGACCATAAGAGACCACATTTACCACGTGTCCGCCCGGTGTCCTGCGCCGAAATTGGTGTGCAAAAGTCACCTGCCAGTATTTTTCCATGGGGCACAGAGAGAGAAGCAAGCTTCCACGAACTGCATGTCAATGAAGAGATATGTGAAAAAACACCTTGAGGATTGATTCCAAACAACGTTTGCCATGTTTCGGTCGATATTATGTAGTTAATCCGGAAAAAGTTTCACGTTGTAGGTGACTGCATTTTCGGTTCGTTTCGGTAGCCAGGCGCAATGTAGAAAACGGAACGATTTCTCCTACACACAGACGCTTTCAGGAAACACTGCGCATTTGGTATGTGGCTGGGAGTCTCCTCATTGAAAACATCAGAAGCTCTTCAAAGGTAAATGATTTTATTTATTTGGTTATCTGGCTTTTGTGAAAATGTTGCGTGCTACATGCTACACAAAATGCTATGCTAGCTTTGCATACTCTTACACAAATTAGTCAATTTCTATGGTTCAAAAGCATATTTTGAAAATCTGAGATGACAGTGTTGTTAAGAAAAGGCTAAGCTTGAGAGCAAACGCATTATTTTAATTTTATTTGCGATTTTCAGAAATCGTTAACGTTGCGTTATGCTAATGAGCCTGAGGCTTAGTCACAATCCCGGATCCGGGATGGGGAGTTTCAAGAGGTTAATGTACACTTAAACTAGTATACCATTTTAAATGATTTATGGACAAACTACAGCAACACTTTGTTTTATTAAAAAGAAATGTCCCGAGAATTTAATCCAGATGCATTTCGGTAACGATAATTTTGGTTGAAAAATGTACAAAATTCAGGCGAAATTGTAAAATGTACTTAAAAAATACACTTTCCCAAAAACATCTTATTCCTCAGAATCATAGTTGATTTTTGTAGATCATGGTTTTTGTAACTCAATTTGCTACATACATTTTAAAGCTGGTTTCATGAGAATCATACACTTGCATAGAAGCATCACTCCAGCATATCACACCTGTAAGGAAAGATATCACAGACACAGCTGTTATTTTGAGAATATACAAGAACTCAATGCAAATGGATCTAACGTAATATCATGGTTTGTGATCATGGATGCTTATGAAACAAGTATTTTTTGATAGAGTGAAATAATTTCTCAGCTGTCAGGATGCAATCTTCCTGCATGTTTATGGACCAAGTACACTGTAGATCAGCACACGTGTGTCTGTGTGTGCATTCTTACTTCTCAAACTATGGGCAGATTTGAGGCAGTCACACAGAATGTATCACGTTTTAGGAAAGACCCAGATGCAGACAGTGTCGAAGTAATAAATTACTATAACAGGGGGCAGGCAAAACAACTGGTCAAGGGCAGGCAGAGGTCAGTAATTCAGTGTGGTGGGACAAGGTACAGGACAGCAGGCAGGGTCAGGGCAGGCAGAATGTTCAAAACCGGGAAAACTATAAAACCAGAACATTAGAAAAGACAGGAGCAAGGGGGAACACGCTGGTAGGCTTGGCGAACAAAACAAACTGGCAATAGACGAACACAGATTTAAATACACAGGGGATAATGACGGGAGATGGGAGACACCTGGTGCGGGGTGGAGATCAGCACAAAGACAGGTGAAACAGTACCCCCTCTAGGGGCGCCATCTGGGTGCGCGCATACCTGGTTGACTGGGGTGTCGGCGTTGGATATCCGCGATGAGGCCTGGGTCCAGGATGCCCCTAGCGGGGACCCAGCACCTCTCCTCCGGGCCATAACCCTCCCAGTCAACCAGGTACTTGAATCCCCTTCCCCGAGGTATAATCTTCAGGATACACCTCAAAGTGTACGCCGGTTGGCCGTCGATGAGACAGGGGAGAGGGGTGGGCCTGGAAACAGGAGGCAAAGAGCTGTGAGACATGGGTTTGATTTTAGAAACATGGAAAGTGGGATGTATACGGAGGGTATGGGGCAACAGAAGATGAACAGCAGAGGGGCTAATGACCTTGGAGATGGGGAAATGGCCAATAAACTGTGGGGAAATTTTGCAGGACTCCGCCCAGGGGGTGGCGGTCTGCTTGTCATCGATACCTGGAGGTGGTCTTAAGGGCCAACCAGGCTCTCTTCCAGCAAGGAAGGGCGTTGCGGACATATTCGACCCACACTAGTTGCTGGCTGTAGGTGGTGGGGTCGGAGGAAACCAGGCAGCGAAGAGTCGTTTCCAAGTCTTGGTTGGCTCGCTCCGACTGCCCGTTGGACTGGGGGGGTACCCGGAGGACAGACTGGCCGACAACCCAATGAGCATGTGTAACGCCTTCCAGAACCTGGATGAGAACTGAGGACCCCAGTCGGAGACCATGTCTCCCGGGAGTCCATGAATCCGGAAGATGGCCCAGCTCATGGTGCAGCACGTCTCTTTGGCAGAGAGTAGCTTTGGGAGAGGAATGAGGTGGGCAGCTTTGGAAAACCGGTCCACTATTGTAAGGATGGGGGTGTTGCCATCAGACGGGTTAAGGGATATGTGAGACCAGGGACAGTGAGAGACAAGCATTGGTTGAAGAAGACCAGCCAGTGCTTGCCGAGGAGTCTTGTTCTACGCACAGACCGTGCAGGCGGCGATGAACGTGGAGACATCTGGGAGATTACGGGTGTGGCCCGCTGCCCAGTGGGGTATCCGCGGAATTGCTCCAGCAAAGTCTCGAAGTCTGGTCATGGCATTCTGCCAGGGTATGGAGTCCCTCCATAAGACATTGCAGTAACTCCTCGTGTCATCCAATGGTGGCTCCTTGCAGGGAGGCAGCATTGGGAAGCTAATCTGAGTCTGCTGGGTCGGTCATGGCCAGTTCGTCCTATCACATTTTAGGAAAGAGCCAGATGCAGACAGCGTCAAAGTAATAAAAGTTAATAACTAGAACAGGGGACAGGCAAAATGACGGGTCAAGGGCAGGCAGAGGTAAGGAAGGTACAAGATGGCAGGCAGGCTCAGGGTCAGGGCAGACAGAATGGTCAAAACTGGAAAAACTAGAAAGCAGGAACTTTGGCAAAAACCGAAGCAAGGGGAATAACGCTGATAGGCTTGACGAACAAAACGAACTAGCAAACAGAGAACACAAGTATAAATACGAAAGGATAATGAGGGGAGATGGGAGACACCTGGTGGGGGGTGGAAACAAGCACAAAGACAGGTGAAACAGATCAGGGTATGACAGAACGTGCATCATCGTTTCATCTTTTTTTCCTACCCTCGCTCTCCTTGTTAGATTTTATGCCAAATTATAAACAACTCAATTGGCTATTTCAGCTATCTGTCAAGCAATGGGCAGGTTGTAAACTTGATCCTACTGCTATGATTGGATAGAGCGAGGCTAACTCCGCTCTCTTTCACATCTCCTCATATCACTTGCTGTTGTTTACTGCCACTATGAGAAATAGCTCAATGGCGATGACATTTTCTACCCAGCCATAAATGTGCATAATATCTAACAAAGAGTGCCTGGGTAGTAAAAAATCTGAAATGACGATACACGTTCTGTCTGAATGACTCAAATCTGCCCATAGTTTGAGAAGTGCGAACGTATACACGTGCGCTGATCTACAGCTTTCTTGGTCCATAAACATAAAATAACATTTGTAGGTAGCTAAACCTATTACCAACTTTTTTATTTAGGCATTTTACAACGCTTCCTTGTTTCCCTATAACACCAGTAAATAGCTAACGTTACACTGCAAGTCAGATGACTCGTTGCCGAAAATGGTGCATGTTCAAAATGATAACCAGCTAACATTAACTAGCTACGTTGGCTATTAGCTCATACCTGATATTTTAGCACCATGTTTATCTAGCCAGTTAGCTAGCATAGAAACTAATATACAGTTGAAGTCGAAAGTTTACATACACTTATGTTGGAGTCATTAAGATGTGTTTTTCAACCACCCCACAAATTTCTTGTTAACAAACTATAGTTTTGGCAAGTCAGTTAGGACATCTACTTTGTGATTGACACAAGTAATTTTTCCAACAATTGATTACAGGCAGATTAATTCAGTGTATCACAATTCCAGTGGGTCAGAAGTTTGCATACACTAAGTTGACTGTGCCTTTAAGCAGCTTGGAAAATTCCAGAAAATTATGCAATGGCTTTAGAAGCTTCTGATAGGCTAATTGACATCATTTGTCAATTGGAGGTGTACATTTAGATGTATTTCAAGGCCTACCTTCAAAGCCAGTGCCTCTTTGCTTGACATCATGGGAAAATCAAAAGAAATCAGCTAAAAGATATTATAGACAGAAGAAGAACGCCAACACCATCTCAACCATGAAGCACGGGGGTGGCAGCATCATGTTGTGGGGGTGCTTTTCTGTGGGAGGGACTGGTGCACTTCACAAAATAGATGGCATCATGAGGGGGAAAAGTATGTGGATATATTGAAGCAACATCTCAAGACATCAATCAGGAAGTTAAAGCTTGGTCGCAAATGGGTCATCCAAATGGACAATGACCCCAAGCATACTTCCAAAGTTGTGGCAAAATGGCTTAAGGACAACAAAATCAAGGTATTGGAGTGGCCATCACAAAACCCTGACCTCAATCCTATAGAAGATTTGTGGGCAGATCTGAAAAAGTGTGTGCGAGCAAGGAGGCCTACGAATCTGACTCAGTTACACCAGCACCCTCAGGAGGAATGGGCCAAAATTCACCCAACTTATTGTGGGAAGCTTGTGGAAAGCTACCTGAAACGTTTGACCAAAGTTAAACAATTTTAAAGGCAATGCTACCAAATACTAATTGAGTGTATGTAAACCTCTGACCCACTGGGAATGTGATGAAATAAATAAAAGCTGAAATAAATAATTCTCTCTACTATTATTTTGACATTTCACATTCTTAAAATATAGTGGTGATCCTAACTGACCTAAAACAGGGAATTTTTACTTGGATTAAATGTCAGGAATTGTGAAAAACTTAGTTTAAATGTATTTGGCTATGGTGTATGTAAACTTCCGACTTCAACTGTGTGTTATATTTGAGATTCTTTAAAGTAGCCACCCTTTGCCTTGAGAGCTTTGCACACTCTTGGCATTCTCTCAACCAGCTTCATGAGGTTGTCACCTGGAATGCTTTTCAATTAATGTGTGCCTTGTTAAAAATGTATTTGTGGAATATCTTTCCGTCTTAATGCGTTTGAGCCAAGCAGTTGTGTTGTGAAAAGGTAGGGGTGGTATAAAGAAGATTGCCCTGTTTGGAAAAAGACCATGTCCATATTATGGCAAGAACAGCTCAAATAAACAAAGAAAAACGACAGTCCATCATTACTTTAAGATGTGAAGGCCAGTCAATATGGAACATTTCAAGAAATTTGAAAGTTTCTTCAAGTGCAGTCGCAAAAACCATCAAACGCTACGATGAAACTGGCTCTCATGAGGACTGCCACAGGAAAGGTAGACCCAGAGTTACTGTACCTCTGCTGTAGACAATAAATGCATTAGTGTTAACTGCACCTCAGATTGCAGCCCAAATAAATGCTTTATAGACTGTTGCCAATTTTAAAAAAAAGTATTTAATTAATTTTAGAATAAGGCTGTAACACAACAAAATGTGTAAAAAGTTAAGGGGTCTGAATACATTCTGAAAGCATTGTATGCAGTTTAAGGTGAGTGTAATCATGTTGGCCATATATTTGATTCAGAATAAAATTGATTCACACCAACAGTCTTTATAGGCATGAGTGTTGCAAATCTCTGAACAATATGCGCCATTTACAAAATGCATATTTACAGGTGATTTATCCTGCATCAAATGTTATTATGGCAGCCATATTTAATTTTTATTTTGGAAGCCATATTGGATTTGAGGCTAAATATAAAGATCATCTGTGATTGCACCTTTGATTTAATTGCAAGACTAGGGGCTAAAGATCCAAAAACCTTGATGGAACCTTGCACTCCCAACTTTTTAATTCTGATGTCTGTGCCCACTTGTTTTTCTTTGGCGCTACAACATCAAAAAACTTGTAACTATATGCCTTTCTTTCAGGCACGGCCATAGAGCACTGAATGAGAGCAAAGTTGTCTATTGAACAGCTATGAACTATTGTGCCTGTGTTTACAGTTCTATATTTCCATGATTCATTTAGATTTCCTAATGCTGTTTGTGTGTGTAAGTAGACAGCCGACTACTTGTAATCCACATTTGAGCAATATCAGAGCTTGCAATATTGGGTTACATGAGTTTATGTGGCCCAACCCCCTCCACACAGTTTAGGTTTGTTTTCAGTAGAGCAGATTACAATGGCCACAACATCAAAAACATGTGTTACTGTATGGACCATACAAGCACTGATTGAGAGCAAATTTGACTTAGAAAGTTGTCTATTGAACAGCTATAAAAAAGTGAAGACATCAAAAATATTAATAGTTGATATTTCCGCATATTGTATCTGTGTGTTTACTGGTCTATATTTCCAACTTGCTTTAAGATATCCTAATGTTGTTTGTTTCTGTATGTAGGGCAGACTATTGACTACTTGTACTCTACCTTTTAGCAATATCAGAGCTTGCCATATTAGGTTACGCGAGCTTAAAAACAATCCTAGGTAGGCAAATGCTTTAGTGGTCTTGTGCAGGCTATTGAATTTAACCCGAGGGCAGAATAAAACGGCAGGCTAGCTATTAGAATAATTCCCTAAAACATTTCTCCTTTGGTTTATAGGCTATACTAGCAGAAGCTGGTATAGGAGCAGTATCAAAAGTGAGAATGGATTTTTAGCCAGTGCAACTGAAGGTCATTTAAAAACGTGATGTAGCCTACACACACTTGCAATGAGTGTCATTCGCCATGATGCAGCAGTGTTTAATTGTTTAAAATAAAAGCAATTGTTCAAATGTAGCCTTATTAGATTGGCTACCTATTCTCTCTGGTTAACAAACGCCCTTTTACGCACCAACACAGGTTCATATCACTGTTGGCCGTAAGCATATTTGTGAATACTACTCGTTATCCTCATGCATCAAGAGGCAGATTGAAGGATAATGTCAATGACCTTAATACAAAGGTGTACTTTTCGCAATGCATCATTTTAATCCAAAATTGTGATTTGAACGAGATGACGACATATACGCATTTCGTAGAATTTTTTATTGATGTTTTATTTTTAATTAGCTAGCACAGAATGTCTAGCGAAACCAGGTACCACTGTTCTGACATGGAGCGGAGAAAAAAAATACATTTTACTCACCATCTCGACAAGCGTGTGTTAAAATATGCATATCTTCCCATTGGCTTGCCAGGTCGTTCCCTCATACCATCCTACATGCCGAAAACGTTAAGGATGTAAATACACTGCGCCGGTGGCAATATTTGCAGGAATTGGCCAATATTCATGGGAGCCGAAACCCATATCGTTTCCACGATCTTGCAACGGAGAGCTATAAAAATACACATCTAATGCGACCTGATTGCCAAGGTTACCAGAATTCGAAAATGACTGTTAGGCTATTGTTAATTCACAAAATATGATCAAATGCAACGTTTCGTTAATATAAGGACGCAATGTAAGGCATGTGATGCGATGTGGGATAATTCCCCACTGGCTGCCCATGCGCTACCTTGTCCCTATTTACCAATAATGCGTTTTCGCAAAACCGAATGTAGGTAGACGAGCAGAGATTCTAGTCGGGCGTGCATGCAAAAATGATTCGGGCTATTATTTCAAATGAATGTGATTCATGCGTTCCCAATTTGAATTAGGAATGATTGTGCAATATTGCCGCTGCTCATACAATTAGCCTATTTGTTCTCCAGGTGATGTGGGTTTTCCAAGTAAATGTTTAAAATTACAAATACAACATATGCATTGCCTATATCCAAACCCACGTTCACATATTTGACAAGATTCGTGCTTTATTTGGTAGACAATTTTGAATAGTCTAATCCTCTATCTAAATTGTCTTGGAGGTACATTAGTCTACAGTGCACATCACCAGAGATGATGTTGATTGTATTCAGGTTGATGATTTCAATGATAATGTTTGCCCCTTTTGTTGCATTTCCTATATTTAAAGAAAGCTTATGGAGGAGAAGGATAACTCTGAAATGACACATCACGTGAGAGTAGCCTAGATGTTCTCAATGTTGATTTAATGGTATGCTCCTAAATTTTAACATCATCTTCAAGCTAGAATCCTTAGTTGATACATATATATTTTTGGACATACATTAATGATATATATATATATATATATATATATATATATATATATATATATACCCATAGATTCTTAAATGTATAACTTGCCTCATTAACTTAGTTCAACTGTCTACCCCATCAGAACCCAAAATATGAGCTTATTTTACTCTAATGTTTGTAAACAATGTAAATGTAAAATAATGGTATAATTTTTGGTATCATGGATGATAGCTCTGTCTATGAATTTGAGAGTGGTTACATTACTCCAGGCCTATCTCTCAGCTTTTCACCAAAACAGAGGAGGGTAGACCACTTTGTTATTGTTTCAATTAAGGACTCAAGCTTTAAACTGCTTAGTCATTGGTATGAATATGACGATTTGATTTATGGGGTACATTCACATTATTAAACATTCTCAGTGTCCTGTTAAATAGTGATGTGATCAAAAAGTAAGTTTATAATGCTCTGACGTAAGAAGTGGCACATCGTGGTGGGTTGCACAGAACCAGTTTAAGCATTCCCTGGACTAAGAACCATATTCAATTCAGACCCTCCATTAAAAGTACTTTTTAGTCAGGAAGGGGTTTATACGGGGTAGGCCCTGGGTAGGCAACTGCCCAAATATAATTTAAGTAAACAGTTACACATTAAAGTGCAAAGCATCATAATCATATGAAGCAGGAGAAATATCACATAATTCTATACTTCTGCACATAAGGCTGACTTTTTATTTGTTAGCATGTTAATGTAACCACACAGGATAAAAAGTGAACATAGGTTTTCTGTCACACTATTGTTGTCAAATTCTACAATCTATATTGTGTATACCTGGCTGATGAATGCAATATGTGTGAAGTAAATGTCTGGTCAGATTAAACAATGTTACACACTCATTCTGGCCATCTCTTCCTCTCACTGCTAAATATTGCTGCTTATTTGTGAGTTCTCAAAATAGACAACAGGCTTGTTGAGTAAGCAATCTAGGTGTCACGCCCTGGCCATAGAGAGGCTTTTAATTCTCTATTTTGGTTTGACTAGGGTGGGCATTCTATGTTATTTTTTCTATGTTTTGTATTTCTTTGTTTTGGCTGGGTATGGTTCTCAATCAGGAACAGCTGTCTATCGTTGTCTCTGATTGAGAACCATACTCAGGTAGCTCTTGCCCACATGGGTTTTGTAGGTAGTTGTTTTCTGTTTCGTATCTGTACCAGACAGAACTGTTTTGGTTATTCTTTTTGTCATTTTCGTATTTAGTGTTCAGTTGCTAATAAATTAATTATGAACACGTACCACGCTGCACCTTGGTCCTCACCTTCTTCCACCAACAGCCGTTACAGAACTACCCACCACAAATGGACCAAGCAGCATGGTGAGGAGCATCAGCGTTATCTGGAGAAATTGACATGGGAGGAGATACTGGAAGGCAAGGGACCCTGGGCACAAGCTGGGGAGTATCGCCGTCCACAGGAGGAATTGGAGGCAGCAAAGGCTGAGCGGCAACACTACGAGGAGTTGGCACAGCGGCGCAAGCATGAGAGGCAGCCCCCCAAAAATGTTTTTGGGGGGGCTCAGGGAGAGTGTGGCAGAGTCAGGAGTCAGACCTGAGCCCACTCTCCCTGTTTATCGTGAGGAGCCAAGGAGGAGACCAGAACCGGTGTTGGAGGTGAGCGAAGCAGAGACTGTGAAGGAGTTAATGGGGAAATTGGAGGAGAGAGAAATGAGGGAGTTACATTTACATTTAAGTCATTTAGCAGACGCTCTTATCCAGAGCGACTTACAAATTGGTGAATTCACCTTCTGACATCAGTGGAACAGCCACTTTACAATAGTGCATCTAAATCATTTAAGGGGGGGGTGAGAAGGATTGCTTTATCCTATCCTAGGTACTCCTTGAAGAGGTGGGGTTTCAGGTGTCTCCGGAAGGTGGTGATTGACTCCGCTGTCCTGGCGTCGTGAGGGAGTTTGTTCCACCATTGGGGGGCCAGAGCAGCGAACAGTTTTGACTGGGCTGAGCGGGAACTGTACTTCCTCAGTGGTAGGGAGGCGAGCAGGCCAGAGGTGGATGAACGCAGTGCCCTTGTTTGGGTGTAGGGCCTGATCAGAGCCTGGAGGTACTGCGGTGCCGTTCCCCTCACAGCTCCGTAGGCAAGCACCATGGTCTTGTAGTGGATGCGAGCTTCAACTGGAAGCCAGTGGAGAGAGCGGAGGAGCGGGGTGACGTGAGAGAACTTGGGAAGGTTGAACACCAGACGGGCTGCGGCGTTCTGGATGAGTTGTAGGGGTTTAATGGCACAGGCAGGGAGCCCAGCCAACAGCGAGTTGCAGTAATCCAGACGGGAGATGACAAGTGCCTGGATTAGGACCTGCGCCGCTTCCTGTGTGAGGCAGGGGCGTACTCTGCGGATGTTGTAGAGCATGAACCTACAGGAACGGGCCACCGCCTTGATGTTAGTTGAGAACGACAGGGTGTTGTCCAGGATCACGCCAAGGTTCTTAGCGCTCTGGGAGGAGGAAACAATGGAGTTGTCAACTGTGATGGCGAGATCATGGAACGGGAACAGTTGCTGTGTTGGTGCTTTTTGCATGGAATTCGCCCGATGGAACGTGTCAGGGATTTGATGGCACCTGGGTCAGCGCTCCATACTCGTCCTGAGGTGCGTGTTAGTCGGCTGGTGAAGTTAGTGCCAGCCTCACGCACCAGGCCTCCTGTGCACATCCCTAGCCTTGCACGTCCTGTGCCAACACTGCTCTCAAGATCTCCAGTACGCCTTCACGGTCTAGCCCATCCTGTGCCACCTCCACACACCAGCCCACCGGTGGCAGCTCCCCGCACCAGGCTTCCTGTGCGTGTCCTCGGCCCAGTACCATCAGTGCCAGCACCACGCATCAGGCCTACAGTGCGCCTCGCCTCTCCTGCGCTGCCGGAGCCTTCCGCCTGTTTAGCGCTGCCAGAGCCTTCCGCCTCTACAGCGTTGCCGGAGTCTCCTGCCCGTTTAGCGCAGCCAGAGCTGCCAGTCTGCATGGAGCAGCCAGAGCTGCCAGTCTGCATGGAGCAGCCAGAGCTGCCAGTCTGCATGGAGCAGCCAGAGCTGCCAGTCTGCATGGAGCAGCCAGAGCTGCCAGTCTGCATGGAGCAGCCAGAGCTTCCAGTCTGCATGGAGCAGCCAGAGCTGTCAGTCTGCTTGGAGCAGCCAGAGCTGCCAGTC
This sequence comes from Oncorhynchus masou masou, assembly GCF_036934945.1. Classification (NCBI taxonomy): domain Eukaryota; kingdom Metazoa; phylum Chordata; class Actinopteri; order Salmoniformes; family Salmonidae; genus Oncorhynchus; species Oncorhynchus masou. The sequence continues at coordinate 43,529,350 of NC_088243.1, forward strand.
TGCATGGAGCTGCCAGTCTACATGGAGCTGCCAGTCTGCATGGAGCTGCCAGTCTGCATGGAGCTGCCAGTCTGCAAGGAGTTGCCAGTCTGCAAGGAGCTGCCAGTCTGCAAGGAGCTGCCAGTCTGCAAGGAGCTGCCAGTCTGCAAGGAGCTGCCAGGGCTGTTAGTCTGCATGGAGCAGCCAGAGCTGTCAGTCTGCAAGGAGCCGCCAGAGCTGTCAATCTGCATGGAGCAGCCAGAGCCGCCAGTCAGCATGAAGCAGCCAGGGCCGTCAGTCTGCCAGGATCCGCCAGTCAGCCAGACTCTTCCAGATCTGCCAGTCAGCCAGACTCTTCCAGATCTGCCAGTCAACCAGACTCTTCCAAATCTGCCAGTCAGCCAGACTCTTCCAGATCTGCCAGTCAGCCAGACTCTTCCAGATCTGCCAGTCAGCCAGACTCTTCCAGATCTGCCAGTCAACCAGACACTTCCAGATCTGCCAGTCAACCAGACTCTTCCAGATCCGCTAGTCAACCAGACTCTTCCAGATCCGCTAGTCAACCAGACTCTTCCAGATCCGCCAGTCAGCCAGGATCTGCCAGAACTGCCAGCCAGTCAGGATCTGCCGGATTCAACTGCCTAACTGGGCTTCCTCTCAGTGCTGGGCTTCCTCTCAGTGCTGGGCTTCCTCTGTCCCGAGCTGCCCCTCTGTCCCGAGCTGCCCCTCTGTCCCGAGCTGCCCCTCTGTCCCGAGCTGCCCTTCTGTCCCGAGCTGCCCCTCTGTCCCGAGCTGCCCCTCAGTCCAGTGGGGTTCTGGGTGAGGACTACTAGGCCATGGTCGGCGGCGAGGGTGGACAATCCTAGGACACGAGGAGGGGGGACAAAGACATTCATAGAGTGGGTTCCACGTCCCGAGCCGGAGCCGCCGCCATGGACAGGCGCCCACCCGGACCCTCCCTATTGTTTTGATGTGCATCCGGGAGTCCGCACCTTAGGGGGGGGGGGTTCTGTCACGCCCTGGTCTATATTTATTATGTTATCTTCATTTATTGAGTCAGGCCAGGGTGTGACATGGGTTTATTTGTAGTGTGTTTCGTCTTGGGGTTGTGTGGGATGTATAGATTAGTCTATGGCTGCCTGAGGCGGTTCTCAATCAGAGTCAGGTGATTATCGTTGTCTCTGATTGGGAACCATATTTAGGTAGCCTGGGTTTCACTGTGTGTTTGTGGATGATTGTTCCTGTCTCTGTGTTTGTTACACCAGTCAGGGCTGTTTCGGTTTTCGACGTTTGTTGTTTTGTATTGTTCGCGTTTTTTCATCATTAAAGATGTATCGAACGAATCACGCTGCATTTTGGTCCGATCCTTATTCCAGCTCTTCGTCAGAGAAGGAGGTAGAAGAAACCCGTTACACAAATGATGTCAATTAGCCTATCAGAAGCTTCTAAAGCCATGACATAATTGTCTGGAATTTTCCAAGCTGTTTAACGGCACAATCAACTTAGTGTATGTAATCTTCTGACCCACTGGAATTGTGATAGTGAAATAATCTGTCTGTAAACAATTGTTGGAAAAATGACTTGTGTCATGCACAAACTAGATGTTCTAACAGACTTGCCAAAACTATAGTTTGTTAACAAGAAGTGTGTGGTGTGGTGTAAAAATGAGCAACCTGTGTAGTAGACACAAATCAATGGCAATCGGGACAAAAGAGGTATTACATTTGAGTAAACAAAAAAATGACTCAGGACACATTTTCTTAGCTTTGTTTTATGATATTTGTCAAAGAATAAATATGTATGAGCCATGCTTGCTTTTTTTGCATTATCATACGCATCTGTTTTCATCCTAAATGCCAGGTGGGTACCAGGAAACAGCAAGAACACAAACATGCACAGACTAAGAAATCCAACTGATGATGAATGAGATTACAAACTTGGGTCTTGTCCATAGAGGGGTGAATTGTTGAGGGGTGATTTTACTCAAATGTAACGTAATTTTAAAAAAGAGGTTTCATTACCAACATCAGAGAATTACCAATAGCTGCCATTCACAGTTGCTTAATGTGAGCTTCAATAACAATGGGGTCCCAGGAACTATAAGCTCCCAAAGCAGGATAGAAGAAGGCTCCAATGTCATCTGGTGGGCTGTCTCCCCCTCTTGGCTATCTTGCTGCCACCTTTGAGTCCCAGTGTGGCAGAATAGGGTGGTGCCAGTGAATGTACTTTCCATCAAAATGTGTGTTGCCATACCATGTGTAGTGAAAGGCATGCAAATCAAACCAAAGTTTATTCGGCACGTGTTACAGTGAAATGCTTATTTACAGGCCCTAACCAACAGTGCGATTTTTAAGTAATTGCACGTTGTAGTTTAAAGCAGGGAATTGCCCGAGGGCAGCCTCCATGTTCTTGACCCTCTCGGGGGTCTGTTTCATTCGTTTTGATTAGTGCTGCTTCAGTGATGACAATGTCAATGTTCCTATGGATTTGAATGTCATTTTTCCAGGTCCCTTGATATTAAGGAACAATTTGAAACCACGTGGACTTCCAAAATGGAGAATATTGTGGTGTAAAGGGCTTTAAAACTGTTAAGATGAATATGAGCAACACCAAATCAATAAATGTCTAAACCTTGCCATTCTTATGTTAATGCTTGTTGTGATCCACTGTCCATTCTTATGTTTTTGGGCTTATTGTTGTCTTTGAAATTTGGCTGCTGAATGCTGGTTCATCCTACAGATTGAAATATATTAAAAAAACATTGGCTACTTATCCATTTATGATGGGTCAGAAGTAGCCTACGGACAACTGAAATGCAAATGATAGAATTGCAAAGCACAGCTTAGCTTGTTGTTAATCCACCTGCTGACATTCACTGACGCGATGTGATCTTTCTCGCTCATTTTTCAAAATAAAAGCCTGAAACTATGTCTAAAGACTATTGACACCCCGAGGAAGCCATAGGAAAAGGAATCTGGTTGATGTCCCTTTTAAATGGAGGCAAGGCATCCAATGGAACAGAGAGCTTTCAGGAAACACAGCACTTCCTTGCTGGATTTTCCTCAGGTTTTCACCTCTAATATCAGTTCTGTTATACTCACATACAATATCTTTACAGTTTTGGAAACGTTAGAGTGGTTTCTATCGAAAGCTGTCAATTATATGCATATTCTAGCATCTTTTCCTGACAAAATATCCCGTTTAAAAAGGAACGTCTTTTTTCCAAAAATGAAAATACTGCCCCCTAGTATCAACGGGTTATACTCACAGACAATATTTTGACAGTTTTGGAAACTTTAGAGCATTTTCTATCCTAATCTGACAATTATATGCATATTCTAGTTTCTGGGCCTGAGAAATAGGCAGTTTCAAATGGGTACGTTTTTTAGCCAAAAACGAAAATCCTGCCCCCTACACTCAAGAAGTTAAAGTAATGTCTGTGAGTATAACAGAACAGATATGGCAGGTGGAAACCAGAGGAAAATCCATCCACGAAGTGGGATATTTTTGATGTGTGTAGCTTTCAATTGAATATACTTTAGAGTATCTAAATGCTTAGTACCCACAGTTCCTGTGGCTTCCACTAGATGTCAGTCTTTAGATATTTTTTCAGGCATGTTTTCTGAAAAATTAGGAAGATTGAGACCATTTTGTAAGTGGCATGCAGAATTAAGCAGAGCTTCATCGGTCACGCAGAGCTTCAGCGTGCATGACCGATTGTGCGCCCTTTGTTCTTTTTCCTTTCTATTGAATACGCTATTGTCTGGTTGAAATATTATTTATTATTTAGACAATAGACAACCTGAGGATGAATTAAAAACATAATTTGACATGTTTCAACGAATTTTACCGGTACTATTAGGATGTATTCGTCTGCATGTTGTGACCGCCATTGAGCCAGTGGATTACTGAACAAAACGCGCCAACAAAACAGTTTTTGGGACATAAAGAGGAACTTTATCGAACAAAACTAACATTTATTGTGCAACAGGGACTCTTGTGACTGCAACCAGATGAAGCTCATCAAAGGTAAGTGATTAATTTAATCGCTATTTCTGACTTTCGTGACTCCTCTACTTCGTTGTAAAATGTTTGTATGCTTTTGTATGCTTTCGCCATAAAGCCTTTTTGAAATCTGACACAGCAGCTGGATTAACAAGAGGTTAAGCTTTATTTTGATGTCTAACACTTGTATCTTTTATGAATGTTTATTATGAGTATTTCTGTATTTTGAATTTGGTGCTCTGCAAATTCACCCGGTGTTGTCGAGGTGGGTCGCTAGCGGAACACCTGCGCCAGAGAGGTTTTAACAAGGAAAATGCGGACTGGGTACACTAACCTAATGTGAACTTTTGTGCCTTTCCCTAACCCTCACTGAAACTATACCCATGTCACGACTCCTACCGAAAGTGGCCTTCCTGTTCGGGTGGCGCTTGGCAGTAGTCGTTACCGGCCTACTAGCTGCAACTGATCTTTTTTTCCCCCTTGTCTGTTTGTTTGGGTTGGCGTTGTTTTCACCGGTGTGGTGAATTAAAAGTATCGCTACGCCTGACTTCTTCCTCCACTACACCCCGGACGTTACAAACCAACTATAACCTTATTATTATTATTATTATTATTATTATTATGCTACAGTCTGCAATAAAACATTTTTAAAAACATTTTTTTTTCTGATATAATTCTGCTTTTCTTACATTTTTCTGTGGGCAAGAATCAGTAAAGTCAACCACACTAAAATGCATAGACAGTCCATGACACCCAAGATCCTAGTATTAACCATATTTTGAAGCTATGCATTCTTTGTTACATTCTTGTTGCTTGTAAACATGAATGTTTTATGTTGGGTTATGATAAGTCAATCAAATCTATTCATAAAGCCTTTCTTACATCAGCTGATGTTACAAAGCACTGTACAGAAAACCAGCCTAAAACCCCAAACAGCAAGCAATGCAGGAAAAACTCCCTAGAAAGGCCAGAACCTAGGAAGACACCTAGAGAGGAACCAGGCTATGAGGGGTGGCCAGTCCTCTTCTGGCAGTGCCGGGTGAAGGTTATAACAGAACATGGCCAAGATGTTCAAAAGTTCATAGATGACCAGCAAGGTCAAATAATAATAATCACAGTGGTTGTCGAGGGTGCAACAGGTCAGCACCTCAGGAGTAACTGTCAGTTGGCTTTTCACAGCCGATCATTAAGAATATCTCTACCACTCCTGCTGTCTCTAGAGAGTTGAAAACAGCAGGTCTGGCACAGGTAGCACGTCTGGTTAACAGGTCAGGGTTCCATAGCTGCAGGAAGAACAGTTGAAACTGGAGCAGCAGCACGGACAGGTGAACTGGGGACAGCAAGGAGTCATCAGGCCAGGTAGTCCTGAGGCATGGTCCTAGGGCTCAGGTCCTGAGAGAGAGAGAGAGAGAGAGAGAGAGAATTAGAGAGAGCATACTTAAATTCACATAGGACACCGGATAAGACAGATATAACAGACTGATCCTAGCCCACTGACACAAACTACTGCAGCATAAATACTGTAGGCTGAGACAGGAGGGGTCGGGAGACACTGTGGCCCTATCCGACGATACCCCCGGACAGGATCAAATGGGCAGGAAATAACCCCACCCACTTTGCACAAGCACAGCCCCCACAGCACAAAAAAACTTCAACCACCAATTTACCATCCTGAAACAAGGCCAAGTATAGCCCACAAAGATCTCCGCCACGGAACAACCCAAGGTTGGGGTGCCAACCTGGACAGGAAGATCACGTCAGTGACTCAACCCACTCAAGCGACAAACCCTCCTAGGCACGGCATGGAGGAGCACCAGTAAGCCATTGACTCAGCCCCTGTAATATGGTTTGAGGCAGAGAATCCCAGTGGAGAGAGGGGAACCGGCCATGCAGAGACAGCAAGGGTGGTTCATTGCTCCAGTGCCTTTCCGTTCATCTTGTGACCGTAGCATACGTGTAGGTATGTACGGCAGGACCAAATCGAAAAGATAGGTAGGAGCAAGCCCATGTAAGGGAATACCCCCCTGAAATGGACAAAAATGAATGGGAAACCATTGGCATAGTACAAACCATGTACACAATGGCCAATACCACCCAAATCGGCGTTGATTCATGCAAAATGTATTTCAAATGCCATATGGCAATTGCCAGTTGTAACACTTCAAAAATCCAACAGGTGGCGTGTGCGCTCCACCGTGGTTTTTCATATTGAAAATGGACCCCAAGTCAACATCCAAAAGCCAAATTTTGAAAAAATTGATTTTTTGTCAAAAATTATCACCCCTTAAAAAGTGCTTTCTGGACCGTTTTTAGAAATTCTTTCGCTTTTTTTGTCAATTACACATGTGTAAGAACTGTATGAATATACTTTTGTCCAATTTCATTATCATAATTTTTTTTTTTTTTACTTGCGCATTATTGCATGTGTTTTCTCCATTTGCAATATGATTTCATATGAAGTCAGAAGTCAAAAGTCAATAATTGCAAAATTTCATAAATTACTTCACACACCCCTAAAAAAGTGCTTTCTGGACCGTTTTTCGAAATTCTTTAGAATTTTGTGTCAATTACACACATATAAGAACTGTATCAACATACTTTAGTCATATTTTATTATCATAATTTTTTATTTTTTTTACTTGTGCATAAGGCATATGTTTTGTGGGGGCCAAATGTCATAAGAAATTTGACATGCTCAAAAATCCTGCAGAAATGCAAAATTGACTGGCCTGATGAACTCGGGATGGCCGGGCAGTGATTGTTGTTCCTTTCAATCACTCGTGGTGTTGATTTCATCATGTCCATTTGTTTAAGTTTTCTCACTTTTGCAAAGTAACTGTGCATTTGCAATATGGTTAACTGGGCATTCACCATCACCAATTTGTCATGCTATAAAAATCGTGCAGGAATGCCAAATTGACTGGCCCGATGAACTCGGGATGGCTGGGCAGTGATTCTGGTACCTCTCCATCGCTCGTTTGGGTTGATTTCAGAATGTCACTTTTGGTGATGGTACCTCACCGCTTAAACATATTGCAAATGGACAAGAGTCACCTGCAAGTCACCGTCCATCAGTCAATTTGATATCATTCAAAGCTAACTATTGGAGGCACTGTCAGTCTCTACGCTCCCCAATACGTCCCTCCATCCAAGTTGTGTATCTGTGTGATTTAGTTTTCCTTTGAATTTTACGGGAAAAATGACTGATTTACAGTTCACGGGGGTTGCCTAATCACACATATGAAGTTTTGGACAGATCTGATTTTTTTAACCCTTCCAAACAGCCCCTGAGACACCAATTATGGCACTTCCGGTTGGCACAGGAAGCTATAAATACACACATGTCTTGAGTGACATAGAAACTTACAGAATCCTGAGTTTTAAGTCTTTATGTTGAGAATTGACTGATCTACACAGGGTTGAATGCAGAGTCATTTTCACCTTTGCTGGTGATGTACATCCAAATACCTTTTGGGTGATTTTAACCACTTCCGGTTGCTCCAGGAAGCTTAGAATCGACACAGGTAGACCTCATAGTGGTCTGATGGAATGTCATAGAAGACAGGTTCATAAGGAATTCATAACCCACATAGGCTTCAGGTTGAATTTCGAGGTGAAGCCAATGTATTCCTATGGGGAGAGAAGTCAATGCAAACTGTTTTTATGTAAACACCTTCTTTTAACTGTGAACGGTTAATGTCACACGGTCAAGGTTAGGCTTGCACAGATCGGGAGGACCTTAGGAACAGTCCTGTGTTTGAATTGTCCTTCTAAACCTAACGGTTCCGCCGCTGTCACCCAAAATCAAATGACATTGTGGTGCAGGCTTCATTGTGGGCCTATTTTTCTCATGGTTGCTGCGCTCAGACCGAGCGAGCTACGGTCAAGCGGGGTGCCTCGTTGGACTCAGCACAGTCTGGACACTATGGTGATGTCATTTTTTGTGTTGATTTCAGAATGTCCATTTGGTAATGTTTTCTCACCCTTTCAAAGTCACTGTGCATTTGCAATATGGTTAACTGGGCATTCACCATCACCAATTTGTCATGCTATAAAAATCGTGCAGGAATGCCAAATTGACTGGCCCGATGAACTCGGGATGGCTGGGCAGTGATTCTGGTACCTCTCCATCGCTCGTTAGGGTTGATTTCAGAATGTCACTTTTGGTGATGGTACCTCACCGCTTAAACATATTGCAAATGGACAAGAGTCACCTGCAAGTCACCGTCCATCAGTCTATTTGATATCATTCTGACACCAAACTGATACAAACTGACACCAAACCCACTTTTCCCAACTCGTTTAGGAGCCAAGTATCACATGCTTCAGAGCTGGCCCAAAATTCACAACGCCTTCGGTTCAAACCATAAAAAAAACATAAAACACATAGTTACTTTCTAGCTGCGGGTCAAGTTCGGACATTATGTGTAGTCCTATGTGAGGCGATCCCGAATCCCGAGTTTCGGCTCGATAGGTCATTTGGTGTCCGAGTAAAACCCTAATTGGTGCTGAAAATCCACTTTTTTCCATACCTTGCTATGGGGTCCTTGAATGAGCTATCGGAAAGAAACGTCGGGGTCCGTGTCTATGGGCCGAGCCGGTTTCAATGCACCTAGTCTTGTGTCTCTGAGACTTTTCTAAATGTCGCCATTTTTGTAATGGTCAAAATGAATTGAAGTCATTGCAAATGTACGAGGCTGTTTCTCGGTCAGAGAACCTTCTAGAGCCACCTAACTCACCACGCACTATCGACCTGAGGTCTAGAACAGGTTTCTAAAGTTTCGGAACTCTAGGTCTGACGGTTCTTTTTTAGCTCGAACAAAGCTAACTATTGGAGGCAGTGTCAGTCTCTACGCACCCCAATACGTCCCTCCATCCAAGTTGTGTATCTGTGTGATTTAGTTTTCCTTTGCATTTTTATGGGAAAAATGACTGATTTACAGTTCATGGGGGTTGCCTAATCACACATATGAAGTTTTGGACAGATCTGATTTTTTTAACCCTTCCAAACAGCCCCTGAGACACCAATTATGGCACTTCCGGTTGGCACCGGAAGCTATAAGTCAACACATATCCTCATTGGGCTATGCTTTTACAGAATCCTGAGTTTTAAGTCTTTACGTTAAGAATTGACTGATTTACACAGGGTTCAATGCACTATGTCCATCAAATTGCAGGCAGGGTATGGATATACACTTTTAGGGTGATTTTAAGCACTTCCGGTTGGCCCAGGAAGCCTAGAATCGACACAGGTAGACCTTATAGTGGCCTGATGGACTGGTACCGAAGACAGGTTCATACAGCATTCATAACCCATATAGACTCCAGGTTGTATTTAGGGGAGCAGGCAATGTATTCCTATGGGGAGAGAAGTGAATGCAAACTGTTTTTATGTAAACACCTTCTTTTACCTGTGAAGGGTTAATGTCACACGGTCAGGGTTAGGCTTGCACAGATCGGGAGGACCTTAGGAACAGTCCCGTGTTTGAATTGTCCTTCTAAACCTAACGGTTCCGCCGCTGTCACCCAAAATCAAATGACGTTCTGGTGCAGGCTTCATATTGGGCCTACTTTTCTCATGGTCGCTGCGCTTAGACCGAGCGAGCTACGGTCAAGCGGGATATCTCGTTGAACTCGGCACGGCCTTGGGATTATGTTTATGCCATTGCCTGCTCTCTGTGTCTTTAAACACCACGCTTTGTCACTCCATCCTTGCTGTGTGTGTGTGTGAGAGCTTTTCTTTGACATATGTTGGGAGAAATGACTGATTTTACAGTTCAGGAGGGTTGCCTAATCACATATGAAGTTTTGAAAAGATCTGACCTTTTTAACCCTTGGATACAGCCACTATGACACCATTTAAGGCTATAAATAAACTCATATCCTCATTGGGGTATGCCTTTACAGAATCCTGAGTTTTAAGTCTTTACGTTAAGAACTGAGTTATTTACGGAGGGTTTAGTGAGTGTGTGTTATTTCAGAAAATCATAGAAAATCACAGAAATCTCGCAGAGCTCCGCAGCACACTTTAAAAATATTCGTATGAACACCCTGCAACTGGATCTGTAACTGTTGAAAAAAAAACACCTATATTTGAACATCACAAATCTGTCATCGTACGATTTATCTTAAATGACGATAGATAAATGGCTGATTTTTTTTTTTTTATTGACACCGGAGGCTCCTTGACTTTGACGTGAAGTGAAAAAATAATTTCTCTATTTTCATTTTGGACCTTTAATCCCAGAAAAATGGCCATAACTCAAAAACCGTTGAGGCCTAGACGCCATCTTGTTCGGGGCCAACTGCCCATTATGCCAAACCTATGCTCACCAAGTTTCGGCTTCGAAATATTTTCAGTTTTCGAGATATGGCCCGTCGTGATTCGTGATGTTTTGTCAAATTGCAATATGATTGCTTATGCCCTCTTGTGGGATTTTCCGGCATAGCGGAAAAATGACCAAAATTTGATTATTTTATAAAACGAAAACCGAATGTCCGACAAAGTTCATTTGATGACTTCCCGGTAGGACTGGCCCTGCCGCTCGGCCCGACGCCGTCCCCGAATTTTAAAAATGTTTTCGGATGTCTAGTAAGGGACAGTACATTTGCAATATGGACTTTCTCACTAACCATACGGAAAATGTCGAAATGTTCCCTTAAGGTATGTAATGCTTTGTATGTTAGGAGTAAAACCTTGAAATCAGTCTTTGCCTTACTCCAGTGTAGAGAGGCTAGCACTGGAGTAATTTGATCACATTTTTTGGTTCTAATCAAGATTCTAGCAGCCGTGTTTAGCACTAACTGAAGTTTATTTAATGCTTTATCTGGGTAGCAGGAAAGTAGAGTATTGCAGTAGTCTAACCTAGAAGTGACAAAACCATGGATTACTTTTTCTGCATCATTTTTAGACAGAAAGTTTCTGAGTTTTGCAATGTTACGTTGATGGTAAAAGGCTGTCCTTGAAACAGTCTTGATATATTCATCAAAAGAGAGATTAGGGTCCAGAGTAACGCCAAGGTTCTTCCCAGTTTTATTTGAGATGACTGTACAACCATCAAAATGAATTGTCAGATTCAACAGAAGATCTCTATGTTACATGGGGACCTAAAACAAGCATCTCTGTTTTGAGTTTAAAAGTAAAGAATTTAAAAGTAAAACCTTTGCCGACATCTACTGTACAGCTGTGTGTCATCCGCATAGCAGTAAACGTTAACATTATGTTTCTGAATGACAGGTAAAATATATAGTGAAAACAATAGTGGTCCTAAAACAGAGCCTTTGAGGAACACCAAAATGTACAGTTGATTTGTCAGAGGACAAACCATCCACAGAGACAAATTGATATCTTTCCGACAGATAAGATCTAAACCAGAATAGAACTTGTCGGTGTAGACCAATTTGGGTTTCCAATCTCTCCAAAAGAATGTGGTGATCGATGGTATCAAAAGCAGTACAAGGTCTAGGAGCATGAGGACAGAGGCAGAATCTCGGTCTGATGCCATTAAAAGGTAATTTACCACCTTCACAAGTGCAGTCTCAGTGCTATGATGGGGTCTAAAACCAGACTGAAACATTTCTTATACATTGTTTGTCTTCAGGAAGGCAGTGAGTTGCTAAAACAGCTTTTTCTAAAACAATTTGAGAAGAATGGAAGATTCGATATAGGCTGATAGTTTAAAAAAATATTTTCTGGGTCAAGGTTTGGCTTTTTCAAGAGAGGCTTTATTACTGGCACTTTTAGTGAGTTTGGTACACATCCGGTGTATAGAGAGCCGTCTATTATGTTCAACATAAGAGGGCCAAGCGCAGGAAGCAGATCTTTCAGTAGTTTAGTTGGAATGGTATCCAGTATGCAGCTTGAAGATTTAGAGGCATGATTATTTTCATCATTGTGTCAAGAGATATAGTAATAAAACACTTGAGTGTCTCCCTTGGTCCTATGTCCTGGCTGAGTTGTGCAGACTCAGGACAACTGAGCTTAGGAGGAATACGCAGATTTAAAGAGGAGTCTGTAATTTGTTTTCTAATAATCATGATCTATTCCTCAAAGAAGTTCATAAATTTATCACTGCTGAAGTGAAAGCCAATGCTGCTTTTTAGTTAGCTTTGTAACAGTATCAAAAATACATTTAGTATTGATCTTATTTTCCTCGATTAAGTTGGAAAAATAGGATGATCAAGCAGCAGTGAGGGCTCTTCGATATTGCACGGTACCGTCTTTCCAACCAAGTTGGAAGGCTTCCAGTTTGGTGTAGCGCCTCTTCCGTTCCAATTTTCTGGAAGCTTGCTTCAGAGCTCGGGTATTTTCTGTATACCAGGGAGCTAGTTTCTTATGACAACTGTTTTTTGTTTTTAGGGGTGCGACTGCATCAAGGGCATTCCGCAAGGTTAAATTGAGTTCCTCAGTTAGGTGGTTAACTGACTTTTGTACTCTGACGCCTTTGGGTTGTCCGTGAATTTATAGCACAACGTTTGATGATCCTTGGTTGGAGTCTGAGCAGATTATTTGTTGCGATTGCAAACATAATAAAATGATGGTCCGATAGTCCAGGAGTACGAGGAAAAACATTAAGATCCACAACATTTATTCCATGGGACAAAATTAGGTCCAGAGAATTACTGTGGCAGTGAGTAGGTCATGAGACATGTTGGACAAAACCCACTGAGTCGATGATGGCTCCCAAAAGCCTTTTGGAGTGGGTCTGTGGACCTTTCCATGTGAATATTAAAGTCACCAAAAATTTGAATATTATCTGCCATGACTACAAGGTCCGATAGGAATTCAGGGAACTCAGTGAGGAACGCTGTATATGGCCCAGGAGGCCTGTAAACAGTAGCTATAAAAAGAGATTGAGTAGGCTGCATAGATTTCATGCCTAGAAGGTTTTTTGTAAATTGAAATTTGCTATCGTACATTTTAGCACCACCTCCGCCTTTGCAGGATGTGCACTTGTGATATGGTCACTAGTGTAACCAGGAGGTGAGGCCTCATTTAACACACTAAATTCATCAGGCCATGTTTCAGTCAGGCCAATCACATCAAGATTATGATCAGTGATTAGTTCATTGACTATAACTGCCATTGACTATAACTGCCTTGGAAGTGCCTCTAACTGCCTCTAACATTAAGTAGTCCTATTTTGAGATGTGAGGTATCACAATCTCTTTCAAAAATGGCAGGAATGGAGGAGGTATTTATTCCAGTGAGATTGCTGAGGCGAACACATCCGTGTTAAGTTTTGCCCAACCTAGGTCGAGGCACAGACACGGTCTCAATGGGGGATAGCTGAGCTGACTACACTGACTGCGCTAGTGGCAGACTCCACTAAGCTGGCTACCAGCCCGCTGCCTGGCCTGCACCCTATCTCATTGTGGAGCTAAGGGAGTTAGAGCCCTGTCTATGTACATAGATAAGATGAGAGCACCCGTCCAGCTAGGATGGAGTCTGTCACTCCTCAACAGGCCAGGCTTGGTCCTCTTGAGTGTAGGGGGCAGTAATTTTGATGTTTGGATGAAAAACATACCCAAATTAACCTGCCTATTTCTCAGGCCCAGAATCTAGAATATGCATATAATTGTCAGATTAGGATAGAAAACACTCTAAAGTTTCCAAAAGTGTCAAAATAGTGTCTGTGAGTATAACAGAACTGATATTGCAGGCAAAACCCAGAGGAAAATCAAACCAGGAAGTGGCCTCTATTTTGAAAGCTCCATGTTCCATAGCCTGCCTTCGCTCCATTTAAAGGGATATCAACCAGATTCCTTTTCCTATGGCTTCCGCATGGTGTGAACAGTCTTTAGACATAGTTTCAGGCTTTTATTTTGAAAGATGAGCGAGAACGATCACATCGTGTCATTGGATGGCTGGGTGCCAGCAGCGTTTTGTATGCACAACAGCTTGGAGCAGCCATTTTCTCTCTCTCCTGTTGAAGAAGCTACATTCCCGGTGGATATATTATTGATTATATATTGTAAAAACACCCGAGGATTGATTATAAAAAACGTTTGAAACGTTTCTACGAACATTACAGATACTATTTGGAATTTTCGTCTGCGATGTCGTGACCGCTCGAGCCTGTGGATTTCTGAACATAACAATCTACTTGGCTGCTAGGTGTTTGTAATATTTTGTCTACTGAGAGAGATGTCCTTACATAAACGCTTGTTACGCTTTCGCCGAAAAGCTTTATTGAAATCTGACACGCCAGGTGGATTAACAACAAGCTAAACTGTGTTTTGCTATATTGCACTTGTGATTTCATGAAAATTAAATATTTTTAGTAATTTAATTTTAATTTGGCTCTCTGCAATTCAGCGGTGGTTGACGAAAATGATCCCGTTAACGGAATGGGTGCATCAAGAAGTTTTTAAGCCTTTCTAGAAGAATCATATCTGAATCTATCACAACACCTCATCCATTCTACTACACCTCACTTTAAAGTATCCTACCAGTATACAGTTTTCTGAGCACAGTGTTTTTAGGTTATGAAACTTTTCTCTCCTTTCAGATTCAAAGCATAAACATTAATAAACAAAAAGTTACATATTGAACTTCAAAATCAATTATTAATCAACCAAGTCATTTCTAAACCTACTTTTTATTTTTTCCAAATCCCATCATATCCCTAGCTTTCGACAATGACCTCGTATTTCTTGCAAACAACTGAGGATCCTCACTATCTTTTTCATCATCAATCTCCTGATTTTGACTTTTGGGTGGAGCAGCAGGAAAGCCTGTTGAAAGTGCTCTTTAACAGTGCAGTGACTTCAGTGGACACTGCTCTCTCTTTGGCGTCCTTTTTAGACTGGTTCAGGCACCTGAGAAGCACCTTGCACCATCTCTACCTGTGTATCTAGTTCACCCATCATGTGCTGCTGTTCCACCCTGTCAGCAGCACAGACTAAAACGGCGTCTTGTGTTTCTCCAAACTTATCTGCCACTGTCTCTGGAGTCACCTGTAGCTGCCACACACTCTGTGTCACTCTCTTCCTCTCTCTCCATAGGCACACTCCCCACATCTTCCTCCGAAGTGATGTCCATTGTTTGCAAAAGTAAGTGATAGATGTAGCTGCAATAATGAAAAAGAAAGCTATCTTTGGGTCTGTCACACATTCTGCACACATTACCTACGTTCAAACATTCTCTGGCATAATGCCCTTGTTCACTACATTTATGGCATGTGAATTCTGGATATTCCTTAAGTATTTGCCCCGGCTGAATACAAAGCCTAAATACCTTCATTTCATTGTCATGGATCGCACAGAAATCACACAGAAATATTAAAATCCTTTGTGTGTTAAATTTTATGGAATATTGCAAGGATTGCACATTGTCCGTAAACTTCACCTTGCAAAATCATGTGCCGTCTACAATGTAAGTTCCGGGCCACATCCTCCTCTTGATCGGCCTGGTCGCCTTCACTTTCCAGCCTTTTAGCTTATCATATATTTTACCATCAGTGATGTATGCAGCCAAGTTCAAAAAGGACAACACAAATTCATCATTCCCCAGTTATTTAGCCATGATTTTCTCTCTCTCTCAAACACTCCAGCCAACTGCTGCTCATCCACTTCCTGAAACTAAAAAAGGGCATATTCAGGCTGATAAGGCTGTAAGCCATGGACTGAGAGTCAGATAGACTAAAGTTCACGTAACTCAAAAAGTTGAGGAACTAGAATAGCCATTCTATTTTAAAATGGCCATTATATTATTAAATAATAGTGTTTACAACAGTACAATTCACTGGGCAATAAGCTTACAGCACCTGGTATTCCCAGGCACTCTCCCATCCAAGTAATAACCAGGCCTGACTCTGCTTAAGCGTATTCAGGCTGGGATGACCGTAAGCCATGGAATGAGCGTTGAATAGACTATTTAACCAGCATTTCTCTCCTGTCCTATTGGTACACTGCTGCCATGTTGTAGACACCATCGGAGTTGTAGCCAGAGTGTTTGCTAGAACTGGGACCTTTCTGTTGTATTTCAAATATGGTGGTGTATTTTCTTCTACCAGATCTATTGTGTTATATTCTCCTACATTCAATTCACATTTCCTCAAAGTGTTTCCTTTCAAATTGTACGAAGAATATGCATATCCTTGCTTCGGATACTGAGCTACAGCCAGTTAGATTTGGGTTTGTCAGAAAATTGAATTGAAAAAAAGGACACTTTATGTTGGTTCTTCCTTTATTTTGGCAGTTACCTGTATGTATACATTTCATATTCCAGTCACATACCTTGGGTCATTTTTTCTTCTGATACCTCCTCCTTTTGGCCCACATAGATAGGGCTCCACCATTCTCCCTCCTAGGTAACATAATGACAAAATATTATATAACTTGCTGATATCAGTACATTAATGAATTAAAGGTAGACTCAGCGTTATGAAGTTCAATCAATCAATCACATTTTATTTACAAAGCCCTTTTTACATCAGCAGATGTCACAAAGTGCAATACCGAAACCCAGCCTAAAACCCTAAACAGCAAGCAATGCAGATGTAGAGGCACAGTGGCTGAGAAAAACTCCCTAGAAAGGCCAAAACAGCAGGTGCAGTAGAGAGAGAGAGCAACACCGCAGATATTGTGATGATTTCGATGCAAGACTTGTCCTCACACAGTCACACAGCATAAGGGCACAAGGCGAGACCAAAATGCAGACACAAGAGGCAGATGGTAGAGCTCCGATATCTATTGTAACAAAGGGAGTAGGCAAAGGCAGGTCGGGGACAGGCAAGAGTAGGCAAACAAGAATATCTGGCACAGAGAGACAGGAAACACGGGGAAATATACACAGGGGATAATAAGTGACACCTGGAGGGAGTGGAGACGATAACAAGGACAGGTGAACCAGATCAGGGTGTGACACACAGAGTATCTGTGTATGTGTTCGATTCACGCTAATACAACGTGGTAATTACGGGACCAGCAGAGAAGTTAAGCCTCATGCTTCAATGCTCTTAGTTGTTGTGGAAATTGACCCACTTCTGCTGTTACTTTGTGCATCTTTGTTCTCTTGCTAAGTCTATCTTTAAAGGCAGAGACATAGCAACACAACATTTGCATATTCATATATAAGTTCAAAACCCTTTAGGATGTCTTTAAAAACTAAAACGAGATAATGAATAACTTCACACATTTATCATCATTGGTATGATGATATATTTCAGAGGGGTTGGGTTGAATGCATTCAGTTGTGCAACTAACTAAATATCCCCCTTTCCCTCTCCCTTAAAAGCAAGAAGCGTCCAGTTTCTGAATACGTTTTATAAAACACCCCTCAGTACAGACAGGAATGCCAGGCTGAATTAGTGAAGCATGATTCATGTTCGAACTTCGAGGCTACTGTTTTCCTTTACCTATTCACTCATTCACTCCCATTCAATAATTCAAAACATTAATTTGGTGTTATCAGGAAGCTACAGTAACCTTAGCTTGTAAACCACAGTTGAAACAACCACTTACCAAGCCAATGCTTTTCAATTATTAAGAACAGTGGGAGTGAATGAACACCCCTAAGCAACTAAGGGAGAAGACATGATCATTGAAATGTGGCTTTTGTTTTGGGGTCTGAGTCACAGCACACTGGCTGTGGCTGATCTTCTAAAAGTAGACCCACACGAACAAATAACTTACCAAAAGGTTTTCAAAAAAATAACTTTCAGGCACAAAGTACATTGTGTATTTCTTACTTGGAAGCCCTCTGGTCCTCTCTTGAACTCTGTTCTTCACCCTCTTGTCTTGCCAATGCTCTCTCTGTCCTGTCCTCTCTGTGCTCCTCTCTTGCCGCCTCTGTCTGCATCTCTCCTGGGCCTATTCTCTCTTCTGTCCTCCGGCCTCCTCTCTCTCTCTCCATCTCTGCTGCGGCCTCCTCTTTCTGCTCTCCTCCTGTCTCCACTTGTGCCATTTCTCCTGCTGGCTCGTCTCTCATCTCCTCTTCCTCAGATACAGGGGGTCCATCCCGTGGAAACAATATTGAACAATTTAAACCATAGGTGGTTATGTTACGTAATACAGTAATAGATTAACTGTGTATTTTTCAATACTTAAGTTGTTACAAACACTGGCCTCCAGGTACCTTTGGGTAGTGTGTATGGTAGTGTTTATACATCAGATGGAAAGTAAAGTTGCAATGCTGCGTTCTTTAACTGTATGGATATAAAGCCTAGAAAGAAACATTTAGTGAGCAGAACAAAGTGAAAAAACAGACACCACTACAGTACATGCCAACGTTTATTGACTGACAACCACAATAATAAAGCAACATTCTAATTTCATGCACAAAATGAATCTCACTCGTCTTCCTATCCTGATTGGAATTATAGCAAGTGATTATACTTGATTTTAGACTACTTGTATTTATTATGGATCTCCAAAAGCCAAGGCAGCAGCTACTCTTCCTGGGGTCCGGCAAAATTAAGGAAGTTATACAATTGTAAAAACATTATAAAGCATTAATTACAGATTTTCACAACACACTGTGTGACCTCTGGCCCGTGCTCCACTACCACATATCTGCAAGTGTATCAAGAAGATAATGTTGCATCGGTAATACATTTAACCTCCTTGATGCACCGGAAGTTAAAGAAGTTAAATAACAAAAAAAGTATAGCGAAGACATGTGGTGGTTCATTTCTTTACAATCAAATGAGGAGAGACAAACCTATCACACAAGTCAGAGTTATACTTAAACTAAATCTTTAACAGGGAGAGCTTTGCAATAGCGAGGGCTGGTTGACGAATCACCGTTTCTGATGATCCGTTGAGAGCGGCGAGACAAGTACAAAGGTCTTTTATAGCAAAGATACACCCCTTTCAACCTACATGACAAACAACAGATATATAGAATGGGTCACAAGGTATGTATGTATCTGTATGAAAGATACCTATAATACATAGCAGGCAGTATCTGCTGTGTAAACAGTTTTCATTGTATAGACCAGTGTCTGGTCCTCCGACTCCAAACTGGAACCATCTCTCTCTGGTACAGTATAGAACAGAAACATTAACTCGACCAATTGCATAAATCAATTGTCAACTCCAGATACTCCCATCTCAAGTAAAACCCCTTCTTGACCACTCTCCCGGACAAGCTCTCTGAGGGGAGTGAGCCTCTAGGCCATACACTATCCCAGGATAAGTACAACATCAGAGATGACATACAGTGGTTCCAGACACTGCCACACACATCCCCCAATGCCAAGGGAGGGAGTGACTGGCGCACAGACATTGTGGAGACAAGTAATTGGTTCCCCATTAATTACGCCATTCCTTCACAGGGTTTAAGAATAGGTAAAGGCACATTCACATATGAAGACAATGTTCCCTCCTGTCTTCTTCCCATTCTGATATTCTGCATAGCACCAGGCACATAGACAAGCCTGACCTCTCCCCTCTCTGGGCCCCAGGTGACTGAGAAGTGCAACTGCCAACACCAGAGTCCGAAGGGATATATTCTAATAACAAGTATATCACATAAGCATATTATGCAGATAAGACATCTTAATTATCTATGTTACCCAACTAATTCTGATTCTTCCGCCACAGACATCAAAACAATGAAATAACACATATGGAATCAAGTAGTAACCAAAAAAGTGTTAAACAAATGAGAATATATTTTATATTTGTGATTCATCTTGATGACAGCTTTCAACACTCTTGGCATTCTCTCAACCAGCTTCATGAGGTAGTCAGCTGGAATGCATTTAAATTAACAGGTGTACTTCGATAAAAGTACATTTGTGGAATTTCTATACTTCTTAATGTGTTGTGAAAAGGGAAGGGTGGTATACAGAAGACAGCCCTATTTGGTAAAATACCAAGTCCATATTATGGCAAGAACAGCTCAAATAAGAAAAAAGAAACGAGTCCCTCATTACTTTAAGACATGAAGGTCAGTCTATATGGACATTTTCTTCAAATGCAGTCGCAAAATCCATCAAGCGCTATGATGAAACTGGCTCTCATGAGGACCGCCATAGGAATGGAAGGATCAAGAACATCAACTCTTCATAGGCGACTGTGGGAATCAGGCCTTCATGGTCGAATTGAGATATGCCATCCCATCTGTTTTAGACTATCATTTATTTTTCAACAGGACAATGACCCAACACACCTACAGGTTGTGTAAAGGCTATTTTACCAAGAAGGAGAGTGATGGAGTGCTGCATCAGATGACCACAAAAGAACTATGGTCAGAACGTGACAGTATCCCCCCCAAGGTGCGGACTCCGGCCGCAAAACCTGAACGTATAGGGGAGGGTCTGGGTGGGCATCTGTCTGCGGTGGCGGCTCTGGCGCAGGACGTGGACCCCACTCCACCATAGTCTTTGTCCGCTTTAGTCTCCTCCTAGGAACGGCGACCCTCGCCGCCGACCTAGGATTGGCAACCCTACTAAAGGGCCCCACTGGACTAAACAAACTCCTTCGGACTGAGGGGCAGCTCTGGACTGAAGGGCAGCTCAGGACTGAGGGGTAGCTCAGGACCGAGGGGTAGCTCAGGACCGAGGGGTAGCTCAGGACCGAGGGGTAGTTCAGGACCGAGGGGTAGCTCAGGACCGAGAGGTAGCTCAGGACCGAGAGGTAGTTCAGGACCGAGGGGTAGCTCAGGACCGAGGGGTAGCTCAGGACCGAGGAGTAGCTCAGGACTGAAAGTTAGCTCAGGACCGAGAGGTAGCTCAGGACCGAGAGGTAGCTCAGAACCGAGAGATAGCTCAGGCTGGTTGACGGCTCTGGCAGCTCCTGGCTGACTGACGGCTCTGGTAGATCCTGGCTGAATGGCAGATCCTGGCTGAATGGCGGCTCTGGCAGATCCTGGCTGAATGGCGGCTCTGGCAGATCCTGGCTCAATGGCGGCTCTGGCAGATCCTGGCTGACTGGCGGCTCTGGCGGATCCTGGCTGACTGGCGGCTCTGGCGGATCCTTGCTGACTGGCGGATCCTGGCTGACTGGTGGCTCTGGTGGATCCTGGCTGACTGGCGGATCCTGGCTGGCCGACGGCTCTGGCGGAACCTGGCTGACTGGCGGCTCTGGCGGCTCCTTGCAGACTGGCGGCTCCTTACAGACTGGCGGCTCTAGACAGGCGGGAGACTCTAGCAGCTCTGCACAGGCAGGAGACTCCAGCAGCTCTGGACATGCGGGAAACTCTAGCAGATCTGGACAGGCAGGAGACTCTAGCAGCTCTGGACAGATGAGGCGCACTGTAGGCCTGGTGCGTGGTGCCGGCACTGGTGGTACTGGGCCGAGGACACGCACCTCAGGGCGAGTGTGGGGAGGAGGAACAGGGAGTACTGGGCTCTGGACACGCACAGAAAGCCTGGTGTGGGGGGCTGCCACCGGAGGGGTGGTGCGTGTAGGTGGCATTGGATAGACCGGACCGTGCAGACGCACTGGAGCTCTTGAGCACCAAGCCTGCACAACCTTACCTGGTTGAATGCTCCCAGTCGCCCTGCCAGTGCGGCATGGTGGAATAGCCCGCACTGGGCTGTGCTGGCGAATCGGGGACACCATGCGTAAGGCTGGTGTCATGTATGCCGGCCCAAGGAGACGCACTAGAGACCAGTTGCATAGAGCTAGCTTCATGGCACCTGGCTCGATGCCCACTCTAGCCCGGGCGATACGAAGAGCTGGTATGTACCGCACCGGGCTATGCATCCGCACTGGGGACACCGTACGCTCCACAGCATAACACGGTGCCTGCCTGGTCCCTCTCGCTCTCCGGTAAGCACAGGAAGTTGGCGCAGGTCTCCTACCTGGCTTCGCCATACTCCCTGTGTGCCGCCCCCAATACATTTTTGGGGCTGACTCTTGGGCTTCCATCCCCGCCGCCGTGCTGCCTCCTCATACCAGCGCCTCTCTGCCTTCGCTGCCTCCAGCTCTTCCTTGGGGCGGCGATATTCCCCTGGCTGTGCCCAGGGTCCTGTCCCGTCTAGGATTTCCTCCCAAGTCTATTTCTCTAAATATTGCTGCCTCTCCTGCTGCTGCTGCTGCCTCTCCTGCTGCTGCCTGTTACCACGCGACTTGGTCCTTGGTTGGTGGGTGATTCTGTCACGGCTGATTTCTTCCTCTGAAGAGGTGTAGCAAGGATCGGACCAAGATGCGGCGTTGTAAGTGTCCAAGTTTTAACAAGAAAACTCAACATGAACACAAACTACAAAAACAATAAATGTGAACAAATTGAAACAGTCCAGTGTGGCACAAACATTGACACAGGAAACAACCAGACACAAAACCCAACACAAAACAGGCTACCTAAATATGGTTCTCAATCAGAGACAATGACTAACACCTGCCACTGATTGAGAACCATATCAGGCCAAACATAGAAATGGGAAAACTAGACACACAACATAGAATGCCCACACAGCTCACGTCCTGACCAACACTAAAACAAAAAAAACACAAAAGAACTATGGTCAGAATGTGACATTGAGACTGGCGTTTTGCAGGTACTATTTAATGAAGCTGCCAGTTGAGAACTTGTGAGGCGTTGTCATGATGTGCGCAACTGGTTGAAGGTAAGTCAGGTGCAGGAGAGCAGAGTTTGGTGATAAACAGGCACACTTCATTCATGTCCAAGGAAAACAGCGATAACTCCCAAAATACACAATGGAACAATAAACAAAACACACGAGTCAAACAATACCAGGTGCAAACCAGCCTGAAGCGAACCACAAGTAACAAACAAACGATTCCATACACAGACATGGGGGGGGGGGGGGAGGGCAGAGGGTGGTATACATTTAGTCAGATGAGGGAATGTGAACCAGGTGTGCGGAAAACCAAGACACAACAAATGGAAAACAGAAAGTGGAGCGGCGATGGCTAGAAGACCGGTGACGTCGACCGCCGAACGCCGCCCGAACAAGGAGAGGGACAGATTTTGGCGGAAGTCGTGACAGGCGTCTGTTTCTCAAACTAGACACACTAATATACTTGTCTTCTTGCTCAGTTGTGCACCAGGGCCTCTCACTCCTCTTTCTATTCTGGTTAGAGCCAGTTTGCGCTGTTCTGTGAAGGGAGTAGTACACAGCGTTGTACGAGATCTTCAGTTTCTTGGCAATTTCTCGCATGGAATAGCCTTCATTTCACAAAACAAGAATAGACTGACGAGTTTCAGAAGAAAGGTTTTTGTTTCTGGCCATTTTGATCCTGTAATTAAACCCACAAATGCTGATGCTCCAGATACTCAACTAGTCTAAAGAAGGCCAGTTTTATTGCCTCTTTAATCAGAACAACAGTTTCAGCTGGAATAGCCTTTCCTTGCAATCAAACTTGATGGGTCATTTTGCGGGACGTATTGACCCGGAAAAACCGATTGGAAGACAACAAGTGAGGAGCCCATTGTGCACCAATTATATGACCACTGTCTCCTTGATTGACTGTATTTTAACCCAATGACCACTGATCGTCTTGAAATCTAGCTGGGTAGATAGCCAATGAGCAGAGGTAAACGACAATATCCCATAGTTCTTTGTTGTAAGACAAACCTTTCCATTGAACGCTGGCGTACGGACCGTTCTTTCCCCATTGCCAATTCAACCGTGAAGGAGCGACGCTTATTACGCACAGCAGTATTTCGGTGAATTGCATCTTCAGCTGTTTATTTATCCAACATCATGGCGAATAAGTCAAGGAAAGCTAATTCTAAGACTAGATATACGAATGTAGAAACAATTTTAGAGGAAATTGATCGTGAAAGTGAGACATCTGCTTTTTGAAGACTCCATTAGTTCCCATAGGTTTGATTCTGAAACGGAGGCATATTTTTGAAAGGAGAGGACATTGTTTTGGACTGGTAAGTTGCTCTCATGCTAATGCCGTTGTTTGAAATTAATATAAAATATTATTTGTGATTGTTTTTACATTTTATTTGCAATATATAAAGATGTAATGAAATGGGTAAAGTACACGTTAGCTCATCATTGTGAGTGAGGGTCTGTTTGTTTGTATGAGAATGACCATAGCCTATGTCTGTGTATATATATATATATATATATATATATATATATATATGTATATATAGATATAGATATAGATATATACATATATAGATATATATAAAAATGGTATGGTGTAGAATGTGTAGAATGCAAACCCATACATTTCAACACACCCATGCTTCCTCCATTCAGTCTACATTAGAGGGAGCATCAAGGAGCTTGCTGGCTACAGCACCACTGCACCGAGCCCTGTCCCTTCTGCTCCTCCACAAGTGTTCATCTACCCAAATATATTTGTGCAGGCATGGATGTGCCTAAGGGCCAAAAGGGCACAGCATGGAGGCGTTACTGTGTTGTTTGCAAGATGAAGTCTCCCATCACATGCACCACATGCTCAGTGACCCTCTGCTTTACATCAGAAAGAGACTGCTATGGCATCTGGCATCAGCAGCAGAATATTGTCTATAGTTTTGGCAAAGTTGGTGGGGTTATATGGCAAAGTGGGTGGGGGCTAGGGTCAGTATGTTATATCTGGAGTACTTTTCCTGTCTTATCCGGTGTCTTGTGTGAATTTAAGTCTGCTCTCTCTTTCTCCCCTTCTTTCTCTCGGAGGACCTGAGCCCTTGGACCATGCTTTAGGACTACCTGCCATGATGACTCCTTGCTGTACCCAGTCCACCCGGCCTTGCTGCTGTTCCAGTTTAAACTATTCTGCCTGCGGCTATGGAACCCTAAACTGTTCATTTTTACTCTTGAGGTGCTGTCCTGTTGCACCCTCTACAACCACTGTGATCTCCACCCGGCACAGCCAGAAGAGGACTGGCCACCCCTCATAGCCTGGTTCCTCTCTGGGTTTTTTCCTAGGTCTTTGCCTTTCTAGGGAGTTGTTCCTAGCCACCGTGCCTATGCACCTGCATTGCTTGTTGTTCGGGGTTCTAGGCTGGGGCTAGATACATAGATTTGACTTGATAGAGGACTTAGGGTCTTCCAAATATTTAAAGTGTGTAAATAGTTACCCATGTTATTTTGTAAATGTAAAATATTTTTCATATTTTTTATCAATACATTTTTTTTTCTCAAAACATTTATTTTTCATTTATTTTTCTCAATTTATTTGGGGGGGGGGGTGTGTTAGAATACCATTTTGGTATTTTGTATATAGTTATTTGTTTCAAAATGTATACCGTCACCAATTTGGCCACTTGGGTACATTTGGGCTACTTGTGTGGGACACCTGGGTGACTTCATGATAAATGTCATGTAGCACACTCATTTTGGAAGTTATCATTCTGAAACTTTGCACAAGTACTGTTGCCCTCTTATATTTTTCACTGAAATTGTCCCCATCATCCCATCTGAATGTTTGTTTTATCTTGTTCATTTAAAAAAATGACACAAAAAAACAAAACAAAAACACAAGGTTTTATTCATTCTTTTATCTAAACCTGATCTATTGTGTTATATTTTCCTATATTCAATTCACATTTACACAAACTTCAGAGTGTTTTCTTTCAAATTGTCACATTCTGACCCTAGTTATTGTGTTAATTGTTTGTTTTAGTTGGTCAGGATGTGAGTTGGGTGGGCATTCTATGTTTTGTGTGTCTAGGTTGTTTTTCTGTGTTCGGCCTAGTATGGTTCTCAATCAGAGGCAGGTGTCTTTAGTTGTCTCTGATTGAGAATCATACTTAGGTAGCCTGGGTTTCACTGTTTGTTTGTGGGTGATTGTTTCCGTGTCTGTGTTTGTTTCACCACACAGGACTGTTTCGGTTTTCACATTTATTGTTTTAGTATATTTGTAGTGTTCTCGGTTATCGTCTATATTAAAGATGTTTAACACTAACCACGTGTGGTAAGCAGCAGCAGCAGGAGAGGCAGCAGCAGCAGCAGTGGGAGAGGCAGCACTATTTGGAGAAATGGACTTGGGAGGAGAGGACCCTGGGCAAAGCCAGAGCCAGAGCCAGGTGAATATCGCCGCCCCAAAGCAGAGCTGGAGGCAGCGAAAGCAGAGAGGCGGCATTATGAGGAGCTAGCACGGCAGAGCGGCTGGAAGCCCAAGAGGCAGCCCCAAAAATGTATTGAGGGAGACACAAAGAGAGTGTGGCAGAGTCAGGAGTCAGACCTGAGCCAACTCTCCCTGTTTACCGTAAGGAGACATGGATGGAATCAGAGCAGTCGGCGAAGTTGAGGTGTGCGTCTGAGAATGTTGAGGAGTTATTGGACAGATTGGAGGAGAGTGAACGGATGGGAGATGATGAGACATTCGAGGAGTTGTTGATGGAATTGGAGGAGAGTGAAGAGAGAGAGCTGTTGGTTTGGCGTAGTATGCACGGTATTCGCCCTGAGGAGCGTGTTAGCTGTCCGATGCCACCTATGTCAGTTCCTCGTACTCAGCCTGAAACTTGTGTTAGAGTTCCGGAAGATTTGATGCCGGCTATACACACCAGGTCTCCAGTACACCTTCACAACCCGGTGTGTCCTGTTCCTTGCACTCACCCAGAGGTGCGTGTCCCCAGCCCGGTACCACCAGTGCCAGCACCCCGCACCAGGCTGTCTCTCCGTTCTTTGGCCACAGGTGCTTCCGCCGGTCCAGCGCTGCCAGAGTCTCACGCCTTTCCAGAGCTACTAGAGTCTCCCCTCAGTCCAGAGGCGCCAGAGTCTCCCGCCTGTCCAGAGCTGCTAGAGTCTCACGCCTTTCCAGAGCTACTAGAGTCTCCCCCTGTCCAGAGCTGCTAGAGTCTCCCGCCTGTCCAGAGCTGCTTGGGTCTCCCGCCTGTCCAGAGCTGCTAGAGTCTCCTGCCTGTCCAGAGCTGCTGGAGTCTTCAGTCTGTCAGGAGCCACCAGAGCCGCCAGTCTGCAAGGAGCCGCCAGAGCCGCCAGTCTGCAAGGAGCCGCCAGAGCTGCCAGTCTGCAAGGAGCCGCCAGAGCCGCCAGTCTGCAAGGAGCCGCCAGAGCCGCCAGTCTGCAAGGAACCGCCAGAGCCGCCAGTCTGCAAGGAGCCGCCAGAGCCGCCAGTCAGCAAGGAGCCGCCAGAGCCGCCAGTCAGCCAGGATATTATTTTTTGCATTGTTTTTTTTGCTGTTTCCTTCTGTCTTTTTCTTTTTTTTCTTTAGTTCATTCTCTTGGTTGTTGGTATATTGGGGTGCTTTTGGGGGTGGGATTGTAATTATTTGTATTTTTCTTCTTGGGGGGTGGACTGTGGGAGGGGTCTCACATGGTTGAGGGACAACTATTGGGGAATTGTGGGAGCATCTTTTAGGTTTCGGGTTCACGTTTTTTGAACTGATGGGAGATCTGTCAATGTGCCCTTGAGCAGGGCATTGACCCTGGATGCTTCTATGTGTTGGATGACTGGTATGGTGTAGTTGTTGAGCGGCTTCGCTGCAAGTATAATGTTTTGGATATAATTATTATTATTTTAAGTTCCTTAACTATAGGGACAAATCATTTCTACGACTGGCTATCCAAGCCAAAGAGTCGGGGAGTCTGAAATTTTGATGTATGAGTGCCATCGGATCTACATCGACGCTGACTTGAGCAGGGACCTCTACATGAAATGCAGAGGATTCGACCCAATAAAGAATAAAATTGGCGGAAAAACTTTTCCCATTCTCTTTGGTGTACCCCGTACCACTACGGGTCAAATGGAGGGAGATATCACACTGAAATCAGCAATAGGAGCTACCCGATTCCTGGAGAACGTTGGAAATGGCAATGAACGAAATGTATAGACTACAGGACAGCCTCTCAACAGACAATGTCCAACAGAAGGGGCACTGGACTATTGAACTGTTTAGGCTACTGAAATTAATAAACTATGAACTATTACACCCCACCACATCAAAGACACAAAAGACAAAGGTAGGTGCTGTTAATATATTCTCTCACATGCCTATACAAAAGATAATCACAGCACCACTCAGTCAATCTGTCTAAATGAATAACACTTTAATGACTATTGGCTATGTAGCCTAAATGACAACCACTTATTTGGTAGGTTATGGCCATGGTCTATTTGTTTAAGTAACATTGACAAGTGAACATAACAACGTGATGATTGCTATGATCTGGACAATTATTTTTGAACGCTCCCCAGCTGATAGGCTATAAAGGTCTAAGTGGGCCGGAATAATTTAAATAGAACCATATGTGAAAAAAAGACTGGGAGAGATCAGATGTCATACAGCCTAAGATGCTGAAATTGTAAGCACACAGTACTTTTATTTCTGTTGCTCTCTCTGCCTTCCGTTAAAAACATGTTTACAAAAGAGAGAGACAAACAAGCAGGCTATGTGCGCAAAGCCCACAATTATGCACCTTTAAATCATTATTTCCAGCTTTTCGTTGGGCAATTATATCAAAATAAATAAATTAATTGGATGTCAAGGTGGAATGTAAAAGAAATGTAGCTAGGCCAACTGAACATGAAAAGTAAATTGAATAGATGGATGCCCTCGCTTTGGCTCCACCAGTGCCTAGAGCAGACGGATGTTGCATTGATGTTACAAGTCACTATACTACCCCTGCTCTTTATTTATTTAACCTTTATTTAACTAGGCAAGTCAGTTAAGAAAGATGATTATTTACATTGACGGTCTACCTCGGCAAAACTCAGACAACGCTGGGCCAATTGTGCGCCACCGTATGGTACTCACAGCCGGTTGTGATTCAGCCTGGATTTGAACCAGGGACTGTTGTGAAGCCTCTTAAACTGAGATGCAGTGCCTTCGAGCGCTGCGCCACTCGGGAGCCCACTCAGGCTCTCTTAATGATCCAGCTGCTTTTTATAAAAAACATAATTATGGGGCTATGCACGCTGACGGCTTCTGGTGTATTGTGAGAACCGAACATACATTTTGTCCTATTTGTGGCATTTCGTGAAGGCTCTATGTGATATTGTTCGCATTATACATTTTTGTGCGTGAAGATATGGTTGTCCTTGTTCGATAGAGACATTGGACTTCTTTCAGCAATGCTCCAACCAGTGGATTCTTTGCTAAATATATAAGCTGAACCATTTTTCCAGTCTCTGGAAGACTACAACTTGTGTGGGGCAGTGCTTCGTGCTCTGGCCCTGTCCCTTCCCCAAGGCAAGCTTTTCTGAAATGGAGGCAGACACTAATGTAAGAATATTTTGAAGATAACTACACAACGCAGAGTATGAGAGTTTGAGAGGACTAAACTACAAGTGAGAGTACTCATGGTCAACATGGAATGGTAATAGGAGTTGGGTTTCAGTTCAACATCTGTTAGAATCTGTGGAATGTCACTCCTGAACTCAGAGCAACGTGTTCTACGTGGGCCACATTTTCATTGGTCTGTACAATGAGTCTGGAGTGAGATACTTGTTATTTGGCCATGTGGCAAGGACTTCTGATTGGTCAAGCCCAGGCTAGGTTGGAGGGGTTATAAATTGCATCCTGTTCCTTTATTCTGGGGGAAAAGCTTAGGACAGGGAGACTGAACATCTGACTCCCAGCATAACATCTTGATTTGTCCTCTCTGAATAAGCCTATTTTCTCCCCCGATTCTCTTTGGAGTTTGTGTTATTGAAGAATAACATAATTTGCTAACGCTAACAACACAATCCTTTGAACAAAACTGAAAGAACTGAAGCGAACACGAATTTGACGATGGAGCATTTTTTTTTGCTACATGGTGACATTCAACCATATGCTGGGTTTCTTCCCTGATGATGCTCTGCCAGACCTTTACTGCAGCTGTCTTCAGTTCCTGCTTGTTCTTGTGGTATTTAACCTTCAGATTCGCCTTCAGCAAGTGAAATGCATTCTCAAGTGGATTCAGGTCAGGTGATTGACTTGGCCATTGCAGAACATTTCACTTCTTTGACTTAAAAAGCCATGCCCAAGCCATGTTTCACAGATGAGGTGGTATGCTTCGGATCACGATCAGTTCCTTCACTTCTCCATACTTTTCTCTTCGTAACGTTTTGGTACAAGTTGATCTTTCAGCGTATTACAGCTGTGAATGTGTTTTGAAGTATTTTGGAATGCCAATGTTGAGTATACCAACTGAGATTTAAATCATTTACACAAACAGATTAAAAAAAGATTCAAATAATCAAAGATGGCTGCCATAAACCAATACACTAACGCTGAAATATTAATATACACCGTTAGTCAAATGAACCCCAGAATTGGAAAATACACTCAATACATTATGTTATGACTTGAAGAATTATTACCTGCTGTGTCACGTTCTGATCTTTATTTCTGTTGTTTTTGTCATTATTTAGTATGGTCAGGGTGTGAGTTGGGGTGGGCAGTCTATGTTCGTTTTTCTATGATTTTGGGATTTCTATGTTTTGGCCTAGTATGGTTCTCAATCAGAGGCAGGTGTCATTAGTTGTCTCTGATTGAGAATCATACCGAGGTAGCCTGGGTTTCAGTTTGTTTGTGGGTGATCGTCTATGTCAGTTGCTTGTGTCAGCACAGTCCTTATGATAGCTTCATGGTCGTTATTTGTTTATTGTTTTTGTATTCCTTGTTCAGTACTTTCTTTAATAAAATATTCATCATGAACACATACCACACCGCATTTTGGTCCTCCGATCCTTCTCGGAAGACCGTGACATGCTGAATTCTAAGATAACCAACCTACAGCACTAGACCAAACTTCACTTGCATCAATCATCCTTGTGGTATTGAGAGATAAACAGGGTAATGCATTAACTGATTGCACATAAAGGAAGACACTTACTACATGATAGAGTGCTTGCTTTGTTATCCAATTGACCTTTCTTTCATCCTGTGAAACAATGTCATCCTGGTCCCAGATTCTGTCTCGCAATGTTCCGTGTAAAGTCAGCACAATTCTGCCCTTGTCCCACATTAGTTCAGTCAGCACTAGATTTTAACAATAATGTATTACGCAGTACCGTACAAAAAAGGTACATAAAGCCGTGACCATTTTACAAACATAACTTGATTTTTACACTTTGTGGTGGTTAAACTAGAACCATCTCTCCATTGTACGGTTATAGAGCAGAAACATTAACTCATGATCTCTGGAAGGATCTTTAGGTTTGATCACCCAAAGACATCGTAAATCGCCTCTGTCCGTGTTATCTCAGAGGCCCATCCTCAGCAGAACACACACAGAATAATTATCAGAATACTCTATTCTGTCGAATAAATCAACCATTGTAATGCAATACAAGCATTATAACATAATCTTGCAATTTCCCTGACAATTTACATAATTACATACATAACACATAATTACATACATAACACTGAACTTCTGGAGAGAGTTTGCTGCACTGAAAGTAAAGGGGCTGAATAATTTTGCACGCCCAATTTTTCAGTTTTTGATTTGTTAAAAAAGTTTGAAATATCCAATAAATGTCGTTCCACTTCATGATTGTGTCCCACTTGTTGTTGATTCTTCACAAAAAAATACAGTTTTATATCTTTATGTTTGAAGCCTGAAATGTGGCAAAAGGTCGCAAAGTTTAAGGGGGCCGAATACTTTCACAAGGCACTGTACCTTTGCTGCAGAGGAAAAGTTCATTACAATTACCAGCCTCAGAAATTGCAGTCCAAATAAATGCTTCACAGAGTTCAAGTAACAGACACATCTCAACATCAACTGTTCAGAGGAGACTTTGTGAATCAGGCCTTCATAGTCTAATTTCGGTAAAGAAACCACTACTAAAGGACACCAATAACAAGAAGAGACTTGCTTGGGCCAAGTAACACAAGCAATGGACATTAGACCGGTGGAAATCTGTCGTTTGGTCTGATAGGTCCATATTAGAGATTTTTGGTTCCAACTTCAGTGTTTATGTGAGATGCAGAGAAGGTGATCGGTTGATCTTTGTATGTGTGGTTCCCACCCAAAAGCATGGAGGAGGTGTGATGGTGAGGAGGTGCTTTGCTGGTGACACCGTCTGTGATTTATTTAGAATTCAAGGCACACAACATGCAAGGCTACCACAGCATTCTGCAGCAATACGCCATCCCATATAGTTTGCACTTAGTCCCACTATCATTTGTTTTTCATCAGGACAAGGACCCAACACACCTCCAGGCTGTGTAAGGGCTATTTGACCAAGAAGGAGACTGCTGGAGTGCTGCATCAGATGACCTGGCCTCCACAATCACCCAACCTCAACCCAATTGAGATGGTTTGGGATGAGTTGGACTGCAGAGTGAAGGAAAAGCAGCCAACAAGTGCTCAGCATATGTGGGAACTCCTTCAAGAGTGTTGGAAAAGCATTCCAGGTGAAGCTGGTTGAGAGAATGCTAAGAGTGTACAAAGCTGTCATCAAGGCAAAGGGTGGCTCCTTTGAAGAATCTTCAATATATTAACACTTTTTTGGTTACTACATGATTCCATATGTGTTATGTTTTGGGGTGACAGGTAGCCTAGTGGTTAGAGCATTGGGCCAGTAACCGAAAGGTTGCTAAATTGAATCCCTGAGCTGACAAGGTAAAAATGTCGTTTTGCCCCTGAACAGGCTGTCACTGTAAATAAGAATTTGTTCTTAACTGACTTGCCTAGTTAAATAAAGGTAAAATAAAAATGTCATAGTTGTGATGTCTTCACTATTATTCTACAATGTAGAAAATAGTAAACATTAAGAAAAACCCTGGAATGAGTAGATGTGTCCAAACTTTTGAATGGTACTGTAAGTAAAGTATAAGTGAATAAAAAAATACACTGAAAAAAATATGCATTGCAATTCTAATTCTTTATACTTTGATTAATCACAATCAAGACTCTCTATCACAAGAAAAAGGTTCTGAGCAGTAATTACCTCTTACCGAACCTCATCCTCCTGATATATTTGTTTTCCTTTATTCAGAAAAGTTAGAATGTAGATTATGGGGTACAGTTGAAGAGGGTGGAAAGTTGAAAAGTGTTGCTCATGGAAATGTGCGCATGTTCGACTCTAGCACTACCGCTGCGCTGCGCTCCCGGTACTGATTTATTCTACTTCCTCTACTTCCTCGGGGTCATAGAGGAACGAAGGGGGATCTCACCCTCCACCCAAGCATCTGGACTTGATAGCATATTTTCCCAAAGTTGAATTTCCTCATTGACAGATTCCATCCAGTCCACGTTTTTGCCATAGCTTTGTCCTGGAATCAAACAGAAAAGTAAGGCATTTCAGAGAAGTAAGCCATTGCAAAATATTGAGTGAACAACTTCTATACCGAAATCAAAGGCGAACTATGGTAGCATCTCATACTTTATTTTTTCAGTTGTTAACTATGTTTTTAGTGCTTCAGCCATGGGAATTGATTACCTTTCGGAACAAATTTACAAACGTACTATCACAGACATTTGTCAAGCATGAGTAAAGCACAAGTAGCATCATGACAAAATGGTGTTTAACAATCACCTGTGCCCAGACTGAGGCGCACCCCTCCCAGGAACTGATTGGAGAGTTTGTTGTGGTCCCACACAGTCAGCTCACAGCAAGCCTCTCTGACCTCTCCGGCACGGAAACCGTCATACACCATGGCGTGGTTATACACAGGCTTCTGGCTCTTCTTCACCACCCGCGTCTTCTGACGACTCTTCTTGCTTGTGTCAGGCAACATGTAACTGACGTAGAAAATGCAATCATTTTGTTTTCTATCGCACATTAAAATTACGCTAATGACTTTAGCATATGGTGTCTGTGTTTGCAAATATCTGTGCATCTGGATAGATGATAAGCTATAATAAAAAAATAACACATTAGTTCATTAAGAAGCTGAGAAAAAAATGCCTCTCGCTTTCTAACTCTGTAGAGACCAAAGGACTTTCCCAGAGTTAGCCATCCCTGAGACCGGGTATGGAAACTCATATGTCTAAAGGTTAACAATGATGTTGGGTACAGTGGTTGTTTTTGAAAAAGAGCTTTATAAATAAAATGTAAGCAATGAAAGGAGCTAAGTGACATCAAAGGGGGTCAGCTCTTTTGGTAGAGAATGCAGTGATGTGTACTAAACCTGTCACCCGTAATAAAGTGTAGTACACAATGGTAAACCACATCTAATGGCTTTAGTGAAGTTGCAGCTGCATTCATATGGATGATATCTCCATCGTCTAGGACCGGTAGGAACGTCGATTGAATGATCTGCTTTCTACTATTAGGTAAATGAGCTTTGTTTTTTTTACACCTTACACTTGGAATGATCTCAAACCTTTATTTAACTTCTCTAGGGTGGGGGGCAGCATTCGGAATTTTGGATGAAAAGCGTGCCAAATTAAACTGCCTGCTACTCAGCCCCAGAAGATAGAATATGCATATGGTAGATTTGGATAGAAAACACTCTAAAGTTTCCAAAACTGTTAAAATAGTGTCTGAGTATAACGGAACTGATTTGGCAGGTGAAAACCTGAGAAAAATCCACTCAGGATTTATTTTTGTTTTGTAGTTTTCTATTCAATGCCATTGCAGTATCCATTGACTTAGGACTCAATTTGCAGTTCCTATGCCTTCCACTAGATGTCAACAGTCTTTAGAAATTGTTTCAGGCTTGTATTCTGAAAAATAAGGGAGTCAGAGCAGCCTGAATGAGTGGACCCTGAAGTGTCACAGAGGTATTTCATGCACGCGACCGAGAGAGTGCCTTTCTTGTTTACCTTTTATATTGACGACATTATTGTCCGGTTTAAATATTATCGATTATTTAGGCTAAAAATGAGGCTTGAATATAAACATCGTTTGACATGTTTCTATGAACTTTACGGATACAATTTGGATTTTTTTGTCTGCCTGTTGTGACTGTGTTTGAGCCTGTGGATTACTGAAGAAAACGCACAAACAAAACGGAGGTTTTTCGATATAAAGAGAGACTTTTTCGAACAAAACAAACATTTATTGAGTAAATTACTGTCTTCTGAGTGCAACCATATGTAGATCATCAAAGGTAAGTGATTCATTGTATCTCTATTTCTGACTTGTGTAACTCTTCTACTTGGCTGGTTACTGTTTGTAATGATTTGTCTGCAGGGCGATGTTCTCAAATAATCGTAAGGTATGCTTTCGCCGTAAAACATTTTTTTTAAATCTGACACCGTGGTTAGATTCATAAGAAGTTAATCTTTAAACCTATGCAGAAATACTTGTATGTTTTCTGAATTTTTATATAGGGTAATTCTGTATCTGCAATTTCACTGGATGTTGGCCATGTGGGACGTGAGCCTAGTGAGGTTTTAACAAGGAAAAGCCCATTGAGACCCAGTGTCTTTTTCAAGGGAGATCTGGCCAAGAAGGCAGCAACAATCAATACATTACAGAATTAAAATACAACAATACAACATGAAAAAAAATAATAATTTACACTCCTCTGTAACCCCCATCAATATTTTACATTTATTTATTGGCACTACAATCCATGAAGCATGGATTGTAGACTATTTCAATCCTGTGCATTTGTTTCTTAGGGTTTGCCAACTACTACCGGAGGTTTATCCGGGGATTTGGTCAGGTAGCGGCTTCCATTACCTCACAGCTGAAGGGTGGCCCAATACATTTGCAGTGGTCTGCTGAGGCGGACAGGGCTTTTGGTCACCTGAGGGCTCTGTTCACCTCGGCTCACATGCTGGCCAATCCGGATCTCTCATTGGCGTTCATAGTTGAGGTGAATGCGTCCGAAGCTGGGATAGGAGCATGTTTTTCACCCGTTTTGTTATCACTCTGTCCTACAGACCAGGCTCCCAGAACGTGAAAGCAGATGCACTGTCCCGGCTGTATGACACAGAGGAGCAGCCCATGCATAATACTCTCATACTTCCGGCTTCCTGCCTGGTAACACTTGTGGTGTGCGAGCTGGACGGGGACATTGAGGAGGTGGTGTTCGCACCGGGGGACTGGGTCTGGCTCTCGACCTGAAACCTGTCCCTACGCCCGCCCTGCCGGAAGCTTGGCCTGCGGTTTGTGGGGCCATTTAAAGTCCTGGGGAGAGTGAACGAGGTTTGTTACAGGTTACAGCTTCCCCCCGATTACCGTATTAACCCCTCGCTCCATGTGTCTCTCAGGCCAGTGGTGGCTGGTCTCCTCTCCTGGAGTCTGAGGTGCGAGAGGTTCCTCTGCCCCCTCTTGACATCGAGGGGGCCCCGGCATACTCCGTTCAATCCATACTGGATTCGAGGCATCGGGTGAGGGGCCTTCAGTACCTCGTGGAGTGGGAGGGGTGTGGTCCGGACGAGAGGTGCTGGTTTCCAGTCGAGGACGTGTTGGACCCTTCAATGCTGCAGGAGTTCCACGGTCTCCGTCCGGATCACCCTGCTCCTCGCCCTCCGGGTCGTCCCCGAGGCCGGTGCCGGCGCCGCGCATCAAGGGGGGGTGTGGGGGGAGGGGGTACTGTCACAAATACTGCCGAAGTTGGTTCCTCTCTTTGTTTGGCCGATGCTTGGCGTCGCCGGTCTTTTAGCCATCATCGATCCACTTTTCATGGTCCATTTGTTTTGTCTTGTCACACACCTGGTATCAATTTCCCTCGTGATATGTTGTGTATTTAACCCTCTTTTCCCCCCATGTCTTTGTGCGGAATTGTTTATTGTAAGTGCATGTTTTCTCTGGTGCGCAATGGGTTTTTGTAACCATTTGTTTGTGGTTCTGGTTGCTGGACGTTTTATGAATAAAACTGCTCTGTTGATTACCCAGTTTTGCATTTGTCATATTGCCCCATATTCTAATCATGTCTATTTTTGGAAATAGACTTCTGAGATTAACAGAGGTCAAAACCTGCTCGGTTTTCGAAAATCATGGGGAGTCGGTAGAGATTGCAGGGTATCTACAGGCCCAGGGTTTGGTCGCACATTACCAGAGACCAACAATAAAAGCATAACAATGTACCTGTTGCCCAATGTGTGAGGGCTTGGCGGAGCCAGCACCATTGTCAATAAACGAGCGGAGTCATTCAAAATGTAACGGTAAATGAGTGAATAGGTGTGGAGTCAGGCGCAGAGAGCAAAGGATACGGGAAAAACACGCCTTAATGTCCAGAAAATCACAAGAACAAAAATCAGGTGAACAACAAAATGTGAAAAACTAAAGGACAGCGAAAAAAACAGAAAATGCAAAAACACTAACTACTCTAACACTTACAGATGAACAAGCCCGCACAAACAGAAGCGGACTGAACTAACTTAAATAACCCCACCCTAACAACCAAACAAGAAACAGGTGAAACCAATTAGACAAAACCAAACGAACACAGAACAATGGATCGGTGGCAGCTAGTAGACCGGCGACGACAAGCGCCGAGCGCCACCCAAACCAGAAGGGGAGTCACCTTCGGTGATATTCGTGACACAAAAGTTTGATATTTTGGAAGTGTAGGCCCACTTGCATTTGAGATTGGTACAAATGCAGTTGCAGAGAGAGACCAAGCTCCTGGTGGTATTGACATGATGGTCACATCAGAGTGTTTGCAAATTGTAGGGCATAAAGCGAAGATAATTCACTCACCCATTGATCATTTAGCCTATTTAATCCAGGATGGCATTGAGTAAATTCAGATGGCTGATTGAGAACCTTTTTCCTGAATAATGTGTTTGTTTTCTATCTCTGGTTTACATTTCACTTTGGTATTGATGTGTATATTTTTGTAATTACAGGGCTCGCCTACAAAAGTGCCCTTGGTCTCAGCATGACTCCATGTCAAAATAAAAGGTAAAATAAATACATTTAAAGTATTAATTGAGACAAAATATGGAGAGTCGTGAAAATGGCGTCGACAGGCTGCCTCGCTTCCTGCTCTGAGGAAACTGCAGTATTTCGTTTTTTATTAATGTATTATTTCAAAAAATTGTTAGCCCAGAATTCTTTTTTTTTACATTATAAAATACAGTTAGGCCTCCCGGGCAACGCAGTGGTCTAGGGCACTGCATCGCAGTGGTAGCTGTGCCACCAGAGACTCTGGGTTAACGCCCAGGCTCTGTCGCAGCCGGCCGCGACCGGGAGGTTGTCCGGGTTAGAGAGGGTTTGGCCGGTAGGGATATCCTTGTTTCATCGCGCACTAGCGACTCCTGTGGCGGGCCGTGCGCAGTGCACGCTAACCAGGTCGCCAGGTGCATGGTGTTTCCTCTGACACATTGGTGCGGCTGGCTTCCGGGTTGGATGCGCACTGTGTTAAGAAGCAGTGCAGCATGGTTGGGTTGTGTTTCGGAGGACGCATTGCTTTCGACCTTCGTCTCTCCCGAGCCCGTACGGGAGTTGTAGCGATGAGACAAGATAGTAACTACTAACAATTGGATACCACGAAAAATGGGGAGAAAAAGGGGAAAAATAAAAAAATGCAGTTGAAGTCGGAAGTTTACATACACCTTATCCAAATATATTTCAACTCCGTTTCACAATTCCTGACATTTAATCCTAGTACAAATTCCCTGTCTTAGGTCAGTTAAGATCACCAATTTATTTTAAGAATGTGAAATGTCAGAATAATATTGAGAGAGAAGGATTTATTTCAGCTTTTATTTCTTTCATCACATTCACGGTGGGTCAGAAGTTTACATACATTCAGTATTTGGTAGCATTGCCTTTAAATTGTTTAACTTGGGTCAAACGTTTCGGGTAGCCTCCACAAGATTCCCACAATAAGTTGGGTTAATTTTGGCCCATTCCTCCTGACAATGCTGGTTTAACTGAGTCAGGTTTGTAGGCCTCCTTGATCGCACACGCTTTTTCAGTTCTGCCCACAAATGTTCTATAGGATTGAGGTCATGGCTTTGTGATGGCCACTCCAATACCTTGACTTTGTTGTCCTGAAGCCATTTTGCCACAACTTTGGAAGTATGCATGGGGTTATTGCTCACTTGGAAGACCCATTTGCGACCAAGCTTTAACTTCCTGACTGATGTTTTGAGATGTTGCTTCAATATATCCACATATTTTTCCTTCTCATAATGCCATCTATTTTGTGAAGTGCACCAGTCCCTCCTGCAGCAAAGCACCCCCACAAACATGATGCTGCCACCCCCGTGCTTCACGGATAGGATGGTGTTCTCGGGTTGCAAGTCGCCCTCCTTTTTCCTCTAAACATAACGATGGTCATTATGGCCAAACAGTTCTATTTTTGTTTCAGCAGACCAGAGGAAATTTCTCCAAAATGTATGATCTTTGTCGCCATGTGCAGTTGCAAACCGTAGTCTGGCTTTTTTTATGGCGTTTTTTGAGCAGTGGCTTCTTCCTTGCTGAGCGGCCTTTCAGGTTATGTCGATATAGGACTCGTTTTATTGTGGATATAGATTCTTTAGTACCCGTTTCCTCCAGCATCTTCACAAGGTCCTTTGCTGTTGTTCTGGGATTGATTTGCAGTTTTCGCATCTCTAGGAGACAGACTGCATCTCCTTCCTGCGCGGTATGACGGCTGCGTGGTCCCATGGTGTTTATACTTGCGTACTATTGTTGAGATGAGCATGGTACCTTCAGGAGAAGAAAATTGCTCCTAAGGATGAACCAGCCTTGTGGAGAACTACAATTGTTTTCTGAGTTTTTGGCTGATTTCTTTTGATTTTCCCATGATGTTTACCAGAGGCACTGAGTTTGAAGGTAGGCCTTGAAATACATCCACAGGTACACCTCCAATTGACTCAAATTATGTCAATGGGCCCATCAGAAGCTTCTAAAGCCATGACATAATTTTCTGGAATTTTCCAAGCTGTTTAAAGGCACAGTCATCTCAGTGTATGTAAACTTCTGACCCACTGGAATTGTGATAGAGTGAATTATAAGTGAAATAATCTGTCTGTAAACAATTGTTGGAAAAATGACATGTGTCATGCACAAAGTAGATGTCCTGACCGACTTGCCAAAACTATAATTTATTAACAAGAAATTTGCGGAGTGGTTGAAAAACGAGTTTTAATGACTCCAACCTAAGTGTATGTAAACTTATGTTTTCAACTGTATATACATAGACTTTAAATCACTGGCCACTTTAATAAATGGAACACCAGTCACTTTAATAATGTCCACATATCTTTCATTACCCATCTCATA
This sequence comes from Oncorhynchus masou masou, assembly GCF_036934945.1. Classification (NCBI taxonomy): domain Eukaryota; kingdom Metazoa; phylum Chordata; class Actinopteri; order Salmoniformes; family Salmonidae; genus Oncorhynchus; species Oncorhynchus masou. The sequence continues at coordinate 43,569,250 of NC_088243.1, forward strand.
TGAAATTGCGTTATCCTATACTATTCTACTGTATCTCATTCAATGCCGCTCTGACATCGCTTGTCCGTATATTTTTACTTTCTTAAATCTATTCCTTTACTAGATTTGTGTATATTGGGTATATGTTGTGTTATTGTTAGATATTACTTGTTAGCTATTACTGCACTGTCAGAGCTAGAAACACAAGCATTTTGCTACACCCGCTAAACTCATGTATGTTACCATACATGCCTCAGACGCCATTCTATTAAACCTGTCTTCTACTCACCACTTCACAAAGGAGTCGACACCCTGAGGCTTTAGCTTATGCAGCTCTCTGGCCTCCTTCAGCCACACATGGACCTCCCCTGAGTTATTCTTGTCAACACCTGCAAGAAGAGGAGGCACAATATCCAATATTGATGATCAGAGAGCTAATTCAGTGTCCCACGTCTTTCAATATGTACTACATGACTATTGACTAATCTAGTCTTCTTCAGGGGTTGTAACCCAAAAAAAATTAAATCGGTTTGGTTTCTTTACACTGTCCCGACCGGTTTGAACCCCAAAAAAGTAACGGTTTATATTGTTTGTTTCTGTTCCTTTTTTAACCTGTGAAATCAACCTTTGATGATGTGTAGCCTATGGTGCAATATGTAACTAAAATGTTGCGGGTGGGGAGACAGTAAGAGCGGGTTGAGAAAGAGGCTTGAAGTGCTGGGCATCACATTATGCCAGGTGAATTAGGTCCACAGAATTATACCTAGGAGGAGCAGCTTCTATGAAGGAACTTTGAATGTCCTTTGCGCTAGCTAGCTAACAAGCTTGTGTGTGCAGAGTGGCACCATAATTGTAGATTGTGAGATAGGTGTGATATTGTATTTTTGTAGATTGTGAAATCGCTAGGGGAGGAAGAGGTTCAGTAAGAAAAATGGATAATTGTTTTATGACACTAATTGATTGAGGTCTGCAAAATGTGCACTACATGTGTTGTTGACGTGCCTAAAATAAAGGTTAAACATACAGTTCCAGTCAAAAGTTTGGACACACCAACTCATTAAAGAGGTTTTTCTTTATTTGTACTATTTTCTACATTGTAGAATAATAGTGAAGACATCAAAACTATGAAATGACACACATGGAATCATTGAAGTAAACAAACATGTTAAACAAATCAAAATATATTTGAGATTTGAGATTCATCAAATAGCTACACTTTGCTTGATGACAGCTTTCCACACTCACATTCTCTCAACCAGCTTCATGATGTAGTCACCTGGAATGCATATCAATTAACAGGTCTGCCTAGTTAAAAGTTAATTTGGGGAATTTCATTCCTTAATATGTTTGAGCCAATCATTTGTGTTGTGACAAGGTAGGGGTGGTATACAGAAGATAGCCCTATTTTGTAAAATGCTAAGTCCATATTATGGCAAGAACAGCTCAAATAAGCAAATAGAAACAACAGTCCATCATTACTTTTAGACATGCAGGTCAGTCAATCCATAACATTTCCAGAACTTTTAAAGTCTCCTCAAGTGCAGTCACAAAAACCATCAAGCGTTATGATGAAACTGGCTCTTACGAGGACCGCCACAGGAAAGGAAGACCCAGAGTTACCTCTGCTGATGAGGATAAGTTCGTTAGAGTTACCAGCCTCAGAAATTGCAGCCCAAATAAATGCTTCACAGAGTTTAAGTAACAGACACATCTCAACATCAACTGTTCAGAGGAGACTGCGTGAATCAGGCCTTCATGGCCGAACTGCTGCAAAGAAACCACTACTAAAGGACACCAATAAGAAGAAGAGATTGCTTGGGCCAAGAAACATGAGTGATGGACATTAGACCGGTTTGACCAAGAAGGCGATTGATGGAGTGCTGCATCAGATGACCTCGCCTCCACAATCACCCGCCCTCAACCCAATTGAGATGGTTTGGGATGAGTTGGACCGCAAAGTGAAGGAAAAGTAGACAACCTATGCTCAGCATATGTGGGAACTCCTTCAAGACTGTTGTAAAAGCATTCCAGGTGAAGTCGGTTGAGAGAAGGCCAAGAGTGTGCAAAGCTGTCATCAAGGCAAAGGCTGGCTACTTTGAAGATTCTAAAATATCAAATATATTTGGATATGTTTAACATTTTCTGTTAACAATTGATCACATATGTTATTTAATAGTTTGGATGTCGTCACTATTATTCTACAATGTAGAAAATACTAAAAATAAAGAAAAACCCTTGAATGAGTAGGTGTATCCAAACTGGTACTGTATACATATATATTTTTTAAACGTTTTGGATCAGTAAAGTGATTTAAACATGAATTAGTTGTCATTTTTTCTATCATACCATAATGCTACCCCATTCACGAAAGAGACAGGCATATCATATCAGTACCTGTTGAGCCAGGGGGAATATATTTCAGTGCTACTGTCAACAGTCCATGATATTCAGGAGAGTCCTGAACGCCAGGATTCTGCAAATAAAAACAAGTGGATGATAACTTAACACACAGGCATTTATAATTGAGTGTTGCTCTTACTGATTTTTGTTTCCAAAACATTTACAAACGTACGTTATATCCAATAGTTGTTCTTGATGTCTTGTTATATTTTTTTATTCTTATTGTGGGTTTGTCAGGTCGACAAACTAATCTATCCTTGGGGATCAATAAAGTATGAACTCGTCTCTTACTGCACATAGCATTTAATCTCCATATCAGGGCCAATGTTGGTCAGGGAGGGAGAGGTGGTGTCCAGCTGGGTTTTATCACATGTTCTACAATAATATTTGTGTTGTGGTTTATTTCCAGGAAACTCCTCCTTACCAAAGACCTGCTCAGGTCAGTGGTGGGACAAATAAGCAGGCTTTTCAGGAAATTCAGAAAGTGAATTGAGATTTAACTGAAAATAATCCTCTTTGAAAGTAATGGTGCATTTTGTCATTAATTACATTTCAAATCCACCTGAAAAGACTACATTAAAATGGGATTGACCTCAACGCCTTGGAGGCAATGTACCAAGCTGCCTTGTGGTGTTTCTTTCTGTATAAATTGCACAACTTTTATACAGTAAATGCTATTTACCTTGGGCTGTAGGTTGTACCAGGTAAGGGTCTCATGCCCCCAGTCCCAGGTCTTAAGGTCAATGTCTACCTGCCCCAGAAAGACATTTCTCCCTCTGGAGTCATTGTGCCACACAGAAAGGTTCAGTGTCCTGCCCTTCAGATCATCCATCGTCATCTTGTACTGTACAAAAAAAATGAAATAAAAGATTAAGTGTTAAGAGGATAAGCTGCGTTCATAACATCTTGTAAATTCGTAAATACGAGGATATAATCCACTTGAAAGCCCGTCCAACTCGTAATTACTAGTGGGAATCTCGTCATCCCTGAGATCTGACTTCTAGCACATGATGAACTCAACTACTAAGAAAATAACCTCGGTAACAGAATTTGACAGTTAAATGCAACAACAAAACATTATTTATCAAAATAAATCTAGTGCATGGTTTTTCAACACTATAATCGTTTATGGTTGACGCAGCTTGTTTGCCATTAGCCAATCTGCGTTAGCTCAGAGCATGTAAACGCACAAAACCTGTTGCTTCCAGGTAACGCGTAGTATTTTCAAAGTGTCCCACTTGTTATGAATGCAGCATTAGAATAAAATAAAAATGATCTGTTACTAGATAGGTTTCCATGCAATTGGTTTCAGATTTTCATGCTAATATTCTAAAATCCGCATAAAATTTGTATTTCCCCACCAGAGACGTTACCATCAAAATGCGATGCGAGCGGTGCATTCAGCCTGTAACAGCTTACAGACGGTAGGCTATTAAGGTCACAGTTATGAAAACTTAGGACACTAAAGACACCAAAAAGAAAGAAGCCCAGGGTCCCTGCCCATCTGCGTGACAGTGCCTTAGACATGAGGACTGCAGATGTGGCCAGGGCATCAAATTGCAATGTCCGTACTGTGAGACACCTAAGACACCTAAGACAGCACTACAAGGAGACAGGACAGACAGCTGATCGTCCTCGCAGTGGCAGACCATGCGTAACACCTGCACAGAATTGGTACACCTGAACATCACACCTGCGGGACAGGTACAGGATGGCACAACAACTGCCCGCGAGTTACACCAGGAATGAACAATCCCTTCATCAGTGCTCAGACTGTCCGCAGTAGGCTGAGAGAGGCTGGACTGTCTGTTGTAAAGCAGGTCCACACCAGACAGCACCGGCAACAACATTGCCAATGGGCACAAACCCACCGTAGCAGGACCAGACCGGACTGGCAAAAAGTCGGGGTTTTGTCTCACCAGGGGTGATGGTCGGATTTACATTTATCGTCAAAGGAATGAGCGTTACACCGAGGCCTGTATTCTGGAGCGGGATCGATTTGGAGGTGGAGGGTTCGTCATGGTCTGGGGCATTGTGTCACAGCATCATCGGACTGAGCTTGTTGTCATTGCAGGCAATCTCAACTCTGTGCATTACAGGGAAGACATCCTCCTCCCTTCCTGCAGGCTCATCCTGACATGACCCTACAGCATGACAATGCCATGTATGCAAGTGTTGCTTCTCTTTCTCTCTCTCTTTGACAAGTCCAATACAGCAAATGAAAAATAAACATCTTGTTAATCTACCCATCGTGTCCGATTTCAAAAATGCTTTACAGCTAAAGCACAACATATGGTTATGTTAGATCACCTCCAAGTCGAAAAAACACACAGCCATTTTCCAGCCAAAGATAGGAGTCACAAAAAAGCAGAAATATAGATAAAATTAATCACTAACCTTTGATGATCTTCATCAGATGACACTCATAGGACATCATGTTACACAATACATGTATGTTTTGTTCGATAATGTGCATATTTATATGCAAAAATCTCAGTTTACATTGGCGCCTTATGTAACAGTATAACTTTTGTGCTCTGACACTTTGTGTGGGTTGGGTGCAGGAACGTAGCAATCGGGTCGATTGTAGTGGTAGTCGTTTTGATGGCAACTGTGTGGCTCAGTCGGTAGAGCATGGCGCTTGCAACGCCAAGCGTCGTGGGTTCGATTCCCGCTGGGGCCACCCATATGTAAAAGTAGTGGCCCCAGCCGACTTGTAAGTCGCTTTGGACAAAAGCGTCTGCTAAATGGGATATATTATGGCAACGTTCTTTACCATTATTTTGACTGCAGTGGGTATTGGTATTGTGGTTTCGTGGTAGAAATCATTGTTGTGCGTCATCTCTCAATGCTCCAACACCTGATAATGCACCCTCTAACTGGAGTGGATGCTCCTGTTCAAACTTCAAAACCAACGTGTCAGGACACTCAGCGCTTTGCACCTTTGATGCCTCAAAAGCTGTGCTTGCAAGCTCTGAGTTCTGAGATTGGCAAACCAATGTGGGCTGTAGGGCCCAAGTAGGTAATGAAGTTGGGATACATGTTCGAGAGAAACATTTGTTTGAATGGTATCAGCTCTTCCATTCCTGTTTCAGTGAGGAGACCAAAGGAAGTTAAAGGATGCCTAAGCTCGAGGGTGTTCACTCCATGCTTGTTTGACAGTGTTAGCCAGCGAGCTGTCGTGTTTATGAGTCGACCACTGAATTATATTTTCAAAGCCGTGCCAAGTTTAGTATAGTAGTTTTCCGAATGAACCTTGTCACATGTCTATTCGACGTTATCTTCAACAGGTAAAGCCTGCCAGAACCCATAGTGTTCGGGTAGCCATCAAAGGCGTCCTCTCTGTCTGCTAGGAAAGTCTCAGTGTCGTTTGGCTTACCTGGAACAGGGTCAAAAGTGTGGAAGTTTTTTACGAGTTTGTCAGGGCGTTCTGTGCCAAGTGGGCAGAGAGGGTTGGCTTCATCCTGTGAGGAAACTGGGGCCGAAAGTCAAAGAGGAGAAGCCAAACTTTGGCTTTGTTGGAAAAGAGGCTCCATATTACTATGTGCCGAATGGCCAAGAGGAGAAGACTGAGGACCACCTGGGGGAGGCAAAGTCAGACCTTTTTTCGTCTTCACTCCTTTGTGTACCGAGCTCGGTTGCCTGGTTAGGTAGTCACGCTGCAGCACGTGACTGTTCTGGAATTTCTCCAGATGGTACCTAAGAAGGTGGTTTTCTGTGCATAGCAGAGTCCACTTGGGCACTTAGAGTACTTATTTCAGACACGTGAGTGTCGCACTTGCTCCGTTCGGCCTCACATTTAACTGTTGTGGTTTGCAGGTAGAGGACTTGAGTACGGAGTGAGAGATTCAGTGATGAGATTTCCTCCGCTTGCTTAGAAATCTATATTTCCATCCTCATCACCTGAGGTCTCTCATCATTAATTTGGTCAGTGACTTCAATGAGTTCTGTTGATTTGTCATCTAACTTGGTCATTGTGTTCATTAACTGATCGTCTTTTGTCTGCAGCATTTAGACTAGAACATTATTTCTTTGAGTAATGTTCATCAAAACTGCTTGCAGGGCATCAAGTTGCTCACCCTTGTTTTTAGCTAGCTCTTCAGATTCATCTAGTTTGGTGTAAACTTCATCATATTTAGTTTTGGCTAAATCGAGTTGTTCCTGTAGAAGACGATTTTGTTGAAGAGTTTGTGCTTGTTCATTGTAATATGTTTTTGCAATTACTTTTAATTGTTCAGTTTTTAACTGCAGTTCTTCGGCGAGCAGAATATTTTTGTTTTCTGCTGTTGTCATTAGTTTCCCAGTTCTCTCCACCTATCCCTTCATATCAACCACTTCTTGCTTGTGCTTCAGCCATGCACTGTGGTATTGGACCAATGCCAATCTCTGATTGTGATACATCAGAGCTAAACTGGAGAGAACCTTACAAGGCCTGCGCCCGATGCTTGATTTTGGAGAGCGTTTGTCTTAATTTCTGCTGTTTTTCCACTAATGGCATAGTCGAGGTTTGTAATGCTGCCGAGGTCAGCGACCAATCCTTTTATGAGTGAGGGTTCGATAATTAGCAGTGGACTGGGAACCCAGAGCATGAGATTTAAAAAAATAATAATAATAAGTTTGGGTTTTGAGTTGTTGGAAGCTGCAAAAACTATTTGTATCTATTTAAACATGTTAATGAGCCATCAATACTGGATCAGCAATGTGGGATTAGGATGTGAATGAAAAAGCAAATTTGCTTGATTAATCAATGTTAAAGACCTGTACAGGCTATCTGGGACTTAAACTTTAATTAACCTGAAATCGTTGCTGTATCTAGGTTAATGTGGAAAAGTTTAAAATGCCTCATTGGTCAATTTGGACCTCACCCAAATGATCTACCTGAAAAGGTATGTTCAGCAATTTAACATCCTTGTTAAAATTGAATGAGACAACGATATTTAATCCGTTTAGAATGGCTGGATATCAGAAGAGTAACCACTTTCACAAAATGTGAGATGATGTTGGGCCTCAATGGAAAGGTTTTTTTAAACATATATTTTTTCTCACCAATTGGTGATTCTTTACAACCAGGGGTCACTTACCCCTGAAAGCTGAACTCACAAGGGATTCTAGCAGAGGAGGGACTTCCGTCAATACTGGATTAGTACTGTCGGAGTTGGACTCAATGAGCTTGCCAAAGTAAATGTAATTGATGTTATTGATTAATCATCCCTTTATAGGCTATCTGGGAATTAAACTTGAATTAACCTGAAAGTGGCTATCATAAGTGTAACCAGTTGCAACAGATGTGAAATATGGTTGCTGTCATATAATCATTTTTTTTCACAAAAATATACTGGTGATTCATCACCACCTAGGGATCACCGATAGCAGAATTCTGAAATCGAACGGAACTCGCAAGGAGGCGGAACTTCCATTTCCCACGGAACAGGGTGTCGCCCTGTGAACAAAGGAAACATGGCTGCTCTTCCTTTGTTAGCTTAGCATCTAGTGAAAAGTTAGCCTTACTTGTACAGGAATGTGAGTTCCAAGCACCACGGAGTCCCCTTTGAGGGAACAGGGGTTTAATAATGATGTCTCATGCTCACCCGTAATCAGTTAATTTCCGTGATGTTTACCAGAACACGCAGTAACAAAGAAATACACTGTTGGTCTCCATCTCTCAGAAAACGTGAGAGATGGAGAGAAGTCAGTTTCGTTCAAACAACAACGTGACTATCAATCTGATGACTGTTATAATTAACAGTCCTCGCTGTTCCATAAGGTGTATTATTATCTGTGTTTAATTTCATATCTAGAGCATTCCTACTTAGTGTGTTTTGTTTACGGCACCATCCTAAGTTGATAACTACATGATAAGTCTACAGCTGTAAGGCACTAGCTTCGGACAGTCTACAGGGATGGCTTATTGACCTCTTGGGAGAAACTGGTGAGTACGGTAGCTGTAGAGTTTTGACTCTCATCATGGGTATGGGCTAGTAACCCCCCCCCCCTTTGTGTCTTGGGACCCCCATCAGTGGTTGGTGTTGGTGTCCGAGGCACAAACACAAATGTCTGTCAGGGTGTGACCCGGGTGGGAAACTTGGGTTTTCTGTGTTTCTATGTTTTGGCCTGGTATGGTTCTCAATCAGGGACAGCTGTCTATCATTGTCTCGGATTGGGAATCATACTTAGGCAGCCTTTTTTCCTTTTGGATTTTGTGGGTAGTTGTCTTTGTTAGTGGCCTGTATAGCCCTAGTAAGATTCACATTCGTTTTTTGACATTTATAATAAAGAGAAATGTATGCCTACCACGCTGCACCTTGGTCCGGTCATTTCCACGATTTTGACGGTGATCGCGACAATGTCGAATCCTTTGCACGAGTTGTCAGCAGCCGCATTGGTAGTAGATTGGCTGTAACCTTTCAACCAAATCTCCTGGTGTTGGTGCTTTAAAATGCTCAGTGGTTGTCGAGGCCTGTCAGTCACCACAGCGTACGCATGTGCCAACCGTTCCAGTACCTGCGAACTGAGACTAGGATATCTGTCTGTAATATCACATAGTGTTTCACCAGTGAAGTTCATCGGGTCAGTTGCGGGACTGATGTTGTTAGTTTCATTTTGAGGGGTTTCAGTCCGCTTTAAAGAGAAAAATGTATCATCGGAAGCAGAGTACACTCTGCACGTCGATGCTTTTATTCTTGAGACGGCCACAGTCTTGCGGAAGTGTCCGATGGACAAGAGAAGTTAATCTCAGCTACAGTATCGGACGACTCCAAGGAGATGGGAAGGTGCTCATTCACAGAGACTGCTGGCTCAAAATCATGAAAAGAATGGTCAATCAGGTTTGCCGATTGAATGTGACGAGATATTGTAATATGTCCTGAGGTCAGATTCTGCACCAAGAGGTTTCGAAATGTCTTTTTCCCAAGGGGTGCTGTCGACAGACACCCCTCGTTGATGACTTTGTTGCACCTAGCATTAGGAGAAGACAGTGTGGTCAGTGGAGACGGCACTGTGACCTGTGAACATACTTGGTTGGTTTCCTTTCCATTATTGGGAGTAAACAATCCAAGTCTGCTCCGAGTAGCAGGGGTTCAGATTCGAGGCTGTTAACATACACAGGGTGAACAAGCAATACGTCCTGGAAGTGTAGTTTCAGCATGAGTCTCAATGTGAGAGGTGAGGTAGTCTGAGCGAAACCTCAGTGTAGTTTCGCATCATTCCCTTTTTAACCAATGTTAAGTTGGCTTCAAAGACCTTTTTCATTGAACAATGTTTGAGAGATGAGCGACACTGTCGAGCCTGAATCAATTAGCGCAGGAGGTTAAGCAGCCCTCTAGGACTGTTTCCAGGTATGGCCTGTTTGAGTTGCGTTTAGTGGTCATATTCCCCACAAGCTGGAGTGGTCGTTCGCAACGACGTGATGTCATTTCTGTTCAAGGTGAAAAAAACAGATTTCCTTATCAGGTTTTGAGTGAAATTGGCTCGTGAAGTTTTTTCTTCACAACCTTGGTATCAGAGTCTATAGACAAAGCTTGTGGGCTTGTTCCTTGATCGAGCAGGCCCTGGACAGGGTCTTGAGTGAGAGCGGAAGTAATTTGATTTTTAACCTTTCTAGCGACAACATTCTGCTGAAAAGGCAAGCGCGCGACATTCAAAAAAATTAATAATTTGAAACTTTCACACATTAACTCTCCATCTTGTGTAACAAGTGTCATATTGTGTTAGTCTGCTAGGAACCTGTTGTCATCGTATTAAGTTTATAATCAATAACCTATACAGTGTGTGTGTCCTATGTTATCATTTAGTTGATTAGTTAATAAATAATCAAATCAATTTGTGTGGTACGGAATGATCAGCGAGACTCGGATTTGTGCAGATTCAGTCTGCGACGTTCAGAATGAAACTGATATGAGGAAACAATTAATTAGTGACTGTTATGATATCTATATATTCTTGAGTTAATTCGGGAGACGTTAACTCATTAAACAATTTTTCCCTTGGTGCCCCAAATTCCTAATGAGTTAATTGTTACATGATTAATTTAAGATAATAACAATTAAACATAGTAGGTAATTATTTGATGAATAAATCTTAAGGATAGGGGGCGGTATTTCACCTTTGGATGAATTGCGTGCCCATAGTGAACTGCATAAAAATCTGTCCTAAATTGCTAATATATGCATATTATTAGTATTATTATTGGATAGAAAACACTCTGAAGCTTCTAAAACCATTTGAATTATGTCTGTGAGTATAATAGAACTCACAGGGCAGGTAATCTTCCAAACTAGTTTTGGAATCCTGAAAGTTGGGGCAACTTTGACGTCATAGCGCCCTCCCTTCCCAACAAGTTATGGATCTGGAAACACTTCCTATGTCTTCCACTAGATGTCCTCATTCAGTAGAACTTTGACTTTATGCTGTGAACTTTGACCTAATGGGGTGAGAAGTCGTAAGTGTCGTAAAGATTATCATGTGCGTGAAAGGCGCGCTTGGGAAAGAGTGCTTCCTTTGTTCCAATCAGCCTCAGACGAACATGGATGTCCCGGTTGGAATGCCATTCGCTTTGTACGTTTATAACATCCTGAAGATTGACTCTGCACTTAGTTTGACCAGTTTCGTCGACCTGTAATATGTAATTTGGAAGTTTTGATGCACAATTATTCTGGACCAGAAGTCATTTTTTGGGCATTTGAGCTGAAAGTGTTAGCAGATGCTACTACATGGACACTAGAATTAAACATTATGAAACAAAACGATGTATTGTTGAAGTGGGACTCCTTCCACTACATTCTGATCGAAGACCATCAAAGGTAAGGGAATATTTATGTTGTAATTTTGTATTTCTGTTGACTCCAACATAGCGGAGAAATATTGTTACGAGAGGTTAACCTGTCTGGCCCACCTGGGACGCAACCGCACCCCCTGCCAACAAATGCTAATAGCACTCGTTAAAACTCAAACGTTCATTAAAATTCACATACAGGGTACTCAATTCAAGCTACACTCGTTGTGAATCTAGCCAACGGGTCAGATTTGTAAAATGCTTTTCGGCGAAAGCATGAGTAGCTATTATCTGATAGCAGGCAACACGCCGAAATACCAGAAGGGGACGTAAACAAAGGAATAAGCGTAGCCGGCGCTACACAAAACGCAGAAATAAAATATAAAACATTCATTACCTTTGACGAGATTCTTTGTTGGCACTCCTACATGTCCCATAAACATCACAATTGGGTCTTTTTTTTCGATTAAATCGGTCCTTGTGTACCCAAAATGTCCATTTATGAAGACCGTCAGATCCAGTAAAAACACATTTTTTAAACGCAACGTTATTTTTTTAAATTAAAAAAGTTGCCTATAAACTTGGACAAAACACTTCAAACTTCTACTGTAATCCAACTTTAGGTATTACTAAACGTTAATAAATGACCAAATTGATCACGGAGCGATCAGTATTCAATAGGCACAAGTTTGGGAAACGTAGTCAACTTTTCCGGTTCCATTGTTTACAGCTGTGGACTTGACAACCGGATGTGGCTATTACTCAGATGACCAACGATTTAGTTGAATCGAAATCACAACACTGGCGACATCGTGTGGAAGCTATAGGAACTGTATCCTCAGCCTTAAGTATTTTTCCTTCCAATAGACAATACATGGACTGGCGGATTGATTTTTTCTCAGTCGATTTAGTGACCAGGTTTTCTGGCGATTTTGACCACGGAACTCGTTCTGTTATAGTCACAGACACCATTGAACCAGTTCAAGAAACGTCAGAGTGTTCTCTATGCACACATACTAATCATATCCATATACTATATTCCTGGCATGAGTAGCAGGACGTTGAAATGTTGCACGATTTTTAACAGAATGTTGAAAAAAGTAGCCCGATCTCTAAGAGGTTTTTAAGAGAAACACACACACAGGTACAGACACATGCATACACACACAAATGCTAGGTCACACTCTACACATATAGTACTAGTCAAAATTTTGAACACAACATTTTGGACAATTCCTGAGCGGTATGACGGCTGCGTGGTCCCATGGTGTTTATACTTGCATACTATCGTTTGTACAGATGAACGTGGTACCTTTAGGCATTTGGAAATTGCCCCCAAGGATGAACCAGACTTGCGAAGGTCTACAATTAATTTTCTGAGGTCTTGGCTGATTTCTTTTGATTTTCCCATTATGTCAAGCAAAGAGGCACTGAGTTTGAAGGTAGGCCTTGAAATACATCCACGGGTAAACCTCCAATTGACTCAAATCATGCCAATTAGCCTATCAGAAGCTTCTAAAGCCATGACATAATTTTCTGGAATTTTCCAAGCTGTTTAGGCACAGTCGAATTAGTGTATGTAATCTTCTGACCCATTGGAATTGTGATACAGTGAGTTAATCTGTTTCCAACCTAAGTGTATGTAAACTTCTGACTTCAACTGTATTCATACCCTTTGCAATGAAGCCTTTAAATAAGATCTGGTGCAACCAATTACCTTCAGAAGTCACATAATTAGTTAAATAATGTACACCTGTGTGTAATCTAAGTGTCACATGATCTGTTACATGATCTCAGTAAATATACACCTGTTCTGAAAGGCTCCAGAGTCTGCAACACCACTTAGCAAGGGGAACCACCAAGCAAGCGGCACCATGAAGACCAAGGAGCTCTCCAAACAGGTCAGGGACAAAGTTGTGGAGAAGTACAGATCAGTGTTGGGTTATAAAAAAAATATCAGAAACTTTGAACAGCCCACAGAGCACCATTAAATCCATGTACAATTTTTTTTATGAATATGGCAACACAACAAACCTGCTAAGAGAGGGCCGCCCACCGAAACTCACGGACCAGGAGGGCATTAATAAGAGAGGCAACAAAGAGACCAAAGATAACCCTGAATGAGCTGCAAAGCTCCACAGCGGAGATTGGAGTGTCTGTCCATAAGACCACTTTAAGCCATACATTCCACAGAGCTGGACTTTATGGAAGAGTGGCCAGAAAAAAAAGCCATTGCTTAAAAAAACAAATAAGCAAACACATTTGGTGTTCGTCAAAAGGCATGTGGGAGGGGGCCTCCCGGGTGGCATAGACTCTGGGTTCGTGCCCAAGCTCTGTCGCAGATATCGTCCATGGGGCAACGCAATTAACATAGCATCATCCGGGTTAGGGAGGGCTTGGCCGGTAGGGATATCCTTGTCTCATCGCGCACTTGCAACTCCTGTGGCAGGTCGTGCGCAGTGCACGCTAACCAGGTCGCCAAGTGCAAACCTCTCATCACCCCAGAACATTATCCCTGCAGTGAAGCATGGTGGTGACAGCATCATGGCACCAAATACAGGGAACTTCTTGAGGCAAACCTGTTTCATTCTTCCAGAGATTTAATACTGAGAAGTAGGTTCACCTTCCAGCAGGGCAAGGACCCCAAGCATACTGCTAAAGCAACACTTGAGTGGTTTAAGGGGAAACATTTAAATGTCTTGGAATTGCCTAGTCAATGCTCAGACCTCAATCCATCTGTGGTGAGACTTGCAGACTTGCAGCTGTAACTGCTGCCAAAGGCTCTACAAAGTATTGACTTTGGCAGGGTGATTAGTTATGCACGCTCAAGTTCTGTTTTTTTTGTCTTATTTCTTGTTTGTTTCACAAGAAAATATATTTTGCATCTTCAAAGTGTATCTTTAATTATATGTAAAACATGTATCTTTCGTCAAAGTGTATGATGAGTATTTCTGTAGCTGTTGTGTAAATCAAATGATACAAACGCTCCAAAAAATCTATTGTAATTCCAGGATGTAAGGCAACAAAATAGGAAAAATGCCAAGGCGGGTGAATACTTTGCAAGCGACTGTACCTAGAGAGTTTTCATCTGCATTTTTCAGAGCTGCCTACATACCACCACAGACAGATGCTGGCACTAAGACCACACTCAATGAGCTGCATACCGCCATAAGCAAACCAGAAAACGCTCATCCAGAGGCGGCGCTTCCAGTAGCCGGAGACATTAAAACATCTTTCATCTATTGCTACCTGTCAGGGAAAGGAGATTGAGGTTGTAACCTCATAAATATCTTGGAATTTTAATTGATGATGGCCTCTCTTTTAAATTAGCATATTCAACAACTTACAAAAAAATTAAGCTGAAATTGGGATATTATTTTAGGATTAAGGCCTGTTTTTCTTTTGAAGCCAGAAGGAGGCTAGTATCAGCTACATTTATGCCTTTACTAGACTCTGGGGATATTTTATATATGAATGTTTCTGCTCAGTGTTTGAGATCAATTGACACCCTTTACCATGGCACTTGGAGATTTATTTTAAGCAAAACCATTACGCACCACTGCACTTTGTATACCAAGGTTGGCTGGCCTTCTCTAGTCACTCGTAGGCTCAGGCACTGGTATACTTTTATTTACAAAGCCAATTTTGGTTTACTACCTTTTTTTTGGGGCATTTTTATTGTTCAGAAATGTGGTGGGTACTCTCTTCGTTCGCTGGACTTTATCCTGCTAACTGTTCCAAATGTCCGAACTGAATTTGGTAAAAGGGCTTTTATGTACTCTGTGCCATCGTCTTGGAACGCCTTACAAAATACTGGAAGAACTTGTCCCGAACTTGTCCCTTGTCCTGATGAATGATCTTGAGACTGATTCCCTGACCGGTCAATGTTTTTAATTTGCTGTTTTTGATTTTGTTATACTCTTGTGAACTCTATGGTTTTTACTAGATTAATTGTAGTTTTTCAAGTTGTTTGTCTGTCATTTTTGTAATGACTTGGTGCTGCCTATCTTGGCCAGGATGCTCTTGAAAAATATATTTTAAATCTCAATGAGCCCTTCCTGGTTAAATAAAGGTTAAATAAATAAGGCTTGTTTTTTGAAAAACGAACAAGTATTTGGAGTATTTGTGAGAAGAGCACCGAACAATATCAGCCTTTCGGTGCATGAGGTTGAGGGCGCACGCTTACTAATTTTTCTTTCCTATTGAACATACTACTTTCTATATGAAATATTATAGTTTATTTACATTTTAGAGTACCTGCGGATTAAATAGAAATGTTGTTTGACTTGTTTGGACGAAGTTTAGTGGTAGCTTTTTTGACTCCTTTGTCTGCATGTTGAACGAGTGGATTACTGAAATCGATGGCACCAACTAAATGGACTTTTGGGATGTAAAGAAGGACGTTATCTAACAAAATGACCATTCATGTTGAAGCTGGGACCCTTGGGATTGCAAACAGAGGAAGATCTTCAAAAGTAAGTGATTTATTTAATTGCTATTTGTGATTTTATGAAGCCCGTGCTGGTTAAAAAATATATTGATGTGGGGCGCCATCCTCAGACAATCGCATGGTATGCTTTCGCCGTAAAGCCTTTTTGAAATCGGACAACGCAGTTAGATTAACAAGAATGTAGGCTTTTAAATGAGATATTAATGTTTAATATTACGATTATTTATTTTAATTGCACGCTCTTCAATTTCACCGGATGTTGTCGGCTTGAATCCTGCTAGCGGGATGCCTATCCCTGTCCACCTTCCCTCCATTCTAAAAAAATATTGTAATAATAACAATATTGACAATATTGATTGAAATAATTAATTGTTTATTTAGTGGTACCACAAATGTGAATTAATATTTACAAAACAATTTATCAAACAAAACACATTACATAATTGCAACATTTCTGCAGACATGCCAGACCATCGTAAATAATACATCTACTTTATATAGTGCTTTTCATTAATTTCCTGTGAGACTATTCAAGCCATTTACTCACTGATGGTTGAAGATGATGGGCGATCTGCAAATGCAATCTGGAATCTGCTGGCATCACAGCACAACATCAACATCGCTCTAATCAGTCAGAAGACAGTTGAAGAAATTTGAGTGGACTTATGGAAAGGCTCTGCAAGACATATTATGTATAAATATATATATTTTTTATTGAATAACCTTTTAGGGATAGGGGGCCGCATTTTCACCTTGGATGAATTGCGTGCCCATAGTGAACTGCCTCCTACTCTGTCCCAGATGCTAATATATGCATATTATTATTACTATTGGATAGAAAACACTCTGAAGTTTCTAAAACTGTTTGAATTATGTATGTGAGTATAACAGAACTCATAGGGCAGGCAAACTTCCAAACAGGAAGTGGAAATTCTGGGGTTGGTTGATTTTCAACTCATCGCCTATTTACATCCAAATAAGATATGGATCTGTTCGCACTTCCTACGCCTTCCACTAGATGTCAACAGTCAGTAGAACGTAGAATGAAGCCTCTAGTGTGATGTTTTCTTATTTACAATGACGGCCTACCCTGGCAAAAACCCAGATGACACTGGGCCAATTGTGCGCCGCCCTATGGAACTCCCAATCACAGCAGGATGTGCAGCGCAACTCAGGAGCCATGACCAATTTTATTCAGAACATTAACCATGTGTGTTTTCTTGTTATGTGCTGTTCTGTAGTTTCGACCCAAAAATTAGTCTGACAAACAAAGAACTTTGCATCCTGCAGACCCAGGTATGGATCAACACATTATTTTATTACCAAAAGCATACAGATGTTGATGAAGAAGCCACATTTGCCTCAGGATCCATCCCAGTTGGTATTCTGTGGAACCATGTGCTTTTTTTGGTGCGGCCCGTTGTCCAAACCTTTGTACACTGATCTCCACGGATGGTTGTCGGCATGGTTGTATGCTCTGCAAAAACACATTCACGTTTTTAGTGCACAATTATTTATTTTATTACACAGTATGCCTACACATTGATAGGCTATATACATTTTTTTTAAAGAAAATGTTCTGACACCAAAATACCTTTTAGTTTTGGTGATCTTCTCTGTTCCGGCTCATTTTCAAGTCCTGGTGGTTACAGTCCTAACACACTGCCGCCCAGGTTTACATTGCAAATGAGGGCATAAACTGGGTCAAGACGCCAACAGAGTAAGTAGACCTTTATGTAGTAAAATAAATAAATTAAAGACCTACAACACCTACGGTAGGTCTACAGTATATCAAAAAAATATTTTTCTCATCTCTACATGTAGGTTTCCTCATTTTAACCCGATGGAACTGGTTTGTTATCACCTGAAAATATTCATCCGTAACAATACAATTCTCCCCCCTTACCCTCCTTCTTGGCAAGAGTCTATTGTCCTGCTAATAGCCCATAATGGGTCGATGGATTAATTACAGTCATTTACCATTCTCATTCTCGGACTGGAAACGTTGTTTTCAGAGTTTACAATCTCATTTTCAAGTTCTTGTTTAAAAAATAACAATATTTTGGAGATTATTTTGTTTTCAAATTACCGAAAGTGAGCGGTTGTAATCTGAATAAAGGGAAATAGGCCATTGTTGAACATAGGGTGAGACAATAGGACCTTTTAAATTTGTCTGGCTTGCCATTCCAAATAAAATTGAATATTTTTTTGCTCATATAATTTAAACAGGTCGCTCTCTGCCAATGCCGCCTGGCAATCAACCAAAAACACAGCATCTACCGTGGTATTCCATTCCCAGCGAGACTATTCAAGCCATCGACTCACTGATGGTTGAAGATGATGAGCGATCGGCAAAGGCAATCTGGAATCTGCGTGCTGCAAAACCAGTTCGGATTTTTGTATCTTTTGTATGACTGACGCCTTTAGTGAGAGGTCTAATGCTTTAATATTTAATAATTTCTGCCCCCCGAATTCATATTCATTATATAAATAGGCCCATGTGCGCCTTCATCAGATGACATGGAATCACTGTCCACTTTAATAATGGAGCACTAGTCACTTTAATAATATTTACATACTGCTTGACTCAAGTCATATGTACAGTATATACTGTATTCTATTCCACTGTATTTAGTCAATGCCACTCCGACCATTGTTTGTCCTAATATGTATATATTTCTTAAATACATTATTTTAATTTTAGATCTGTGTATTGTGGTGAATTGTTAGATACTACTGCACTGTTGGAGCAAAGAACACAAGCATTTCGCTACACCCGTAATAACATCTGCTAAATATGTGTATGTTACCAATAAAATGTGATTTGATTTGAGATGAAGGGTCATAGTGAAAAAGGGCCATAGTAAAATAAACAGTATTTTAGTGATTAAAAACTCAGCTAGATGTGCCTCCCAACTCATTCAGAAAAAGTTGGAATTGAACAAGTAGGGTCAAAAAACAACAACAAAAAAGCCCATAATCATGCCTAAAAATAGTTTTCTGAAATACGCAATCAATACTTAATTAAATATTTATGCTGATAATGTCCTGAGGCTTATATTTTGGTGCATTAAAGCGCTGGCTGCTGATGAAAACAGAGCTGTGAGTGTCAGCAAACATTTAATTTGAAGTCAGTTAACTTAATAATGGGATCTTTCTTTGGACTAATTGGATAATGATTATGGTACGCACACGTGACAATTATTTCACACGTAATGTGAGAAGGTGCTATATTGGCCCCTTGAGGTGGGATGATGGAAATGTGGGGTAGAAAATAACAAAATGCAGGACCCTAACATGTGCGCGAGCGTTCAAAATAAATGTACATATACATGTTATTCAATCATTGCACCCACACCGCTCGCGTGCCTCAGCGAGCGTCTGCGTGGCCAGGCACTAAAATAAAAATGGGTTCTATCTGTGACACTCGAAGCACTGCAAGTCTGAACTCTCCCATCTCCTCATTGGTTTTTAGGAGCATATATACCCACGTGGGTGATTGAAAGATGAGCCTGATGTCCACACTCCAGTGGAAGGAGGAGAGGTGACAAGAAACAAATTCGGTTTACCGTTTTATCTGTGGATTACTTGTAGAGTAGAGGACCTTGTGCATTTCAGGTAAAATAACATACAATGTTTATATACCAGGACAAATGAACTAGCAACAGCAAGCTAGCTACCTAAAGTGCCATAAATGTTAAAAGCTTTTTGACCTGTCCTCAAATTAAAATAATTGGTTCAGAGTTTGCTTTGATATTTCAACCTGCGTGTCATGATCACTTCTGGTGTGGGTGAACAAGAACAATGGGGAATATTCTCATGTCACTGTACACACACATAACATATGGTTCTGCACCAAATGTGCATGCGTATTTCAGTCAGCCATGTTGGGTGGGGAAACTCAGATTTGGTTGCAAATAAAGTAATTGTATTAGCGTGAAAAATAAACAAAGACTAGGCTAAGAGATGTGTACCTTTCCCAAGTACATTTTCATGCTAAATTAATTAATCAAATATACAGAAAGCACTCACAATATGGTAAAACCTACTTTCAGTGTCTCTCCACCAAACACTGGGTTAATTGTGCGTTTCTTGATGGAGGTCTTCTTCTTGCTATGGCGGGATTTGTCAGGGTGGAGGTAGGTCTTCACATATCTGCACAGGAAACAGGAGTTATGCTGTTAAAGGAGTAGTTCACTATTTTACAATATGATGTAAGATAGTTCTCACCCTGAAAGTAGTCTATGGGCTAAAATAAACTTAAGTTTTCTTTAAAACAACCACTACAAATTTCAGCCACCACAAGCTAGCAATCAATGGATGTGATGGGGACATGTGAGCATGTAAAAAAATGATAATGTCAAAATCACCTGAAATCAAATCAACTCCATATTTGGTTTGATGTTACTTAAAGGTGATTTGTCTCACATGCCCCTATAACTTCCATTGATTGTTAGGTTGTTGTGGCTAAAGTTAGCTGAAGTTTGTAGGGTCTCACAGTTGGATTACAGTTTCTCCTGGCCCATAGACTACTTTCTAACATCAAGTTGTACAATAGTGAACTACTTATAGTATTGATGCCACGGGAGACGAATCATCTTGTATTCTACACAGCAATGACAATAGTTTAAAGGTCCTTTCCCATTCTAACCCCTTAAAAATATTTAACTTAAACTGATCTAATACTCTACTTGAATACTTATTATTTGGCTCATATTTATTTTTTAAAACCTGTTGTAGGTTCTGGAGACCCCAATTAAAGATGCAATATGTAACTTTTTGGGTGACTTGACCAAATTCACATAGAAATTTAAGTTATAGATCAATGTCATTCTCATTGAAAGCATGTCTAATAAGCCGTACATCTGTTCTATGTGCACTATTTCTCGTTTTTGGGTCTTAAGTTTTGTGCAAACAGCTGAAAATACAATATATTGGGTTATGAAAAATATATTTCACAGCAGATTAGATGGTACAATAATTCTCTGCACTATACATGCTTGTTTGGTCACATAAATTGAAATGAGGCAATCTATTAGAATTTTAGCAACCAGGAAATGCCAGAACGATTTCTGCACCTATTTTAACTACTATAATATTGGTCTGAATTTGTGTGTCTATGTGCATGCATGTGTGGTGTGTTGAGATTACGGGTCAGTGCGCTGCTTGCGAGGGTTGGCGTAGGCAAGGTCCTGACACTGCTCCACTGTGACGATCAGCTCCTCTGCATTTCTGTACCTTAGCGAGAACTCCACTGCCCCCTGGACAGTCACACTCCCAAAGTCCCCCGCCTCACTGTACACACTCAGAAGACTGCCAGTGCGCTGACAAAAAGAGGACAGGAGAGGCACACAAAGCTACTCATTTGGAGACAAAGCATGTTATGTTCTTCAGGCGTCATTTTGGAAATGGAAGGATTACCAAACACAACCACATTAACCTCTACAGGATCGCCCCCCCCCCCCCCCGGTTGTAAGTAACAAAAACATTTCCCAGTACATAGACATATGTGATATGGACAGAAAGCTTAAATTCTTGTTAATCTAACAGCACTGTCAATTAACAGTAGCTATTACGGTGAAAGAATACCATGCTATTGTTTGAGGGGAGTGCTCAGTTATGAACTTGAAAATGTATTAATAAACCAATTAGGCGCATTTGGCCAGTCTTGATAGAACATTCTGAACAAAAATGCAATCAGTCCAAAACTTTGCAGGTGCACTGCAACGATCTAGTGGCCAAAATCGAGATTTCGCCTAACCTAGAACAGTACATTGTGACCGTTTCTCTTGCATTTCAAGGATGAAGGGGAAAAATGCATGTTTTTGTCTTTGTGTTATCTTTACCAGATCTCATGTGTTCTCCTACATTAATTTCACATTTCCGCAAACTTCAAACTTTCCTTTCAAATCGTATCAAGAGTATGCGTTTGAAAAAAAAGGTTTAAGCCTCACTATCAGTATTTCACAACTTTTTGGGGAAAAGTGTAAATAAAACAATCATTTTTTGAGGGGGGGGGGTTAAGTAATCATTGCAATAGTTTAAAACATGATGCAATTATGAACTGCAAAATCAAGAGCTGTGTCAAGTATTTTGAAAAGGCATACAGTATGATTGTATTTTTGCACAATTATCACCGTTGATGTTCAGAGAAAGGAAAAAAAGATTAATAAAATTGAATATTTTTTCAAACAAATATTTCACGGGACATCTAATATCTTGCTATTCAAGCCATATCTTCCAAAACAACTACAGTATGTTGTTGAAAATGGTAGCTTTATGGTAACTGTCCATAAAATGGTCCTACCCCAGTGAGGCCATAACCTATGGAGCCATAACCTCTTCTTGCAGAGAAGTCAGACCCATAGCTGGAGACAGAGCTGCAGTCATCATCCAGACCCTCATCCTGAAGAAGGTCAGAGTTCGAGTAAAAGTCAAGGAAGGAATATGAAAGCCATCAGCCGGTGTGTGCATGTATGTGATAATATTTTTTCAAAAGTGCAACATTTCATGTATTAAGACAATTTAATGCACATGAATGAAAGGCATCAGAGTGTGTGCGTGCATGTTTTAAAGAGTGAAAACATCCATCTTTCTGGTTGTTTATATGTCAGTACTACTAAACTCCCACAAGTGAAAGCCATTATTCAGAATATGTACATAAACAGTCTAAAAATGCACTTATTAATCTGTTTTGTTGAAAATGTATTTTAACGTCTAACCTCCCAGGTGTCCATAGGTGTAACAACCACTGAAGGTGGTTCCTGAGACGTAGCTGGGTGCTCTAAGCCAGAAAAAAAAACAGACAAAAACAACCGTTTGTCATTTGGTTTCCTCAATTGGCCTGTGAACTTCCTTGATTGAAAACATCTGCATATGTGAAGTGTCAGATACAGTATATTCGGGAAAGTATTCAGATCCCTTGACTTTTTCCATATTTTGTTATCTCATCAATCTACACACAATACCCCATAATGACAAAGCAAAAACAGTTTTAGAAATTATTGCAAATGTATAAATAATATTTAAAAAATTAAAATCACATTTACATAACCATGCAGACCCTTTATTCAGTACTTTGTTGAAGAACCTTTGGCCTCGAGCCATCTTGGGTATGACGCTACAAGCTTGGCACACCTGTATTTGGGGAGTTTTTCCCATTCTTCTTTGCAGATCCTCTCAAGCTCTGTCAGGTTGGATGGGGAGCGTCGCTGCACAGCTATTTTCAGGTCTCTCCAGAGATGTTTGAACGTATTCAAGTCCGGGCTCTGGCTGGGCCACTCAAGGACATTCAGAGACTTGTCCCAAAGCCACTAATGTGTTGTCTTGGCTGTGTGCTTAGGGTCGTTGACCTGTTGGAAGGTGAACCTTCACCCCAGTTTGAGGTCTGGAGCAGGTTTTCATCAAGGCCCTCAACTTCCGGACTCGTCTCAGTGCTGTTGTTCTGTTTGTTGCTACTTGGCTATCAGCCAGACTCTTCAGTTTTTACTTTTAATACATTTACCAAAGTTTTTTCATTCAACTTTTTCACCCCGGACGCTTTATCTGGACATGGTTCTACAGGACCTCCATCGGCAGAAGCTAAGTAGTAACATTAACACTATGCCATCTAATTGCAGTCACTGTACTCATACTATACAGGAGAACTATCGCCTTATGGTGAGGATAGGTGTGTTGCAAGCACAGCTTCAGAAGCAATCGTTATGCAAGGACAATTTAAGTGAAGGAAAGGATGAAACAGCATGTGTGCCACCAGTAAGTACAGATAGTAGTATAAGTCCCCCCCCCCCACAGTCCTAGCGGCTGGACAATTTTCTCAAGGCTCTTGGAAATAAATGTTGTTGGCATACTCAACAGGTGTCGCTCATTCAGCCGACATAAACTTTCAACTGGTTCTCCCTGTTAAGCAACGAGTATTAGACTTTAAAATAATTATCCAGCGATCATACACTGTCTACCAGGGGGCAGAGCTATCAAACATAAAACCTAATCTGAAGATGGTGCTGGCTAAGGCTAAAACTGGCGAATGTAGAGAGTATAGGGATATTGTTTTACCATGTCGGCACCAATGTTAGGATGAAACAGAGGTCACCAAGCTCAACATAGCTTCAGTGTGTAAATCAGCTACAAAGATGTGTCAGCATTGAATAATTGTCTCGTAGGGGAAGTGATGAGCTCTACAGCTGACACTCACAACTCAATCTCTGGTTGAATATTGTTTTCTGCCCCTCCCTCTTTCTGGGACTCACCCATAAAAAGGACCAAGCCTGGCCTGCTGAGGAGTGACGGACTCCATCCTAGCTGGGGGGGTGCTCTCATCTTATCATCTATGAACATAGACAGGGCTCTAACTCCTCTAGCTTCACAATGAGATAGGCAGCAGGCTGTTAGACAGCCTGCACCTTAGTGGAGTCTGCCACTCGCACAGTCGGTGTCGTCAGCTCAGCTATCCCCATCGGGACCGTGTCTGTGCCTCAATCTAGGTTGAGCAAAACAAAACATGGCGGTGTTCGCCTTAGTAATCTCACTGGAATGAATCTCCATTCCTGTCATTATTGAAAGAGATTGCGATATCTCACATCTCAAAATAGGGTTACTTAATCAATTCCAATGCAGTCAATGAACTAATCACTGACCATAATCTTGATGTGATTAGCCTAACTGAAACATGGCTCAAGCCAGATTAATTTACTGTGTTAAATGAGGCCTCTCCTCCTGGTTACATTAGTGACCATATCCCTGTGGATCCCGCAAAGGCGGAGGTAATACTGCATTTTCGTCTTTTGAGCTTCTAGTCGGCTAGAGTGTTGAACTAGCAACCGAAAGGTGGCAAGATTGAATCCCCGAGCTGACAAGGTAAAAGTCTGTTGTTCTGCCCCTGAGCAAGGAAGTTAACCCACTGTTCCTAGGCTGTGATTGAAAATAAGAATTGTTTCTTAACTGACTTGCCTAGTTAAATAAAGGTTAAAAAAACTCGTGAAGTCTATGCAGCCTATTCAATCACTTTCTATAGCTACTCTTTACAGGTCTCCTGTGCCATATACAGCATTCCTCAGTGAGTTTCCTGAATTACTATTGGACCTTGAAGTCATGGCAGATAATATTCACATTTTTGGTGACTAATATTTACATGAAAAAGACCCACAGACCCATTTCAAAAAGCTTTCGTGGCCATCATCAACCTAATGTGTTTTGTCCAACGTGTTTCCGGACCTATGCATTGCCACAGTCATACTCTGGACCTAGTTTTGTCCCATGGAATAAATGTTGTGGATCTTAATTTTTTTACTCATAATCCTGGACTATCGGACCATCATTTTATTATGTTTGCAATTGCAACTATTTAATCTGCTCAGACCCCAACCAAGGATAATCAAAAGTCGTGCTATAAATTCTTGAACAACCCAAAGATTACTAGATGTCCTTCCAGACTCCCTCCACCTACTAGGAAGTCGGAGTACAAAAGTCGGTTAACCTCCTAACTGAGGATCTTAATTTAACCTTGCGTAATACCCTAGATGCAGTCACACCCTTAAAAACAAAAAACATTTGTCACAAGAAATTTGCTCCCTGGTATACAGAAAATACCTGAGTCGTGAAGCAAGCTTCCCGAAAATTGGAACAGAAATGGTGCTCCACCAAACTAGAAGTTTTCCGACTGGCTTGGAAAGACTGTACCGTGCAATATCGAAGAGCCCTCAGTGCTGCTCGATCATCCTATTTTTCCAAACTAATTTAGGAGAATAAGAAGTAAATGTGGCATAAGAACTAAAAAGCAGCATTCAACAAGAGAGGATAGCTTTCACTTTAGCAGTGATAAATTCATGAACTTATTTGATGAAAAGATCATGATCATCAGAAAGCAAATTACAGACACCACTTTGAATCTGCGTATTTCTACAAAGCTCAGATGTCCTGAGTCTACACAGAACTGCCAGGACCTAGTATCAATAGAAGCACTCAACATTTTTGATCCTGTCTCTCTTGACACATTCATGAAAATAGTCATGGCCTCTAAACCTTCAAGCTGTATACTGGACCCTATTCTAACTAAACTACTGAAAGAGCTACTGCCTGTGCTTGGCCCACCTATGTTGCACATAATAAATGGCTCCCTATCCTCCAGATGTGTACCAAACTCACTAAAAGTGGCAGTAATAAAGCCTCTCTTGAATAAGCCCAACCTTGACCCGGATTTTTTTTAAACTATTGACCAATATTGAATCTCTCATACCTCTCGAAAATGGTTGAAAAAGCTGTTACGCGGGAACTCACTGCCTTCCTGAAGACAAATAATGCATTGAAATGCTTCAGTCTGGTTTTAGAGCCCATCATAGCACTCAGACAGCACTCTGACAAATGCATTTGTTAGTTTCGCCATCCCTCAAGGTTCCATTTTAGTTCTACTATTGTTTTCACTATATATTCTACCTCTCGGTGATGTCATTCGGAAACACAATGTCAACTTTCAACGGCTATGCGGATGACACACAGCTGTACGTTTCGATGAAACATGGTGAAGCCACAAAATTGCCTACCCTGGAAGCCTGTGTTTCAAACATAAGGAGGCAAATGTTTTATTTTTAAATCTCGCAAAAAACAGAGATGCTAGTTCTAGGTTCCAATAAACAAAGAGATCTGCTGTTGGATCTGACAATTAATCTTGATGGTTGTACAGTCATCTCAAATAAAACTGTGCACCCTGATCTCTCCTTTGATGAACAAATCAAGAATATTTCAAGAATAGCATTTTTCCATCTTTGTGACATTGCAAAAATCATTTACTTTTTGTCCAGAAATTATGCAGAAAAGCTAATCAATGTTTTTGTCACTTCTAGATTAGACGACTGAAATGCTCTACTTTCCGGCTACCGGATAAAGCACTAAATAAACTTCAGTTAGCGCTAAACACGGCTGCTAGAATCCTGACTAGAACCAAAACATTTGATCATATTACATATTACAATTCTAGCCTCTCTTCATTCACTTCCAGTTAAGGCTAGGGCTGATTTCAAGATTTTACTGCTAACCTACAAAGCATTACATGGGTTTTCTCCTTCCTATATCTCCGATTTGGTCCTGCCGTACATACATACAGTACACGTACGCTACAGTCACAAGACACAGGCCTCCTTATTGTCCCTAGAATATATACAGCTGGAGACAGGGCTTTTTCCTATAGAGCTCCATTTTTATGGAATGATCTGCCTATCCATGTGAGAGATGTGGACTCGGTCTCAATCTTTAAGTCTTTACTGAAGACTCATCTCTTCTGTAGCTCCTATGATTGAGTTTAGTCAGGCCCAGGGGTGCGAAGGTGAACAGCAAGGCACTGGAGCGACAAACTGCCTTTGCCGTCTCTGCCTGGCCGGCTCCCCTTTCTCCACTGGGATTCTTTGCCTCTGACCCTATTACGGGGGCTGAGTGAATGGCTTACTAGTGCTCTTCCATGCCGTCCCTAGGAGGGGTGAGTCACTTGAGTGGGTTGAGTCACAGATGTGATCATCCCGTCTGGGTTTACGCCACCCGGGCTCGTGCGGTGGAGGAGAACTTTGTGGGGTGTATTCAGCCTTGTCTTAGGTTAGTAAGTTGGTGGTCTGTTGATATCCCTCTAGTGGTGTGGGGGCTGTGCTTTGGCAAAGTGGGTGGGGGTTATATCCTGCCTGTGAGGGTATCATTGGACCGGGCTCCAGTGTCCCCTGACCCACCTGTCTCAGTCTCCAATATCTATGCTGCAATATTCTATGTGCCGGGGGGCTAGGGTCAGTTTGTTATATCTGGTGTATCTGATGTCCTGTATGAATTTAAGTTTGTTCCTTCTAATTCTCTCTCTCCCTCTCAAAGGACCAAAGCCCTAGGATCATGCCTCAGGACTACCTGGCCTTATGACTCCTGACTGTCCCCAGTCCACCTGGTGCTGCTGCTCCAGTTTCAACTGTTCTGCCAGCTTCTAGGGAACCCTGACCTGTTCACCGACGTGCTTCCTTGTCCCGGACTTGCTGTTTTCGACTCTCTCTCTCTCTACCGCACCTGCTTTCTCAACCTCTGAATGCTCAGATATGAAAAGCCAACTGACATTTACTCCTCAGGTACTGACCTGTTGCACCATCCATCTACGACCACTGTGATTATTATTTGACCCTGCTGGTCATCTATGAATGTTTGAACATCTTGAAGAACAATCTGGCTTTAAATGGCCATGTACTATTATAATCTCTACCTGGCACAGAAAGAATGGCCAATGAGCCTCATTCCTCTCTAGGTTGCTTCCAAAGTTCCTGCCTTTCTAGGGACTTTTTCCTAGCCACCGTGCTTCTACATCTGCAATGCTTGCTGTTTGAGGTTTTAGGCTGGTTTTCGGTATTGCACTTTGTGATGTCTGCTGATGTAAAAAGGGCTTTATAAATAAATGTGATTGATTGTACTTTGTTCCATTCATCTTTCCCTCGATCCTGACTAGTCTCCCAGTCCCTGTCGCTGAAAAACATCCCCACAGCATGTGTTGGTACCCTTCCCCAGATCTGTGCCTCGACACAAACCTGCCTCGGAGCCCTACAAACTATTCCTTCAACCTAGTGGCTTGGTTTTTGATCTGTCATGCACTTTCAACTATGGGAACTTATACAGAAAGGTGTGTGCTTTTCCAAATCATGTCCAATTAATTGAATTTACCATAGGTGGACTCCAATCAAGTTGTAGAAACATCTCATGAATGATCAATGGAAACAGGATGCACCTCAGCTCAATTTCGAGTCTCATCGCAAATGGTCTGAATACTTATGTAAATAAGGTATTTCTGTTTTTAATTTTAATAGATTTGCAAACATTTCTAATGTGCTTTGTCATTATGGGGTATTGTGTGTAGATTGATGAGGAAATTGTTTCATTTGATCAATTTTAGAATAAGGCTGTAATGTAACAAAATGTGGAAAAAAGAAAGGGGTTTGAAAACATTCTGAATGTACTATGTGTGTGTGTGTGTGTGTGTGTGTGTGTGTGTGTGTGTGTGTGTGTGTGTGTGTGTGTGTGTGTGTATTTGTATGTATGTGTATATGTATATGTATATATATATAGATACACAGTACCAGTCAAAAGTTTGAACACACCAGCTCATTCAAGGGATTTTCTTTATTTTTACTATTTTCTACATTGTAGAATAATAGTGAAGACTTAAACTCTAAAATAGCACATGTAATCATGTAGTAACCAAAAAAAGTGTCAAACAAATCAGAATATATTTTATATTTGAGATTCTTCAAAGTACAGTGGTTCGTCCTGTAAAAGTTGTATCACACTGCAGCCACCTTGTGGGCTGCCACAGAATTCTATGGCATGTTATTCAGCCTTTGTTGCCATTAATGCTAGTTAGTGCTAGTTCGACCAGCAGGGGGCATCTTTGGGAAGCATGTAACTTTTTGTGATATTGGCGGTACTAATGAATTTAATTAATATGATTAATATTATGGGGTTATTCTATTCCAAGAAGAAAAAAACAAAAACTCAACACAATATGGAGCTGTACAACGTGACCGTTTCCACATTCTAATTGTAGGCTAACCAATACCCAAACAGAGATTCAGTGAAAATAAAAATCAAATTGATTTATCAAGACCAGTCCCCATGCTTGTCTCAGAGCATCATAAAACGGTGCTGAAATAGTTGACCACACGTTTGTAGGCTATTGTTTAAAATTCTATTATAACAATTGGATGACTTTCGGTGTTCCATTAAGAAATCTTAAAAGAACTTCACCACAGAGAAAGGAGCCTTGAATAATTAAACATGTCGGTAAAATACTGTTAGACTTGGGAATTATGGTCACGGACAGTGCTATTCGCCTGTGTTACGCCAAACGTCAAAGTCCAGGAAAATGAACAGGTACAGTAGGCCTCAATACTGTAAAGTACGTCTAATAATGCTAAAATTAATGTTTAAATAATTAGAGACTGTTGGTCTTTACTGTATGCTGCACATTTTTACATTATATTCCATTTCCAGCGAGACTATTAAAACCAACTCATTGATGGTTGAAGATGATGAGCGACTGGCAAATGCAGTCTGGAATCTGCTGGCATCACAGTACAACATCAAAATCGCTCTAATCAATCAGAAGACAGTTGAAGAAACTTAAGTGGACTTATGGAAAGGCTCTGTAACACATATTGTATATCAGGGTTCGTCAACTAGGTTTTGCCCCAGAACAATTTTGTTCTGAGACAATACTCAGCTGGCCAGAACATAATATGTATATAATATTAGCACAATTAATACATAATAAATTCTTTACATAATAAATTCAGTGACAATAAGATAATAATGTTGATCTGATTACGCTCATAACATCACTATGCCTTTATTCAATTATTATTTTTTGTCTTTGTGCGTGATTGCTGGGGAAAAACACGTCTACAGTACGTAGCTTATTGTAGGCTACACTACAAAGTCAACATTTGTTCTGAACAATTTGCTTAATAGCAAGACAAAAGGTTGCTCTCAAAAAGTATCAAGAAGATAGGTAGATTATGAAAATCGAAGTTTCAGTGAAGAATGTACAGAGAGATATGCGTTCATAGCTTCATCTTTTCCCAATGCCAAGCCAGTGTGTCTTATTTGCAATGAAAATATCGCTGTTTGAATTATTTGCAATCTCAGAGGTAATTATGAATCTAAGCATTAAACTTTCAGTGGCCTTCCCGCCCCATACAGAGGCCCGACGCAGATACATTGAATCGTTAACTGCAAGCTGCAACCACAGCTTTTTTTGCAGAATAAATCTGCAGTTACAAGGAAGGGGGAAACAGCTGTGGACATGGTGGAAAAATTTGAGGCCTTTACTAGGAAGCTTGAGTTGTTCGATTTGGACTTGTCATCTGGAAGGCTTCTGCACTTCAGCATACTGAAGAAACGACAGGCTGAGGGACCAGGCTGCAGCATTGTCACAGAGGTGATGGAAGATTCCATCAAGCATGGACAACTTATCCACCAGATTTGAAGACTACAGCATGCCCAAGGATATCATTGCGTTTGTACGTTATCCTCTCACAGTCCGCCCAGGTGGAGAATTTTCCTCCCTTGCTAAGAAAACAAAACCTTCGCTGGATGAGGCCACAATTCAAACTGAGCTGATTGAAATCCAGACATCGAGCCAAATCAGGGATGCGCTCAGGAGTGCTGAGTCCCTGTGTGCGTTGTGGGTGGCATGCTCAGAGGAATAAAGTACAATAAAGAAACTTGCATTTTATGTGCTAACAATGTTTGGATTGACTTAAACCTGTGAGTCCTCATTTTCCTTTATGAGCGCAATATAGACTCATGACAGGAACCGGCTTTCACATAAGTCAATCAAGGACTGCCTGCACATCAAAATCACATCCATCCATCAAAACAAACATCCACAAGATTGTGTACGAAGGGAAATGCAACTTTTCTCATTGAATAAGTAACTTAGTGGCCTATATGACTGTATTTGGTAAATACTAATATTATTGAGAGAGCTTATCCAGGGATATTTACATTTCAAGCTGACAGTATGTTCTGTTTGTTCTGTCGTTACAGGGCTGGCTATCCCGACAGACACTTTTTTTCATTAAATTATTGTTTTATGTAGGATGCTATATTTTTGACGAGTTGCAATTGTAAGTAGGCCTAATAAAAAAAAAATCATACTTCTATTCGCCCGTTAAGGCTGCTAAGCCTCATAGCCTACCTCAGCCAGTTAAGTTATTTTATATAGGTCTAGGCTCCAAGGAAATAGACTCAAATTAAGCCCTCTTGTTCTTTGTAAAGTCAAATTAAAATGAAGATTATTGAATTGCTCGACTGGTGTAGGTTTTCTCCATCTGTTGGTATGCAACACTTGCATAACAAGTTAGCTAGATTTTCCGCACCAGGCACTGTTCATCTCCTATTGATTGCACTTGCGGTTGCAGCTTTACGTTTCTGCAGCACAAAATGGTCCGAGGCCTGCTTTGTTAGTTGACTGTCTTCTGCATTCTCTCATCATGAATGAAGTTAAAGTGTAACTTTTTATTAATTAGGTACGGTGACTTCCTTCTTGGGACATTGCATTTAGGAATATTTTTTATTACATTTTTTCTGAAAATAATTTACATAATTATTTTGGGGGACAAATAATATTGCCGCCAGTTGTTTTCTACAATTTAAATTGAACCTTTATTTAACTAGGCAAGTCAGTAAGAACAAATTCTTATTTACAATGATGGCCTACCCCTGCAAAACCCAGATGACGCTGGGCCAATTGTGCGCAGCGCCACTCGGGAGCCATGACCAATATATACAGTGCCTTGCAAAAGTATTTGGCCCCTTTGAACTTTGCGACCTTTTGCCACATTTCAGGCTTCAAACATAAACATATAAAACTGTATTTTTTTGTGAAGAATCAACAACAAGTGGGACACAATCATGAAGTGGAACGACATTTATTGGATATTTCAAACTTTTTTAACAAATCAAAAACTGAAAAATTGGGCGTGCAAAATTTTTCAGCCCTTTACTTTCAGTGCAGCAAACTCTCCAGAAGTTCAGTGAGGATCTCTGAATGACCCAATGTTGACCTAAATGACTAATGATGATAAATACAATCCACCTGTGTGTAATCAAGTCTCTGTATAAATGCACCTGCATTGTGATAGTCTCAGAGGTCCGTTAAAAGCGCAGAGCATCATGAAGAACAAGGAACACACCAGACAGGTCCGAGATACTGTTGTGAAGAAGTTTAAAGCCGGATTTGGATACAAAAAGATTTCCCAAGCTTTAAACATCCAAGGAGCACTGTGCAAGCGATAATATTGAAATGGAAGGAGTATCAGACCACTGCAAATCTACCAAGACCTGGCCGTCCCTCTAAAATTTCAGCTCATACAAGGAGAAGACTGATCAGAGATGCAGCCAAGAGGCCCATGATTACTCTGGATGAACTGCAGAGATCTACAGCTGAGGTGGGAGACTCTGTCCATAGGACAACAATCAGTCGTATATTGCACAAATCTGGCCTTTATGGAAGACTGGCAAGAAGAAAGCCATTTCTTAAAGATATCCATAAAAAGTGTTGTTTAAAGTTTGCCACAAGCCACCTGGGAGACACACCAAACATGTGGAAGAAGGTGCTCTGGTCAGATGAAACCAAAATTGAACTTTTTGGCAACAATGCAAAACGTTATGTTTGGCGTAAAAGCAACACAGCTCATCACCCTGAACACACCATCCCCACTGTCAAACATGGTGGTGGCAGCATCATGGTTTGGGCCTGCTTGTCTTCAGCAGGGACAGGGAAGATGGTTAAAATTGATGGGAAGATGGATGGAGCCAAATACAGGACCATTCTGGAAGAAAACCTGATGGAGTCTGCAAAAGACAGGAGACTGGGACGGAGATGTGTCTTCCAACAAGACAATGATCCAAAACATAAAGCAAAATCTACAATGGAATGGTTCAAAAATAAACATATCCAGGTGTTAGAATGGCCAAGTCAAAGTCCAGACCTGAATCCAATCGAGAATCTGTGGAAAGAACTGAAAACTGCTGTTCACAAATGCTCTCCATCCAACCTCACTGAGCTCGAGCTGTTTTGCAAGGAGGAATGGGAAAAAATTTCAGTCTCTCGATGTGCAAAACTGATAGAGACATACCCCAAGCGACTTACAGCTGTAATCGCAGCAAAAGGTGGCGCTACAAAGTATTAACTTAAGGGGGCTGAATAATTTTGCACGCCCAATTTTTCAGTTTTTGATTTGTTAAAAAAGTTTGAAATATCCAATAAATGTCGTTCCACTTCATGATTGTGTCCCACTTGTTGTTGATTCTTCACAAAAAAATACAGTTTTATATCTTTATGTTTGAAGCCTGAAATATGGCAAAAGGTTGCAAAGTTCAAGGGGGCCGAATACTTTCGCAAGGCACTGTATATATTTTTTTCAGAACATTAACCACGTGTGTAGGTAGATGTGGAAAGGTTGATACAAATGATTTGTTGCAAGTTGGGGAGTTGTTTTTTTCACACCTACAGTAGCCAAGCTATTAGACTATCCTTTTGTAAAGGTTGAAGAGTCTATTGTCCTGCTAATAGCCCATCCAAGAAACATTGTTTGGAGAATTCACAACCTGCTACGCTTGTGAAAAACATAATGCCTACAGCTGTCCATCACTACTGTAAATAAAACACAATATCTAAGGGGATTTTATATAATTATAATGCAGAGTTCATAATAATAATACTTTTTCCCCCTTCCACTTGTTGAACGTTCCACTTTATCAATTTTTTTTAAACCAATTAATATATTTGAGTTTAACCACAATATTTGTTGTATTATTTTTCTGGTGGATTAAATAAAATAACAATATTTTGGAGATGATTTCGTTGTCAAATAACTGAAAGTGAGCGATTGTAATCGGAATATAGGGAAAAAGGCCATTCTTGACATTCTAATTTGCAAATAAAGCCAGTTTGTTAGTTAGACAAATGTATTTTTGTTTTTAGAGGGAGAGAAACCAAAAGCCCACCGTGCCTATTTTTTGGACAAGGACATCCCGGCCGGCCAAACCCTCCCCTAACATGGACAACGCTGGGATAATTGTACGTCCCCTCATGGGTCTCCCGGTCACGGCCAGCACAGGTATAGAACCAACATCTGTACGAGGGGAAAAGTTCATGTCTTAGACCGCTGAGCCACTTGGGAGGCCCCATCCACAAAGTTTTTCATGCTGATCAATTGCATTGCACAAAGTATCAAAATACTACTTAAACAGAGAAATTCAAATTCATTATTAGGAGATATGCTGGACCCTATGTCAGAGGTTTTTTTGGGACCACATCGTGTCTATTGTCCTGCTAATAGCCCTTGTGAAAAACGTGTTTGAAAACATTTTTCCCCCTTCCACTTGCCTCTTCCATTCATTTTGTAATTTTATCAAGGAATCCTGTACAGTATATGCTTTATCTGACATTTCACGAGTGCATGAGTTTTGGAGTTAAAAATCTCTTCCCAACAATTTAGTTAAGTGATAAGTATCATTGCCATTCCAAATAAAATGTAATATTTTTTGCTCAAATAATTTAGCAGGTCATTCTCCGCCTGAATCTCCGCCAATGACGTGACAATAATTACATTTAGAGGATTGGAGGATTCTAAATGTCAGCCTTTAAATGCTTTATTATCCAAATGTTTAAAGTGCGCGTGGGAGACGAAGAGAATGCATTTGTCTGTTAGGGCTTTCAGGTGGAACAGAAAATTGCGAGTCAATTCCATGCCATGGAATCACTTCCCAACTATTTTGCAATCTATGTCTCTCCTCCAATAATTACATTTAGAGGATTGGAGGATTCTAAAATAATATCTAAGGGGCATTTTTTGTTAGGGCAAATCTGGTCTGTGAGTATATCTAATAATAATAATAATCACTTTGTAAATAAGGATGCATTATGAAAGGATAATGACATGTGCAAGAGATGGTGGGAGTATTGCTCATTTTAGAGACTATAATACTGTGTCCATGGCATCCAGGTCAGGATAACCACAGATAACTAACTGGAATATAATTACATAACATTTGTGTTTCTCTTAGAATAACCTTCATCCTCATCATTCAGTTCATTGAAATTCAATTTTGAAGTTGTGCACAATTATCTGTTTTTATTTGGTTTATATTGCTCATTCAATGTCAGGTATAGACACATTAGAATTGGGAACCAAGAGCATAATCAGTGCTCTAACTCCCCCTTGTGGTTGTCTGGAGCAATGAAGCAGTCATGTAGGGTAACATTCTAAACAAATTCCCGCGGCATAATCTCAAAACCTTTAATTGAGGAACCACTGAAGAAAATAAAGGAAGATCTTTGAATGAGTAGGTGTGTCCAAACTTTTGACCGGGACTGTATATATATATATTTTTTTAAGTCAAAGGTGTGTCATGACACTCCTCAAATGTCATAGCTTGAAGCTGTGTTGCAAACGAGGAAACACTGTAAAGTACTTTCATTCTGAGCCTCCTTTCTAACAATGTAGTCACTTAGAGTTGACCTTCAACAGCAAGCACAAACACAGTTATGAAGGCAAAAGATTTGAAATCACAAGATCAGAATTGAATTTTATCATGTTAGTTCGGCTAACAAAAGCATCGCAACATGTTGTGGCATGTGAAACTGAAAAATAACAGAGAGCTCCATACCAAAGTTTAAACTGCAAAACAGAGAGACCTCTTACCTTCAGTGTCATCTGTCACTGGGGATTCAGAGGAATTGACCACTATTGTGGGAATGAGACATTTTCCAGTCTTCTGATTCACTTTTTGAAAGTCTCCATTTGGAGACAGCTTGGACTCCAAAGTATTCCTTTCCTTAAATATATCTACCTCCTCTCCATCTAAAGTAACAAATGTCTGCCCATCCACTGCTTTGCTTAGAGATTCAGTAGACTTCTTCACATCCATCTGTTCTTGTTTATTTTCTTCATCAAAATCTCCTGGAGAAACCCTATGGTTCATCTTTGTTACGTGTTTCATGCCACCAACAATTGCAGTCTGTGAGAGAGAATGATTTCTAAACTTTGACACTTCCTTCTCTTTGTCCTCACCAGTGTCCTCCTTTGATGTATGGAGATTGCTAGAAATTATGACTTCATCTTGAACATGAACAGCAAATGGTAGAGATTCCTCTGAACAAACTAGGTCCTTCTTGGGTCTGGCCTCTTTGAAGATAGATGATTCATCAACAGGAACATGTTTGTCTATGGTGAGTATGTCCTGTGGTCCCTCTTGGAGCAAGTACTGAGGTTTCTCTACACATTTGAATGACTCAATGGTAGGCAAAGGGTCATTTCTCTGGAGAGAGTATGTATCCTCAAATGATAGCATTTCACTGTGGTTTTGGTCTGTTTGAAGTTCTTGGCTCTCTGTTGAAACATCTTGGTTTAGCCTAACATATTCCAGCCCCAGCATATCTTCATATTCAAGCTGAAATTGCTCCTTCTCATACTTGACCTCTGAAGATTGCATGCTATGAGGCCCCTCACGTTCTGAAACTACATCGTCAGGTCTCCTGTTGTTGAACTTATCTTCTGATTGGGTCAGAGTGCCACTAGGTGGAGTCCCTGCGGTATTTGTCTTTCCATGGGTAAAGTTGACCTCTTTTGGCTTTGGCCTTATGTGGCTGCTCTGTGGCGAGATCTCAAAAGACGGAGTAGTGAGAGACTCATGCCCTGAATGCTCAACATCAAAACCATTGGTGCTATCCTCTGACCTATTATGTGTGTCAACCCTAGGCAATATCACTATTGTTTTAGTTGTTCCTATGGCCATCTCTTTGTCTTTTGGCTCGGCCTCTATGACGCTACTTTTGAACTCTGGTTGTGTCCATACATAGGGGTCTACATACATTACAGAGCTGTTCTTCTCTGGATCATCCTTTATCTCAGCGGGAAATACCAGCTTTCTGCTAGACTTCAGATTCACAATAGTGTCCAGGGATTTGGTTGTTGGTTTGGTTTGAGGGCCGGGACTAGATACGTTGATAGGACCAAGCTGAGACTCAAGAACGACATTGGCAATATAAGCAGATTCTGTCTTGTTTTCTTGTCCAGGTTTCCTGTCTGGTGATTGGTGGACAGTGTCAGTTGTGCTAGAGTATGGCATCTCCTGATTTTGAGATGTAAATGGGTTGGTACATTTTTCCTCACTAGCAGGCCCCTCATGAGATCTGTAGAGTGGATGTTTCCATTCAGGAACATCAACAGTGGTGTTGTCTGTAACAAATGAAAAGTTCAAGTTTAGTTTACGGTTGGCATGTCGGGATAGGGTTCGGTGGATCCTTCCACAGCTGCTACATATTTCATACTCACCAGTATCCACAGTGCTTTCCTCATTGCTAAGTTCCTGGTTAGCCTGAGGATCACAATTGTGTTTTTATGTATCAACTCTTTGATTAAAGTGAAAGAAATTTCTCAAATAATAATGCAATAAAAAAATACCTTTTCACGAAAAGATAGGTTGGGGAAACTTGTGTCTGGTGTCTGGCTATGAGTGGAAAAGAGAGATTGTAAGGAGTTGTACTCAAACATTAAGAATATAAGTACTTAATGTGCATATGCAGTACTTCAAATGTCAGTACAAGAATGAAAGGTGTAGAACTCTTAAAAAAAATATTAATGTTTGAATGACAAATAGGTATTTCTTCAATATCAATTTTCAAAGCTTCATGCAATTGTTGAAAAGCCAAGTGATTTATTTAATTTGCATGCATAGATACAGTAATAGCATTGCGTGCACCAATACAGTAACTCCTTGCTTTCTAAGCTAAAACGAATCATTGAGTAAAATAAATCTAATGGCCATCTGAGCTATTTGCGTTGACCCCCCCTCTTGTTTTTACAATGCTGCTACTCACTATTATCAATGCACAGTCCCTTTAACCCAACCTACATGTACAAATTACCTCGACTAGCCTGTACCCCCGCACATTTACTTGGTACCTGTACCCCCCTGTATATAGCCTCATTATTGTTATTTTATTTTGTACTTTTTTACTTTAGTCTATTTAATAAATATTTTCTTAACTCTATTTTCTTAAAACTGCTGTTGGTTAAGGGCTTGTAAGTAAGGATTTCCCTGTTGTATTCGGCGCATGTGACAAATATAATTTGATTTGATAATACCTTGCAGTAACAGTAAAAGTTATTTTGTGGCATAGAAAAACCAAGCCATAAAGCATAATTATGTAATACCAGCACAGAAGTCTTCTGAAGCATTTATTGCCAGAAGTTTGCTTTTGTAACACATTTCTCTTCTATTAGGAGATAGCAATTCACTGTTCAATGCTTAAGCCTCTGCAATGTGTATGTTTGTATTCCCTGAGTGACCAGAAATCTAGATATTGTAGGCTACTCTTAGAATAAACTTACGTCTCAGAAGTCTTGGTTTGAGGGTCCTTATTCTCCTTTTCTCCTTCTTTGTTTTTTGTTTGTCCGACATCGCTGAAAGTGCTAGTCCTAAAGGCTAAGAAGCAGACAATGATCACTCAGATTATTTATCTTCGGTCAGCCCATCCGTCTGTATGAATAATATAACTAGTCTTTATCCTTCTATCTGAGGAGTGACAGTGGGAGATGACTGACAAAGGAGTTAAAGTCAGAATATGGAAAATATTAATTATTCTTTCATTGATTAAGAGTGTAATTATTTCACTGATTAATTCATGGTAATCGGTACAAAATCTATACCTGTTGGCTTCTTTCTCCTCATTGAAGACTTGAGAACTTCTGTCACGTCTGACTGTCGTCCATAGCGACGAGTCCGGAGTTCTTCAAACCACTCCCCGGTCATAACTTTGAGCTTTTTAGGGTCAGGAATGGAGATTTGCAGACGACTGCCACCAATAGACAATAAAGTAGATGGAAAAGTAATAAATGAAAAGCCTGATTATTTTAGTAAATATTCCAACAAAAATGTTGGCCTATATTAACATGAATCTACTGCAATGTAAATCTTGTCAAATATGTAGATGTTTTATATGTTCAAATCAGCTCTTAAATTTGGGCTGAAGGGCTAAATATAACAGATGCACAGTACTAATTTCAAGTAATCTATACTGAACAAAAATATAAACACAACATCCAACAATTTGAACAATTTTACTGAGTTACAGTTCATATAAGGAAATCAGTCAATTGAAATCAATTCTTTAGGTCCTAATCTACAGATTTCACATGACTGGGCATGTGCACAGCAATGAGTGGTCACGCCCAATTTTGCACGTCCAATTTTTCAGTTTTTGATTTGTTAAAAAAGTTTGAAATATCCAATAAATGTCGTTCCACTTCATGATTGTGTCCCACTTGTTGTTGATTCTTCACAAAAAAATACAGTTTTATATCTTTATGTTTGAAGCCTGAAATGTGGCAAAAAGGTTGCAAAGTTCAAGGGGGCCGAATACTTTCGCAAGGCACTGTATGTGCGAAAGAGAGTCGGACCAAAATGCGGCGTGGCTATTGAGATTCATGTTTAATGAAAAACACACTAAACACAAAAACTACAAAACAATAAACGTAACGAAAACCGAAACAGCCTATACTGGTGTAAACTAACACAGAACAGGAGCAAAAGGACAATCACCCACGACACACTCAAAGAATATGGCTGCCTAAATATGGTTGCCAATCAGAGACAACGATAAACACCTGCCTCTGATTGAGAACCACTGCAGACAGCCATAGATTCACCTAGAACACCCCACTAAGCTACCATCCCAATACATGTGAAAAAAAACAATACAAAACACACCACATACAAAAACCCATGTCACATCCTGGCCTGACCAAATAGATAAAGAAAACACAAAATACTAAGACCAGGGCGTGACAATGTACACCTGTTGTAAATTCAATTGTTTTTACAAGATTTGGAAAGGCACACACCTGACTTTATACAGTTGAAGTAGGAAGTTTACATACACCTTAGCCAAATACATTTAAACTTAGTTTTTCCCAATTCCTGACATTTAATCCTAGTAAAAGGTCCCTGTTTTAGGTCGGTTTTGGAGCAGTGGCTTCTTCCATGCTGAGCGGACTCTCAGGGTAAATCGATATAGGACTCGTTTTACTGTGGATGTAGATACTTTTGTACCCGTTTCCTCCAGCATCGTCACAAGGTCCTTTGCTGTTGTTCTGAGATTGATTTGCACTTCTCGCACCAAAGTACGTTCATCTCTTGGAGACAGCACGCGTCTCCTTCCTGAGAGGTATGACGGCTGCATGGTCCCATGGTGTTTATACTTGCGTATTATTGTTTGTACAGATGAATGTGGTACCTGAAGGCGTTTGGAAATTGATGAACCAGACTTGCGGAGGTCTACAATCTTTTTTCTGAGGCCGTGGCTGATTTCTTTTGATTTTCCCATGATGTCAAGCAAAGAGACACTGAGTCAATTAGCCTATCAGAAGCTTCTAAAGCCATGACATCATTTTCTGGAATTGTCCAAGCTGTTTAAAGGCACAGAAAATGTATTGTATGTAAACTTCTGACCCACTGGAATTGTGATACAGTGAGTTATAAGTGAAATAATCTGTCTGTAAACAATTGATGGAAAAATTACTTCTGTCATGCACAAAGTAGATGTCCTAACCGACTTTCCAAAACTATAGTTTGTTAACAAGACATTTGTGGAGTGGTTGAAAAACAAGTTTTAATGACTCCTACATAAGTGTATGTAAACTTCCGACTTCAACTGTAAGGTCCCACAGTTGACAGTGCATGTTTGCACAAAAACCAAGCCATGAGGTCGAAGGAATTGTCCATAGACCTCAGAGTCAGGATTGTGTCGAGGCACAGATTTTGGGAAGGGTACCAAAACATTTCTGCAGCATTGAAGGTCCACAAGAACACATTGGCCTCCATTATTCTTAAATGGAAGAAGATTGGAACCATCAAGAATCTTGCTAGAGCTGGCCGCCAGGCCAACCTGAGCAATCGGGGGAAAAGGGCCTTGTTCAGGGACGTGAACAATAACCCAATGGTCACTCTGACAGAGCTCCAGAGTTCCTCTGTGGAGATGAAAGAACCTTCCAGAAGGACAAACATCTCTGCAATACAGCACCAATCAGGCATTTATGGTAGAGAGGCCAGATGGAAACCACTCCACAGCAAAAGACACAAGACAGCCTGCTTCTAGTTTGCCAAAATGCACCTAAAGGACTCTAAGACCATGAAAATCAAGATTGAACCCTTTGGTCTGAATGCCAAGCGTCACCTCTGGAGGAAACCTTGTACCTACAATGAAGCATGGTGGTGGCAGCATCATGCTGTGGGGATGTTTTTCCATCGGCAGGGACTGGGGAGACTAGTCAGAATTAAGGGAAAGATGAGAGATCCTTGATGAAAATCTGCTCCAGAGCACTCAGGACCCCCAGGCTGGTGCGACGGTTCACCTTCCAACTGGATAAAGACCCTAAGCACACAGCCAAGACAACAGAGGAGCTTTGGGACAAGTATCTGAATGTCCTTGAATAGCCCAGCCAGAGCCCAGACTTGAACCCTGGAGAGACCTGAAATAGCTTGAGAGGATCTGCAGAGAAAAATGAGAGAAACTCCCCAAATACGGGTGGGAAAAGTCAATGGGTCTGAATGCTTTCCGAATGTACTGTATATACAAAAGTATGTGGACACCACTTCAAAATAGTGCATTCTGCAATTTCAGCCACACCCGTTGCTGACAGGGGTATAAAATCGAACACACAGCCCTGCAATTTCCATAGACAAACATTGGCAGTAGAATGTCTCATACTGAAGAGCTCAGTGACTTTCAGCGTGGCATCATAGGATGCCACCTTTCCAACAAGTCAGTACGTCAAATATCTGCCCTGCAAGAGCTGCCCTGGTCAACTGTAAATGCTGTTATTGTGAAGTGGAAACGTCTAGGAGCAACAACGGCTCAGCCACGAAGTGGTTGGAAACACAAGCTCACAGAATTGAACGGTCAAGTGCTGAAGTGCATAACGTGTAAAAATTGTCTGTCCTCGGTTGCAACACTCACTGAAGAGAATTGGAATGGGAATTTCATTGTACTTCCTCAAATGACTGGAATTGAAATGTAATTGACCCCAACTCTGCTATGTAGCCTAGGCCTACGCTGTATTTATATTTGAATGCATACTTCCTCAGGATGCAACATCATCACCAGAACTGTTCTTCGGGAGCTTCATGACATGGGTTTCCATGGCAGAGCAGCCTAAGATCCCCATGCGCAATGCCAAGAGTCAGCTGGAGTGATCTAAAGCTTAACGCCATTGGACTCTGGAGCACTGGAAACACGTTCTCTGGAGTGATGAATTGCGCATAACCATCTGGAAGTCCGACCGACTAATCTGGGTTTGGAGGATGCCAGGAGAACACTACCTGGTCTGGGGCTGTTTTTCATAGTTTGGGCTAGGCCCCTTAGTTCCAGTGAAGGGAAATCTTATAGCTTGTGGCAAAAGGCAAAACATATCGAACCCCTCCCTCAGTGGCCGGTCCAGTTCCAGGGCCACATTCATGGACTCTAAGGCCATCTGTTGACTGGGGGATAAAATAAGAAATGACCACAACAGCTGGTGACCAGAAGAGGGAGCCAAAGGCATGTGAAATACAAGTACTGGGCATTAAACAAGAACCAACCTATAGGAAGACTGAAGAGGCGTGTTACCATGACGATGCCCCAACGGAAGAATACCTATGGGCATCAGTGCTAGAGGACCTAACTTTGA
The DNA here is from genome assembly GCF_036934945.1 of Oncorhynchus masou masou. Classification (NCBI taxonomy): domain Eukaryota; kingdom Metazoa; phylum Chordata; class Actinopteri; order Salmoniformes; family Salmonidae; genus Oncorhynchus; species Oncorhynchus masou. Next base: position 43,612,094 of record NC_088243.1, read on the forward strand.
ACTAAGTGCAACCATACGTAATGCAATGGCACTCTGTGTTGAGATAGATTGCACTCCCGAACATCTTTCCCCAAACTGAGTGTCTAGAAAAAGTATAAAGGGAGGAGAGATCAGTGCCTAGGCATGATCCTCTACCCATATGATTTGGACATCATAGAGAATCATCAGACCAGGTAAATTACTTTCACTATACTCTGTTTGTATTGACTACTTTGATCTCAAGGCGCGAGCATACTATAGACTGGTATTTCTTAAAGAATTGTGTTGTGCTACGCATCTCGATAAAAAGAGTGAGTGAACAAGATTGTGCACGAGAAAACTTCGCCCCTCAACAATGCGAGGTGTGGAGAACTCTTGAAAGCTACAACGTTCCATCTTTGGTGCGTCAGTAACGGACAGTTCGGCAAGAGTGAAAAAGCCCAGGAATAGTTAAAGCCTCGTAGTAGCCGAAGGGTCGATAAGAAGGAATCAATATCTAAACAGTAGGCAGTAAAAACTATAGGAAATTCGGACTAAATAAGAAGATTATAGTAGTATAAACAGCAGAGGGCTGCTAAAATATTACTACTCTTATAGAGGGAATAGAGCGTCAAGGTAAATATATGGGTGTTTGCTTTGTTTAAAGAGTCATAAAGAAGTGTGTTAAGCTTCCATACAGAAATGGTTTGTCGAGATACAGTAGATGTGGAAGAACTTGACTGGCCTGCACAGAGCCCTGACTTCAACCCCATCAAACACCTTTGGAATGCCGACTGCGAGCCAGGCCTAATCGCCGAACATCAGTGCCCCGAGCACAACATTAACTCTGATGAAATAGGGAATGTTCATTCTCAGCATGTATTCGAACCTACAATAACAAGGCATTTATTGCCACCAAGGCCAAAAATTCATTACCGTATGCGTCCAGTCTCTCGCTTCCTGAGGTTGTCATCTCGCTGAAGCACCTGTCGGATTGCCAATTCCTCATCTGTGGACAGATGACTCAGGTCCAGAAACTCCAATAAATCCTTTGTGGACTTCATCATGACATGAAGTTTATGTCAGTTTAACACTTCCAAAAAAAAGCTGTAATTCCAAGAGTCCCAAAGATACAAATGAGGAGAAAAATGAGCTTTGTTTTCAGTCTTCACAAACCTGTGAATGTAAATAAAAAGGGTGCCAAACCGGTTAATCTAGTTTGAGGTAAGAGCAAAAACACATTGACTGATGAAAGGTGAAAGTATGATATATATTCTTTACATGTCCCAAAAAACTCTCAATTTAAAACAGCTAATCTAATGAGGGTACATGCAGCCACTGAGTTCCAACACACATACCAAAGTGTTTGGCCAAACTGGCAATGAATGATGTAATAATGTAAACAGTGAAAGGTCCTTTGTCAATAAGAGTCGTGTTAATGATTTACAGTGCAACGCCTTTGTCCAGGGAGAAATGCTGTGGGCACTAGGAGCACAGATGTTTTGTCAATAATGTCAAGATTTTAGAATCTAAGGAGAAGCAAAAAATGAATTACTTATCCAGTCTGTTTCCCAGCGTAATGAAAGCTATGGGCAACTTTGTATCAAGGCTTCACTAATGAACAATTTCAGCAACCTTCTCCATTAACACTGAGACTGAGAAGAGTGAACACCCTTGCCTAATGCTTGGGTAAATCATTGTCATTGCAAAACCCAACCTCAAGGCATAGTGGAATTGTTAACAGACAGACACACCTCATTCTTGTGGAAACATACAAGTCGTGTTCTGACACACCCTATCAAACTGAAACTTGATATATTGACTTTTTTCTAAGGAGGGACAATTTATTTATTTATGATCATCCCATAGTGAGCTAAACACTGAGTATACAAAACATTAGGAACACCTGCTCTTTCCATGCCATAGACTGACCAGGTGAATCTAGGTGAAAGCTATAATCCCTTATTGATGTCATCTGTTAAATCCTTTTCAATCAGTGTAGATAAAGGCGAGGAGACAGGTCAAAAAATTATTATTAAGCCTTGAGACATTTGAGACATGGATCGTGTAGGTGTGCCATTCAGAGGGTAAAATGGCAAGACAAAAGATTTCGGTGCCTTTCAAAAGCTGCAAAGCTGCAGCTTTTTTTAATGCTCAACAGTTTTGTGTGTATCAAGAATGGTCCTTTCGACACCTTGTAGTCCATGGTCTGATGAATTGAGGCTGTTCTGAGGGCAAAACGGGGTGCAACTCAATATAAACGTGTTCCGAATGTTTTGTAAACTCAGTGTATTTATAGGCCCAGATAGTTAAGAAAATAAATGGTATTTTCTTTTCTTATTTCCTTGTCTATCAATTAGATTTGAAAATACAGTATCTGTGCATGTCATGTCTAAACAAGGTGGGTGGAATCAGGCGCAGAGAGCAGATAGCAATATTACAGTTTATTCTCCGGCGAACAAGAAACACGGTCAACCCAACACACACAGGGTGAACAATCCAACACAGGATAAAGACAGACCGGAGAATATAAACACAAGATACACCGACTGACATGAATACACAAATAACAATCCCAGGGGCGGGACAACCTACTACATATACAGACACTAATTAACTAAACAACACACAGGTGAAACCAATCAGACAAAACAACAGATACACAAAAAGGGATCGGTAGTGGCTAGTAGGACGGTGACGACGACCGCCGAGCACCACCTTAACAGGCAGGAGAGCCAACCTCGGCGGAAGTCGTGACAGTGCAGGTATGACATTGAGAAGATATGATACCTGTATGTCCAGTTGAAGTCAGAAGTTTACATACACCTTAGCCAACTACAATTAGATTCAGTTTTTCACAAATCCAACATTTAAATCATTGTAAAAGCTAGGATCACCAATTTATTTTTAGAATGTGAAATGTCAGAATAATAGTAGAGAGAATGATTTATCTCAGCTTTTATTTCTTTCAACACATTCCCAGTGGGTCAGAAGTTTACATACACTCAATTAGTATTTGGTAGCATTGCCTTTAAATTGTTTAACTTAGGTCAAATGTTTCAGGTAGCCTTCCACAAGCTTCCCACAATAAGTTGGGTGAATTTTGGCCCATTCCTCCTGACAGAGCTGGTGTAACTGAGTCAGATTTGTAGGCCTCCTAGCTCACACACACTTTTTAAGTTCTGCCCACACATTTTCTATAGGATTGAGGTCAGGGCTTTGTGATGGCCACTCCAATACCTTGATTTTGTTGTCCTTAAGCCATTTTGCCACAACTTTGGAAGTATGCTTGGGGTCATTGTCCATTTGGAAGACCCAACTTCCTGACTGATGTCTTGAGATGTTGCTTCAATATATCCACATAATTGCCCTTCCTCATGATGGCATATATTCTGTGAAATGCACCAATCCCTCCTGCAGCAAAGCACCCCCACAACATGTTGCTGCCACCCCCGTGCTTCACAGGTTGGGATAGTGTTCTTTGGCTTGCAAGAATCCCGCTTTTTCCTCCAAACAAAATGATGGTCATTATGGAGCAGTGGCTTCTTCCTTGCTGAGCGGCCTTACAGGTTATGTCGATATAGGACTCATTTTACTGTGGATATAGATACTTTTGTACCTGTTTCCTCCAGCATCTTGACAAGGTCCTTTGCTGTTTTTCTGAGATTGATTTGCACTTTTCCTACCAAAGTACATCTCCTTCCTGAGCGGTATGACGGCTCCATGGTGTTTATACTTGCGTGCTATTGTTTGTACAGATGAATGTGGTACCTTCAGGCGTTTGGAAATTGCTCCCAAGGATGAACCTGACTTGTGGAGGTCTACAATCTTTTTTCTGTGGTCTTGGCAGATTTCTTTTGATTTTCCCATGGATGTCCAGCAAAGAGGCACCGAGTTTGAAGGTAGGCCTTCAAATACATCCACAGGTACCTCAAATTGACTCAAATGATGTCAATTAGCCTTAAACTTCTGACCCACTGGAATTGTGATACAGTGAATAAGTGAAATAATCTGTCTGCAAACAATTGTTGGAAAAAGTACTTGTGTCATGCACAAAGTAGATGTCCTAAATGACTTGCCAAAAATATAGTTTGTTAACAAGAAATTTGTGGAGTGGTTGAAAAACAAGTTTTAATGACTCCAACCTAAGTGTATGCAAACTTCCGACTTCAATTGTATTATTTACATCAACATATGAATCACTTTAAAACGTATTGTATGATCTTTTATACACTATATTAGACCCAGCCTTTGGAACTTTGGTTTTCCTAGATATGGCTATTATATTGTGATTACTACATACTTTGGATTTGGATACTGCTTTAAAGCAAATATGCAGCATTAGTAAAGATGTGATCAATACATGATTTAATTATTGTGCTGTTTGTAACTACCCTGGTAGGTTGACTGACAACCTGATCCAGGTTGCAGGCACTGGTTACACATTAAAGTTTTTTCCGGAGTGGGCAGCTTGATAGCCAGTCAATATTTAAATGACCCAGAAAATATACTTCACTGTTCATATCACATATTATCCAGATACGGACTGTTAGCACTTGGTGGTCTATAGCAGCTTCCCACAAGAATGGGCTTCAGGTGAGGCAGGTGAACCTGTAGCCATATTACTTCAACATTAGATCGTCTCTAAGCTTTTTAGGAAAGTGGTTCTGAATATAGACCGCAACACCTCCTCCGTTGGCATTTCTGTTATTCCTGTTATAACCATGTATTGCTGCTACTGTATCAAAGGTATTGTCTTAGTGAGTTTCAGTTTCAAAATATGAATGTCATCTGTTACAAGCAAGTTATTGACTTCATGGACCTCGTTTCTTAGGCTACATATGTTAATATGGGCTATTTTTTTAGCTCTTTTCTGGGTTGCTTAATTGTTTTTAATGCTTTACTGGGAGGCTTATCAGAGGTACACTTGTGTGTGGTCTCCCTACTATTTCACACTGCCTCAGTGCAAACAGTGCAACTCTGGTTTATAGGCTCATGATTACTGCTTACAATAGCTGTAGGATAAACAGCTGTATTTGGTGCATTTAGGGGTACAAACATTAAATGACTTACATTGTTTGCCAATGCCCCTAAGATCATGTACATTTGATGCAGCATTATGACGACTCATTATCACAATGGCAGGGATTAACTGAGCTGGTCTCGGATCATTTACCAGTCATTGTTTTAACGCAGCCTTGAAATGTGTGGACAGAGTCCAGGAACCAAAATGATTGATGGACTCATTCCTCTAGAGTATCTTCTGTTTCCAGAAGGTGTCAAAGTTATCAATAAGTGACTCCAGCAGAGCTACAGTTGTCTTTTAGCCAGATGTGTAATGCCAGCCGTGGGGTATGCATGGGTGAGCTGTGTGCTAGTAGTTTAAAAACAGACACCTCAGTGCATTCAGCATGTCAACACTTCTTACAAAAACATAGTGATGAAGTGAATCTCTCCTCCACTTTGAGCCAGGAGAGACTGACACGTATATTATTGTTAGCTCTCAGTGTACATTTAAGGGCCAGTCGTGCTGCCCTGTTCTGAGCCAATTGTAATTTTCCCAAGTCCCTCTTTGAGGCACCTGAGCACACGACTGAACAGTAGTCCAGGTGAGACAAAACTAGGGCCTGTAGTACCTGCCTTGTTGATACTTTTGTTAAGGCAGACCAACACTTTATTATGGACAGAAAACTCCCTATCTTAGCTACATTGTATCAATATGTTTTGACCATGACAGTTTACAATCCAGAGAGATGGGTTGTGTGCACATGTGGTTTGCTTATCGCAGTATGTAGTACAGTAATATAATAGATTATGGCTGTTAAATGCAAGAGATCATGGGGCAGATGTGAATGATCCACATTTACACACGCTAATGATACAGCTAGTCACATAGTAGGACAATTTAAGATAAAAGCTTTTAAAGGGACACAACATTGTTTAGTTTGTAGATGTTAGTTTACCCTAACCACTGATTCAAGGTCAGTTTTCTTCTTTTAGAAGTGACATCACTTGTTGGATTGGGAGATCTGATTCTCGTGAAGAGCTTACAAGAAATATACACCCCTGATTATTACATCCAACCTGGGATTTGAATTTACAATGTTAGGGTCACCAGCCCAAAGTCTTAACCACTATAACATACAACCACCTCTCGACATAACTTATGTTCCTAGCTAATATTAACTCACACTGAAGATTTGACAGGCTTGCTGGGCACAGGGCAGAGAGCAGGGGGGAAGGGGAGCAGAGCATCAGGGTTGAGCCTTGGGACAACTGTTTGACAAGCTGTCGGGAATGTTGGCTTAAGAGAGAAGGAATCAGTTACAGGGCAGCAGTCGCTAGCTAAGGTGCCATTGTGGGGCAGAATTTGGTTCAATCATTCAGGAAGCCTATGGCTCCTCACTAAAGGTGCTGTTCCCGAGAGTTGAGGGAACATGGGATGTACCAAAAATGAAGAATTCAGGAGGGGTTTCTTTTGGGTTTCTATTATAATTAAGGTCCTTGAGTTTGGTTTCATTATTATTAGTGTCTTGCATCTTTATAAGAGTTTTCTAGACTAGTTGATCAATTGAGTAAAGCATTTTACTGCTGGGCTGGAACAAAAGCTTGCACACCAATGTAGCTCTCCAGGACAAGGACTGTACTAAAGGAGTCCCATGACTCTCACCAGTAGCACCCCATGTCTTAATATGTTCCCACAAGTGTCCAAATTATTTTAAAGTGATTCCTTCTCGTCTTGTTTCTTTGCTTCACGATGGCTAATCTGAAAACTCTTGAACGATGTGAAATAAAGTTGCAGTGGTAATATTGATATGATAATGATACAGAATGTAATAACAATAATATGGTGGATGACTATGTAGCTTTTTCACCGATCCACAGTCATTAAGTAAAGGAGATGAGGAAAGGAGGATCCAGTCCACTCCACTCTATTTCTGCACTCCCTGCCCTTTCCTCCTCTCTCTTCCCATCATAAAGTCTCCATGACTAATAGCTGGCGCTAATTACCTCAAAGAACTCAGCGGAGTGTGTAAGTGGTAGTGAAAATCTATGTTGGACAGGGAGTTGTGTGTGCATTGTTGTGTGTGGCAATGTGTGTGTCAGAGTATTTATGTACACATTTTTCTGTGTGTCAAGTATTTAGTGTGTTTGTGTGTGTCTGTGTGTGCGCGCTCGGTTATGTGGCCCAGAGTTGGGAGGATGAAGGTGTCAAAAATGTCCAAAGACATGATGGGTATGATACTGTTGGTTGCCGTGGTGACAAGATCACCATTACAGGACACGGAAAGCCAAGACTCTTCTTTCAAACCCAAGCTAAACCGGGACAAAAGAATAACTATTTTTTTTACATTAAGGTACACTTTATAAAAATGAAGGTAACAGTTTAGGTTATTAGCCCATAATAAACCACAGGCAGTGGCGACCCCCCCCCCCCAAAAAAAAACATGTTATTTTGGCATTCATACGTGTCACATATCAGTTTGCAAACAATATCAAAATAAATCAGTGTGTTAATAAAGCCGCATTACAAAACTATTTTTGCTTTCTTGAGTAAGGCAGCTCCAAAATGCAGGTGTTTCAGTCTACCTCAGTGCTTTCTGTGGTGGTGGGGCAGCCAGCGGAAAACGCGTAGCGTATGGGTTGGTAATATTCTTTGCCATGAATGGCTCAGTGTTCTGTCACTCATGGGGACACTATGTCACTTCAAAATCTAAGGGTTGAGCTGGAAAATTCAAGCCCCTTTAGGTGCTGCCATAGAGTTGCATGAGAAGTGCCCATCCAAGAAGGCTCAAGGTCATTGGCCACAGATAAAATGAAGTCACATCACATTATATCTACAGTAGCTTTGATTGGACTGATCAAGGACATCATACTTAAAAAAATCTTATCTAGCAAGCTAACAGTCATCATGAATCAGTCGACAATCTACTGGCAAATCCTTTTCAAACCTTGTCATATGAAAATACATTGAGATACATATTTCTAATATTTCAGCAGCAGGCAAGTCAAAGGCTGCATATGTGTGGATATCTGGAAGTTAGCCAATGTTTTGACGGTGTCCGAGGTGGAACTGCGTTAGAGCTGTCAAATTCACATATGACTCCCGACATTATACCTAGAGCGGACATTGCCATTGGCTGCATGGAGTCGCATTAAGCTATATCCCACGCAACGTTGTTTACAAGTTCAAACACTGAGATGTAATCTACACCTCAATTAGGATGATAGAAATCCTCATTATTTTGTTGAATGATTTTAAAATTGAGCGTCATTATTTTTAGATGACAACGATCACAAGAGCTGCTGCCCCCTCTGACACCACCAAAACATCAGTTATGTGGGTGTCAGCTATCGCCGGTTAATGCTTGATCTGATTGAATCAAATCAAATGTATTTATATAGCCCTTCGTACATCAGCTGATATCTCAAAGTGCTGTACAGAAACCCAGCCTAAAACCCCAAACAGCAAGCAATGCAGGTGTAGAAGCACGGTGGCTAGGAAAAACTCCCTAGAAAGGCCAAAACCTAGGAAGAAACCTAGAGAGGAACCAGGCTATGTGGGGTGGCCAGTCCTCTTCTGGCTGTGCCGGGTGGAGATTATACCAGAACATGGCCAAGATGTTCAAATCTTCATAAATGACCAGCATGATCGAATAATAATAAGGCAGAACAGTTGAAACTGGAGCAGCAGCACGGTCAGGTGGACTGGGGACAGCAAGGAGTCATCATGTCAGGTAGTCCTGGGTGATGGTCCTAGGGCTCAGGTCCTCCGAGAGAGAGAAAGAGAGAAGGAGAGAATTAGAGAATGCACACTTAGATTCACACAGGACACCGAATAGGACAGGAGAAGTACTCCAGATATAACAAACTGACCCTAGCCCCCGACACACAAACTACTGCAGCATAAATACTGGAGGCTGAGACAGGAGGGGTCAGGAGACACTGTGGCCCCAGTCAAGGATACCCCCAGACAGGGCCAAATAGGAAGGATATAACCCCACCCCACTAGAGGGATATCTTCAACCACCAACTTACCATCCTGAGACAAGGCTGAGTATAGCCCACAAAGATCTCCGCCACGGCACAACCCAGACAGGATGACCACATCAGTGAATCAACCCACTCAGGTGACGCACCCCTTCCAGGGACGGCATGAGAGAGCCCCAGTAAGCCAGTGACTCAGCCCCTGTAATAGGGTTAGAGGCAGAGAATCCCTGTGGAAAGAGGGGAACCGGCCAGGCAGAGACAGCAAGGGCGGTTCGTTGCTTCAGAGCCTTTCCGTTCACCTTCCCAATCCTGGGCCAGACTACAGTCAATCATATGACCCACTGAAGAGATGAGTCTTCAGTAAAGACTTAAAGGTTGAGACCGAGTTTGCATCTCTGACATGGGTAGGCAGACCGTTCCATAAAAATGGAGCTCTATAGGAGAAAGCCCTGCCTCCAGCTGTTTGCTTAGAAATTCTAGGGACAATTAGGAGGCCTGCGTCTTGTGACCGTAGCGTACGTGTAGGTATGTACGGCAGGACCAAATCAGAAAGATAGGTAGGAGAAAGCCCATATAATGCTTTGAAGGTTAGCAGTAAAACTTTGAAATCAGCCCTTACTTTGACAGGAAGCCAGTGTAGAGAGGCTACCACTGGAGTAATTTGATCACATTTTTTGGTTCGAGTCAGGATTCTAGCAGCCGTATTTAGCACTAACTGAAGTTTATTTAGTGCTTTATTCGGGTAGCCGGAAAGTAGAGCATTGCAGTAGTCTAACCTAGAAGTGACAAAAGCATGGATTAATTTTTCTGCATCATTTTTGGACAAAAAGTTTCTGATTTTTGCAATGTTACGTGGATGTAAAAAAGCTGTCCTTGAAATGGTCTTGATATGTTCTTCAAAAGAGAGATCAGGGTCCAGAGTAACGCCGAGGTCCTTCAGTTTTATTTGAGATGACTGTACAAACATTAAGATTAATTGGCAGATTCAACAGAAGATCTCTCTGTTTCTTGGGACCTAGAACAAGCATCTCTGTTTTGTCCAAGTTTAAAAGTAGAAAGTTTGCAGCCATCCACTTCCTTATGTCTGAAACACATGCTTCGAGCAAGGGCAATTTTGGGGCTTCACCATGTTTCATTGAAATGTACAGCTGTGTGTCATCCACATAGCAGTGAAAGTTAACATTATGTTTTCGAATAACATTCCCAAGAGGTAAAATATATAGCGAAAACAATAGTGGTCCTAAAATGGAACCTTGAGGAACACCGAACTGTACAGATAATTTGTCAGAGGACAAACCATTCACAGAGACAAACTGATATCTTTCCGACAGATAAGATCTAAACCAGGCCAGAACTTGTCCGTGTTGACCAATTTGGGTTTCCAATCTCTCCAAAAGAATGTGATCGATGGTATCAAAAGCAGCACTAAGGTCTAGGAGCACGAGGACCGATGCAGAGCCTCAGTCCGATGCCATTAAGATGTCATTTACCACCTTCACAAGTGCCGTCTAAGTGCTATGATGGGGTCTAAAACCAGACTGAAGCATTTCGTATAGATTTTTTGTCTTCAGGAAGGCAGTGAGTCTTTTCTAAAATTTTTGAGAGGAATAGAAGATTCGATATAGGCCAATAGTTGTTATTTTCTGGGTCAAGGTTTGGCTTTTTCAAGAGAGGCTTTATTACTGCCACTTTTAGTGAGTTTGGTACACATCCGGTGGATAGAGAGCAGTTTATTATGTTCAACATAGGAGGGCCAAGCACAGGAAGCAGCTCTTTCAGTAGTTTAGTTGGAATAGGGTCCAGTATGCATCTTGAAGGTTTAGAGACCATGATTATTTTCATCATTGTGTCAAGAGATATAGCACTAAAACACTTGAGCGTCTCTCTTGATCCTAGGTCCTGGCAGAGTTGTGCAGACTCAGGACAACTGAGCTTTGAAGGAATACGCAGATTTAAAGAGGAGTCCGTAATTTGCTTTCTAATAATCATAATCTTTTCCTCAAAGTTGTTCATGAATTTATCACTGCTAAAGTGAAAGTCATCCTCTCTTGGGGAATGCTACTTTTTAGTTAGCTTTGCGACAGTATCAAAAAGGAATTTCCAAAAGGAATTGAATCTAGGCTTTCGACTTATAAAATAAACATGTCAAAATGCACAAATGTTGTACATTCAAAATACACAAAAATGCACTCGTGTGAGAGCAGTCCCTCGCAGATATACTTAAACCCCTTAACATTTTAAGGTCTGTTTTTTATTTTGGATAAAAGTAGAGACTCAGAGCTACAAAACGGTATGTAATATACTGCATTTGAGGAAAAAATGGCAAAGTAATTCTGCTTTGAAAGTTGATGAACTTGTAAACTCGCTTTTGAGAAAACCGTCTTTCAATGTTTTGGTAGTACTATTGAAGAGCCCTTTTTTGTCTACACCCATTCAGCATTGTTCACACCCTCTTAAGCCTTAGCCCCACTCATCTCTTTAAGGGTTGATCCAACTGTTCTGAACTAACTTGCCAGCTACTTCCAGACACCAGAGAGAGCGAGAGAGAGAGAGAGAGAGAACAACTCACTGAACATTACTCACCGTAGCAGAGCTGGTTAGGCTGTTTCAGTATGTTATCCAGAGCGTTGGTGATTGCAACTGTGCTGTCAGATTGTCCGTTTGTAAATTCAGAGCGCACACTGGACGCTCTGGCCAATAAGTAGGGCTGTTCCGAAAGCTGTGACTTCACACCGACGTCAAGCACCCAAACTAACTGGCTAACATTGGCTAGCTACTTCCAGACACATAATGAGAGAACACCCCACTCTGACCATTTTACTTGCCCTAGCAGAGCTGATTAGGCTTTTTTCATGTTATCCATAGCGTTGGAGACGAACTGTGCTGCTGGCAACAACTGAATTACGCTTTGTTGCCAACGTTTACTTAACGGGCTTTGAGCGTTCAACATTGAATCAGTTATTCTGCGCTCTGGCACACTAAGACGAGAGTCTTGTAAGAAATGTAGCTAGATAGCTAGGTAGGTAAACAATGAATCCCAACGCATGACACAACATCAGTAAGAGGGCCAGCCAGATAGCTAGCTAACGTTAACAGTACACTTGAAATGAAAAGTTAAGACATGCAGCTAGCTAGCTAAACAATGGACCATAATCCCAACTCATAACATTACTACCCTGCATGAATCTGCAGGTAGCTAACCAACCAGGTTCTATGGCTATAACTAGTCAAGCAAATATGTCTGAGATACGAAGAATAAGATCATACACATAGCTAGCTAACATTACCAGTACACTTGAAATTAAACCACTGTTAAAATTAGAAATGTGTAATATCTGAAAATGTAGCTAGCTAGACTATCTTACCAGGATACATCATGGTTGGACGCGTCTCCTGTCTGATGTCATGCACAATGTAATTAGACTGGTGTTTTCTCCATCTCCTTAGCTATCATACTCAAATTCCACTTTCAAAATTTGGTCCTGAGAAAGTGGAGAGCATACGCATAACATTAACATTAGCTGACTTGCTCGCTAGCTAACTAGCTAATAGTACACTTTAACTTGTCATTAGGCTTATGCACTTTTACTACACGATACATAAAAAAGCCACGTTTGACACGATTACCTAGAAATACTGACCAGCTCCAATAGACAGACGCATGCTATATGGCAGACCAATCCAAACTCATCTCTCGGCATATCCAGACCACTCATTATCTCAGCCAATCATGGCTAGCGGGAAGGTTGCTGACCTTCTGTGGTTAAACCAACTAGGCTCATAATTTACATTTTTTTATTTATATTTACAGATGGCATAAAACTTTGATAAAAAAAGCACATGAAAGTTCACATGTTCGAGAAGGCATTTCTGACAAAAAACGGATTTTTATAAATGTTCAAACAGCTCTCCTGTGAAGTCATGACTTGCAACATACGCCTAGTTTCCTGAAATCGGGTCACATCCTGAGGGAGACATGTGAGCAGATTCATGGAGGGCAAAAGCCTGGGATTCCCCCATGAAACCAGGCTACAGATCAGAGTGGAGCATGCCCATTCAAAAAATGTGGAATTAAGAACAGCTATAGCCCTTGGTTCACTCCAGACTTGATTGTCCTTGACCAGCACAAAAACAACCTGTGGCGTAATGCATTAGCATCGAATAGCCCCCACGATATGCAACTTTTCAGGAAGTTAGGAACCAATATACACAGGCAGTTAAGAAAGCAAAGGCTAGCTTTTTCAAACAAATTTGCATCCTGTAGCACAAATTCCAAAAAGTTTTGTGACACTGTAAAGTCCATGGGGAATAAGAGCACCTCCTCCCAGCTGCCCACTGCACTGAGGCTAGGAAACATTGTCACCACCAATAAATCTACTATAATTGAGAATTTCAATAAGCATTTTTCTATGGCTGGCCATGCTTTCCACCTGGCTACCCCCTACCCCGGCCAACAGATCTGCACCCCTCGCTGCAAAAGCAGCTTGCCCAACCCAACCCCCCCCCCCCCCCCACGCTTCACCTTCACCCAACTCTAGATAGCTGATGTTCTGAAAGAGCTACAAAATCTGGACCCCTACAAATCAGCTGGGCTAGACAATCTGGACCCTCTCTTTCTAAAAAGATCCTCTGCAATTGTTGCAACTCCTATTACTAGCCTGTTCAACCACTTTCGTATCATCTGAGATCCCTAAAATTTGGAAAGCTGCCACGGTCATCTCCCTTCTCAAAGGGGGAGACACTCTAGACCTACAGCAGGGCAAAAAAGTATTTAGTCAGCCACTAATTGTGCAAGTTCTCCCACTTAAAAAGATGAGGCCTGTAATTTTCATCATAGGTATATGGCAGACAAAATGAGAAAAAAAAATCCAGAAAATCACATTGTAGGATTTTTAATGAATTTATTTTCAAATTATGGTGGAAAATAAGTATTTGGTCAATAACAAAAGTTTCTCAATACTTTGTTATATACCCTTTGTTGGCAATGACAAGAGGTCAAATGTATTCTGTAAGTCTTCACAAGGTTTTCACACAAGGTTGCTCTCTTGCAAACTTCAGACGGGCCTGGACATGTACTGGCTTAAGCAGGGGGACACGTCTGGCACTGCAGGATTTGAGTCCCTGGTGGCGTAGTGTGTTACTGATGGTAGGCTTTGTTACTTTGGTCCCAGCTCTCTGCAGGTCATTCACTAGGTCCCCCCATGTGGTTCTGGGATTTTTGCTCACCGTTCTTGTGATAATTTTGACCCCACGGGGTGAGATCTTGCGTGGAGCCCCAGATCGAGGGAGATTATCAGTGGTCTTGTATGTCTTCCATTTTCTAATAATTGCTCCCACAGTTGATTTCTTCAAACCAAGCTGCTTACCTATTGCAGATTCAGTCTTCCCAGCCTGGTGCAAGTCTACAATATTGTTTCTGGTGTCCTTTGACAGCTCTTTGGTCTTGGCCATAGTGGAGTTTGGAGTGTGACTGTGAGGTTGTGGACAGGTGTTTTTTATACTGATAACAAGTTGAAACAGGTGCCATTAATACAGGTAATGAGTGAAGGACAGAGGAGCCCCTTAAAAAAGAAGTTACAGGTCTGTGAGAGCCAGAAATCCTGCTTGTTTGTAGGTGACCAAATACTTATTTTCCACCATAATTTGCAAATAAATTCATTAAAAATCCTACAATGTGATTTTCTGGATTTTTTCTCCTCATTTTGTCTGTCATAGTTGAAGTGTACCTATGATGAAAATTACAGGCCTCTCATCTTTTTAAGTGGGAGAACTTGCACAATTGGTGGCTGACTAAATACTTTTTTGCCCCACTGTATATCTATCCTTCCCTGCATTTCTAAAGTCTTCGAAAGCCAAGTTAACAAAACAGATAACCGACTATTTCGAATCCCACCATACCTTCTCCGCTATGCAATCTGGTTTCCGAGCTGGTCATGGGTGCACCTCAGCCACGCTCAAGGTCCTAAACGATATCATAACGGCCATTGATAAAAGACATTACTGTGCAGCAGTCTTCATCGACCTGGCTAAGGCTTTCGACTGTCAATCACCGCATTCTTATCGGCAGACTCAACAGCCTTGTGTTCTCTAATGACTGCCTCGCCTGGTTCACCAACTACTTCTCAGACAGAGTTAAGTGTGTCAAATCGGAGGGTCTGTTGTTCGGACCGCTGGCAGTCTCTATGGGGGTGCCACAGGGTTCAATTCTCGGGCCAACTCTCCTCTCTGTATACATCAATGATGTCGCTCTTGCTGCTGGTGACTCTCTGATCCACCTCTACGCATACGACACAATTCTGTATACTTCTGGCCCTTCTTTGGACACTGTGTTAACTAACCTCTAGACGAGCTTCAATGCCATACAACACTCCTTCCATGGCCTCCAACTGCTCTTCAACGCTAGTAAAACTTAATGCATGCTTTTCAACCGTTTGCTGCCCGCACCCTAGCATCATTACTCTGGACGGTTCTGAATATATGGACTACAAATACCTAGGTGTTTGGTTAGACTGTAAACTCTCCTTCCAGACGAACATTAAGCATCTCCAATCCAAAATTAAATCTAGAATCGGCTTCCTATCTTGCAACAAAGCCTCCTTCACTCATGCTGCTAAACATATCCTAGTAAAACTGACTATCCTACTGATCCTTGACTTCGGTGATGTCATTTACAAAATAGCCTCCAACACGTAGTCCATCACAGTGCCATCCGTTTTGTCACCAAAGTGACTACCCACCACTGCGATCTGTATGCTCTCGTTGGCTGGCTCTCGCTTCATATTCATCGCCAAACCCACTGGCTCCAGGTCATCTATAAGTCTTTGATAGGTAAAGCCCCGCCTTATCTCAGCTCATTTGTCACCATAACAACACCCACCCATAGCACTTACCTCAGCAGGTATATTTCACTGATCATCCCCAAGGCCAACTCCTACTTTGGCCACCTTCCCTTCCAGTTCTCTGTTGCTAATGACTGGAACTAATTGCAAAAAATAATTTTAGCTGGGGACTCACAGTTGAAGTTGGAAGTTTACATACACTTAGGTTGCCGTCATTAAAACTTGGTTTTTCAATCACTCCACAAACATCTTGTTAACAAACTATAGTTTTGGCAAGTCGTTTAGGACATCTACTTTGTGCATGACACAAGTAATGTTTCAAACAATTGTTAGACAGATTATTTCACTTATAATTCACTTTATCACAATTTCAGTGGGGCAGTAGTTTAGATACACTAAGTTGACTGTGCATTTAAACAGCTTGGAAAATTCCAGAAAATTACATCATGGTTTTAGAAGCTTCTGATAGGCTAATTGACATCATTTGAGTCAATTGGAGGTATACCTGTGGATGTGTTTCAAGGCCTACCTTCAAACTCAGTGCCTCTTTGCTTGTCATCATGGGAAAATCAAAAGAAATCAGCCAAGATGTGGAGATTGTGGAGATCTCCACAAGTCTGGTTCATCCTTGGGAGCAATTTCCAAACGCCTAAAGGTACCACGTTCACCTGTACAAACAATAGTACGCAAGTATAAACACCATGGGACCACGCAGCCGTCATATCACTGCTGTGCTGTCTCCTAGAGATGAACGTACTTCGGTGCAAAAAGTGCTGGAGGAAACAGGTACAAAAGTATCTATAGCCACAGTAAAATAAGTCCTATATCGACAAGGTCGCTCAGCATGAAAGAAGGCAAAACCGCCATAAAAAAGCCAGACTACGGTTTACAACTGCACATGGAAATGTCCTCTGGTCTGATGAAACAAAAATAGAACTGTTTGGCCATAATGACCATCATAATGATAGAGGAAAAAGGGGGAGGAATGGCAATTATGTGGATATATTGATGCAACATCTCAAGACATCAGTCAGGAAGTTAAAGATGGGATGCTAATGGGTCTTCCAAATGGACAATGACCCCAAGCATACTTCCAAAGTTGTGGCAAAATGGCTTAAGAACAACAAAGTCAAGGTATTGGAGTGACCATCACAAAGCCCTGACCTCAATCCCATAGAAATTTTGTGGGCAGAAATGAAAAAGTGTTTGCGAGCAAGGAGGCCTACAAACCTGACTCAGTTACACCAGCTCTGTCAGGAGGAATGGGCCAAACATTCACCCAACTTATTGTGGTAAGCTTGTGGAAGGCTACCCGGAACGTTTGACCCAAGTTAAACAATTTAAAAGGCAATTCTACCAAATACTAATTGAGTGCATGTAAACTTCTGACACACTGGGAATGTGATGAAATAAATAAAAATCACTCTACTATTATTCTGCCATCTCATATTCTTAAAATAAAGTGGGGATCCTAACTGACCTAAGACCGGAAATTGTTTACCAGGATTAAATGTCAGGAATTGTGAAAAACTGAGTTTAAATGTATTTGGCTAAGGTGTATGTAAACATCCGACTTCAACTGTATATCTCCCTCACTGACTTTAAGAATGAGCTGTCAGAGCAGCTTACTGAATCACTGCACCTGTACATCTGTAAGTAACCCACCCAACTACCCTATCCCCATATTGTTATTTATTTTTGCCCTTTTTCACCCCAGTATCTCTACTTGCACATCACTCCAGTGTTAATGCTAAATTGTAATTATTTCGCCACTATGGACTATTTATTGCCTTTACCTCCCTAATCTTACTACATTTGCACAGACTGTATATAGATTTTTCTATAGTGTTATTGACTGTACGTTTGTTAATCCATGTGTAAATCTGTGTTGTTTTTGTCACACTTGTTTGCTTCATTTTGGCCAGGTTTCAGCTGTAAATGAGAACTTGTTCTCAACTGGCCTACCTGGTTAAATAAAGGTGAAATAAAAATAAATCCGTACGGATATGGATCCCCAAGGAAACGATCAAATCCCACCTGCCACCTGAGTTCAAGGACTATCCAGACACCCAGGTAGTGATCAACTGCACTGAACTCCGCAGCCAGACACCATCTTCACTAATACTGCAGTGTGAGGTGTATTATTCCTACAAGTCACACTTTACCTTTAAGAGCATGTTGGTAATGTTATCACATGGAGCTGTCACTGTTGTGTTGTCGTTGTATTCTGGATCTGTGAGTGACAAGGTGATCTTCAAGCAGTCTTTCCTTACTCATCCCTGACATGGCCATTATGGTGGATAAGGGCTTTCCCGTAGATGACATTGTTCCAGGCAAGGTCCACCGGCCAGCCTTTCTGTCAAGACGCACACAGCTACCAGCGCATGAGGTTAGGGAGACCCAATCCATTGCCAGGCTGAGAGTGCATGTTGAAAGAATGATCCGCAGAGTAAAGGAGCACAAGCTGTTTGACACAGTCATCGCCCTGACCATCTCAGGCAGCATCAACCAATTATTTGTGCCTGTTGGTCAACTATCAAAACGGACCTTTGGTCAGAGCATGGGCCAAACCAGTGTAAATGTACATGTGTTTATTTGCTAGCAGCAAAATCATTATTTGTTTATCTATGACATGTATCAATCATTTGTGTTGTAGTGAATATCAGTTTGTGTGGAGCTTGTATTGTCTTTGATTAGGCAATGAGTTTAGGGGTGGGGGAACGAAATCAAGTTAACACAGAATAGCCAGAATGCAAGATTGAATAACTGAACTGTTGAACATTCGCAGAAATACATGTTTTTAAACAAATCTATTCTACTGTAGTTTTCACAATAACGTCAAAACTTATTTTTCATGATACCAATAAACTTGGCACCCATGCAGGGGATCCAATCAGGTGCGAGAGACACTTCTGCAAGTAGTAGTAAAAATAAGTGGTCAACCTTCTCTTTTATGTTTTTTTGAAACTTGTATATCTTTATATATACTTTCAACTAGGATGTCCTCCTGTGCACAGATGAGTCACACCAGCTACAACCTGTGAGAAAGATTTGACCTTGCACCTGCCAATAGTAAGCATGAGATCTCTTCAACTTCAGCTCTCCATTATGCATCTTCAGGTAAGGGCAGTCAACATAACTTGGTAAATTTGGGGACTTGACCTCTAAGATTCCAAAGAGTGGTCTCACACTGGGATCAAATATGATGCCATCTGGAGAGGATCCTAACCACGGGGCATCTGAGTGCACTACGAAGCCTCACAGAAAGAAGTTAACATTATTCAGTGTGCAGTACTCCTGTACAGCCAGTGGCTCCATGGGTAGCTCCCTCTTCACCTCCGTGGTCTGAATACCAGATCCCTTTAACATCCGCTCAGCTAGGCAGTCAGCTGAGGTCTCTCCTCGGACATGGAAAACCTCTCGGAAACGACAGGATGTTATTCTCATTTTCCTGAGCTGATGCAATTCTGGGCTGCTGCTCTGCTCCGTTGTAGCACCCTCGACTTTGTGTGAGATCTCATAAGTTGTCTCTAATGCCTTGACGTGGAACTGCTCCTGATGGCTAAGGACATGAGCACACTGAGAAGCCTGTAGCATGTAGCCATCTAATGGAAGTATTGGTGGAGAAGGGGCTATCTTCACAATTTCACAGGTCTATGGCTGTGGAAGTTCATCACACTGCCAGTGCAAACTGAACCTCCAACATAAATCTATCCCATCAACCAGACCTGGCTTCACACCCTAATTAACAAGGATTTACTGTTACATAGGCTGAATACTTTTCAGGTGCATTTTTTATGGATATTGATAGACTCACAAGTATTATTGGCTTGTACCAACGCTGTTCTGTGTCTGTGCAGCAGGAATGTTTAGTTGAGAGTAGTGCGCTGTCTGGTAAAGAAGGGCCACCGGATGAATGCACAGAGCACTTCCTGCAGCACAGGAACAGTGGCTCTGGACCACTATCACTGGTACGGAGTGCTTTAACACCATCTTTGAAGATACGTGTGATGAAAGACTGAAGTGAGAAACAAGAATGATGCGGCCCATGAATAACAAACATAGTAGTCTTCTTAACTAGGGGCTCATTTAACTATACAGGAATGCGTCAACATATCTTTACTAAATAACCTGTTAAAATGGGCAATTCTAAATTGGGATTGGGACCCATCATTAATATACTCTTGTCCAGATGGGTTAGGGCAGTGTGCAGTGTGGTTGAGATTGCATCGTCTGTGGACCTATTTGGGCGGTAAGCAAATTGGAGTGAGTCTAGGGTGTCAGGTAGGGTGGAGGTGATATGGTCCTTGACTAGTCTCTCAAAGCACTTCATGATGACGGAAGTGAGTGCTACGGGGCGGTAGTCGTTTAGCTCAGTTACCTTAGCCTTCTTGGGAACAGGAACAATGGTGGCCCTCTTGAAGCATGTGGGAACAGCAGACTGGTATAGGGATTGATTGAATATGTCCGTAAACACACCAGCCAGCTGGTCTGCGCATGCTCTGAGGGCGCGGCTGGGGATGCCGTCTGGGCCTGCAGCCTTGCGAGGGTTAACACATTTAAATGTTTTACTCACCTCGGCTGCAGTGAAGGAGAGTCCGCATGTTTTCGTTGCAGGCCGTGTCAGTGGCATTGTGATGTCCTCAAAGCGGGCAAAAAAGTTATTTAGTCTGCCTGGGAGCAAGACATCCTGGTACGTGACTGGGCTGGTTTTCTTTTTGTAGTCCGTGATTGACTGTAGACCCTGCCACATACCTCGTGTCTGAGCCGTTGAATTGAGATTCTACTTTGTCTCTATACTGACGCTTAGCTTGTTTGATAGCCTTGCGGAGGGAATAGTTGCACTGTTTGTAGTCGGTCATGTTTCCAGTCACCTTGCCCTGATTAAAAGCAGTGGTTTGCGCTTTCAGTTTCACGCGAATGCTGCCATCAATCCACAGTTTCTGGTTTGGGAATGTTTTAATCGTTGCTATGGGAACGACATCTTCAACACACGTTCTAATGAACTCGCACACCGAATCAGCGTATTCGTCAATGTTGTTGTCTGACGCAATACGAAACATATCTCAGTCCACGTGATGGAAGCAGTCTTAGGAAGGGCCTTATATGTGTCGTGGAAGTTAGAATAACAATAATCCAAGGTTGCCAGCCCTGGTTGCGCAATCGATATGCTGATACAATTTAGGGAGTCTTGTTTTCAGATTAGCCTTGTTAAAATCCCCAGCTACAATGAATGCAGCCTCAGGATGTATGGATTCCAGTTTGCAAAGAGTCAAATAAAGTTCGTTCAGGGCCATCGATGTGTCTGCTTGGGGGGGAATATATACGGCTGTGATTATAATCGAAGAGAATTCTCTTGGTAGATAATGCGGTCGACATTTGATTGTGAGGAATTCTAAATCAGGTGAACAGAAGGATTTGAGTTCCTGTATGTTTCTGTGATCACACCACGTCTCGTTAGCCATAAGGCATACCCCCCCGCTCCTCTTCTTACCAGAAAGATGTTTGTTTCTGTCGGCGCGATGCGTGGAGAAACCCGCTGGCTGCACCGACTCCGATAGCGTCTCTCCAGTGAGCCATGTTTCCGTGAAGACTCGAGGCTATAATCACTGCTGAAGTTGCTTCAACAAAGTACTGAGTTAAGAGTCTGAATACTTATGTAAATGTATATTTCCGTGTTATGTTTAATACATTTTCCCTAAAATTCAAAAAACCTGTTTCTGCTTTGTCATAATGGGGTATTGTGTGTCGATCAATGAGGGGAAAAAAACAATATAGATTTTACAAGGCTGTAACCTAACAAAATGTGGAAAAAGTCAAGGGGTCTGAATACTTTCTGAAGGCACTGTACTTACCATGTTGTTGATATTGTTGCCATTTCCACCTGGTATTCACTAGCAAACTAAACTAGTTATTTCTGGTATCCTGAAATAACTGATCCAATATGAATTGTGCAGTGTTACTAGGCCATTATTATGCAATTACCATTTTAACACTTTCTTAGTACATACAAGGGGTCTCAAAGTTAGCTAAGTTTTATACTAAATTTCAGCACACAATCATAAAAAAATGTATGGAGTGATAATTTATAAAATGTATAAGCATTGTTAAAGGTGTGGGAATCACACAAGCATTTTCATTAATAAATCACCCTTGAATAAAAAAATCCAATGAATCATTTTCACATCAAGTTTAAGGTTTATGAATCAATGTTGTCATGGCTTTCAACGTACAAACAATTCACAATCTGTTTGTAAGAACATTTCATAAATGATGCCCCAGATAAATACAAAAAACACACTATAAAATCAAGCAAAAGCAAAACTGCAATTTTATATTTCCTACATTTAATATGTTAAGGGAGACTGTGCAACTGATATTTAACAAAATGTACAGATAGCCAGAGTAAGCATTTCTGATCGTACCCATGCCCTGTTATCTGGTACAATGGAAGGACCAATACCAGGCAAACAGTGCCATGGGCACGCTGATTTGATTCACATAGGTCATCTGTTAACCATGTGTATGTGACGAATACATTTGATTTGGGTTATGGAAACTTACATCAGTGGAGGACTTACAGTGAGGCATTTCTTGATCCTCTGTGATCAGAGATTAGGGGGTCGGAAAGGAGATATACCATGCAGGGTTGGGAGCTCGATTCCAATTTCAATTCGGGAAGTCTCCTGAGTTAAACTTATCTGAATAAAGTATTGACTCCCAAACCTGGTGCTGTGTGGAAATCAGGTTTTGGGCAGCAGTTAGAAGTCAGGGTTCACGGTGGAAGTCCCTCTTCCCACCTGTCTTACTGACCAGCTTGACGTCCGTAACGGTGATGTCATGACTCACCGCCTTGCACATGTCGTAAAGCGTCAATGCTGCCACCGTGACTGCCGTCAGGGCCTCCATCTCCACACCGGTGCGGCCTGTGGTGTGGGCAGTCGCCGTGACAACGGCTGCGAGTCGACTGGCGTCGAGGTTGAAGGTGACGGAGATATGGTCTAAGGGCAGCGGGTGGCAGAGCGGGATGAGGGCGCCAGTCTGCTTGGCGGCCATGATTCCCGCTAGTTGCGCTACGGCTAGTGCGTCGCCCTTAGCTAACTGGTTGTCACGGAGCAGGCCGAAAGTGGTGGGGCTCAGATGAACGGTAGCTGTGGCTGTGGCGCTTCGCCGTGTGGGAGACTTGCTGCCCACATCCACCATGGAGGCCCGGCCTTGGGCGTCAGTGTGTGTCAGTTGGGCGATGGTGGGGTTGTCTGGCTTAGGATAGTGAGAGGAATTTGCATCCGCCACCAAGTGCTCCTGTGTGGGTTGTTTGAGTTTGGCTTGGGGGACATCTCTGGAGGT
Organism: Oncorhynchus masou masou; assembly: GCF_036934945.1. Lineage (NCBI taxonomy): Eukaryota > Metazoa > Chordata > Actinopteri > Salmoniformes > Salmonidae > Oncorhynchus > Oncorhynchus masou. The sequence goes on from NC_088243.1 coordinate 43,635,229, forward strand.
TTGTCTGTGGCACAGCCTTATGCTATGCTGGCCTAGGAGGGGACCTGTTTTGGCATTTCTCAGTAGTGTGCAAAGGGAAGGAATCCCGGAGGTCCTTGTAGAGGAATTCTTTATCAAGTTTGGACCCCTGGTAACTGTGTACCTGAGGCAATCGCTGTCATTGTGACTCAATACATGTGTGTGTGTGTCAGAACCAGAAGCTTTGGTTTGATAACTGGGGGTTGCCAGTAAGTCACCGTTCCCATATTTGCTACGGGGGGCTACACTAGAGGCACTGTAACCCCCGTAACGGTTTCTTTTGACAAAATGGGACCACTGAGGGATTCTTCCACACTGGTGGGTTCCCGAGCAGCTGACACCAGGCTGCACTGTTGAAACAGTGTAGCCTGAAAGGCATGATACATCCTTACTGGGTTGGCCACCCCCGCTTCTGGAGTGGTACTGTTGGAGGGTCATAGCTGAGGTGAGGACATAGGAGAGGGGGGGAGAGGACCCCTGGAAGATTCTGGTCTTGGGCAGGGACAGAGGCCTTTTGGCTGTGGTGCCTGAGGGACAGGGAAGAAATTAAGATGAAGGTTTAGGAAGGCAACTCTAACATATAGTCAAACAGCATTGTAATATGGTAAAGCATTGTCATTATTGTAATTCAAATCAGTGTTAGTGATTTTATTTTAAAAGTTACCACATGACTTAGAGGTCAAAAAGGCCTCTATCCAAGCAGAAGAGCAATGTTTCCCATTTTGCATGCCAGAAGAATACAATGTAGCTGAAAACACAACTCATAGAGATGCACATCTCCACTTCTTTGACAACATAGGCACCATTTTAAAGTAGTCAATTGGGTGGGACATGCTAATGAGTTAAGTAAGGATAACCGAATTCTATCCAGGTCACCAGGATGGTTTAGCCAATTAACTATACTCCTGGACATTCCATAAACTGCAGGTGCCAGTAAATCACCTACCTTGGCTTTATACCTGTTCAGACTTTACACACTCCAGCACAATAGGTGGTGGTATGCACCTTTTCAGTTAATTTACAAACTTCCAATTTACTCATAGGAGTAAAAATACATTATATGAGCTCTCTGGTACATTTCTATTGGTTCACTTTATCAAATTCAAATCAAAATGGACTGATGGGGCAAGTTTAGGAGAGAGGGAGAAAGCGAGTACGTGAGTGTTATGTACAGCCGCACCACCCACCGATGAGGATCATGGGTCTGGAGATTTTTTTTTTTTTTAAAGGAAGGCGAGATGAGTCAGGATAGAGAGAAATGAAAGAGGTATCAATTTCACCTTGTTTGAAATCTGAATCCGTGTGTGATCAAAACGTAACTTTATGACTAACTACTGTTCCCTGAAGGAGGGAAAAGAGGTACAACATACTATGGGGAGTCACACACTTGGTTGAAGGAGCTAAGACCACAGCTGACAAGACCAATGAAATCTGAGCCTCCCTGGAAGCCCCGCCTTCCACAGGTGATAAGCGAGAGGCTCGGATTAATTTCCTCAATTTAATTCCAATCTTCACCGAGCCCAGGAATGGGCGGTGCGGGGCAAAATAGGTGTTGTACCTCGTTTCCCTCCTTCAGGGAACAGTAGTTAGTCAAAACATTACGTTCCCTTTCAGTCAGTCAACTTCAGTACAATAAACTATGGGGAATAAAATCACACCCCAAGTCGATCCCAACGGATATTAAATGAAACCATGGCAGACTACCCAGACTTGACCCCGCCAGATGCAGCAGTCCGGGAATTGTGCACACGTCATGCTGCCTAGTGAACTTCCATTGAGAGCATCTCGAACTGGCTGCATCAACACTTGGTATGGCGACTGCTTGACAAAGTGCTACAGAGGGTGGTGCGGATGGCCCACTATATTAACTGAGGCTGAGCTCCCTGCCATCCAGGACCTCGAACAGGCGGTGTCAGAGGAAGGCCAGGAAAATTGTCAAAGACCCCAGCCACCCAAGCCATAGACTATTCAGTCTGCTACAGCATGGCAAGCAGTACCGGAGCGCCAAGTCTGGGACAAAGTTTCCTGAGCAGTTTCTACCCCCAAGGCATAAGACTGCTAAACAGTTCATCAAAAGGCTACCTGGACTATTAGCATTTACCCCGTTTTACACCGACTCCCTCCTACTGGACTCTTCTCACGCACAGTGAATTCGGGAAACTATTCAGACCCCTTGACATTTTCCACATTTTGTTACGTTACAGCCCTATTCTAAAATCGCTTATACTTCCCCCCCCCTCAATCTACACACAGTACCAATTAAAATGAGTACCAATTCATTAATTAGTACGAATTAAATTAATAAACACCTTATTTACATACACCACCGTACAAACATTTGGGGTCACTTAGAAATGTCCTTATTTTTGAAAGAAAGGCACATTTTTTGTCCATTAAAATTACATACAATTGATCAGAAATGCAGCGTACAATGTTGTAAATGACTATTGTAGCTGGAAACTGTTGTCCTGATTTAAAGAAGCAATAAAATTGGCCTTCCTTAGACTAGTTGAGTATCTGGAGCATCAGCATTTGTGGGTTTGATTACAGGCTCAAAATGGCCAGAAACAAAGTACTTTCTTCTGAAACTCAGTCTATTCTTGTTCTGAGAAATGAAGGCTACTCCATGTGAGAAATTGCCAAGAAATCTCATACAATGCTGTGTACCACTCCCTTCACAGAACAGCGCAAACTGTGTCTAACCAGAATTGAAAGAGGAGTGGGAGGCCCCGGTGCACAACTGAGCAAGAGGTCAAGTACATTAGTGTCTAGTTTGAGAAACAGATGCTTCACAAGTCCTCAACTGGCAGCTTCATTAAATAGTACCCGCAAAACACCAGTCTCAACCTCTACAGTGAAGAGGCGACTCCGGGATGCTGGCCTTCTAGGCAGAGTTCCTCTGTCCAGTGTCTGTTACTTGAACTCTGTGAAGCATTCATTTGGGCTGGTAACTCAAATTAACTTATCCTCTTCAGCAGAGATAACTCTGGGCCTTCCATTCTTGTGGCAGTCCTCATGAGAGCCAGTTTCATCATAGCAGCTGATGGTTTTTGCTACCGATCTTGAAGGTTCTTGAAATTTTCTGTATTGACTGACCTTCATGTCTTAAAGTAATGATGGACTGTCATTTCTCTTTGCTTATTTGAGCTGTTCTTACCATAATATGGACTTGGTCTTTTACCAAATAGGGCCATCTTCAGTACACCCAGGGTTGGCTGCGTGCTGATGCCACGCAGCCTGTTGTTTTTGTGTTTACTTGTTCATAACGACAAGTTTGATGTCGGATTACGAATGGTCATAATGCCACTGTGACAACTGTATACAGACAGGTTGATACACGTAGTATAATAAACCAGCCTTGAGTCTTAAAATCTTTGGTTTAGTACTCTTACTGTACTCAATCTGTTCAGCCTCACATATGAATGCTTAAAGAGTAGGGTGAGCCTAAGGCTTAAGAGCGTGTGAACGATGCTGACTGGGTGTAGACAAAGAAGAGTTCTCCATTACGTGTACCAAAACATTCGTCATTTTCTGCAGTTTATCAACTTTCAAAGCAGAATTACTTTCCCAACTGTAGTGTATGATATAGTACAATTTTCTAGCTCGGAGTCTCTACTTTTATCCAATGCAAAAAACACTATTTCAAATTTGCTACATAAGACCGACTTGAGCCAGTCAGTCACATATTACGCAAAGGAAAACGTAAACTGCCACTACCTCACAATGCAACCAATTTCAAACATTTCCCTACACCTTAGCCTAGGCACTTGCATAGATCTGAAAGGATATAGTGGACAGGTCACCCTAGGCCAGGGATGAGCAACTGGCGGCCTGGCCCCTTTAAGGCCCTCAAATGAATTTCCACCAAAATAATAAAAACAATTTGGAACTGAATCGGGGTCTCAACTTACTGTTGCGAGTTAGAATATACAAGGTGCAATTTAAACATTGGGTTGTGCGTAGGGCTGTTGCGGTGACCGTACTACCACCACAAGTCATGAAGGCAGTCAAATTCCATGTGATCGTTTAGTCAAATAATTAGGCTTCTCCAAGCTCTGATGCTGCCGATGGTCATTAGTCTACCAAACTTGCTAACTGCCTGGTACTCAGCACTTTATTGTCCCTCTAATCACACTGATGTTGATGCAAATGTGTTCAAAAATCTAATCAATCACTTCAGGCTATGCAATTGTGCAAGAAAACAATGATGGCCTCTACTGAAAAGAGGAGGATCAGCTTTTTAAAGGCCTACTACATTTATTTCTAAACTTTCCTAATATTAAGCACATTGCTTATATTTAAAAACAGGAGTATAGACTACCTGACTGGCAGGAAAAGGGTCCTCCATTCGCATAGATGACATGTATTTTTTCCCGCGCCCCTGTTTCGATACAGGTGCATGATAATGGTCCATTCTAAATCAAAACAAATTTCACACATTATTTAGTATACGTAAAGACAGGATTAAATCAAGAATAGTCTGATTGTTGATAATATTAGCCTATCACTTGTGAATATATATTATCACTTGTGAATGATGCCTAGCATAAGAAACAATGCCTTTAAAAAAAATCATGGTCACACACACCACATGTAGCCTATTCCATAGACACTAAAGTGGCCAAATAACTTCTTAAAATTAAGCATATTAATCCCCTTTACAAGGGGTGTAGGGCCTAACTGGCATATATAAGCAGCACGAGTTTCAAGTTTGGGGAAGACAATTTTCACCATAACAATGCACCTTTATAATAAAATATTACATGCATAATTGCATTTGTCACTTTTGATTGTGTTTTCCGCTAATAGAACATTTGCGCTTATCGCCTACTACCATGTGCGCATTGCAACACTTTTAATGTGAAGAAATAGCCGTCAGCCACATTGCATACAATTTTTTTGTTTGTTGGTGCTAGTGGTTGTATTAATTTGCAATCTATCGCATCCCACAACTGTTCCAGACTGTTTGGAATATTTATTTATCACACAGAATAGGTTGACCTTTGTAGTAGATGGAGATAGTAGATTGACATAGGCTAGTGCTTTTGCTATTCGTTAGGCCTGCTCATATTGTTGGCTGACAAAAATGTGGACAGTTCTTCCAATATCTACCTCAGAATTGGATAAGGACGCGCACAGTTGCGTCCCCGATGGGTCTGTCTTCACTTGTAGCCTGTGAGAAATGCCTGATCACGTGATGGAGCGCAGCACTCAGGGAGAAGTGCACAACATCCACTGGCCACAAAAGGCATGGATTTTTTTGGAGGTGCATTATGGCACACAAAGGGGATGCCACCGTGAAAATCTTGTCATTATCAAGTGCTTGTCAAATTGAGTGAATGAGTGACTGATGGTGTGTGTACAGCCTGCGCACAAAAACAAAGCAGGGCACATGCCTTTCAAGACAGTGACTTTTTCAAATCATCATTTAAGTCGCAACCTTCATGCAGCCTTACAATGTATTAAAAATCAAAACATATAGCCCAACGTTTGTAGAACTAAAGTTACATTAACTCCAAATTAAGCATATAGGAATATACATTTTTTTATTAACCACTCAAGAATAGCAGCATGTGCCCACTCTCTCAGATCGATTGGAGAAAATATATTTTGTATTTTATTCAGCTTTGATCAATTGCATTTTTCATAATATAAAATATTGCCACGGAATTCTAAGCAAATCTTGTCTACTAAATGAACTAGTGTAGCCCACAGCCATATGGCATAGAGCCAGTTAAGGACAACTCAGAGTATGCTTTTCTGTTCTTCTGAAATAAGACATTTTCTTCATATCATGCTTCTTTAGACCTGTCCAAAATAAATAATGGATTTATTGTGTAGTCTATATTACATTGATTTATTTTAAAATGTAGATGTTCCAAAGGTCAGCATCTGTGGCTTGTAGGACTGTGTGTGAAAGTGCTAAATGAGTTTGTTAATTAACAGTCAATTACTACGAAGACAACTGGTTGACGAAATATCGTGACTGCCACAGCCCTACTTGTGCATCAGCAGAGCAACTGCGCCCCTCATGATGAGATCAGATTTTGTGTCCCCTACCCCTATCAAAGTTGCCTATCCCTGACCTAGGCTATCGGAAGGCAAAACGGAGCTATTAGGCTAGCATTTTGTTTATCTGATTCTTTGAGGGGGTAAGGGGTGAATTACAAATGCAGGACAGTTCTCATGAATGAAAGACCAAAGTTAATGTGACAGAGATGAATCACCACTATTGGCAAGAAATTGAATCATTTTTGTAAATGTCTCTATTGTTCAAAATGCTTACAGCGAAGGTTGCATTCCTTCATCATGGAGACGCGCAGGTAGCTGTGCCTTCGACAAAAGTCGCCTGTCAGGAAGGCAGAGAAGGGTAGAACGTCCTGGTTTAACCTTCGCCTCCGGCTCCCTGGGACTGCCACACCCTGGACAATGACAATAAAAGACAAGAAACCGTGAGCAAACATCCTTAAGGAGGCTAATATAATATTGCATTTTTGGGCCACAAATGCTAAAAAGACAGCATTTGGAGATGCAGGTAAACAAAAACAAAACATGGTTGCCTAGTGACTGCGTACAGGATAATGAAATAAACATACAACATTGTAAACCTGGCAGGTCAATTAAGAGCAACATCTTATTTACAATGACAACCTGACAAGTTGATGGTAGCATATTTTTCATAGGGGAGAAAATAAGTGAAAATGCAGAGGTGTGTATGGAACAACATGGTCGAGGCACTATGTTCTTCATGTGGGAGGGAGCAAAGCAGCAATAATACAAAAATCAGGGATTCAGCTAGTCTCTCTGGCTGAATGTCTATGTTCTCCAGATGAGTCTGTCAATGAAAACCTTGATTGCATAATTGTAAAGGAAACTAAATGCAACTCATACTGAATACCAGTCTAAACATATTTTTCAAAAATGTGAAGTGTCATCAAATTTGTGATCAATTACAATAACTACATGGACAAATACATCTGGAATGGTTTTGCATCAAGTATTCGTTCACTGACAAGACAATTGTATAGGGTTCAATTGTAAAGCACTGTGCATTATTATTATTGTTAAACAATAAGGCCCGAGGGTTGAGGTATATTGGCTTTATACCACAAACCCCCAAGGTGCCTTATTGCTATTATAAACTGGTTACCATCAACATAATGCTTTATTGTCCAGCAGCCAAAGGCATAATCCTATTCATGGCAGTCATATTAGTAACCCAAAACAGTTAACTTCGTTGGGATAGGGGGCGGTATTTTGACTTCCAGATGAAAAGCCTGCCCCCAAAAATCTGCCTGCTACTCAGGCCCAGAAGCTAGGATATGTATATAATTATTGGTAGATTTGGATAGAAAACTCAAATTTCTAAAACTTAAAATAAAGTCTGTGAGTATAACAGAACTGAAATGGCAGGCGAAACCCCGAGGACAACCAACCCCCCCAGAAAAATGTATCCTACCACTGATTTCAATGGCTGGCACTTTTATAATAGGGCGAAATCGTGCCCGATTGCAGTTCCTAGGGCTGGATTGCGTTGGATTGTTCACCCAATAATAGGGAACGTGAGCTGGGTTTAGTCCGTCGTGAGACAGGCTAGTTTTACCCTACTGATGATGTGTTGTTGCAACAGTCTTTAGAACGAGTTTCAGGCTGGTTTTTGGAAAAATGAGCCAGAAATTGTAGTTTTTCTAGGTGGTTCCCATTTTGGCTGTAGTGTTTCCAAGCGCGTTCTCCGGTATTTTTCTCCAGTAAAGACAATAATGAATCTCCGTCTTAAATTCTATAGTTTATTTGCGTATTAGGGTACCTATTTGATTATAAACGTTGTTGGGCTTATTTGAATAAGTTTATTGGTAACGTTTGGGATTCATTTTGTATGCATTTTGAAGGAGAGAAACAGAGTGGATTATTGACTGAAGCGCACCAGCTAAACTGAGTTTTTATGGACCATTTGTAATGTTACTGGGACCTTTTGGAGTGCCAACAGAAGATCTTCAAAAGGTAAGGCATATATTATAGAGCTATTTCTGACTTTCGTTATGCATGTGTGTACTGGGCGCTGTCCTCAAATAATCGCATGGTTTGCTTTCGCCGTAAAGCCTTTTTGAAATCTGACACGGCGGCTGGATTAACAACAAGTTAAGCTTTACTTTGATGCATTGCACTTGTGATTTCATGAAAGTTAAATATTTATAGTAATTTGAATTTGAATTTGGCGCTCTGCAATTTCACCGGATATTATCGAAATGGGACAGTAGCGTCCCACTAATCTGCAAGAAGTTAATGCATCTTTAGATCTCCCTTCTCTTAATTTCTAATGGGTATTTTCTGTTGCATCAGCCTCATTGATTTTTTAAAATTATTATGTACAATGGTTGTATGAATTTTGGATCGGTCATCCCAGAACTGCCCCCCAATTTTTTTTTACGCCATAGACATGTATTTTAATCGTCCCAGGGATGACATGACACCCTTAATTCCGAGCCCTGGAGGGAATATTTTATAATGACAAAGTATTCGGTTATATTTTTTTAGGTTGTGATATTTTATAGGCTACCAAGGATGGCCAACCATCCTCCAGGAGAGCCTTAAAAGGAGAGACAGGCTTGAATATGCAAAGAAGACAATAGACATAGTGTAGCCTACATCTTTGTCATTCTCAGTGGTAAGAAATAATTCATTTTATTTTGTAAAGTGGCATCTTTACAAAATTATGTAAAAATGGTGTTTCTTTTGGGACAAGAGACTTAATATTGTCCCACCAAAAGACAAGTGGCTAACAGTTCATGTCAAGCCCTTTTAGTGAACATAGCTTGTTTGTGTTGGAGTTTCCATGGGACTTCATGAAGACTTGTTGATGTGTTGATGCATCTGAACATTAGGAGTTTACTTCCTAAACTGAATTACATCAAGATCTGGGCTATGCAGACAAATCCAGACATTCTGGTATTGACTGAAACTTGGATCTCAGGGGACATTCTGGACTCCGATATCAATATTGAGGGTTATCATGTGTTCAGAGCTGACATACAGGAGAGGTGGTGGAGTGGCAATTTTTATACAAAATAGTTTCTGTCTCATAGCTGAAATCCATTTCCCTTGCCCAAAACTTTGAGCTCTTATCTTTAAGCCTTTGTCTGGAGAAACATGTATCCATAACTGTTATTGGGGTCTTACCGTCCTCCCTTGGCTAACCTTTGTGCACTTGAGGAGTTAAAAAACAAGTTATTTTACTAAATCCGAAGTTATTGTCCTGGGTGACCTAAAATATGATTAGGAAATGCAGGCTTTAGACAATCTAAAACACATGTGTAATGATCTAAACCTAACCCAGCTGGTGACTAAGCCTACAAGTTCCAACCTTAGAGGTCCTTCAAAGTCAACACTGATAGATCTTATATTAACAAAATATGTTTCTACTTGTGTCGTCGCCCAAGGCAATAGTAGCCATGGCCCAGGTTCTTCTGTTAGAGATGTGAGAATACACAAATCTAAGCCTTTAAATCAAACTGTTATTTTTTATTTTACATTTTAGTGACCTTAATTGTATTTCAGCTATCCCTGAACCTGATTTAGCTTATGTAAATTTAAATACTATGTAACTGCTCTTTCAGATTGTATTGGGAACCATACTAAATTCAGGAAAAAAACTCAAATCCCTGAAGGGATGTACTTCCTCCTCTTAGCCACAGCAAATTAACTCAGACACTGGCCTCATTATGGAAAAAAATGCCATCATTGATACATTTAATCACCACTTTATTTCAGCAGGCTCTCTCTGAAATAACTTTAATAACTAAGCCTATTCACAATGATTGGGCTGGTAGCTGTTAGGGGAAATTTGCTTAATGATCAGAAATTATATTCACAGCTTTTCTTTAAAAAGTTATTTACAGAAAAAAAAAGTCCTGAATGCATTGCTAGCAATAGACAATAAATCCACAGGGGCCGAACAATGGGATCCTGGTCTGCTTTTTTATTTAACATTATTATCAGGAAATATTACAAAATTATGGAAATTAGCTCGTGCTGCCACATTGGAAGCGGGGACTGTAGTGATTGTAATCCTTATCACCCCATTTCAGGTATTCCGTCTCAAGCGAAGATTCTCTATCTGAGAAATGCATTTTGAATGTAAACCAAAAATCAGGGTTTAGGCCTTGGCATAGCACTATTACAGAACCCGCATTAGTAGTTAATGCTCTTTTCAATGCTTTAAACACTCAAATGAAAGGTCCTGCTTTGTTTGAGGACCTGTCAAAAGCTTTTGATCATGCTAGTTGATTGAATGAATTATCCACGACAGGTCTGAGTTGACACCGGTTCTTGGTTTCATTATTATCTTAGTGACAGAACTCAGGCCATCGTGATGGACGGGGTTAAGTCTGAATTTCTTGAAGTGCACTACCGAGGTCCATTTTTGGACCTGTTCTCTTCACTATTTGTGACCGACCACCACAGAAGCAAAATTTGAAAGTGTTTTTTTTTTTTACATTGGATAAAATTAGAGAAGTAAGTAAGTAAGTAAGTAATGGGTATATAATTCTGCTTTGAAAGTTGATCAACCCCACTTTTGACAAAAATGGCCCTTGAATATTTTGGTACATCTACTGGAGAGCTCTTCGTTGTCTACACCCATTCAGCATTAACCTTAGCCCCAACCATCTCTTTAAGGATTCACGTGAGGCCGATTAGTTTCGTAAACAACCAAAGATTAAGACTAAAAGTGGTAGCACTCCAGGTAAAAATACACTTTATCTAGTCCTTGGCATATATCCTAATCTGATTTTGGAACAGGTCATGTTGTTTTTCCACCTCTGGTAAACACACATATCAAATAAAAGCTAAGTTTGTCACATGCACACAATACAGAATGTGTAAACGGTACAGTGAAATGGTTACTTGCATAGTAGCAATATGAAAAACAAAACAAAAAGTGTCCAGATAAAAACATTTTAGATGATGCTTACCCGACACACTTGTTTACATTGATGGGTAATGTGAAGGAAATGCTATAACCAACCCCCAGCCACATCTAGCTAAGTGGATGGGTCACTATTGTTTAGACATGTACACGTCATGAAATACAATAGATGGCCGTAATCACCCCCAGACACACATCGAGCAACTTGATGGGTCATGTTGTCATCTGGCGAAGTGGAGTCTTTTGTTTAGACATCTAGCTAGCTAAACAAAGAACCAACATAATCCCAAATCATACTACTGTCAAAACAAACACTGCCATAGCTGTAGTATGAATATGCAGGTAGCTAAAGTTACCCAAAAAGGTTAAATGTTAGCAAACTATAACTAGCAATGCAAATGGCTTTCTGATTCAAACAATATTGCTACACGTAACTTTAGCTGGAGAGTCAGCAAGCTAATGTTTGCTAGTTAGCTAAGAGTACACTTTAAGTTGCAATGAAAACTAACTGACAAAATTAGAAAATGTAGCTAGACTTACCTGTACACAGTGCATTGGAGAAAGTATTCAGACCCCTTGACATTTTCCACATGGTCCCCCCCCCCTCAATCTCCACACAATACCCGATAATTACAAAGCAAAAATAGGTCTAGAAATGTTTGCAATTGTATATAAAAAATTTAAAAAAATACCACATTTACATGAACTAGTTTTAATGACTCCAAGTGTTTCAACCACTCCACAAATTTCTTGTTAACAAACTGTAGTTTTGGCAAGTCGGTTAGGACATCTACTTTGTACATGAAAAGTAATTTTTCCAACAATTGTTTACAGACAGATTGTTTCACTTATAATTCACTGTATCACAATTCCAGTGGGTCAGAAGTTAACATACACTAAGTTGACTGTGCCTTTAAACAGCTTGGAAAATTTGAGAAAATTATGTCATGGCAATAGAAGCTTCTGATAGACTAATTGACATCATTTGAGTCCTTGGGAGCAATTTACAAAACGGCCGAAGGTACCATATTCATCTGTACAAACAATAGTGCGCAAGTATAAACACCATGGGACCACACAGCCGTCATACCGCTCAGGAAGGAAACACGTTCTGTCTCCTAGAGATGGATGTACTTTGGTGTAAAAAGTGCAAAACAATCCCAGAACAGCAGCAAAGGACCTTCTGAAGATGCTGAAGGAAACCGGTACAAAAGTATCTATATCCACAGCAAACATTAGTCCTATATCGACATAACCTGAAAGGCCGCTCAGCAAGGAAGAAGCCAATGCTCGAAAACCGCCAGAAAAAAGCCTGATTGCAACTGCACATGGGGACAAAGATCATACTTTTTGGAGAAATGTCCTCTGGTCTGATAAAACAAAGAGTTTACTGTTTGGCCATAATGACCATTGTTATGTTTGGGAGAAAAAGGGGGAGGATTGCAAGTCGAAGAACACCATCCCAACCGTGAAGCACTGAGGTAGCAGAATCATGTTGTGGGGGTGCTTTGCTGCAGGAGGGACTGGTGCACTTCTCAAAATAGATGGCATCATGAGGCAAGAAGGTTATGTGGATATATTAAAGCAACATCTCAAGACATCAGTGAGGAAGTTAAAGCTTGGTCGCAAATGGGTCTTCCAAATGGACGATGACCCCAAGCAAACTTCCAAAGTTGTGGCAAAATGGCTTAAGGACAACAAAGTCAAGGTATTGGAGTGGTCATCACAAAGCCCTGACCTCAATCCTATAGAACATTTGTGGGCAGAACTGAAAAAGCGTGTACGAGCAAGGAGGCTCAGTTACACCAGCGGAATGGACCAAAATTCACCCAACTTATTGTGGGAAGCTTGTCGAAGGCTACCCGAAACATTTGACTCAAGTTTAGATGGTCTGCCTGTACAAGCACCACCTGGACTGGACACATCCTGACAAAGTATCGTTTTGAGAAGATCAGGTAGTTTTGCGACAAAGAGCCCATGGACATTACATGGCCTTGACCAAAGTCATGTGGAAGACAAAAACAGGCTCTCCGAATATAGATTCCCTTATTCATCCTCGGTGTGGAAGGACCAGTTGATCACTTGGGGCAAGTTCCCAGTCATCCGGACTATCTGCAGCGCCTCTATGCACATTCACACACATATTGCAGCTACAATTTTATTTTGCTGCTGCTCAGCCACTTTACCCCATATTGTATACATATAACTACCTCGTCTATCACCAGTATCACTGATATTCTTCTTGTGCATACTATATATTATTTTGTTATTTCTCTACTGGCATTGACACTTTTTACTTGATATAGTGTGTGTTTACCAAAGATGGTAATGTGAAGAACAACATGACCTGCACAAAAGTCAGATTAGAATATAGGCCAAGGGCTAGCTAGTGTATTTTTACCTGGAGTTTTTCCTTATTGTAGGCTACTACTTTTACCACTTTTAGTCTTGAAATCTATGGTTGTTTACTACACTACTCACTGTTTAGCACATGGCCTCACATGTGAATCCTTAAAGAGATGTGTGGGGCTAAAGCTTAAGAGGGTGTGAACGATGCTGAATGGGTGTAGACAAAGTCCAGTGCAGCAAACTCTCTCCAGAAGTTCAGTGAGGACCTCTGAATGATCCAATGTTGACCTAAATGACTAATGATGATAAATACAATCCACCTGTGTGTAATCAAGTCTCCGTATAAATGCACCTGCACTGTGATAGTCTCAGAGGTCCGTTAAAAGCGCAGAGAGCATCATGAAGAACAAGGAACACACCAGGCAGGTCCAAGATACTGTTGTGAAGAAGTTTAAAGCCGGATTTGGATACAAAAAGATTTCCCAAGCTTTAAACATCCCAAGGAGCACTGTGCAAGCGATAATATTGAAATGGAAGGAGTATCAGACCACTGCAAATCTACCAAGACCTGGCCGTCCCTCTAAACTTTCAGCTCATACAAGGAGAAGAGTGATCAGAGATGCAGCCAAGAGGCCCATGATCGCTCTGGATGAACTGCAGAGATCTACAGCTGAGGTGGGAGACTCTGTCAATAGGACAACAATCAGTCGTATATTGCACAAATCTGGCCTTTATGGAAGAGTGGCAAGAAGAAAGCCATTTCTTAAAGATATCCATAAAAAGTGTTGTTTAAAGTTTGCCACAAGCCACCTGGGAGACACACCAAACATGTGGAAGAAGGTGCTCTGGTCAGATGTTGCCAAAAAGTTCAATTTTGGTTTCAATGCAAAACGTTATGTTTGGCGTAAAAGCAACACAGCTCATCACCCTGAACACACCATACCCACTGTCAAACATGGTGGTGGCAGCATCATGGTTTGGGCCTGCTTTTCTTCAGCAGGGACAGGGAAGATGGTTAAAATTGATGGGATGAATTGATGGGATGATGGGAAGATGGATGGAGCCAAAACATAAAGCAAAATCTACAATGGAATGGTTCAAAAATAAACATATCCAGGTGTTAGAATGGCCAAGTCAAAGTCCAGACCTGAATCCAATCGAGAATCTGTGGAAAGAACTGAAAACTGCTGTTCACAAATGCTCTCCATCCAACCTCACTGACCTAGAGCTGTTTTGCAAGGAGGAATGGGAAAACATTTCAGTCTCTCGATGTGCAAAACTGATAGAGACATACCCCAAGCGACTTACAGCTGTAATCGCAGCAAAAGGTGGCGCTACAAAGTATTAACTTAAGGGGGCTGAATAATTTTGCACGCCCAATTTTTCAGTTTTTGATTTGTTAAAAAAGTTTGAAATATCCAATAAATGTCGTTCCACTTCATGATTGTGTCCCACTTGTTGTTGATTCTTCACAAAAAAATAGTTTTATATCTTTATGTTTGAAGCCTGAAATGTGGCAAAAGGTCGCAAAGTTCAAGGGGGCCGAATACTTTCGTAAGGCACTGTATGTGACACTAGCCACAATAGCAATTAGCCACAATGGTGGAGTTTGCGGTTTGCCTTCAAGCTAAAAGTCCCTAATTGAAAGTGAGTCAAACGTAACAGAGTAAGAAATATATCCTGTTTTATTTGTGAAGTTCGCCAACATTTGTTTCATATGCATTGAATTCATGCTTGAACATGTCATAGTTTCAATTATTCCTATTGATAGGTTTCATTCATGGTTATTTGACGGACATCGTGTGGATGGTTGACGGTAATGCATCCTAGCTGCTGTATTATTTAGACTGTATCATGCTGACGGTATTAATGGTAGGTAGGGAATGCTTCTCCACTCCTTTCTCAGTTAAAAGACACTTTCTCTATAATTGCGTTCCAAGTTGTCACAGAATATGTAAGAACTAAGATACAATGTAATAACATGTAGTTTGCCATAATGTGAAGTGTATTTTGTTGTTTTAACCAAGTTTTAACTTGTTAGCTATACTAGCTCTCATCCCGTTACCCATGTACACTGTTAGCTAGCTTGTTTTCAACAAAGTAAAAATACTATACGATCAAAACAAGAATAATATAAGACTGTTTCATGCTGATGGAATTAATGGAGGTGAGAAAAGCCATAAGTCAACTAGCACTGCGGTGTATTGTCTGTCCCCAAAATATTTTATTTTTTTGCATATGCTCCAGTCATGTCCATAGTTGCCTCGAAAAGGAGTTAAAATCAGAAGGCTACACAAACAAAGTGGAATCAAGACATATTTGGACTAGATAATGCAAAACCATGTTGGAATGTTAATGAATTTAAAATTAAAAGATTTACTTATTTGACAAACAGAAAAACTGTTTATATCCCACTGTGGATCTATTAGACTGCATATTGCATGATTATAATTGCAGGCTTATATGCACCACGCTGCCTTGCCTCTGAATTGTGAACACATGAATTGGGGTAACACCCGCAGAACATAGCTAATTTCCCCCCAAAATCAGCCACCCCCTAACTTCAGACAAAATCACCGAGCTCAACATTTAAATGGACTGGAAAATAACGGTAAAAGTTCTGCGACTTATTGCAATTCATGTAAGTTTTCAATAGAGTTTTCAAAAAAGTAACATGCATTTTGCAGGACACGCTGTATATCGTAAAATTCGACTGCGCGACAGACCACACATCATTTAACATCAACTTTTTACCTCTGAAATATAGCTAACGGATTTGCTAATGTTGCTAGCTTGGTTGCTAAATGTTCATATAGTAAGCAAAAAGGAAATAAATTGTAAGCGTTAGATAATACATATCACGAAAACAACTGAATGTTGTCAAGCATTACCGTATCAAAATTGGAGTCCTCTGACCTGGGCGTTTTGCACAATCTGCAAAAAAGTATTTGGAATTTTGAACCATTAACTTTAACCTCTTGAAACTCCCCATCCCGGATCCGGGATTGTGACTAAGCCTCAGGCTCATTAGCATAACGCAACGTTAACGATTTCTGAAAATCGCAAATAAAATTAAAATAATGCGTTTGCTCTCAAGCTTAGCCTTTTCTTAACAACACTGTCATCTCAGATTTTCAAAATATGCTTTTGAACCATAGAAATTGACTAATTTGTGTAAGAGTAAAGCTAGCATAGCATTTTGTGTAGCATGTAGCACGCAACATTTTCACAAAAGCCAGATAACCAAATAAATAAAATAATTTACCTTTGAAGAGCTTCTGATGTTTTCAATGAGGAGACTCCCAGCCACATACCAGATGCGCAGTGTTTCCTGAAAGCGTCTGTGTGTAGGAGAAATCGTTCCGTTTTCTACATTGCGCCTGGCTACCGAAACGAACCGAAATATGCAGTCACCTACAACGTGAAACTTTTTCCGGATTAACTACATAATATCGACCGAAACATGGCAAACGTTGTTTGGAATCAATCCTCAAGGTGTTTTTTCACATATCTCTTCATTGACATGCAGTTCGTGGAAGCTTGCTTCTCTCTCTTTTCTCCCATGGAAAAATACTGGCAGGTGACTTTTGCGCACCAATTTCGGCGCAGGACACCGGGCGGACACGTGGTAAATGTGGTCTCTTATGGTCAATCTTCCAATGATCTGCCTACAAATACGTCACAATGCTGCAGACACCTTGGGGAAACGACAGAAAGGGCAGACTCATTCCTCTTGCGTTCACAGCCATATAAGGAGATCATGAAAGACAGAGCCTCAAAAATCCTTGTCATTTCCTGGATGCCAAGTCATCTTGGTTTTGCCTGAAGCTCACGTTAAAGGGCACGCACAGAGAAGATATTTGTATTTCTGGACACGTCAGAGTGTTTTCTTTCGAACAGTAGCAATTATATGCATAGTCGAGCATCTTTTTGTGACAAAATATCTTGTTTAAAACGGGAACGTTTTTCTTCCAAAAATGAAATAGCGCCACCATAGGTGTAAGAGGTTAAACATAGCCTACGGTGATAGGTGTCAATCTTACAACAGCTACAAAGAGGCAGTACTGAGTCAAATGTTACATCAATATTAAACTTATTGGTACACTAATTTTCATACAGATATAAAAAAAAGTGGGTACACTTTCAGTTATTGTGAAAATGTTCACCTTTCAATGCCGTAGCTCTGAAATGTAAAATGTTTATACATATTCAGATTGAGTTAATCTTTCTAAAAATGTGTATAGTTTGCCAAGTTATTTAGCGACGTGTTTACCACCACTGCATGGAGAATGTCAAGACGAAGCAGTGGAGCGAGGTGGACATGTACCATGCCACGGAGGACGGCAGGTCATGGGATGGCTATCTGCCAGGCTACCAAGGTTATGCATCTTTTGTTTTTAGGAGATTACCACGTGTATGTGAATTGTATCTGCTAGTAACAGTTATTTTCTACCAAGGTGCATGGTGTACCTCGTCAGACCCTGGTGGACTGGCTGAGCGGCCGGGTGACCCATGGTTGTCACAGTGGACCACCCAGATTGCTTGCACCAGAGGATGAAAATTCTCTGGTGCAGTACTGCGTCAGCCATGGGTTCCCCTTCACCAGACAGAGGCTGATGAAATACAAAATACACAGGTAGTTGGTGTTCTACGTGTTTATGTATGTAGAATGCTGGACTGACTGTTCTCAATGTGTGTGATGTAAAAGTTCAAACAAGTGCCATTAATACAGGTAACGAGTGGAGGACAGAGGAGCCTCTTAAAGAAGAAGTTACAGGTCTGTGAGAGCCAGAAATCTTGCTTGTTTGTAGGTGACCAAATACTTATTTGCCACCATAATTTGCAAATAAATTAATTAAAATTCCTACAATGTGATTTTCTTTTCTAATTTTGTCTGTCATAGTTGAAGTGTACCTTTGATGAAAATTACAGGCCTCTCATATTTTTAAGTGGGATAACTTGCACAATTGGTGGCTGACTAAATACTTTTTTGCCCCACTGTATATCAATTACTATTGTTGCTGTAGTACTTCTACATTTTCCAGAACCAATCAATTTAATGTTTTTCCCCTCCAAATTAAAGAATACACCACCTGCTGTGCTCACTGCGGTGAGCGTGATCCACCTACAAACACCCCGCAAGAGTGTAAGTCCGAGGTTCCATGGGTGTGCTGTGACTTCTGCCAGTACTGGTTCCACTACAGGTGTGTGCTGTGGGATCTAGAGGTGGAGCTGGATTTTTGTGACAATAAAGGGATGGAGGTCAAGATGTAATTGTTTGTTTTCATATGAAATGTCTGTTTAAAAAATACATGTCTAAAATAATATATTTATTCAACCCATCTTGTGTATTTCTTCCTTTACTTTCCAAGTGCATCTCTGCAACAAACTCCAACCGAGGTTTAATTGTTTGTCAATGCACGACTGAAGTTGTATTTATTTTAAACTCGTGTTTATTTTAGTATTAAACTTATCTACTTTCTGAAACCAAGATTAATATGTAAAACAAATGAGACATTATTTTGTAACAACACAATATGTTGTGTTGTAAGCAATATGTTGGTGAAGAACCATTTAAGAGTCCAGAGGAGGGCGCACTGGGCTACGCAATTAATTCAAAGTTGACAATGCAAGCCGGAAAGCTAGCCAACTATCTAATAAACACTTCGGATACGAGGTTGGTTTATCATTTTTTAACAAAATTAAACAGATATCTTGTAATTGAGCAAAATAGTAAGGTGGCCGATAACTGGGGACCGTATGCCGATAATACGGGACGTATTTTTTATTTATTTTTGCTAAGGCTTTTATCAAAAAGCTGTTATGAGTATTTCCACTGAAATGTCAAACATGTTCATTTCTGACCCATAAGCTAATATTTTTACGATATCAATAATCACAAAACATTGATGGCTTGATCACAAGATGACACTTGATGGTAATAATTCTTAAACGCTGTTGAATATGACGACGTTCGCATGGAACCCCGTATTTATGTAGTTTACAGAAATATGAACATCTTATTGCTGGACTTTTCACTGTTGGAAATCACCTACCAAGTCAGTCTATTGTGCGTAATCAAAGTTATATTGACTACGTCCGTTCTAACTCAGTAATTAATGTCTTTTAATCGAAATGACGGATTGCCTCATCAGCTTGTCGTCCCCTAATGCCATAGTTTGTACATCTTAAATGTCATTCGAAACCACATGCTTAAGCAAGTCAGCCATGTTTTTTAAGTCCGTAAATGTGGCTGAATGAACTGTTTTGATGCTAGACAAAGCTGATGGCCAGATGGAGCAGTGCTAAGATTTTGGGACAGCTTTATGTAGGCACCGTTTGCACTATAATGGTGACAATTCATGTGTGGTTTAGTGTAGTGGCATTGCTGGCATGCATCCCACTTTGTTGTTGTTGCCCCACCAATATGTATATGCTGAAATCGCCACTGGTAAATTTGACAGCTAGCAAGAAATGAGTTATAACTTAAATAGTTTGAAATGTTGGTAAAGCCTTTCTTACTAGCCTGGGCAGCCGGTATGTGTACTTTCTTACCTGTGTCGTTACGGTGACAGCTGCAATTGAGTGTGCAAGAGTTACGAGTTGAAGTTCATTTTCCTCTTGCGTATCACTGGAATAGAACCGCAGCATTTTGGCTGTTGAGCTTGGCGCAAATAGTTCCATGTGCTGCGTTGACAGGGCCTTGACAACGTAATGGTTGCACAGTACAATGCGGCAGCACTTGCTGGCATGAAAAGCCATCGCATAAATTAAATGTAGCTGTGGAAATCGATGTTTATCGACTTAAAAGTATCAAAGGAAGACACTTCGCATCCAATAGTGATGTCAGATAATCGCATAACGTCTTCAGGGTCACTGCAGCCATATTCGAGGGGGAGTGGGTAGCTTCAGCCAATCATCTGAAACCTCGATTTTCTTGCCGTCTGGTAAGTGTAGTTTTACCATAGACAGGTTTCCTTCCATTGATATTGTTTATTCCACAAAAGCAACTAGCCAAAAACAAGCAACATTGCGACATGTGAACAGTGGGTAATGGAAACGGCAACTATAGGAGAACTCTTCTAAAGATCTACAAAATCTTTATCCGTTCTACAGAGGTGGATTTTTCTTTTGTCTAACTTTCTTTCCTGCTACAAATTATGATGGAAAGTTTTTTTTTTTTTTAAGAAATTATATTTGCCCAAAAATGTTGAAGGTATGCAGGGCATGTTAGGTCATTACATAGCTTAACTATAATGCTACTGCTACATCTGGCTATCAGCCTTGTCTAGCATCAAAACAGTTCATTCAGCCACATTTACTGACTTAAAAAATGTGGTTTCTAATGACATTTAAGATGTACAAACTATGGCATTAGGGGACGACAAGCTGATGAGGCAATCCGTCATTTCGTGGGAATTTACCAGTTGTGAAGTCCTAAATACCAGATGGATGCATTCAGATGCTTTGAACTCGTTGAGAAACGCTGATTGGCTAATGACCAACAAGCTATGGAAACCATAAACTAAAGTACAGCTATCATGCCTTTAGACTAATTATAGTGATTAATTAATTATAGACAAATTATTGTTGCATTTAACTGCCGAAAATGATGTTACCGAGATAATTTCCTTAGTAGGTGGTGTCAGAGGTCAGCATGTGGGAGCTCATGCTGTGTTCACATGCTATCGGAGTTATTGGAAGTTCCTAGTTCCGACTGGGAAGTTTGACTTGGAACGACCCTCCAAATCAGAATTACAAGTGGGAAACTCTGAGGAAATGTTGTTGCCCACCAAGGCACCTGCAAGTCCCCAGACATTTCTGGGGGGAAGGGCCCTAGCCCTCACCCTCCGATCCAAAAGGTCCCAGACATGCTCAATGGGATTGAGATCCGGGCTCTTTGCTGGCCATGGCAGAACACTAACATTCCTGTCATGCAGGAAATCACGCACAGAACGAGCAGTATGGCCGGTGGCATTGTCATGCTGGAAGGTCATGTCAGGATGAGCCTGCAGGAAGGGTACCACATGAGGGAGGAGGATGTCTTCCCTGTAACGCACAGCGTTGAGATTGCCTGCAACGACAACAAGCTCAGTCCAATGATGCTGTGACACACCATCCCAGACCATGATGGAGCCATTACCATGTCGATCAACGCTTGAATAGAAACCTAGTTCACACCCCCGATTTTGAATTCGCTACAGTCCCATTAGTTTTCTTTGTAGCCTCTTTTGAATATTGCGCACATTTGTACGGAATGGGGTGAGTTTACGTTAACGTTAGTTAGCGAGACAGCCAGCTAACGTTAGCTAGCTAACAGTACACTTGAAATTAAAATACTTTGTCAAAATTAGAGTGGAGTCTTTTGTTAAGACATGTAGCTAGTTAGCTAGCTAAACAATGGACCATAATCATAATAATATCTCATGACGTTACTACCCTGAGTGAATATGCAGGCAGCAAACCAAGCAGGTTCTATGGCTATAACTAGTCAAGTAAATGTGTCTGAGATACGAAGAATAAGCTCATACACATACCGTTAGCTCGCGACCTAGCCAGCTAATGTTAGCGAGCTAACAGTACACTTGTAATGAAACCACTTCTGGTCAAAATTAGAAACGTGTAATATCTGAATCTTACCAGTAGTATACATCATAATTGGACGTGTCTCCTGTCTGATGCCATGCAGGGTTGCCTTAGTTTGACGATGTAATCCAGATGTAATCTGGTATTTTCTCCATCTCCTTAGCTATAATACTCGAATTCCACTGATTTCAAAACTCGGTCCTCCAGAAAGTGGAGAGCATTCACATAACGTTAGCTAGCGAGTCAGCCAGCCAACTGTACACTTTAACTCAACATTAGGTTCATGCAGTTTTACTACGCAATAAAAAAAAGTTAAAGCCGCGTTCGACTCGATTACGTAAACATAATCACCAGCTCCAATAGACAGACGTGTGCTTGGTGGTAGTCCAATCCAAACTCATCTCTCGGCATGTCCAGCCCACTCATTATCTCAGGCAATCATGGCTAGCTGGAAGGTTGCTCACTTTTTCTGTGGCTTAACCAATTAGGCTCGTAATTTAACAATTGTATTTACAGATGGCATACAAGTTTGAAATTAAGGCACACGAAAGGTCACATGTTCGAGAAGGCATTTCTGCCCCCCAAAAAACGCATATTGATTAAAAAAATATTTTTTACGTTCAAACGGTGCTCCTGTGAAGTCCTGACTTGCGACATATGCCTAGTTTCCTGAATCGGGTCACAAATAATGTTTCATTGCAGGAGAAGGATTGTCCTGTCTTTCAAGAATGCCTGAATTGCTTCGACTTGCTTTCTGGTTGTTTCACCATCCAATTATTTCAGATTTGCTATGGATAATGTAAACACTTCAACCACTTAATTTTTATTCAACACTAGGTTTTTGCAAAAAAGTTTTTTTTTCTATAGGTGTGACGTCCAGCTGTTTTTATCGACACAAGACAGTTCAATGGAAACACACCGTAGCAGGCAATTGTCACATCTTTTGTCTAAGCAAACTTGTGTAATGTCCACAAGAAATCACTGGATTTTTAAATTTAACTAGGCAAGTTAGTTAAGACACATTCTTATTTACAATGATGGGCTACGGGGAACAGTGGGTTAACTGCCTTGTTCAGGGGCAGAACAACAGATATTTACATTGTCAGCTTGCAGATTCATTCCAGCAACCTTTCGGTTACTGGCACAACGCTCTAACCACTAGGCTACCTAAGTTAATGGAAACATAGCTAGTGACATTAGAATAACATAGAATAACATACAAGTCAGTACAAACATCATGAAGTCTGATTTGAGAGCATTTGTGTAATTCATTGGTAGCCTACATGGAAATGACAAGAGGAGCCTTCAAAAACGATTTGAGACAATAATTGACTGTGAATTGAAAGCATTTGGGATGGGCAGTCTGGAAGTCAAGATAATCTAACAATGGTGCTGGAAAAATGTAACTGAGGTACTTACTTTTTTATGAATTGTGACAACAAGCCCTAACAAACAAGGACAACACTTGTTCTATCATGCTGCTACTGTTCAGGGCTACATGTTTTTGCTGAGTCTTTCTGTAGATTCAGTGATGTAAAATAAATATACAAGGGGTAGGCATAGGGCAGGGAAATCACCCTTTGGTAACATACTGTTTTGTGTTTGAACCTCCATGGGGGGAATGGGTCTTTTTGAAGAAGTTGTAAAAAAATAAAAAAATAAAACTATCACCACCACCTACTATATCTCAGTGAGTACCTTTAGCCACCCCTCTCCATATCAACTGTAATTCAAAATCAGCTGACCAATCAGGGTTTTGTATTTGATTTGACAATTTAAAATACATAAAAATGTTACACCAGGCAACATATACAAATATTACTGTCCACAAAAATGTCAGAAGACTTGTTTCCTCTTGACTTATTATGGTCAAGAAGTCATTGTGGTCCTCTTGTAGCCTATTATGTAAACAATAATTAAGTTTAACGATGACCCGTGCTGATGTTTGTGTCACTTAAATCTCCATTAAACAACTAGAGAAATACTATACAAAGATACACTCCTAGTGGGTGAAGCAGGAACACTAATGCATTAATTACTCACATTCCTCCAAATCCTAACCTCACTCACTGTGGTTACAAATGCTAAATAATATATTATGTTTCAAATGCTGTAAACTTTGTCTACTTCTTTCATGTTATAATGTAAATGTGTCCTCAGTTCATCCAATAATGCTCTACCTATAGATGTATATTTTCACTTATTGGCCTAATTTATCAGTGGCAAAGTCCCAAAAGGTTGTAAAGAATACACAGCTATAGAATCTGCTACAAACTAGCCTCAGGAGGTTGTCAACGATTCATGAATGTAGACCGATGACGCTGCTAAAGGAGTTGTACTGTGATTTTGGAGTTTGACTGTATTTGGTGAAATTCTTCTCACCAATACACTACCACTCACTTGCTACAGCTAATGGCAAATTTCCACCTGAGACTCATCACGTTGTTTTACCAAAAAGGCTTAGACTTTGTGTTTTCACCTCCACTGCACGGCACCTGTGTCTCACAGTGGACCTGCTCTGATTTGAGACCAAGGCCAGGCCACTGGTAATTTACATAGCAAGGTTGCTAGGGTTTGAGTTAATAGGTAACACAACAAAATATGTATTCCTCTCACGCCTCAATTTCAATACTTTCTATTCATATAAACAATTAAAATATGTAAGGGGAATGTAAATTATATTCTCGAAAAAGAATGAGATTAAAATGTAGGGTACGTGCTCAAATGCACATAGAGGAGCAGCCCACACAAAGTATACATCCCATGTATATAGCACAAAACAATGTCTACCGCCCTTTATTGTCTAGGACACATCTTCAGTGGAGATTCACAATTAAATAGAAACGGTTATTATTTGATTCGTACACATTATCTATTGTTGAAGCATTGACACTATGTGTGTCAGTAACACTGCACCTCTATCTTTTGTGAGAATGGTGTCATCTAGTTGAAACTTCTGGTATTGCATACAACATGGTCAGGTTTTCAGTGTAGTAGATGGCATTTAGTCTGGCTGACACAACTCCTAGTCTTCCTGAATTCATAGTCTGGAAAGGCTCTTTAATATTGTCGGCATGATGTCTCGTTAGTGAAGGGGGCTCCGCTTTTAATGGTTGATTAGCCTCTGTGTCTTTCTCACTCAAACACCCACACACAGGGTCTGAGTGCTGCCCCCTTCCATTACAACTGTTGGATTTTCAAATTCAAAGAAAAAGAGGTTGCAACCGCCAGAAGAAAAAAAAAACATGTGACAGAACCAATCAAAGCTCGATCAATTTCTGGGCGGATATTGCATTAACAAACTGAGTCTTGTCCAGACTGTACACACATTGTAATGCCAAAGACACACCAGAATGACGATGAGTGTTCCTAAGGGGTCTTTCTCAGTCCGGTCTTAAATCTGCTTGAAAATCAAGGTTTGAATCCGTTTAGTTCTTAAACGGAAGTTGTAGTTCCATAAAAAAGCAAGTGGCTGGAAGAAGGAACCACATGGACTCCACATGGAAGAACAGAGAATTTATAGATGTCCATGTTTTGCCCAAGAACATATTTGCTGTAAGTAGGCCTCAACTAGACTCCTTTTTATATAGAAATGTAGTGTTTCTTGGAATAAAATATTAAAACTATGCTACTTGCAGTGGCTTGCAAAAGCATTCACCCCCTTGGCATTTTTCCTATTTTGTTGCCTTACAATCAGGAATTAAAATGGATTTTTGGGGGGGTTTGTATCATTTGAGTTACACAATATGCCTGAGCGTGCATAACTATTCACTCCCCCCCCCAAGTCAATACTTTGTAGAGCCACATTTTGCAGCAATTACAGCTGCATGTCTCTTGGGGTATGTCTCTATAAGCTTGGCACATCTAGCCACTGGCATTTTTGCCCATTCTTCAAGGCAAACCTGCTCCAGCTCCTTCAAGTTGGATGGGTTCCACTAGTGTACAGAAATCTTTAAGTCATACCACAGATTCTCAATTGGGTTGAGATCTGGGCTTTGACTTGGCCATTCCAATACATTTAAATGTTTCCCCTTAAACCACTTGAGTGTTGCTTTAGCAGTATGCTTCGGGTCATTGTTCTGCTGGAAGGTGAACCTCTGTCCCAGTCTCAAATCTCTGGAAGACAAACAGGTTTCCCTCAAGATTTTCCCTGTATTTAGTGGCATCCTTCAATTCTGATCAGTTTCCCAGTTCCTGCCGATTTAAAAAAACAACAACATCCCCACAGAATGATGCTGCCACCACAATGGGTAGGGGGTGATGTGTTGGGTTTGCGCCATACATAGCGTTTTCCTTGATGGCCAAAAGCTCAATTTTAGTCTCATCTGACCAGAGTACCTTCTTCAATATGTTTTTGGGAGCCTCCCACAATGTCTTTTGACAAACACCAAATGTGTTTGCTTATTGTCTTCTTTAAGCAATGGCTTTTTTTCTGTCCACTCTTCCGTAAAGCCCAGCTCTGTGGAGTGTGGAGCTCCTTCAGTCTTATCTTTGGTCTCTTTGTTGCCTCTCTGATTAATGCCCTCCTATGTTCTGTGAGTTTTGGTGGGCAGCCCTCTCTTGGAAGTTTTGTTGGGGTGCTATATTATTTCCATTATTTAATAATGGATTTAATGGTGCGCCGTGGGGTGTTCAAAGTTAATGATTTTTTATAACACAACCCTGATCTGTACTTCTCCACAACTTTGTCCCTGACCTGTTTGTAGAGCTCCTTGGTCTTCATAGTGCAGTTGCTTGGTGGTGCCCTTTGCTTAGTTGTGTGGGGCCTTTCAGAATATGTGTATATATACTGAGATCATGTGACACTTAGATTGCACACAGGTGGACTTTATTTAACTAATTATGTGACTGCTGAAGGTAATTGGTTGCACCAGATCTTATTTAGGGGCTTATTTAAGAGCAGGTATTCCTAATGTTTTGTACACTCAGTGTATATGCCCAAATAATAGATGATCCATCTTTTTGGGGGACCTAGAACGCAGACTGGCTGGGATGGGTTGTTATCCAATTCTAATGGGAGGAGACGTTAATCAGGTTCTTGATCCCATTCTGAACCGCAGTAGCTCATGTTCCTCCCGCCAACGTAGGTCAGTTGGGGTATTAGCCTCTGTAAGGCCCTAGGTTTGGTTGATCTGTGGAGAATGTTCAGTCCTACAACAAAAGACTATACATTTTTCTCCTCCCCAACATCATGTTTATTCTAGTATTGACTATTTCTTCATTTCTGTCCATCTCCTCTCCTCCAGCCTCTCTTGCACAATTGGGAATATTCTGGTATCTGATCATGCTGATATGAATCTTTGCTTTGTACCCTTAATTAAATCAAGTAAATCGCATGGGTGGAGGCTTAAGGCTTAGTTCTAGTATCTTTTGGATGTTGACTGCAGGTTTTCTTAAAGCTCAAATTGACTTGAAAAATACATTAATCTGCCCTCCGCCCATCACCTGGGGAGACGTGGGAGGTTCTAAAGGCTTTCCTTAGGGGCCACATAATCCAGCATGCCTCACACAAAAAGGAGAGTGCTACCAAAGAACTGGAATACAGATACATGTGGCATAATCAGGTTTCAGACAGAATATGTCCAGCATTAATCTTAGGCAACTGACACAGTTGAAATACGAATTCAATACCCTCCTCACTCAAAGTGGAATTCTTTCTATTCAGGGCCAGGCAGAAATATTTTGAAGAGGGTATAAAGCAGGGAAATTACTATTGAATTACATCAAACATAAGTAATTGCTTAACCCTATACAGTTGAAGTCGGAAGTTTACATAAACCTTAGCCAAATACATTGAAACTCAGTTTTTCATAATTCCTGACATTTAATCCTAGTAAAAATGCCATGTCTTAGGTCAGTTAGGATCACCAATTTATTTTAAGAATGTGAAATGTCAGAATAATATTAGAGAGAATTGTTTATTTCAGCTTTTATTTCTTTCATCACATTCCCATTGGGTCAGAAGTTTACATACACTCAGTAATTGGTACCATTGCCTTTAAATTGTTTAACTTGTGTCAAACATTTTGGGTAGCCTTCCACAAGCTTCCCACAATAAGTTGGGTGAATTTTGGCCCATTCCTCCTGACAGAGCTGGTGTAACTGAGTCAGGTTTGTCTGACTACCTGCTCACACATGCTTTTTCAGTTGTGCCTAAAAAATGTCTATAGGATTGAGGTCAGGGCTTTGAGATGGACACTCCAAAACCTTGACTTTGATGTCCTGAAGCAATTTTGCCACAAATTTGGAAGTATGCTTGGGGTCATTGTCCATTTGGAAGACCCATTTGCAACCAAGCTTTACCTTTGTGACTGATGTCTTGAGATGTTGCTTCAATTAATCCACATAATTGTCCTTCCTCATGTGGCCATCTATTTTGTGAAGTGTACCAGTCCCTCCTGCAGCGAAGCACACCCACACAGTTGTGATGGAGTTTTTTGGCTTGCAATCCTCTCCCTTTTTCCTCCAAACATAACAATGGTCATTATGGCCAAACAGTTCTATTTTTGTTTCATCAGACCAGAGGACATTTCTCCAAAAAGTATGATCTTTGTCCCCATGTGCAGTTGCAATCTGTGGTCTGGCTTTTTATGGTGCTTTTGGAGCAGTGGCTTCTTCCATGCTGAGCAGCCTTTTAGGTTATGTCAATATAGGACTCGTTTGACTGTGGATACACAGTGGGGCAAAAAAGTATTTAGTCAGCCACCAATTGCGCAAGTTCTCCCACTTAAAAAGATGAGAGAGGCCTAATTTATCATAGGTACACTTCAACTATGACAGACAAAATGAGAACAAAAAAATCCAGAAAATCACATTGTAGGATTTTTAATGGATTTATTTGCAAATTATGATGGAAAATAAGTATTTGGTCACCTACAAACAAGCAAGATTTCTGGCTCTCACAGACCTGTAACTTCTTCTATAAGAGGCTCCTCTGTCCTCTACTCGTTACCTGTATTAATGGCACCTGTTTGAACTTGTTATCAGCATAAAAGACACCTGTCTACAACCTCAAACAGTCTCACTCCAAACTCCACTATGGCCAAGACCAAATAGCTGTCAAAGGACACCAGAAACAATATTGTAGACCTGCACCAGGCTGGGAAGATGAATCTACAATAGGTAAGCAACTTGGTTTGAAGAAATCAACTGTGGGAGCAATTATTAGGAAATGGAAGACATACAAGACCACTGATAATCTCCCTCGATCTGGGGCTCCACGCAAGATCAAAATGATCACAAGAACGGTGAGCAAAAATCCCAGAGCCACACGGGGGGACCTAGTGAATGACCTGCAGAGAGCTGGCACCAAAGTAACAAAGCCTACCATCAGTAACTACGCCCCCAGGGACTCAAATCCTGCAGTGCCAGATGTGTCCCCCTGCTTAAGCCAGTACATGTCCAGGCCCGTATGAAGTTTGCTAGAAAGCATTTGGATGATCCAGAAGAAGATTGGGAGAATGTCATATGGTCAGATGAAACCAAAATATAACTTTTTGGTAAAAACTCAACTCATTGTGTTTGGAGGACAAATAATGCTGAGTTGCATCCAAAGAACACCATACCTACTGTGAAGCATGGGGGTGGAAACATCATGCTTTGGGGCTGTTTTTCTGCAAAAGGACCAGGACGACTGATCCGTGTAAAGGAAAGAATGAATGGGGCCATGCATCGTGAGATTTTGAGTGAAAACCTCCTTCCATCAGCAAGGGCATTGAAGATGAAACGTGGCTGGGTCTTTCAGCATGACAATCATCCCAAACACACCACCCAGGCAACGGAGTGGCTTCGTGAGAAGCATTTCAAGGTCCTGGAGTGGCCGATCCAGTCTCCAGATCTCAACCCCATAGAACATCTTTGGAGGGAGTTGAAAGTCCGTGTTGCCCAGCAACAGCCCCAAAACATCACTACTCTAGAGGAGATCTGCATGGAGGAATGGGCCAAAACACCAGCAACAGTGTGTGAAAACCTTGTGAAGACTTACAGAAAACGTTTGACCTCTGTCATTGCCAACAAAGGGTATATAACAAAGTATTGAGATAAACTTTTGTTATTGACCAAATACTTATTTTCCACCATTATTTGCAAATAAATTCATTAAAAATCCCAGAATGTGCTTTTCTGGATTTTCTTTTCTCATTTTGTCTGCCATAGTTGAAGTGTACCTATGATGAAACTTACAGGCCTCTCTCATCTTTTTAAGTGGGAGAACTTGCACAATTGGTGGCTGACTAAATAATTTTTTGCCCCACTGTAGATACTTTTGTACCTGTTTCCTCCAGCATCTTCACAAGGTCGTTTGCTGTTGTTCTGCGATTGATTTTCACTTTTCGCACCAAAGTACATTCATCTCTAGGCGACAGAACACGTCTCCTTCCTGAGTGATATGACGGCTTTGTGGTCCCATGGTGTTTATATTTGCATACTATTGTTTGTACAGATGAACGTGTTACCTTCAAGCATATGGAAATTGCTCTCAAGGATGAACCAGACCTGTGGAGGTCTACAATTTTTTTCTGAGGTCTTTTTTCTTTTGATTTCTTTAGATTTTCCCATAATGTCAAGCAGAGAGGCACTGAGTTTGAAGGTAGGTCTTGAAATACATCCACAGGTACAGCTCCAATTGACTCAAATGGCATCAAATAGCCTAACAGAAGCTTCTAATGCCATGACATAATTTTCTGGAATTGTCCAAGCTGTTTAAAGGCACAGTCAACTTAGTGTATGTAAACATTGACCCACTGGAATTGTGATACAGTGAAATGATCTGTCTGTAAAAAGTTGTTGGAAAAATTACTTGTGTCATGCACAAAGTAGATGTCCTAACAGACTTGCTAAAACTACAGTTTGTTAACAAGGAATTTGTGGAGTGGTTGAAAATGAGTTTTAATGACTCCAACCTAAGTGTTTGTAAACTTCTGACTTCATCTGTACCTGCAGCTAGGGATCAGGCTGTTCACTGCTGAGCAGAACAACAGATATCAATAAAACATAGGACTTTCATGTTGGTCTGTATCGCTCCGGGTTTAATGCACAGCCCAGGGGAAATTAATATTTTTTAGCAAGTAAAATCTCCCTACTCTGTCCAGTGAGTGTCTCAGCTGGCTTGTAGGGCTTTCATGCCTTAGCTGGCTCGAGAGGTTTGCTTGCCCCTGTTGGGTCGGCAGACTCCCATCCCACGTCATGCATCAGCCGGCTCGTCGGGCTCCTACGCCTCAGCCAGCTCAATGGGCTCCCATCCCACATTATGCCTCAGCCGGCCTATCACGCTCCCACACCTCAGCCGGCTCGCCAGGCTCCCACGCCTCTGCCGGCTCATCTGGCTTCTACGCCCCAGCCGGCTTGTCTAGCGCCCATGCCTCGGCCGGCCCATCAGGCTCACCCAGGTGGGACACCGGGTAGCGCCTCTAGGGGAGATACTGTCACGCCTGCTCCTGCTCTCCCTCTCTGGCACTGGAGGGTGCCAGGCTGCCTTTCATTACGCACACCTGTCACCATCATTACGCACATCAGCGCTCATTGGACTCACCTGGATTCCTTCACGTTTTGATTGCCTTCCCTATATCTGTCTGTTTCCTCTCTGTGTCACCACTATTGTAGTGTCCGTTTCCCCTGTCCAGACGCTGTCCGTATTCTGTTCCTGTCCATGGTTATAAAATGTTCACTCCCGGTACCGTCTTCTCATCTCCAGCATCGATACTTACAGAAACGAGTCACATATGCTGCATTTTTATCCTTTTTTAATCTAAGCTCCAGTTTGTGGTGGAAACCTACATTGTGTATTTTTTATATATGTTTTATTCCACCTTTATTTGACCAGGGAGGACTGCCATTGTCTCTCACCCTCTTACTGAAAAAGAGACAGTCGCGGTTGATATATTATTGATTTATATATTTTAAAAACAGGATTATTTATCAAAAAAAAAACATTTGACATGTTTCTGTGGACATTACGGATACTATTTGGAATTTTCATCTGCAATTTCGTGACCGCTCGTGCCTGTGGATTTCTGAACATAATGCACCAAACAAATGGAGTTATTTTGGATATAAAAAATAATCTTTATGGATCAAAAGGAACATTTATTGTGTAACTGGGAGTCTCGTGAGTGAAAACATCCGAAGATCATCAAAGGTAAGCGATTTAATTTGCTTTTCTGATTTTCGGCACCAAGCTACTTTGATGCTAGGTGTTCATAATGTTTTGTCTAGTGAACGATAAACTTAAACAAACGTTTGGATTGCTTTCGCTGTAAAATATTTTCAAAATCTAACACGACAGGTAGATTAATTAACAAAAAGCTAAGCTGTGTTTTGCTATATTGAACTTGTGATTTCATGAATATAGATATACAGTGCCTTGCGAAAGTATTCAGCCCCCTTGAACTTTGCAACCTTTTGCCACATTTCAGGCTTCAAACATAAAGATATAAAACTGTATTTTTTGTGTGAAGAATCAACAACAAGTGGGACACAATCATGAAGTGGAATGACATTTATTGGATATTTCAAACTTTTTTAACAAATCAAAAACTGAAAAATTGGGCGTGCAAAATTATTCAGCCCCCTTAAGTTAATACTTTGTAGCGCCACCTTTTGCTGCGATTACAGCTGTAAGTCGCTTGGGGTATGTCTCTATCAGTTTTGAACATCGAGAGACTGAAATTTTTTCCCATTCCTCCTTGCAAAACAGCTCGAGCTCAGTGACGTTGGATGGAGAGCATTTGTGAACAGCAGTTTTCAGTTCTTTCCACAGATTCTCGATTGGATTCAGGTCTAGACTTTGACTTGGCCGCAATGTTAGAATTGCGTCAATTCGAATCTGGTATCAGGATAAATATGACAATGAGTCACCGATTGTATACTATGTATTTTTTATTAGCTAAGCAATAAGTGGCAAATGCAACTTTCGTATATATACGGGCTCACTGTAATACCACGCAGGGCAGAACAGAGAACTGACAAGACGTATGTAAAACAGTATTATTTATACTGTGATAGGCCAACAGACTGGTTGGAAGTGTCTATCACAGTAGAGACTGGGCGTGGTTTAAACTTGTCCCGCCTATTGCAGGAGCTCAGGCGGTTCCCCGCCTCTTGGCGCTTCTGTTGATAGATGTAACTTGCTTGTGAAGAACATCCAGGTTCTCATGCTCCATACCGTTATCTCGCACCTGGCTCCTGTTATCTAGCAAAAGACCGCTTGTTCTCGCAACACCCCACCCCCCAACTAATTTGAACAGTTCCTGTCTTCATGCTTCTCTATATTTTTCCATCATGAGAAAGTCCCATGGCCCTGATACTTTTAACAATGTTTCAAGTCAGCTATGTTGCATAACACATACATACATCCACACAAGCCAACGGCAGATAATATTCAATCATATATATGGTAATGGGCTATAGTGCATAACGCAGAAACCTCATAGCAATGAGAGAGTGAGAGAGATTTTTTTTAATGAGATAAACACTCTAATCGAAAAGAAAATTCCAGACAAGAAGTGATGAACAACAACTCAATTAATTCAGAATAGAAAAAAAGTAACTTTGCACCTCCAATTAAGAAGTTTTGACTCTAGCTAGCTACACAACAAAGACCTAGCCTGCAGACTAACAAGCTAGCCAGAAGAAACGAGCTAGAACAAACCTAACAAGGGGAGTTAATACAACTACATCAAATGACCAAACTGAGTGAGTAAACCAAAAAGGAGAACGAACTAATTTTAAACATATCTTCTGTTTTTTTGTGTGAAGATTTGTCCCTCTTTTTGCTGGTTTTTGAACTAAATTAGTGCTAGCTAGCAACCGCAGCAGACAAACAAATTGGTTGCTATGGCAACGGAGCAGCAGAACAGAGCAGCAGCAGCAGCAGTAGCAGAGCTACTCCCCCTCAGCACTGAATCCCTTCTCTACCCTCCAGAAGCAAAAAGTGACACAACGAGGAAAGCTTTTAAACAGACACTACTATAGGGGAGGCCAGAAACCATTTTTGCAGACCTCTACAAAAACAGTGATGTGAGCAATCACATCTTCCTCACTGACCAGCCAAATGCATGGCACTCAGCAGTCTGCTCTCACTACCCATCCATAAAGAAAGAGGGAATCTGTAATGGGTGGAAGCTGAAAATCAAAGAGACAGACGACCCTGACAGCACCATGATGACAATCAACCTCTACAATACTGGGACTGTCATGGTGTAAGGTAACATTAGGCTGTTTGAAACAGACTTTCAGACCATTAAGGAGAGAGCGGATAGGCCGAGGGTCATGGTAAGATGAGCACAATAACTCCACCATCTTCACACTACATCCACCCAAGTGGCATGACACAAATGCTATCTTAAATGATAAACAAATCACATTTGCATAATACAAGTTTACTTTAATTGAAAACATCTATTTTAATAGTTCTTGTTGGATTGTGAGTGTTTTTGAAGGTAAAGAAAAAAATTAAGTTATGAAATCTTTTTACATTGCATGTTGGAATTTACAAGGATTGAAGTCCTCTGCTTTTGGGCTAAAGAGCAGGAACCCAGACTTCCTGAAAGAAATTGATGATGTTGATAAGGTATTACTACAGGAAACATGGTGCAGAGGTGATGTTTCCACTGGCTGTCCACAAGATTATAGGGAGATAATCCTACCATCCACTAAATTAAAAGGAATCCGACAGTGCAGAGACTCAGGTGGAATGCTTAAATGGTTTAAATCTGAACTAATTAATTCAATTGAATTGATCAAAACAGGAGAATTCTTTATCTGGTTAAAAATCAACAAGGAGACTATCTTGACAGATAAAAACGTATTCCTCTGTGCCACATACATTCCCCCCAGAATCACCCTACTTCAATGAAGAGAGTTCCTCCATTCTAGAGGGGGAAATTAGTCACTTTCAGGCTCAAGGCAATGCACTGGTCTGTGGAGACCTGAATGCTAGAACAGCAGAAGAACTAGACACTATTAACAGTCATGGAGATAAACAACTACCAGGAAGCAACAACCTTTCCCTCCCCACATACCCCCACAGAAACAACTATGACAAAGTGAAAAACAAAAATGGAGTACAGCTCATGAAGCTCTGTCGAACACTGAGTCTGTACATAGTCAATGGTAGGCTGAGAGGGTACTCTTTTGGTAGGTACACCTACAGCTCATCCCTTGGCAGCAGCACTGTAGACTACTTCCTCACCGACGTAAACCCAGAGTCTCTCAGAGCTTTCAAAGTCAGCCCACTAACACCTCTCTCAGACCACAGTAAAATCACAGTGTATCTGAGAAGAGCGGAACCCAACAATGAAGCATGGTACTGAACAGGCCTAAGGATGGAGTGCAAACAGTACAGACATCTACCAAAAAGCATTTAGTAGCCAAAAAATACAATCTCTACTGGACAACTTTTTAGCCTTAACATTCGCATACAGCAACGAAGGTGTAAATTTGGCCGTTTGGAACATAAACTTTATATTTGACAAATTCGGCTCCTTGGCTAATCTAAAGAAATATAAGAGCAAACCAGAAATGACAGAAAATGAAAAATGGTTTGATAATGATTGCAAAAATCTAAGAAAGTCATTGAGAAATATATCTAATCAAAAACACAGAGAACCAGACAACAAAAATATACGCCTTCAATATGGGGAAACACTGAAGCAATACAAACACACCCTAAGAACAAAAAAGGAACAGCACATTAGAAAACAGCTGGATGGAAATGAGGAATCCATAGAATCAAATCACTTTTGGGAGAATTGGAATAAATTAAACAAACCTCATCAGGAGGAATTGGCTATCCAAAATGGGGATATGTGGATAAATCAAGTTGCAAACCTCTACAGCAATATAACTAAGAGCCCAGAACAAAAAGATATACAAGAAACATTACAAATCCTTGAATCAGTAGTCAAACACTATCAGAATCCTATGGATACCCCAATTACAGAAGAAAAATTATTGGAAAACTACGCACTCTCCAACCCAAAAAGGCCTGTGGTGCTGATGGTATTTTTTTGAAATGATAAAATATTTCAAAAAATATTTAAAAAAAAACAACCAGAAATTCATATGGGCTATACTCAAACTCTTCAACATTATTGTCACGTTCTGACCTTTATTTCTCTTGTTTTGTCATTATTTAGTATGGTCAGGGCGTGAGTTGGGGTGGGCAGTCTATGTTTGTTTTTCTATGATTTGGGTATTTCTATGTTTTGGCTTAGTATGGTTCTCAATCAGAGAGGTGTCATTAGTTTTTCTCTGATTGAGAATCATACTTAGGTAGCCTGGGTTTCACTGTGTGTTTGTGGGTGATTGTTCATGTCTCTGTGTTTGCACCAGATAGGGCTGTTTTGTTTTTTTCACATTTCTTGTTTTGTTAGTTTATTCATGTATAGTTTCTTTATAAATTAAACATGAATAACCACCACGCTGCGTTTTGGTCCGCCTCTCCTTCAAGTAAAGAAAACCGTTACAGAATCACCCACCACAACAGGACCAAGCGGCGTGGTGACAGGCAGTGGCAGCAGGAGCAGCGAAAAGAGGAATGGACATGGGAGGACGTTTTGGACGGCAAGAGTATGGACTATACAACTTGTGAGGAAATAGACAGGTGGGCGGTCGACCCAGGAAGAACGCCGGAGCCCGCCTGGGATTCGCAGGAGCAGTGCGAAGAGGGGTATAGGAGAATGGAGTTGGAGAGACAAGCACGGCGGCGCGGTAGGAAGCCCGAGAGTCAGCCCCAAAAATTTATTGGAGGGGGCACACAGGAAGTGTGGCGAAGCCAGGTAGGAGACCTGCGCCAACTTCCTGTGCTTACCGGGGGCCGAGAGAGACCGGGCAGGCGCCGTGTTATGTGGTGGAGCGCACGATGTCCCCAGTGCGGGTGCATAGTGCTGTGGCATGATTTACAGACACTTGAAAGTGAGGCGATGGGTTACGAAAACGTCTATAGTTACAGATTGGTAGCCCCGATTTGAAATCCGCCTTTTTCTATGAAGAGCAGAGAAGCAGGGGAAGACCGTTGTTTGGGAAGGTTGAAGAACAAGTGCGTTTGTAGTTACAAAAACAGCTGTACCGTAAGTTCCGTATGGAATATTTTGATTCTGCACACAGCTATGAATAGCAGAGAAGTAGACGAATATCCCATTCACTCTATCGTCTTGTCTAACTTGTTGCAGTATTGGTCAAAATAGACACTGCTTGCCAAACTGTTACAGAAACTGATGTTGGTGCTGTTACTTAAACTCCTGTAACTTTTGATGCGAATATCATTTTTGCCTCCAAACTCCAGATTTGAGTAGCAGAGAAGTAGACGAAGCTGGAACACTTGACAAGTCTTGTCTAAGTGGTTGAAAAGTGGATTCATTAACTGATTTGTGTCAAAAATTGCTTGTTTTCACTTACAAATAATGTCAATTTGAAGTGAAGATGTCACAATGGGGCACCTGATTTTCTTGAGAGAGCCAATGAAAGTGGAAGGAGGACATAAAGAGGACAAGAAAGTGAAAAACGTAAACAGTATAACAGATATCAAAAATTCTATACAAACAACTTGATCGAGACCGTTGCGAATTTGTTGATATTGGAACGGCATTTCTAGCTTAAAAGGTGTAGGAGGAGTGTCTCCTCATGATTTTGGCCCTGCAGCGTCTGCGAGTATCCTAGCCAACTGTTCCTTTTTGGAATATCAGAATTGACACAGAGAGCTGTTAGTGAAGAGCAGGTGAGGGGTTTCTTAAATCGCTCTCCCTCGAGAACGGTAGACCCAATTTTAAAGGCGTTTCTGCCCTTGAGAAGCAGAGAAGTAGAGGAAGATTTTATGCCAAACTATGTTTGTGCAACTGCTTGTTTAGTGGTCAAAACAATAGTTGTTTGGGAAAGTAATAAATTGCCTTGCTGCTGGCATGAATTACAGACACTTGAAAGTGAGGCGATGGGTTATGAAAACAGCTATAGTTACAGATTATTAGAACATTTGCTATCTAACTGGGAGTCTCCTGAGTGAAAAAAATAGTTCTTCAAAGGTAAATGATTTAAGGGGTGATAAGGTTTTGTAAGTCGCTCTGGATAAGAGCGTCTGCTAAATGACTTAAATGTAAATGTAAATGTTTTGAAAAAAAGTTCACATTTTCAACTTTTTACTTCCTATGAAATCATATTGCAAATGGACAAAACATATGCCTTATGCACAAGTAAAAAAAAATATAAAAAATAATGATAATAAAATTGGACAAAAGTATATTCATACAGTTCTTACACATGTGTAATTGACAAAAAATCGAAAGAATTTCGAAAAACGGTCCAGAAAGCACTTTTTTAAGGGGGTAAAAAGTTTTAGATTTTTTTTTCTTCACTTTTTCAAAGTTTTACTTTTGGATTTTGACTTGTGTTACATTTGCAATATGAAAAACCAAGGTGGATCGCACTCGCCACCGGTTGGATTTTTAAAGTGTTACACCTGGCATTTGCCATATGGCATTTGCAATCAACTTTGAACGAAACGACGCCGGATTGAGTGGTATTGGACACCGTGTATATGGTTTGTCCAGTGCCAATGACTTCCCATTCATTTTTGTCCATTTCAGGGGGGGGGGTGTTCCCTTACAATTATTTAACTTGGGTCAAATGTTTCGGGTAACCTTCCACAACCTTCCCACAATAAGATAGGTGAATTTTGGCCCATTCCTCCTGAAAGAGCTGATGTGACTGAGTCAGGTTTGTAGGCCTCCTTGCTGGCACATGCTTTTTCAGTTCTGCCCACAGATTTTCTATTTGATTGAGGGGCTTTGTGATGGCCACCCCAATACCTTGACTTTGTTGTCCTTAAGCCATTTTGCCACAACTTTGGAAGTGTGTTTGGGGTCATTGTCCATTTGGAAGACTCATGTGCGACCAAGCTTTAACTTCCTGACTGATGTCTTGAGATGTTGCTTCAATATATCCACATAATTTTCCTACCTCATGATGCCATCTATGTTGTGAAGTTCCCCAGTCCTTCCTGCAAAAAAGCACCCCCACATCATGATGCGGCCACCCCCGTGCTTCATGGTTGGGATGGTGTTCTTCGGCTTGCAAGCATCCCCCTTTTTCCTCCAAACATAAGGATGGTAATTATGGCCAAACAGTTCTATTTTTGTTTCATCAGACCAGAAGACATTTCTCCAAAAAGTACGATCTTTGTTCCCATGTGCAGTTGCATACCATAGTCTGGCTTTTTTATGACAGTTTTGGAGCAGTGTCTTCTTCCTTGCTGAGCGGCCTTTCAGGTTATGTCGATATAGGACTCGTTTTATTGTGCATTTAGATAATTTTGTACCCGTTTCCTCCAGCTTCTTCCCAAGGGCCTTTGCTGTTGTTCTGGGATTGATTTGCACTTTCGCACCAAAGTACATTTATCTCTAGGAGACAGAACGTGTCTCCTTCCTGAGCGGTATGACGGCTGCATTATCCCTTGGTGCTTATACTTGCGTACTATGGTTTGTACAGATGAACGTGGAATCTTCAGGTGTTTGGAAATTGCTCCCAAGGATGAACCAGACTTGTGGAGATCTACA
Source organism: Oncorhynchus masou masou (assembly GCF_036934945.1). NCBI lineage: Eukaryota > Metazoa > Chordata > Actinopteri > Salmoniformes > Salmonidae > Oncorhynchus > Oncorhynchus masou. The sequence goes on from NC_088243.1 coordinate 43,674,652, forward strand.
ATTATTTTTCCTGAGGTCTTTTCCCATGATGTCAAGCAAAGAGGCATTGGGTTTGAAGGTAGGCCTTGAAATACATCCACAGGTACACCTCCAATTGACTCAAATTATGTCAATTAGCCTGTCAGAAGCTTGTAAAGCCATGACATAATTTTCTGGAATTTTCAAAGCTGTTTAACTTAGTGTTTGTAAACTTCTGACCCACTGGAATTGTGATACAGTGAGTTAGTAAACAATTGTGGGAAAAATGACTTGTCATGTACAAAGTAGATATCCTAACCGACTTGCCAAAACAATAGTTTGTTAACAAGAAATTTGTGGAGTGGTTGAAAGGTTTTATTGACTCCAACCTAAGTGTATGTAAACTTCTGACTTCAACCTCAAGTATTCACATCCCTTAGCTTTGGCACTTCAAATTGAGTTCAGTTGCACCAAATTTCCTTTGGTCATCCTTAAGATGTGACTACAACTTGATTGGAGTCCACATGTGGCCAATTCAATTATTTGGACATGATTTAGAAAGAAAGACACCTTTCTAGATAAGGTTCCACAGTTGACAATGCATGTTAGGGCAGAAAGCATAAAAAAACATGAGCTGGCGCACACCCAGAACAATAGTTTGTGTGGAGGTGCTGTCCAACGGCGAATAAACTATAAACTATCAAAACAAAGAAAGTCGCACACCCCATGTATAATCCTCCAGCAATTGAATGGGTATTTACCAATGTTTTGGCATCACCATACCATGAAATCCAAGGAACTGTCTGTATATTTCCGAGATGGAATTGTGATGAGGCATATATCTGAGGAAGGGTATAAAATCATTTCTAGTGTTGAACGTTTCCTAGAACATAATGGTCTCCATCATTGGGAAATGGAAAAAATATGGAACTACCCAGACTCTGGTGCCTGGTGCTGGTCGTCCGGCCAAACTGAGCAACCAGGCTGGAAGGACCTTGGTTAGGTAGGTGACCAAGAACCCAATGACCACTCTGACAAAACTGTTTATCTGTTTATCGTTGTCTCTGATTGGGGATCCTATTTAGGTTGAAATTTCCATTTTGGTTTTGTGGGTTATTGTCTAGTTGCATGTCAGCACTCGTGTTTATAGCTTCACGTTTGTGTTGTTATTTTGTTAGTTTGTTTTAGTGTTCTTTGTTTAAATAAAGAACAATGTATTCATCTCACGCTGCGCCTTGGTCTCCTCGTTATGACGAACGTAACAGAATAACCCACCAAACCAGGACCAAGCAGCGTGAAAAGAAGGAACAGTACTTAATTGGGGAAATGGACCTGGGAGGAGATATTAGATAGAGCAGGACCCTGGACACAGCCGTGGGAGTATCACCGTCCTAAGGAGGAGTTAGAGGCGGCAAAAGTGGAACGGCGATACTACGAGGATAAATACAGGAGAATAGAGGAACAGCAATGTTATGAAGGTACACGGCTAGCATGGAAGTTCGAGAGGCAGCCCCAAGACATTTTTTGGGGGTGGCACACGAGGAGATTGCATGAGTCAAGTAGGAGACCTGAGCCAACTCCTCATGCTTACTGTTGGGAGCGTGTAAATGGTCAGGCACTGTGTTATGCAGAGATGTGCATGGTGTATCCAGAATGGGCATCCAGCCAGGACGTATTGAGCGAGCTCTATGTTATGGATCTCCAATGCGTCTCCACGGTCCAGTGTATCCTGTGCCTCCTCCCCGCACTCACCCTGAGGTGCGTGTCACCAGCCCAGTACCACCAGTGCCAACACCAAGCACCAGGCTTCCTGTGTGCCTCCAGGGTCCAGCACTCCCTGTCCCTCTTCCCCGCACTCCCTCTGAGGTGCGTTTCCCCAGCCCGGTACCAACAGTACCGGCACCACGCATCAGGCCTCCAGTGCGCCTCCAAGGTCCAGTACGCCCTGTTCCTGCTCCTCGCACCCACCCTGATGTGCGTGTCCCCAGTCCGGTACCAGCAGTGCCAGCACCACGCACCAGGCCTACTGTGCACCTCGGCAGTCCAGAGCGTCCGGCGACAGTACCCAGTCCGGAGCGTCCGGCGACAGTACCCAGTCCGGAACGTCCGGCGACAGTACCCAGTCCTGAGCGTCCGGTGACAGTTCACAGTCCGGAACCTCCAACGACGGGCCACAGTCTGGAACCGCCAACGACAGGTCACAGTCCGGAACATCCAGCGACGGGCCACAGTCCGGAACATCCAGCGACGGGCCACAGTCCGGGGCCTCCAGCGACGGGCCACAGTCCGGGGCCTCCAGCGACGGGCCACAGTCCAGAACATCCAGCGACGATCCACGCAGCGAGGGTTCCCAGCCCGGGGCCTACGGCGAGGATCTGCAGTCCAGAGTCTTTTGTGGGTTATTATGATTTTCCCCCCATGAAACCATTATTCTCGGTCCAGGAAAAGCAAGAAACAAAGTCCTTTTTAACAAAAGGCTAAGCTGTGTTCCAATATATTTCACTTGTGATTTTCATGAATAGGAATATTTTCTAGGAAGATGTATGTCATTTGCGTAATGCTAATAAGTGTCAGATGATGACAACGGTCTCGTTCACAGGATGGAGTGTCACTAGAGGTTAAAGCTTCCCATTTAAATACGATAATGTTTTACAACCCGGTAGTAGGAAACAGCTGTGATCAGAGTTTGATCCTACAATCATTTTCTTTCAAGGAGATACTTTACAGTTTGTGATGTACATTGTCTTCTCACCTAGAACAGTGAACACTGTAAAAGTCTGCCTTTTGCGTACTGCATTTCAATGAACATTTCCAGCATGTGTTGTGCGTGAGCCTTTCCGTCTGCGATTTGTTACGAGACTGTCTGGGTGAGGCATTGAGTTACCATTGCCTTCCACTTTGATAGGTAATCCCAATGGAATGAGCCTGGCCCGCTTGATCAAGTAGCAGCGAGTCTCATAGAGTGAGCAGATTCACCAGGGGGCCGTGCTGAATGAAAAAAAAAACTCTCATTCCTCCAGAACCGGGGCAATTTGTATTGTGATTAAGTAGACAGTGAAATGCATTGCAGTCGTATGGTAATTGCACAGGGCCCAAGATGAGCACCACGTACATACAAACAAGTGAAGAAGAATGAACATGCACACTCAGCGGGCGTATTGTGAGATATCTGACAGATGCTTTTTTTTCTAACCATGAAAGACAACAGTCACATAATGACGTGTCTGTTTTTTTTCTGATAAAGAAAAAGCTCTTCTTTCTTTAACACTTAAATTGCTGTCTTGTCTTCAAACTATTTGATTATGCTTTATCAACATGATGGAAATGGCAAGAAAAAAAACGTACAGTATCAGCAGATATGTGAATTCAGTTACCAAAGCACTTTTGTGCATTTTTGTTTTTGAAATAGTAGAATTGCTCATGCATGATTATGCAAGTTTTGCAATGCAGGATAAAATCGACAAAGAGCAGTTTGCATGGTTTATGTAGTCGTAATTCCACCAATTCCGCTCATTCCATTTTCAAGTGCTCTTACAGTATGTATTATTGTTGTTCATTATGTGCTTCTACTGAACACATTACATTGACCTGCACAGAGGGAGTGTCATTTTATTTGTCGCCAGAAGGGGAAGACAGAGACAGTGTTATGTACTTTCCCTCTGTAAACTGATCCACTATTACTCATTGATTGGAAACGCTGCCACACTTTTAGGCTTTCTCCTCGCCTTACCGATCATGAATTCCTAAATACCATTTGACCAGTTATTGAGGACATTTCATAAACAGAGCAGAGAAATTGTTCATTGTAGTTAGATCTGTCAGCTGTTTAGCTTACTAATTACACAAACGTTCATAGGGCCGTATCCCTCATTAATTTCGGTTTGACCTCACAAAGCGAAAAACGATCTGATGTAAAATCTCTGTAACATCCCTTTTGTGGGCTGGTGTAAAATGTAACCTTCTTAGGGCTCTGCAACCTTGCTGTGTGAGCATGGAGCATGGTATCTGTATTCCCCAACAAAGCGTATCGATCACTTAGTACTGTATAGGGGCAGCTGGAGCACTGAGTAGTCACCAAGGTCTGCACTGAAGGCTTTGCTTGCAGCATGTGGTATTGACAGTACAGTACATTCCCGTTGGCAGTCTAGATGCTGAGCTATGTGTCTATGTGTGATGATGAGCGGGAAAGGGGATTGGTCAGAGTAATTCATCTCCTGCATTTGAGCTCCATGAGCACGGTAGCATGTGACACCACACAGGAGCCAGTAGGCGCAGTAACCTGGTCATATGAGAAGAACTCAACGAACGACTCGGGGAGCAAGGAACCAGAATGCTTCCATCACCTTGACATCACCACTTTCCGACTCGACTGTTCCCATACCATGTGACCTCATTCATAGGAAGCGTTGATGCTCAGCGGAAAGCACTACACCCTAGTCACCATCTATCTGTCTGCCCACTGAGGACCAGGCACTGGGAGTGTCTCTGTGGTTGGAGGTTGGCTGCTGCTGGCTCTTTCTCAGCCGGTCCAGCTATTATATCGCACAGTCCTCTGGTTGACTCCTCCACTCTGCCACTTGAGAGGGCAAGAGATTAGGAGCCGCTCCTTCTCACACTGATTCCAGACGACTCTGGTCTCGGCGGGGCCGGTAGACACTGCCGCCCCACAGGACATAGCAAATGTGTAATGCCAGCAGAACGAGAAGCAGCAGCAATGACTTCATCTTTTTCCATTGCTGTATTTTGCAGTTGTACTGTACTGCGCTCCCAGAGCTCTAACTGTCCCTCCACTTTCTCTCGCTCTCTGAGAAGGGCAGTTTTTCTGTTGATTTTAATAATTAGCAGTTTCGCCACAAGACTTAAAAGATGTGTTTACTCTTTTGATATTTCAGATGGGTTGTACGATTTCATTTCAAAACATTATACATTAAATCACACCAAATGATATGATAACAACAAAGTGTTGTTACAGTGTGTACAGTACTTTTATCTTTGTTATGTGGACACCAGCATGTGAACTCAGATTGAACTTTCCCTAACTGAATATCCAAGGCAAAATTCAGTCTTTTCTTGTTGTTTTATTTTCCTCTCCAGTCCTCCAACGGCTGTATAAATTCAAAAGAAAATCAACACAAACTCTGCCTTTGCATTAAAAGAAAGCAAACAAGTAGAAGAAACACAGACACACTATTTTCCCAAACCCCATGTTAGCGGGTTCGCAAACACCATTGCCCGGAGTGTGTTCTCGTGTGGAAGCTTGAGATCAGTATACTGGCCCTCCAGTCAGCCTTGGGATCCAGGCTGAAGAGAAAAACAACATTAAATGCTCTTCCTTCTCCTCAGAGGGAGACAGAGCTCACCTTGCTACCTACAGTGAGCCTGAGCAGCCTGCGAGGATAAAATTGCCTTTTGTGGAAGCATTCATTCAGATGTGTACCGTGCTGTCTCAAGCATCACTCTGAACTCATCTTCCCACTGCTCTCTCTCTCTCTCCCCCATCCCAGCTCCCCAGCCCCTTCTTCCAACTGCTCTAAGAATAAGTAATTCCCTGCAACTCCCTTTCCCTTTAACCTTTCTGCGCACGGAACCCGCTAGTGGGCTGAAATTCCACAACATACGGTGCTCGCTACATAAATAGTCATATTAAACATTCATGAAAATACAAGTGTCTCACATGTATCGAAAGCCTATAATCTTGCTAATCCAACTGCGTTGTCAGACTTTTAAAAGGATTTACTGCGAAAGAATGAGATGTGATTATCTGAGCATAGAGCCCCATAAAAAATAATAATTTTAAAACAGCACAGGGGTAACATAATCACAAACTGCATTAAAATAAATTGTTTACCTTTGACGATCTTCATCTGTTTGCAATTCCAATGCTCATTGTTACACAATGAATGATCTTTTGTTTGATAAAATCTGTTTTTATAGCCTAACACGAAACATTTTGTGAACCGCTTGTGTAGTGAATTCCGTTTCATTCCATTTTCGACGACACATTCCAGGTAAATCACCCACACAGAACGTGACTTTTCCAGTCATGTTTGGTTTCACTGCAATCAACTGGTTTGTTTGTAACACAATCAAACCTGATGTGCCATTTCGCGGGACGTATTGACTGAAAGAAACCGATTTGAAGACAACAAGTAATGACATCATTGTGCACCAATGATTTGTTTCGTTGATTGACTGTCTTTTAATGTTAGAGATCGGGCTACTTTTTTCAACATTCTGTTAAAAATTGCGCAACATTTCAATGTCCTGCTACTCATGCCAGGAATATAGTATATGCATATGATTAGTATGTGTGCATAGAAAACACTCTGAAGTTTCTAAAACTGGTTAAATGATGTATGTGACTATAACAGAACGTGTTTCGTGGTCAAATTCACAAGGAAACCTGATCACAAAATCGACGAAGAAAAAATCAATCCGCCAGTCTCTGTATTGTCTATTGCAAGGTATAATAGATAACGATGGGCTTACAGTTCCTACAGCTTCCACACGATGTCGCCAGTGTTGTGATTTCTATGCAGCTAAATCCTTGGTCATATGAGTAATAGGCACAGCCTTTCGTCGGGTACACAGCAGGAAGAAATGGAAGGGGGAAAGTGGACTACGTTTTCCAAACGTGTTTCTATTGAATACAGATCGCTCCGTGATCAATTTGATCGTTTATTAACGTTTACTAATACCTAAAGTTGGATTACAGAAATAGTTTGAAGTGTTTTGTCAAAGTTTATAGGCAACTCTTTTAATTTAAAAAAATAACGTTGCGTTTATAAACAGTGTTTTTCCTGGATCCACACAGTCTTCATAACTGGACATTTTGGGTATACAAGGACCGATTTAATCGAAAAAAAGACCCAAATGTGATGTTTATGGGACATATAGGAGTGCCAACAAAGAAGCTCGTCAAAGGTAATGAATGTTTTATATTTTATTTCTGCGTTTTGTGTAGCGCCGGCTACGCTAATTCTTTTGTTTACGTCCCCTTCAGGTATTTCGGGGTGTTGCATGCTATCAGATAATAGCTTCTCATGCTTTCGCCGAAAAGCATTTTAAAAATCTGACTTGTTGGCTAGATTCACAACGAGTGTAGCTTGAATTGAGTACCCTGCATGTGTGTTTTAATGAACGTTTGAGTTTTAACGAGAGCTATTAGCATTTGGCGTAGCACATTTGCATTTATTGTTGGCAAGGTGGGACGCTTGCCCAGAGAGGTTAACCCAATGACCACTGATCATCTTGAAATCTAGCTGGGTAGATAGCCAATGAGCTGAGCTAAATGGCAATACGCCATGTTTATGTGTTGCAAGACCAACCCATGTAGTAAGCTCCAGCGTAAAGAGAGTCATGCGCTATTGAATTTTCATATCGGAAGAAGCTACGCATATTGCCCACTGTATTGTTTGGTGACTGCGCAGATTCAGCTGTTTATATATCAATCATTATGGCAACTAAGTCAGGGAAAGCTAAATCTAAGTCTAGATACACAGATGTACACACAACTTTAGAATAAATTGATTGGGAAGGTGAGACAGAGATTGTTGTAGGACGCTTCATTTAGCAATTGTTGAGGAATATTTTTTGAACGGGAGAGGACATCGTTTTGGACTGTTAAGTTCTTATCATGCTAATGCCCTTGTTTGAAATTAATAATATAAAATGTTATTTTTTATTTATATTCGAAGCAATATATAAACATGTAATGTCATGAAATGTGAGATGCGTGTGTCTGCCACCCCACCCCAACCCACATGAAATTTGAGGCTGTTGAGTGGAGTGCAGGACCACATCAATGGCCAAATTGAAATGGAGACAGTAGATACAGCTGGTCTGTTGTAATATAATAAAGACAGTAATATAATAAGGACAGTAGATCTAGCTGGTTTGTCATAATATAATAGAGACAGTAGATCTAGCTGAAATGTCATAATATAAAAGAGACAGTAGATCTAGCTGGTTTGTCATAATATAAAAGAGACAGTAGATCTAGCAGGTAATAATAATATAATAATATATTCAACCTTCAACTCTCTATATATATCTGTTTATTATACCTTTTGATACAGGGCTCATATGTGAAACTATTCTAACTGAACATTTTCTTTCACAGTGACACTGACTCCGAATGGAAGTCTTATCCTGTGTGAATTTAATTATGCTCTCTCTAATTCTCTCTTTCTATCTCTCGGAGGACCTGAGCCCTAGGACCATGCGTCAGGACTACCTGGCATGATGACTCCTTGCTGTCCCCAGGCCTTGCCGCTGTTCCAGTTTCAACTGTTCTGCCTGCGGCTATGGAACCCTAAACTGTTCATTTTTACTCTTGAGGTGCTGTCCTGTTGCACCCTCTACAACCACTGTGATCTCCACCCGGCACAGCCAGAAGAGGACTGGACAAACCTCATAGCCTGGTTCCTCTCTAGGTTTCTTCCTAGGTTTTTTTGCTTAGGGAGTTTTTCCTAGCCACCGTGCTTCTACACCTGCATTGCTTGCTGTTTAGGGTTTTAGGCTGGGGCTATATAAATAGATTTGATTTGATAGAGGACTGAGGGTCATCCAAATATTGAATGTTACACATGTTATTTTGTAAATGTATATATATATTTTTTCGTATTTTTTAATCAATAATTATTATTTTTTCCATTATTTATTTATTTCATTTACTTTTCTCAATTTTTTGGGGGGGGTGTGTGTTAGAATACCATTTTGGCATTTTGTATATAGTTATTTGTTTCAAAATGTATACCTTCACCAATTTGGCCACTTGGGTACATTTGGGCTACTTGTGTGGGACACCTGGGTGACTTCGTGATAAATATCATGCAAGCACACTCATTTTGGAAGTTATCATTCTGAAACTTTGCACAAGTACTGTTGCCCTCTTATATTTTTCACTGAAATTGTCCCCATCATCCTATCTGAATGTTTGTGTCACGCCCTGGTTGTAATATATTGTGTTTGTCAGGCCAGGGTGTGACATGGGTTTATTGTGGTGTGTTTTGTCTTGGGGTTTTGTGGGGTGTTGGGTTTGTGGCTTAGTGGGGTTATCTAGCAAGGTCTATGGCTGTCTGGAGTGGTTCTCAATCAGAGGCAGGTGTGTATCGTTGTCTCTGATTGGGAACCATATTTAGGCAGCCATATTCTTTGAGTATTTCGTGGGTTATTGTTCCTGTCTCTGTGTTTGTTGTCACCAGATAGGCTGTATAGGTTTTCACGTTCCGTTTGTTGTTTTTGTATTGTTTGTGTTTTTTCATCGTTATTAAACATGTCTCAAAAATACCACGCTGCATTTTGGTCCGCTTCTCCTTCAACAGACGAACGCCGTTACAGAATCACCCACCACAACAGGACCAAGCAGCGTGTCAACAGGCAGGAGCCGCAGGAGAAGCAACAACGGCAGCAGGAGCAACAAAATGAGGAAGGGACATGGGAGGACGACTTGTTCGGAGAAGGACCCTGGGATCAGCCTGGAGAATATCGCCGCCCAAAAGAAGAACTGGAGGCGGCGAAAGCTGAGAGGCGCTGGTATTGAGGCAGCACGGCGACGCGGATGGAAGCCTGAGAGTCAGCCCCAAAAAATTTTATGGGGGGAGGCTCACAGGGAGTATGGCGACGCTAGGTATGAGACCTACGCCAACTTCCTGTGGTTACCGGGGGGCTAGAGAGACCGGGCAGGCACCGTGTTATGCTGTGGTGCGCACATTGTCTCCAGTGCGGGTGCATAGCCCGGTGCGGTATATTCCAGCTCCGCGTATCGGCCGGGCTAGAGTGAGCGTCGAGCAAAATGCCATGAAGCCGGCTCTACGCATCTGGTCCCCAGTGCTTCTCCTTGGGCTGGCTTACATGGCACCAGCCTTGCGCACGGTGTCCCCGGTTCGCCTACATAGGCCAGTGCGGGCTATTCCACCTCGCCGCACTGGCAGAGCGACCGGGAGTATTCAACCAGGAAAGGTTGGGCAGGCTCGGTGCTCAAGAACTCCACTACGCCTGCACGGTCCGGTCTACCCAGTACCACCTTCACACACCAGCCCTCCGGTGGCAGCTCCCCGCACCAGGCTTCCTGTGCGTGTCCTCGGCCCAGTAACACCAGTGCCAGCACCACGCATTAGGCCTACAGTGCGCCTCGCCTCTCCAGTGCTGCCGGAGCCTTCCTCCTCTCCTGCGCTGCCAGAGTCTCCCGCCTGTTCAGCGCTGCCCGAGCCTTCCTCCTCTCCTGCGCTGTTGGAGTCTCCCGCCTGTTCAGCGCTACCAGAGCCTTCCTCCTCTACAGCGCTGCTGGAGTCTCCTGCCTGTTCAGCGCAGCCAGAGCTGACAGCCTGAATGGAGTAGTCAGAGCTGTCAGTCTACATGGAGCAGCCAGAGCCGCCAGTCAGCATGGAGCAGCCAGATCCGTCAGTCTGCCAGGATCCGCCAGTCAGCCAGACTTCCAGATCCGCCAGTCAGCCAGACTCTTCCAGATCCGCCAGTCAGCCAGATTCTTCCAGATCTGCCAGTCAACCAGACTCTTCCAGATCCGCCAGTCAACCAGACTCTTCCAGAAACCCGCCAGTCAGCCAGGATCTCCCAGAACCGCCAGCCAGCCAGGATCTGCCAGATCCAACTACCTGCCTGAGCTTCCTCTCAGTGCTGGGCTTCCTCTCAGTGCTGGGCTTCCTCTCAGTGCTGGGCTTCCTCTCAGTGCCGGGCTTCCTCTCAGTGCCGGGCTTCCTCTCAGTGCCGGGCTTCCTCTCAGTGCCGAGCTTCCTCTCAGTGCCGAGCTTCCCCTCAGTGCCGAGCTTCCCCTCAGTGCCGAGCTTCCCCTCAGTCCCGAGCTACTCATCAGTCCCGAGCTACTCCTCAGTCCCGAGCTACTCCTCAGTCCCGAGCTGCCCCTCAGTTCAGTGGGGTTCTGGGTGAGGACTACTAGGCCATGGTCGGCGGCGAGGGTGGACTATCATAGGACGCGAGGAGGAGGGATTAAGACATTTATTGAGTGGGGTCCACGTCCCGCGCCGGAGCTGCCACCATGGACAGACGCCCACCCGGACCCTCCCCTATTGTTTTGCTGTGCGTCCAGGAGTCCGCACCTTAGGGGGGGGGGGGTTCTGTTACGCCCTGGTCGTAATATATTGTGTTTGTCTTCATTTATTTGGTCAGGCCAGGGTGTGACATGGGTTTATTGTGGTGTGTTTTGTCTTGGGGTTTTGTGGGGTGTTGGGTGTTGGGTGTGTGGCTTAGTGGGGTTATCTAGCAAGGTCTATGGCTGTCTGGTTCTCAATCAGAGGCAGGTGTGTATCGTTGTCTCTGATTGGGAACCATATTTAGGCAGCCATATTCTTTGAGTATTTCGTGGGTGATTGTTCCTGTCTCTGTGTTTGTTGTCACCAGATAGGCTGTATATGTTTTCACGTTCCGTTTGTTGTTTTTGTATTGTTCGTGTTTTTTCATCGTTATTAAACATGTCTCAAAAATACCACGCTGCAATTTGGTCCGCTTCTCCTTCACCAGACGAGAACCGTTACAGTTTGTTCATTTTAAAGATGATACAAAAAGAAAAACTTATGTTTTTTTCATTGTTTTATCTAAACCAGATCTATTGTGTATTATTCTCCTTCATTCAATGGTACCAATAATATGCATATCCTTGGTTCTGTGCCTGAGCTACAGGCTGTTAGATTTGGGTATGTCTTCAGGCGGAAATTGCACAAAGTAGGGGGGGAGCTGCAAGAGGGTAACAGTGTACAAAGAAAGGCTAGATGTATACAGAATGGAGTCATCTGCGTAAAGGTGGATCAAAGAATCACCCACAGCAAGAGCAACATCATTGATATATACAGAGAAAAGTGTCGGGCCGAGAATTGAACCGTGTCACCCCCATAGGCCCGGACAACAGGCCCTCCGATTTGACACACTCTGAGAAGTAGTTAGTGAACCAGGTGAGGCAGTCATTAAAGAAACCAAAGCTGTCGAGTATGCCAATAAGAATACGGAGTCAAAAGCCTTGACCAGGTCGACGGAGATGATTGCACAGTACTGTCTTTTATCAATGGCTGTTATATCGTTTAGGACCTTGTGCGTGGCTGAGGTGCACCCGTGACCAGCTCAGAAACAGGATTACGTAGCGGAGAAGGTACGGTGGGATTCGAAATGGTCAGTGATCTGTTTGTTCACTTTGCTTTCAAAGACTTTAGAGAGGCAGGGCAGGATGGATATAGGTCTATAATAGTTTGGGTCTCGAGTGTCTCCTCCTTTAAAGAAGAGGATGACTGCGGCCACTTTCCAATCTTTAGGAAATTGCAGATGACATGAAAGAGAGGTTGAACAGACTAGTAATAGGGGTAGCATCTATCGCAGGAGGATAGTTTTAGGAAGAGAGGGTGCAGATTGTCTAGCCCAGCTAATTGGTAGGGATCCAGATTTTGCAGCTCTATCAGAACATCAGCTGTCTGGATTTGAGTGAAGGACAAGGGGGGGGGGGGTTAGTGAGGGTTCGGCAAGTTGCTGCGGGGGGTGCAGAGCTGTTGGCCGGCGTTGGGGTATCCAGGTGGAAAGCATGGCCAGCCATAGAGAAATGCTTCTTTAAATTCTCGATTATCGTGGATTTATTGGTGGTGACAGTGTTTTCTAGTCTCAGTGCAGTGGGCAGCTGGGAGGAGGTGTTCTTATTCTCCATGGACTTTAGTGTCCCAAAACCTTTTGGAATTAGAGCAGCAGGATGCAAATTTCTGTTTGAAAAAGATTGGAAAGCAAAGGATAACTGCCTGTGTATATTGGTTCCAGACTTCCCTGAAAAGTTGCTTATCACAGGGACTATTCGATTCTAGTGCAGTACGCCACAGGATGTTTTTGTGTTGGTCAAGGGCAGTCTGGAGTGAACCAAGGGCTACAGTGGGGCAAAGGATTATTTAGTCAGCCACCAATTGTGCAAGTTCTCCCACTTAAAAAGATGAGAGAGGCCTGAAAAAATCCAGAAAATCAGATTGTAGGATTTTTTATGAATTTATTTGCAAATTATGGTAGAAAATAAGTATTTGGTCACCTACAAATAAGCAAGATTTCTGGCTCTCACAGACCTGTAACTTCTTCTTTAAGAGGCTCCTCTGTCCTCCACTCATTACCTGTATTAATGGCACCTGTTTGAACTTGTTATGAGTAGAAAAGACACCTGTCCACAACCTCAAACAGTCACACTCCAAACTCCACTATGGCCAAGACCAAATAGCTGTCATAGTTGAAGTGTACCTATGATGCAAATTGCAGGCCGCTCTTATCTTTTTAAGTGGGAGAACTTGCACAATTCGTGGCTGACTAAATACTTTTTTGCCCCACTGTATATCTGTTCTTAGTTCTACATTTTTTTGAAAGGGGCATGCTGAATTAAGATGAGGAAAGCACTTTTAAGGAACAACCCAGGCATCCTCTACTGACGGGACAAGGTCAATATCCTTCCAGGATACCCGAGCCAGGTCAATTAGGATGGCCTGCTTGTAGAAGTGTTTTAGGGAGCGTTTGACAGTGATGAGGGGTGGACGTTTGACCTCGGACCCATAAACAGACGCAGGCAATGAGGCAGTGATTGCTGAGATCCTGGTTTAAAACAGCAGAGGTGTATTTAGAGGTCAAGTTGGTATCTATGAGGGTTCCCATTTTTACGGATTTGGGGTTGTACCTGGTAGGTTACTTGATCATTTGTGTGAGATTACTACATCTAACTTAGATTGTAGTATGGCCGGGGTGTTAATTATGCATATCCAAGTTTAGGTCACCTAACAGTACAAACTCTGAAGATAGATGGGGGCAATCAATTCACATATGGTGTCCAGGGCACAGCTGGGGCCTGGGGGGGGGGGGTCTTTAACAAGCGGCAACAGTGAGGGACTTATTTCTGGCGAGATGGATTTTTAAAAGTAGAAGTTCGATCAATTTGATGTTATTTTAAAATGGACAAAAAAATGGACAAAAAAAATTAACCCTCCTTTCACTTTGATCAGGCGGTGGTGGCGTAGGGGTCCATAACCACTACATTATAGTTTGCCTGAATGTCACGTCCTGACCTTAGTTCCTTTTTTATGTCTCTATTTTAGTTTGTTCAGGGCGTGAGTTGGGGTGGGCATTCTATGTTTTTGTTCTGTTTTGTATTTCTGGTTTTGGCCTGGTATGGTTCCCAATCATAGGCAGCTGTCAATCGTTGTCTCTGATTGAGAACCATACTTAGGCAGCCTGTTTTCCACTATGGGTTGTGGGTAGTTATTTTCTGTTTAGTGTTTTTGTTGCACCTTACAGGACTGTTTAGTTTTTTTCGTGTTTTCTCCTTTGTTATTTTTGTGTTCAGTTTAATAAAATAACATGAACACTTACCATGCTGGGCATTGGTCCGATTCATCCTATTCCTCATCAGAAGAGGAAGACAATCGTTACACTGAATCAAGTAATTTTCTTTCAGTCAGACCCCAAATAGGTTATTTAGAGTCCTCGTGGTCAATAAAGTTACCTACAATGAATTGTCACAACTTGATTTCAGTAGTATGCTCAGCTCAACAGTACGACAAAAAAGGATCATTACATTTCACAACATTTCACTCTCTATTGGACAGTCTATTAAGAATATGAGAATGTACTCTAGATGGATTTGAGAGACATTTTATCATGGTTAGTTCTATAAAAGCAGTGACAGAAGTGCTGCCCGCACACTGCAAAATAAGTTTAGACTAACTTACAGTATACTACTTACTATATTATATAGTAGTTTTGCTAACCCTTTTTATTTCAGGTCAATCATACTTAAACTGTCAAAACTCCTAACAACTGTCCACGTTGAGACTTCCCGTTAAGTAATATGACTCGAGAATTGATGTATGGTTGAAAATATAAAATCAAATATTCTCTTTATTCATTCAATATAGATGTATACCACTTGAAACTGTGAGAAAAGCTCAAAGGCTATGGACTGAAATCTGGTCAAAGACATTTTGAATAGGGAACAAACCTTGAAGAGTTCAAATAGATACAATTATGACTTATATTTAATAATGCAAAGTTACAAGTGAAAGAGGAAAAGAATGTATGTGCCACATTGACTTCTTGTCATTGCTATTGATGTTTTATTCTGTACAGAGGACCATTTTGTACAAAATCTAGATCGATAACACTACATAAAACAAAGTAAATCATATGTATACAATATTAAATGAAGCCATATAGTACAGGTCACATACAAAAGGACACTTGTCAAGTTATTATATTTTGTAAAGTACATGTTCAACTAAAATCCTGCAAAGATGCTGCGGTCAAGCAAAGAATTTAGAAAAACAGTCACCAACATTTTTTTCCCGTCTAACTTGTTTTACGAGTCATTTATCTATGGGTCTACACAAAAACAACAGTTCGAACACAAACAAAATGCAAACTGATAACATATCTTAAACCAATACCGTTAAATAAAAAGCAAATATATTCTTTTATGATAGAAATTGTTTTGGTGAGTGCCATTCTTCCAGGGGAAAAAATACATGTTTAACATTGGTTGTATAAATGTACACATTTTCCATTCAAGCAAATATGAATAATACAGTTGCCAAGCCTCGATCTGTCTGTTTTAGCATTGGCCATTTCCATTGGCAGCTACAATGCTAAAACTAGCATCCAGGCTATAAGTTACCAGGGACAACACAAAACACATTACAGTTTGTATACCCATGCTAGATTTGGAAGTTCAAACAATGGTTCAAGAGATGACCCACTTGTAAATGTTAATGTCCAAAACTCCTGGATTTGACAGCTTCCAGAATAGACTGTACATATGTAGTCAATGGGATACAGAGCTTCATTGAATATACAGAAACATGTCACATCTTTCAAGTTTTCAGGAAGTGCTTTTTAGGTAGTTCAATATACTTTTTCTTAACAACTACACGATTCATCTACTTCCAAGAGTTATTCTGGTCTGGAATCACCGCTCGGTCTCTACTATCTCTGTGAATGTGCCTGTGAATCAGTATATATTATTGGCAATGGACAGTCCATTCAGCTCCACAGAGAAGCACATCTGGATAAGAGGGTGGTGGTAATAATTTAAAAAACAACAGGAGGAATAGTGAGCATGCTGGGGGGGATACGAGATGAACACGACATTGATATCATGGGTACCTCTGAAATAAATGGAGGTCAATGCCTGACTAGCAAGTAGCTCCAGGACTGCTGAAGCCTGGATCATCAACTCAATGTCTATTCCACATTGGTTCAACTTAATTTCATTGAAATTACATGGAAACATTGATTCAACCAGTGTGTGCCCAGTGGGGTATGCATTTAAGACGGACTAGATTGCAGTCAGGCTGCGCAGAAACACTGATCTACAAATCATCTTGCATCCCAAATAACTACTCATTATGTAATACCCCCAGGTAAGGTGTCATAATGTGATTCCAGTAAAAACCGGCTACAGATGTTGAAATGTCTAAGAGGGGCTTTTGAGTATGACAAAAAGGGTGGAAACTAACAACCACCCAATGTGTTTCTATATATGAAATAAACCATTGGTTGTACCATTGTTTGAACTGTCAATATTTCTGTCAATAATTTCACTGTGAAATTTCCAGCTCACATATTGTAGATGGAATTCAACAGATGGGTATGAGAAAGGAAATAAGACAAAATAAAACTTTTATATGGCACAAACTGTAGAGTGTAAAGAGTCTAGTGTCCACAGAGAACATCCCTTCCTCCCTCTCTCAATCCCTGTCACAATGTGACTTCATCAGAACAGATGGATCAGTCACTTTATTAAAAACAGCTTATTAAAACAGCTTATTAAAAACAATTGTCAAAACATCCGAGGCCAAAAAAATGAAGGCAAACAACGCAGGCACTACCTAGCTAGTCGCCCTTGTTAAAATCACAGAGAGAAAAATAGACGCAGAAACAAAAAAAAGTACACAAATGGTCTTGGCACTGGCAGATGTCCCTGGGATAAAAATTAAGTCCAGAAAGTCGATCCAACAGTCCTACCCCTCCATCTAACCATCTGTTTTTGGTTGTTTCCCCTTGACAGAAAACAGAAGACGAAAATAAGTCTCCCTCATTCAGTTTTTGCTCTCTACGTTTGTTGTGCATTTCACATGAGCTTGTCATGTCGCAGGTGGAACGAAATGTCCCCATTTTCATTCATACAATA
Organism: Oncorhynchus masou masou; assembly: GCF_036934945.1. Lineage (NCBI taxonomy): Eukaryota > Metazoa > Chordata > Actinopteri > Salmoniformes > Salmonidae > Oncorhynchus > Oncorhynchus masou. The sequence continues at coordinate 43,691,774 of NC_088243.1, forward strand.
AGAGCAGGGAGGGATGAGCCGATATACTGTTTTATGCACAATTCAGCGGAAACAATAAGGAAAACAATGACTCCGCAGGACCGACAGCTAAAAGAGTTGCGGCCCCACCCCTCCCCCCAAAATAAACACCAGAGAAAGCAGAAATCCGAGGGAGGTGGGGCAGTGTACTGGCGAGATAGGGAAAGCGAGCCAGTATTTTGAATGTGCTGTGTGGGTTGGGAGGTGGGGTGTGGAGGGGCGAGGGTACTCCTTTAGGGGACTGGACAGAAGAGAAGAGAGAGGAGGGGCAGACCTAGAGCCCATTGTGGGTGGTGATCATGTCATCGGCGCGGCGATGGGTCTCCAAGGCTTTTGCGGTGTAGATATCCTGAGGGAGATCCGAGTCGCGCTGCACCAGAGGACGGTCTTTTCTCTGGTCTCTCTGTTGTAACTGCAACAATGGAAGGGTGGGGAGGGTTAGAGGTGATAGTTAGCTCCAAAGGGATAAAATAGTTAGCTTGTGTAACTACATTATTTCCCTTGGGTTTAGCACTACCAAGTTTGCCACAAGTACCACTTCCTTGTTCACATCAATTCATGCTAAACTTTCTCAATTGACAAAAAAATGCTAACCATGCATCATCTTAAATGAACTAATCCAAGTTTCAAAGAAGAAACACCAAACAGGAAGGTGAGAAAAGAGTTGATGAAATGTTAGTGATAAGCTACCAGGACTAGCCCCATGTCATTTAAAAACACATGCAAGGCAGATCCAGTAGATACTGTACATAACAGACAATAACAAATGTACTTGATTCCAGTGTTCAGTCCATAGTTTGACTTGTCATTCCTTCTCTATAGGAGCTATGCCTATTTTGAAGAGAGGTCAGGGCCCATATTCATAAAATGTCTCAGACTAGGAGAGGATCTAGGATCCATTTAGATCATAATGAATAAGACTATAGGTACGGAGGGAACCTGATCCTGGACCAGCATTGGTAGATAAAGAAGTCAACATTTACCTGAGTGGATTCTTCCGTTACTGTCTTTTTTAACCTGTGAACTTCTTCAGAGGTTAATAGACCATCAGACTCCATTTCTACTGGTCCATTGAGGACAGTGGAATCAACACACATAAGAAACTAATATAACACAAAGTAAAGACAAAAACAATGGGAACTTGTTGCATGCAAAGAAAGATGGAATCAAAGGTTAGATAAGCAGAAGGGTTGAAACTCTGACGCTGGAGTCATTGCTTCTATTAGTGATTTGGTTATAATTTAAATGGACGACGTACAGACATTGATCATTCAGTTGAAGCCTCTAAATCTAAAAGATGTACGTTAGTACCGTGATTAAGTAGATATCATAAAATATAATTTTACCTTTCACTAGGACTCTGATCCAATATCCACATTAGCACACTACCTAGAATAAAACAATATATTGGGAATGCAATTTAGTAGATAGGTTGAACTCATTGGCTATGGCACCCAACCAGTCACTTGCAGTGCATGAGTATAAAAACTGGTCATGCTCTGCACAGCATACCAGAACAGTCCTCAGGGGGTACAGAAAGAAAATAAAACAACTTCAGCTCTTTAGATGGCACACACAAACTATGCTGTGAAGTGAGTCTTAGTGCAGATGTGTCCCTCACTCACATGTGGATTGGATTTGGCAAGGTTCTCAATCTTGAGCCAGGCCTCTTCCCTCTCTTTTGACTTGGCCTTTTCTCTATAGGACGAAACAGACAAAACGTCAACATCATCATCATCTAGTGTTATGTCTTGTAAAATCCCAAGAGTAAACAGTACTGCGAGGAGCACGTTTTTCTATGCAGGCATTTGTCTATGGAGTAGCCTACCCCTAGAGATCAAGCAAAGAAAAAGTACAAATGGCTTTAAAAGGTTTTACATTTGGAAAAGGTTGTCTAAGTAAGAGAAACCACTCCACTGCCCCTTGTGCCCCCTACTGCTGGTCAGGTGTATTTATTTGAAGGATCGGTATGATGTGCAATTAATATAGTTGATTTTTAAGGTTAGGGAAAAGTGCCACTTTAAGGATGTCAATATAAATTAATGTATTTATGGTTGTTTGTAATTGTGTCTTACCTTTTAATCATTGTGTTGTTTTTTACCGTCGAGGACCACTTTGGAAACAAGTGTTTTAATTAATACTTTCAAGTGATATCCTCTGGGTCCACATTGTACATGTCTGTTACCCAAAATATAGTCATCAACATGAGGATCCCGAGTGAACCAGCATTCTAAGGCAAGCGGCATCACTACAGTCCCTGGTTCGAATCCAGGCTGTATCACATCCGGCTGTGATTGGGAGTCCCATAGGGTGGCGCACAATTGTCCCAACATCGTCTGGGTTTGGCCAGGGTAGGCCATCAAGATTTCTTAACTAACTTGCCTAGTTAAATAAGGGTTAAATAAAATGTGCCATTACAATCTACAAGTAACTGCCAAAATAAAGGAAATGCCAACATAAAAGTGTCTTAATATAGGGTGTTGGGCCAGGCGAGCCAGAACAGCTTCAATGCACGTTGGCATAGATTCTACAAGCGTCTGGAAGGGATGCGACACCATTCTTCCATGAGAAATTCCATAATTTGTTGTTTTGTTCAATTAGGTTGAGATCTGATGACTGACACGGCCATGGCAAATGGCTTACATCATTTTTATGCTCATCAAACAATTCAGTGACCACTCGTGCCCATTATCATCCTATAGCAATGTCTGTAAAAAAGAGTGGACATATCCATCAATCACGTGACACCATTAATTTTAAGACTCAATATCGCATTGAAGCCAGTTAAGATGGTGCCTCAGGAAAACATAACATGCGCAGTTTGAGCTACTCAAGGAAGTTATTTTGCATGCTAGCTCAGTGCCGCTCCCTCTCATTGATTAACTCAAGTTGAAGGCTGCAGGCTGCAATTAGGAACAAAATTAATGTGTGACTTTCAAATAAAATTGGTTCAAGAACATATATCTGGTGTATTAGAAACAATTATTGGTACCATGATTGTAATTCAAAAAATGTTATTAAACAAAAATGGACATTTATAATTTATAATAATTATAATGGGGGGGGGATCCTGTTTTCTGCTAACAGTACTGCGGTTGGCCTTGAACTTCCATGGCTTCAATGAGAGGGGGCAGTCTTCTCCCCTGGGGCTTAGCCATGGTAGTCAAAATATTGGATTGCCCAGCATTTCTATACAAGACCCTAAGCATGATTGATGCTAATTGCGTAATTAACTCAGGAACCAGAACTGTGTGGAAGCACCTGCTTTCAATATACATTGTATCCCTCATTTACTCAACTGTTTCCATTATTTTGGCAGTTACCTTAGGGTATGAAAATCTGAATGAGAATATTGAATCATAATCTATAGTCATCATTAAAATAGTCTACACATTGAATCAATCTATAGCTGTGTTGCACGGTATACTGAAACTTCAAGAAATGTCAAATCTCAGCGAGCAGAACTTTCAAGTTTCTTAATATTATATATCTTGACACATTGATTAAAATAATAATGGCCTCTAAACCTTCAAGCTGTGTACTGGAACCTATTCCAACTAAACTACTGAAATAGGTGCTTCCTATGCTTGGCCCTCCTATGTTGAACATAATAAATGGCTGTCTATCCACCAGATGTGTACCAAACTCATTAAAAGTGGCAGTAGTAAAGCCTCTTGAAAAAGCCAAACCTTGACCCAGAAAATATTTTAAAAACTAAAAATCGGCCTATATCGAATCTCCCATTCCTCTCAATTTTTTTTGAAAAAGCTGTTGCGGGGGCAAATCACTGGCTTCCTAAAGACAATGTATACGAAACGCTTCAGTCTGGTTTTAAACCCCATCATAGCACTGAGACTGCACTTGTGAAGCTGGTAAATTACCTTTTAATGGCATCAGACCGAGGCTCTGCATCTGTCCTCGTGCTCCTAGACCTTAGTGCTGCTTTTGATACCATCGTTCACCACATTCTTTTGGAGAGATTGGAAACCCAAATTGGTCTGTGGATAGTTTGTCCTCTGACAAATCAACTGTAAATGTCGGTGTTACTCAAGGCTTCATTTTAGGACCACTATTGTTTTCACTATATATTTTACCTATTGGTGATATCATTCGGAAACATAATGTTTACATTCACTGCTATGCAGACGACACACAGCTGTACATTTCGATGAAACATGGTGAAGCCCCAAAATTGCCCTCCCTGGAAACCTGTGTTTCAGACAAAAGGAAGTGGATGGCGGCAAATGTTCTACTTTTAAACTCGGACAAAACAGAGATGCTAGATCTAGGTCCCAAGAAACAAAGAGATCATCTGTTGAATCTGACAATTAATCTTGATGGTTGTACAGTCGTCTCAAATAAAACTGAAGTACCTTGGCGTGACTCTGGACGCTGATCTCTCTTTTGACGAACACATCAAGACTGTTTCAAGGACAGCTTTTTTCCATCTACGTAACATTGCAAAAATCTAAAATTTTCTGTCCAAAAATGATGCAGAAAAATGTATCCATGCTTTTGTCACTTCTAGGTTAGACTACTGCAATGCTCTACTTTCCGGCTACCCAGATAAAGGACTAAATAAGCTTCAGTTAGTGCTAAACACGACTGCTAGAATCTTGACTAGAACCAAAAAAATGTATCATATTACTCTAGTGCTAGCCTCGCTACACTGGTTTCCTGTTAAAAACACTAAAGCTCCTTTCTGAAGCTTCTAGATTGCAATAGTCTACATTACAATCTTTAGTCAGCATTTGCCATGTACAAATGTAAATGATAGTATTACATCATAATTCATAGTCTTAACTACAAGTCAAGACTTCAGATAATTATGCTCCTCTCAAATGATATTGTTTACATACTTATTTTTCTCTGCTCTGAACTGCTGTGTGCAGTCATCAAACAGCTTCTGGTTCATCTCCATGAAGAGCTTGAGAGCGTTGTAGATGAGGCCATGGATGGTCCTGCACATACGCACGCACACACAGAAGTCAGTCAGTCTACTGTCATGTCTTAAAAGGCAGCCCTGTCCTCCATCCCAAACCAAAATTTGATTCAGGGGAATGAGTAAAGTAGGTCTGTACTAATGTTGAGCTCTCCGCATTCAACACTGCACTTTCAGAGCAGCTTAAGTTAAATAACTCTCATTCCACATAAAACTGTTTGGTAAGGTGTTGACATTGAAGGGGCAATGTCTTTCCAATTCAGCTAAATTCTATACATTTCCTAGGGGCCTGGGTTCTAATATGAATGATTGGAAATTTTTCAAAACTGAACGTATGATTGAGCCTGCCTGGAATGCCAGATGGGTGCGCACTTTTGGGTGCACACTTTTGGGACTATTATATTGGTTCCATTGCACCAGGCAAGCTCAATCAATGTTTTTGAAAGACAACAAATAACATTTGAACCCAGGTCTGGCTGACACTGCATGTCCTGAGAAATGGAAGTAAGTGACCAATGGGGCATTCTGATTAGGCCACAAAGCGGAAAATGTTTTGCAATGAAAAAGTTGCATTTATTAGTCCCTCCCTCTTTCAGTTTGTCATCTTCCGTTTGGTGCCCAATGAACGCGGCCCAATTGGAGGGGCTACTTACTTGTTCCAGTGGGTCTTGGAGTTACGGTAGAGTGCCGGGAACATGATGGGCAGGATTTTGGCTGCATTGTCGCTGATTAGACTCATGATGTACTCATTGTTCCAGTAGTACAGAGCTCTCTCTGCTACCTGCACAGTGACCACAAGCATACAGCACCATCGGTCAGGACATCTCACTCAATATGATAACGGAAGGGGAAGCCATATACTGTAGGGCATCAGAAGGGTAAGGGACACCCTCTTCTTGTCCATAGACTGCTTTCAGGATAAGGAAATGAATATGTATTTTGAGTGACCTATCCCATTAATTGCAGGAGCATTAGAGGGGCAATAAGAGTACTACTGATGAGTAGTCTTGAAAGAGGAAACAAAAAGGTGACAAAATTAACATGTCACATCCTTCCCTCAAGCCTATAATTATGGGCACCCTTGATAAAAGATGAGCGAAAAAGACTGTATAAATAAATATAAATGCTGATGTATATTGCATTCTCAAAAAACTATGCAATGCTCAGAGAAAAAAATAGTTTAACAGGTAATACAAACAGTCTCTAAAAGACAGGGTTCAAAAGTATTGGCACCCCTGTTTTCAATACTCCAGCAACCTACCCGTGTGAGGATAATGACACAGCCATTTTCTAAAACGTTTTATGAGAATGTACAACTCATTGGGAGGGATCTTAGCCGCAAGTTGATCTTCCAACAAGACAATAACCCCAAGCACTCGTCAAAATCCACAAATAAATAGTTAATTGACCACTTTGGGTTCAGTCTCTGTACTTGATGCCTTGAAAACCTATGGTGTGAATTGAATAGGGCAGTCCAAAAGAGCAAACAAAGGATATCAAGGATCTGGAACGATTATTTATGGAAGAATGGTCTAAAATCCCTCCCAAATTCTTCTCCAATCACATAAAACATTTTAAAAATAGGCTCAGTGTCGTTATCCTCGCATGGCTAGGGTGAGGGAGTATTGAAAACAGGGGTGCAAATAATTTTGACCCTTACCTTTTTGAGATGATTTTTTATTACTTGTTAAACAAAATGTATTTCTCTTTGCAATTGTATTATAAAATAATATAATTTCCCAATTTTTTTGAGCCTATTATTTTTTATAAAGGGTGCCAATAATTATGGACCTGACTGTATATTAAGTCAGTTCTCTACTACAAGTCTGATCCAGGCATAACCGTTAAATTCCTGGTTCTTGTTTTGTTTCCATTGTAATGGACTGCTTAGTTCTCGGAACCAAATAAAAGCATTTCACTACTGAATTTTACTTTCCCACAAGATTAAAGATCAAATGGCACCAATAACAGGGTTCCTGTGGGGCATGGGGTCAGAGGGTCAGTCACCTGGAAGTGCGGGCTGGACACACACTTTGCCAGCTGCCTGAAGAGTGGCTCCATGACCTTGACGAACTCAGACGGCTCAATGACATCCAGAATCTCCTCCAGCTCATTGAGGAACATCACCTCTTTGGGGCTGTGAGTCTTTGGCCAGTATTTGAGAAGGGCCATTACCACCTGGGAAGACAATGATCAGTGAGTGGAGTGGATATTGACCAATATATTAGTTAGTAACACTTTATAATGACTGCCATGAATAAGCATTTACTTTAATATTACCTTTTTATAGTGTATATGCGAATACTAAATTAGTAAATGATTTATAAACTTGTAATGAGCATTTACACTTTTATCAAAACTGATCAATTTTGATAAATGGGTTGATATGCATTGCAATAGCAATACCTTCTGAGATGATGCAATACAACAACACAGAAGGAAAAAGCAATACAACTTCAGCCTGTAACAGCTTTCTTCTGTGGACAAAGGATCGGACCAAAGCGCAGCGTGGTTAGAGTTCAACATGTTTAATAAAGACCATAAATGTGAACACTACAAAATACCAAAACAACAAATGTGAAAAACCGAAACAGTCCTATCTGGTGCATAGACACAAAGATAGAAGACAACCACCCACAAAACCCAACACAAAACAGGCTAGCTAAATATGGTTCCCAATCAAAGACAATGACTAACACCTGCCTCTGATTGAGAACCATATCAGGCCAAACATAGAAATGGGAAAACTAGACACACAACAGAGAATGCCCACTCAGCTCACGTCCTGGCCAACACTAAAACAAAGAAAACACAAAAGAACTATGGTCGGAACGTGACAGAACCCCCCCCCCTCCCCCAAGGTGCGGACTTCAGCCGCAAAACCTGAAACTATAGGGGAGGGTCTGGGTGGGCATCTGTCTGCGGTGGCGGATCTGGCGCAGGACGTGGACCCCACTCCACCATAGTCTTTGTCCGCTTTAGTCTCCTCCAGGTAACGGCGACCCTCGCTGCCGACCTAGGATTGTCAATCCTACTAAGTGGCCCCACTGGACTGAGGGGCAGTTCCGGACTGAGGGACAGCTCGGGACTGAGGGGCAGCTCGGGACTGAGGGGCAGCTCGGGACTGAGGAGAAGCTCCGGACTGAGGGGCAGCTCGGCAATGAGGGGCAGCTCGGCACTGAGGGGCAGCTCGGCACTGAAGGGTAGCTGACGGCTCTGGCGGCTCTGGACAGGCGGGGGACAGGCGGGAGACTCTGGCGGGTCTGGACAGGCGGGAGACTCTGGCGGCTCTGGACAGGCGGGAGACTCTGGCGGCTCTGGACAGGCGGGAGACTCTGGCGGCTCTGGACAGGCGGGAGACTCTGGCGGCTCTGGACAGGCGGGAGACTCTGGCGGCTCTGGACAGGCGGGAGACTCTGGCGGCTCTGGACAGGCGGGAGACTCTGGCGGCTCTGGACAGGCGGGAGACTCTGGCGGCTCTGGACAGGCGGGAGACTCTGGCGGCTCTGGACAGGCGGGAGACTCTGGCGGCTCTGGACAGGCGGGAGACTCTGGCGGCTCTGGACAGGCGGGAGACTCTGGCGGCTCTGGACAGGCGGGAGACTCTGGCGGCTCTGGACAGGCGGGAGACTCTGGCGGCTCTGGACAGACGAGGCGCACTGTAGGCCTGGTGCGTGGTGCCGGCACTGGTGGTACTGAGCTGAGGACATGCACCTCAGGGTGAGTGCGGGGAGGAGGAACAGGGAGTACTGGGCTCTGGACATGCACAAGAAGCCTGGTGCGGGGGGCTGCCATCGGAGGGCTGGTGCGTGTAGGTGGCACTGGATAGACCGGACCGTACAGGCGCACTGGAGCTCTTGAGCACCAATCCTGCTCAACCTTACCTGGTTGAATGCTCCCGGTCTCCCTGACAGTGAAGCGAGGTGGAATAGCCCGCACTGGGCTGTGCTGGCGAACCGGGGACACCATGAGTAAGGCTGGTGCAATGTATGCAGGCCCAAGGAGACGCACTGGAGACCAGATGCGTAGAGCCGGCTTCATGGCACCTGGCTCATTGCCCACTCAAGCCCGGCCGATACGAGGAGCTGGTATGTTCCGCACCGGGCTATGCACCCGCACTGGGGACACCGTGCGCTCCACAGCATAACACGGTGCCTGCCCGGTCCCCCTCGCTCTCCGGTAAGCACAGGAAGTTGGCGCAGGTCTCCTACCTGGCTTCGCCATACTCCCTGTGTGCCCCTGCCCCAGACATTTTTGGGGCTGACTCTTGGGCTTCCATCCGCACCGCCATGCTGCCTCCTCATACCAGTGCCTCTCCTCCTTCGCTGCCTCCAGCTCTGCCTTGGGGCGGCGATATTCCCCTGGCTGTGCCCAGGGTCCTCTCCCATCTAGGATTTCCTCCCAAGTCCATTTGTCTAAATATTGCTGCCTCTCCTGCTGCTGCTGCTGCCTCTCCTGCTGCTGCCTGCTACCATGCCGCTTGGTCCTTGGTTGGTGGGTGGTTCTGTAACGGCTTTCGTCTGTGGATGAAGGATCGGACCAAAGCGCAGCGTGGTTAGAGTTCAACATGTTTAATAAAGACCATAAACGTGAACACTACAAAATACCAAAACAACAAATGTAAAAAAACGAAACAGTCCTGTCTGGTGCATAGACACAAAGATAGAAGACAACCACCCACAAAACCCAACACAAAACAGGCTACCTAAATATGGTTCCCAATCAAAGACAATGACTAACACCTGCCTCTGATTGAGAACCATATCAGGCCAAACATAGAAATGGGAAAACTATACACACAACAGAGAATGCCCACTCAGCTCACGTCCTGGCCAACACTAAAACAAAGAAAACACAAAAGAACTATGGTCGGAACGTGACAGACCCCCCCCCCCCCAAGGTGCGGACTTCAGACGCAAAACCTGAAACTATAGGGGAGGGTCTGGGTGGGCATCTGTCTGCGGTGGCGGCTCTGGCGCAGGACGTGGACCCCACTTCACCATAGTCTTTGTCCACTTTAGTCTCCTTCTAGTAACGGCGACCCTCGCTGCCGACCCAGGATTGTCAACCCTACTAAGTGGCCCCACTGGACTGAGGGGCAGCTCGGGACTGAGGGGCAGCTCGGGACTGAGGAGAAGCTCCGGACTGAGGAGAAGCTCCGGACTGAGGGGCAGCTCGGCACTGAGGGGCAGCTCGGCACTGAGGGGCAGCTCGGCACTGAGGGGCAGCTCGGCACTGAGGGGCAGCTCTGGTCTGAGGGGCAGCTCCGGACTGAAGGTTAGCTGGCGGCTCTGGACAGGCGGGACACAGGCGGGACACTCTGGCGGCTCTGGACAGGCGGGACACTCTGGCGGCTCCGGACAGGCGGGACACTCTGGCGGCTCCGGACAGGCGGGACACTCTGGCGGCTCCGGACAGGCGGGACACTCTGGCGGCTCCGGACAGGCGGGACACTCTGGCGGCTCCGGACAGGCGGGACACTCTGGCGGCTCCGGACAGGCGGGACACTCTGGCGGCTCCGGACAGGCGGGACACTCTGGCGGCTCCGGACAGGCGGGACACTCTGGCGGCCCGGACAGGCGGGACACTCTGGCGGCTCCGGACAGGCGGGAGACTCTGGCGGCTCCGGACAGGCGGGAGACTCTGGCGGCTCCGGACAGGCGGGAGACTCTGGCGGCTCCGGACAGGCGGGAGACTCTGGCGGCTCCGGACAGGCGGGAGACTCTGGCGGCTCCGGACAGGCGGGAGACTCTGGCGGCTCCGGACAGGCGGGTGACTCTGGCGGCTCCGGACAGGCGGGTGACTCTGGCGGCTCCGGACAGGCGGGTGACTCTGGCGGCTCCGGACAGGCGGGTGACTCTGGCGGCTCTGGACAGACGAGGCGCACTGTAGGCCTGGTGCGTGGTGCCGGCACTGGTGGTACTGGGCTGAGGACACGCACCTCAGGGCGAGTGCGGGGAGGAGGAACAGGGAGTACTGGGCTCTGGACATGCACAGGAAGCCTGGTGCGGGGGGCTGCCATCGGAGGGCTGGTGCGTGTAGGTGGCACTGGATAGACCGGACCGTGCAGGCGCACTGGAGCTCTTGAGCACCAATCCTGCTCAACCTTACCTGGTTGAATGCTCCCGGTCTCCCTGACAGTGAGGCGAGGTGGAATTTTCCGCACTGGGCTGTGCTGGCGTACCGGGGACACCATGCGTAAGGCTGGTGCAATGTATGCCGGCCCAAGGAGACACACTGGAGACCAGATGCGTAGAGCCGGCTTCATGGCACCTGGCACATTGCCCACTCTAGCCCGGCCGATACGAGGAGCTGGTATGTTCCGCACCGGGCTATGCACCCGCACTGGGGACACCGTGCGCTCCACAGCATAACACGGTGCCTGCCCGGTCCCCCTCGCTCTCCGGTAAGCACAGGAAGTTGGCGCAGGTCTCCTACCTGGCTTCGCCATACTCCCTGTGTGCCCCCTGCCCAAGACATTTTTGGTGCTGACTCTTGGGCTTCCATCCGCGCCGCCATGCTGCCTCCTCATACCAGCGCCTCTCCTCCTTCGCTGCCTCCAGCTCTGCCTTGGGGCGGCGATATTCCCCTGGCTGTGCCCAGGTTCCTCTCCCGTCTAGGATTTCCTCCCAAGTCCATTTGTCTAAATATTGCTGCCTCTCCTGCTGCTGCTGCTGCTGCTGCCTCTCCTGCTGCTGCCTGCTACCATGCCGCTTGGTCCTTGGTTGGTGGGTGGTTCTGTAACGGCTTTCTTCTGTGGATGAAGGATCGGACCAAAGTGCAGCGTTGTTAGAGTTCAACATGTTTAATAAAGACCATAAATGTGAACACTACAAAATACCAAAACAACAAATGTAAAAAACCGAAACAGTCCTGTCTGGTGCATAGACACAAAAATAGAAGACAACCACCCACAAAACCCAACACAAAACAGGCTACCTAAATATGGTTCCCAATCAGAGACAATGACTAACACCTGCCTCTGATTGAGAACCATATCAGGCCAAACATAGAAATGGGAAAACTAGACACACAACATAGAATGCCCACTCAGCTCACGTCCTGACCAACACTAAAACAAAGAAAGCACAAAAGAACTATGGTCAGAACGTGACACAGCCTCAGTTCAAGTACTATAAACAAGCGATTCACAAGGAAATGTGTGGAGAAATTTCACATGACTTACTGGTTCAGTGAGAGTGCTGTCCTTCTCTAGAAATTGCACAACACAGTATGCCAGCTAGGGGGAATAAGAACACAATATATTACACAATTAGTGTTGATTCAATTAGTGAAGACACAATCTTATTGTTTTGACATTTACACCAAAAATATTCCGAAAACAAATCATTGTAGTAACTAATACTTTGGACGCAGTAATACTAGCAGTATAACGGCGATATAACTGCAATGTTCTGTACTGCAATGACAATTACTGTAAGGCATGTTTCCTCATTTTGCATTAGGCTGGGGCAAAACAGATGCTAACACATAGATCAAGCTCTAATTGAGTTACTATGCTATGCAATGGCCCACAGAGCAGACTAAGAACTGTTCCACCAGCTCAAGGGACCCACTTGGCTGACAGCAGTCATACAGGGAAAGAGACACATGCCGGCCCAGAGAGCGAGAGAGAGCAAGTGGCCCCCGACAAGGACCTTTGTGACATAGTAACTCAGGCTTGTGAATGCCAGGTATCGGATTACAGCTAACTTGGAGCAGCCAGGATACTGCTCTCACCTCCCCCACTCACTGCCTGAACAGGCCTGACCCAACTGGAAACAACACCACTGTGTGCCAACTGGCCATAACTAGGGCTATACTCAGCCATTTCCATAGATTTCTATACATTTCCATAGGAGTATTCAGCAGGGAAAAAAAGGAAAAAAAATCAGAAAGTTGCAGATCGAAATTTATTGAAGAGAGCTGAAACAACTCCCTATTCTTGACGACAGAGAATCGTGTCTGTTCTACACAATGCATTTCTATCTGAACGTTCTGTACCTTCTCACCCTCCTGAACCGAGCCCAGGGCAGCATGGCTGATAGCAGAACAATCATCAGAACTGTGTCATGTTGATTAGGGCCACACAATGGAAAACGTTTTAAAATGTCTTTCACAGGAAAATGAAAACACATGTTTGGACAAGTAAAGGTAGTCCCTCCCTGTTTCAGTCTGTTTTCTTATCTTATGTGCCTAATAAACATGACATTAAACACGAAAAAAAGAAGGGATTACCTGTGGATGGTAGACACTAAGTGATTTGACTTTGTGCAAAGGCAACAGGACCTTTAACAGGAAAATCTTGTGCTCCTCTTTTAGTGGTAAGGCAAACCCATTGATTATACTGTGAATGGAGAGAGAAACAAATAATTCAACTGAACTAAAAATAGTAACAGAAAATTAAAAGGATAAAGGATAAACAACAGCTGACCATGAATGGTTAGAGATCCTATCTGCAGTCGAGATAGGATGAGACCAGTCATGAGACTGGATAACAGTCAAAAATAACTATTCTAACTCCACTGCAAGACACACTGGATTAGAGCTTAAAGTGTACCTTCCGAGTATCTCCAGTAATTCTGCTATTCCATTATGGTGCTCAGTCTCATAGATAAACCTGTTAAAAACAGAGAGCCATTTTATTTAGTTACGCAGCTAAAAACATACATTTCTTAGTAGTTATAAAACTAAACAACCAAATTCACCATTGAATCTTCAGCAATCAATTTGATGTGTTAAATTATCTAAGATTAAACAAATCGGCTGAAATTAAACTCACCTATAAAATATATTATTGATGTGTTTTCTGATGTAGGCCCGTAGTCCCAGGAATTTCCCATAGATCCTGTGGAGAGTGGTTTTGAGGAAGTCCCTCTCCCGTGGGTCCTCACTGTCAAACAGGTCTAAAAGCTGTGGACACATGACATCACTCCCATCAGACTCGAAAATACCAAAGACAAGACTTTACACTTAAAGAAAGAAATGCCCTTGCCATCACAATAAAACTGTGTGAGCATTCAACAATGTGCAAGTATCCATGTTTCTATAAGCTCTTACCTGCATCACAAATTTTTGGTCGATGTACTTCTTTGCTATGTTCGGTTGAAAGTCAGGAGATTCTAAAAACCGAAGGACAAATTCGTAGACGAGCTGTAAAGAAAGAAAACCTTTTACAAATACCTAATTTGCTGAATGCATATAAAGAAAGACCATGTCCAAAATGCTAGTCATAATCTTTCCTTACAAAAATGTTTTGTAAAATCACAGTAATTCCCCAATGCAAATCCTATCATAATAAAAAAGAATTGCGAATTGGATTCATTCCCTCTACCACACAGAACCCCACTAATCCTACCAATGGAAACTCACAAGGTGGCTAATAACAGACCTCCATCCTATGCTAGCTTGCTACCAATGGCCCGGCTAGCTGTCTAAATCACCGTGACCCCAACCAACCTCACTACTCACTGGACCCTTTTGATCACTCAACTAAGTATGTCTCTCCTTAATATGCCTTGTCCATTGCTGTTCTGGTTAGTGTCTATTGGCTTATTTCACTGGAAAGCCTCTAGTGCTGCTCACTATACCTTAACCAACCTATTAGTTCCACCACCCACACATGCAATGACATCTCCTGGTTTCCATTATGTTTCTAGAGACAATATCTCTCTCATCATCACTCAATACCTAGGTTTACCTCCACTGTATTCACATCCTACCATACCTATGTCTGTACATTATACCTTGAAGCTATTTTATCACCCCTAGAAACCTCCTTTTACTCTCTGTTCCAGACGTTCTAGACGACCAATTCTTATTGCTTTTAGCCGTACCCTTATCCTACTCCTCCTCTGTTCCTCTGGTGATGTAGAGGTGAATCCAGGCCCTGCAGTGCCTAGCTCCACTCCTATTCCCAAGGCGCTCTCTTTTGACCTCTGTAACCGTAATAGCCTTGGTTTCATGCATGTTAACATTAGAAGACTCCTCCCTAAGTTTGTTTTATTCACTGCTTTAGCACACTCTCCCAACCCGGATGTTCTAGCTGTGTCTGAATCCTGGCTTAGGAAGACCACCAAAAACTCTGAAATCTCCATCCCAAACTACAACATTTTCAGACAAGATAGCACTGCCAAAGGGGGCGGTGTTGCAATCTACTGCAAAGATAGCCTGCAGAATTCTGTCCTCCTATCCAGGTCTGTACCCAAACAATTTGAACTTCTACTTTTAAGAATCCACCTCTCTAAAAACAAGTCTCTCACCGTTGCCGCCTGCTATATACCACCCTCTGCCCCCAGCTTTGATCTGGACACCATATGTGAACTGATTGCCCCCCATCTATCTTCAAAGCTCATGCTGCTAGGCGACCTAAACTGGAACATGCTTAACACTCCAGCCATCCTACAATCTAAGCTTGATGCCCTCAATCTCACACAAATTATCAATGAACCTACCAGGTACCTCCCCAAAGCCTTACACACGGGCACCCTCATAGATATCATCCTAACCAACTTGCCCTCTAAATACACCTCTGCTGTCTTCAATCAAGATCTCAGCGATCACTGCCTCATTGCCTGCATCCATAATGAGTCAGCGGTCAAACGACCTCCACTCATCACTGTCAAACGCTCCTTGAAACACTTCAGCGACCAGGCCTTTCTAATCTACCTCGCCGGGGTACCCTGGAAGGATATTGATCTCATCCCGTCAGTAGAGGATGCCTGGTTATTTTTTTTAAATGCCTTCCTAATCATCTTAAATAAGCATGCCCCATTCAAGAAATTTAGAACCAGGAACAGATATAGCCCTTGGTTCTCCCCAGACCTGACTGCCCTTAAAACCTGTTGACGCCAAGCGGGAACTAAGCGGGAACTACACCCCCCCGTTCAACTCAAACGGTGGCGCAGGGAATGCAAAAATATTCTTAGAAATATTTAACCTCCAAACATTAACGAGTCCAATACCTCAAATGAAAGATAAACAGCTTGTTCATCTACCCAGCGTGTCCGATTTTTAAAATGTTTTACAGCAAAAACACAGCATATATTTATGTTAGACGACCACCAAAACAAAGAAAAAACGTAGCCATTTTGTCCAACAAAAGATAAAATGACAAAAGCAGGATTAAAAGAAAAATCATTCACTAACCTTTTGAAAATCTTCATCAGATGACAGTAATATGACATGTTACACATGTTTTGTTCGATAATATGCATTTTATATCCATAAATCTCGGTTAACATTGACGCCATGTTCAGAAAATTCTCCAAAATGTCCGGAGAAATTATAGAAAGCTACGCCAGATAACGCCAGATAACAGAAATACTCATCATAAACTTTGACTAAAGATACATGTTCTACATATAGTTAGAAAGATACACTGGTTCTTAATGCAACCGCTGTGTCACATTTTTTTTAACGTTACGGAATTAGTTTATTATGCAATGATCTGAGACGGCGCTCAGACGTAACAATATTTCTCCGCTATGTTGGAGTCAACAGAAATACAAAATTACAACATAAATATTCCCTTACCTTTGATGGTCTTCGATCAGAATGTAGTGGAAGGAGTCATACTTACCCAATACACCGTTTTGTTTCATAATGTTCAATTCTAGTGTCCATGTAGTAGCATATGCTACCACTTTCAGCTCAAATGCCCAAAAAATGACTTCTGGTCCAGAATAATTGCGCATCAAAACTTCCAAATTACATATTACAGGTCGACAAAACTGGTCAAACTAAGTGAAGAAACAAGCTTCAGGATGTTATAAACGTACAAAACGAATGGCATTCCAACCGGACAATCCTAGTTCATTTGGGGCTGACTGGAACAAAGGAAGCTCTCTGTCCAAAGCGCGCCTTCACGCACATGAAAATCCTCGCGACACCTACAGTTTTTCACCCCATTGGGTCAAAGTTCACAGCATATGCACCATTAAACGCTCTACTGAATGAGGACATCTAGTGGAAGACATAGGAAGTGTTTCCAGATCCATAACTGGTTGAGAAGGGAGGGGGCGATGACGTCAAAGTTGCCCCAACTTTCAGGATTCCAAAACTAGTTTGTAAGATCGCCTGCCCTGTGAGTTCTGTTATACTCACATACATAATTCAAACGGTTTTAGAAGCTTCGGAGTGTTTTCTATCCAATAATAATAATAATATACATATATTAGCAATTTAGGACAGATTTGTATGCAGTTTACTATGGGCACGCAATTCATCCAAAGGGGAAATACCGCCCCCTATCCTGAACAAGTTTTAACCAACACAAAAACATCCTATGGCGTTCTGCATTAACATCGAACAGCCCCCGTGATATGCAGCTGTTCAGGGAAGCTAGAAACCATTATACACATGCAGTTAGAAAAGCCAAGGCTAGCTTTTTCAAGCAGAAATTTGCTTCCTGCAACACTAACTCAAAACAATTCTGGGACACAGTAAAGTCCATGGGGAATAAGAACACCTCCTCCCAGCTGCCCACTGCACTGCAGATAGGAAGTACTGTCACCACTGATAAATCCACTATAATTGAGAATTTCAATAAGCATTTTTCTACAGCTGGCCATGTTTTCCACCTGGCTAATCCTACCCCGGTCAACAGCACTGCACCCCCCACAGCAACTCGCCCAAGCCTTCCCCATTTCTCCTTCTCCCAAATCCAGTCAGCTGATGTTCTGAAAGAGGTGCAAAATCTGGACCCCTACAAATCAGCCGGGCTAGACAATCTGGACCCTTTCTTTCTAAAATTATCTGCCGAAATTGTTGCCACCCCTATTACTAGCCTGTTCAACCTCTCTTTCGTGTCGTCTGAGATTCCCAAAGATTGGAAAGCAGCTGCGGTCATCCCCCTCTTCAAAGGGGGGGACACTCGACCCAAACTGCTACAGACCTATATCTATCCTACCCTGCCTTTCTAAGGTCTTCGAAAGCCAAGTCAACAAACAGATTACCGACCATTTCGAATCTCACCATACCTTCTCTGCTATGCAATCTGGTTTCAGAGCTGGTCATGGGTGCATCTCAGTCACGCTCAAGGTCCTAAACAATATCTTAACCACCATCGATAAGAAACATTACTGTGCAGCCGTATTCATTGATCTGGCCAAGGCTTTCGACTCTGTCAATCACCACATCCTCATCAGCAGACTCGACAGCCTTGGTTTCTCAAATGATTGCCTCGCCTGGTTCACCAACTACTTCTCTGATAGAGTTCAGTGTGTCAAATCGGAGGGTCTGCTGTCCGGACCTCTGGCAGTCTCTATGGGGGTGCCACAGGGTTCAATTCTTGGACCGACTCTCTTCTCTGTATTCATCAATGATGTCGCTCTTGCTGCTGGTGAGTCTCTGATCCACCTCTACGCAGACGACACCATTCTGTATACTTCTGGCCCTTCTTTGGACACTGTGTTAACAACCCTCCAGGCAAGCTTCAATGCCATACAACTCTCCTTCCATGGCATCCAATTGCTCTTAATTAAATACAAGTAAAACTAAAGGCATGCTCTTCAACCGATCGCTGCCTGCACCTGCCCGCCTGTCCAACATCACTACTCTGGACGGCTCTGACTTAGAATACGTGGACAACTACAAATACCTAGGTGTCTGGTTAGACTGTAAACTCTCCTTCCAGACCCACATCAAACATCTCCAATCCAAAGTTAAATCTAGAATTGGCTTCCTATTTCGCAACAAAGCATGCAACTCATGCTGCCAAACATACCCTTGTAAAACTGACCATCCTACCAATCCTCGACTTCGGCAATGTCATTTACAAAATAGCCTCCAATACCCTACTCAACAAATTGGATGCAGTGCAATCCGTTTTGTCACCAAAGCCCCATGTACTACCCACCATTGTGACCTGTACACTATCGTTGGCTGGCCCTCGCTTCATACTGGGTTGCCAAATCCACTGGCTCCATGTCATTTACAAGACCCTGCTAGGTAAAGTCCCCCTGTATCTCAGCTCGCTGGTCACCATAGCATCACCCACCTGTAGCACGCGCTCCAGCAGGTATATCTCTCTGGTCACCCCCAAAACGAATTATTTCTTTGTCCGCCTCTCCTTCTAGTTCTCTGCTGCCAATGACTGGAACGAACTACAAAATATCTGAAACTGGAAACACTTATCTCCCTCACTAGCTTTAAGCACCAACTGTCAGAGCAGCTCACAGATTACTGCACCCGTACATAGCCCACCTATAATTTAGCCCAAACAACTACCTCTTTCCCTACTGTATTTATTTATTTATTTATTTTGCACCCCATTCTTTTTTATTTCTACTTTGCACATTCTTCCACTGCAAATCTACCATTCCAGTGTTTTACTTGCTATATTGTATTTACTTCGCCACCATGGCCTTTTTTTGCCTTTTCCTCTCTTATCTCACCTCATTTGCTCACATTGTATATAGACTTGTTTATCCTCTCTGGCCCACCCGGGACGCAACCGCACCCCCTGCCAACAATAAATGCAAATGCGCTACGCCAAATGCTAATAGCACTCGTTAAAACTCAAACGTTAATTAAAATTCACATGCAGGGTAGTCAATTCAAGCTACACTCGTTGTGAATCAAGCCAACGAGTCAGATTTGAAAAAATGCTTTTCGGCGAAAGCATGAGTAGCTATTATCTGATAGCAGTCAACACGCCGAAATACCAGAAGGGACGTAAACAAAGGAATTAGCGTAGCCGGCGCTACACAAAACGCAGAAATAAAATATAAAACATTCATTACCTTTGACGAGATTCTTTGTTGGCACTCCTATATGTCCCATAAACATCACAATTGGGTCTTTTTTCGATTAAATCGGTCCTTGTGTACCCAAAATGTCAATTTATGAACACCGTCAGATCCAGTAAAAACACATTTTTTAAACGCGACGTTATTTTTTTAAATTAAAAAAGTTGCCTATAAACTTTGACAAAACACTTCAAACTACTTCTGTAATCCAACTTTAGGTATTACTAAACGTTAATAAACAATCAAATTGATCACGGAGCGATCTGTATTCAATAAGCATGAGTTTGGGAAACATGAACTAACTTTTCTGGTTCCATTGTTTACAGCTGTGGACTTGACAACCGGATGTGGCTATTACTCAGATGACCAACGGTTTAGTTGAATCGAAATCACACAACTGGCGACAACGTGTGGAAGCTGTAGGAACTGTAATCTCACCCTTAAGTATTTTTCCTTCCAATAGACAATACATGGGCTGGCGGATTGATTTTTTCTTCGTCGATTTAGTGACCAGGTTTACTGGCGATTTTGACCACGGAACTCGTTCTGTTATAGTCACAGACACCAGTTCTAGAAACCTCAGAGTGTTTTCTATGCACACATACTAATCATATGCATATACTATATTCCTGGCACGAGTAGCAGGACGTTGAAATGTTGCGCGATTTTTAACTGAATGTTGAAAAACGTAGCCCGATCTCTAAGAGGATTTATACTGTATTATTGACTGTATGTTTGTTTTACTCCATGTGTAACTCTGTGTCTTTGTATGTGTCGAACTGCTTTGCTTTATCTTGGCCAGGTCGCAATTGTAAATGAGAACTTGTTTTCAACTTGCCTACTGTCAGGATTTGGCCAGGGTTGTTCCGGGTTTTGGTCACTAGATGCCCCCATTGTGCTTTTTGACCTTATGTTTTTTCCCTTGTTCCCCATTATTATTTGCACCTGTGCCTCGTTTCCCCTGATTGTATTTAAACCCTTAGTTTCCCTCAGTTCTGTGCTCTGTGTTTGTATGTTAGCACCCAGCCCTGGTGTTCTGTGTATTCTTGTCGATTCCGGTGGATGCTCTTGTGGAATTCTGTTTTTGTTTTTGAGTATCTCTTGAGGCTTTTTTGTGCTATTCCTACCACCTTTTGGATTTGCCATTTTTGTATTTAAGGACTTCTCCTTTTTACTTTATTAAATACACCGTCTTAAGTACTGCTGTGTCTGCCTCATCTTCTGGGTTCTGCTGACTATTCGTGGCTCAGTTGGTTAAGTGACTGCTTCTCACTCCGGAGACCCAGGTTCGTAACCGGGTCCTGACAGAAACACAGAGCCAATAATGAACCTCTAAGTGAACCCATGAGGGTCACTACATTGGATGGAAGCCCTTTGGGATCTGGACTTGTCACTCATGTCACTACCTCCTTGCGACTTTCAGTTTCACAACACCAGGAATTGATGAACTTTCATTTGATCTCCTGTTCCGAGTTCCCTCTCGTCCTTGGATACCCCTGGCTTCACAGCCATAACCCTCACATCGACTGGTCTGTGGGCACTATCAAGCAGTGGGGTCCTACGTGCCAAGCTACTTGTATTTTCCAGAATTCCCCGAGTTCTACTCCCGAGTCTTTAGAATCCATCGACCTGACCCGAGTTCCCGAGTGTTACCATGACCTCAAACTGGTGTTTAGCAAACAGAGGGCCACCATGCTACCACCCCATAGACCTTACGATTGCCCCATCGACCTGTTTCCGGGCACTTGCCCCCCAGGGGTCGGATCTTTTCCCTATCTCCACCCGAACGAGCTGCTATGGATACCTACATCAAGGACGCTCTGGAAGCAGGCCTCATGCGTCCATCCACCTCCCCGGCGGGAGCAGGGTTTTTCTTTGTGGCCAAGAAAGACGGTGGATTACGTCCTTGCATCGACTACCGGGGACTCAATGCCATAACCGTCCGTAACCGTTACCCGCTACCCCTTATGGCCACAGCCTTCGAGCTGCTCCAGGAAGCAGTTGTTTTCACTAAGCTTGACCTGCGGAACGCATACCATCTTGTGCGGATCAGACCTGGTGACGAGTGGAAGACCGCTTTCAACACGCCTACTGGTCACTATGAATACTTGGTGATGCCCTTCGGCCTGACCAACGCCCCAGCGGTGTTCCAAGCGCTCATAAACGATGTGCTTAGGGATATGCTTAACATATTTGTGTTCGTTTACTTGGATGACATCCTCATCTTTTCGAGCTCCCTTCAAGAACACACTAAGCATGTCAGACAAGTACTCAAACGCCTCCTGGACAGCCATCTTTACGTTAAGCCGGAAAAATGTGAATTCCATTCATCCCGAGTACAATTCCTGGGATTTGTAGTGGAACCCGGTCGAGTCCAAATGGACCCCAGGAAGGTAGGGGCGGTAGCGGATTGGCCCACCCCCAAATCCGTTAAGGAAGTTCAGCGTTTCCTGGGCTTCACAAACTTCTACCGCAAGTTCATCAAGAACTTCAGCTTGGTGGCAGCCCCTCTCTCAGCTTTAACCAAGGGTGGCAATGCAATATTTTTGTGGGGAAGAGAAGCTGAGACGGCCTTCCAAGGACTCAAGCAGCGTTCTCTCTGCTCCCATCCTGATACTACCGACTACGGATGAACCATTTGTGGTGGAGGTAGACGCATCAGAGGTTGGTGTTGGAGCTGTCCTGTCTCAGAGGGGTGAAGACAAGAAGCTTCATCCGTGCGCTTTCTTCTCACACCGGCTTACCCCGACTGAGAGGAACTACGATGTGGGGGATCGTGAACTCCTAGCGGTTAAGATGGCATTGAAGGAATGGAGACACTGGCTCGGGGGCTTCTCACCCGTTTCAAGTGCTTACGGACCACAAAAATCTGGAGTATATCCAGCAGGCGAGCGGTTGAACTCTAGACAAGCTAGATGGTCTCTTTTCTTCAATCGATTCCAGTTTATCCTCACCTATCGGCCCGGGTCGAAGAATCTCAAACCGGATGCCCTGTCCCGAGTCTACGCTCCTGCCATTCGAGATGACACGGACATGCCTGTCCTTCCTGCTGCTAAGATTGTGGCTCCGATCTCGTGGCAAGTTGAGGATACCGTGAGACGTGCTCAAGCTAGCGAACCGGACCCGAAAGGAGGTCCTGCCAATCGGTTGTTTGTCCCCAAGGCAGTGAGGACTCAGGTCCTTCTGTGGGGGAACTCCTCTCGCCTCACCTGTCATCCGGGCGTAGGTCGCACCTTGGAGTTCAACCAGCGTAAGTTCTGGTGGCCTACCATAAGAGAAGACGTTGCCACTTTCATCAATGCCTGTCCCGTGTGCTGCCAGGGCAAATCTTCTCACCTCCGCCCTCAAGGACTCCTTCACCCTTTACCTGTTCCCCACAGACCCTGGTCCCATATCTCATTGGACTTTATTACTGGACTTCCTCCATCCCATGGCAATACTACTATCCTAGTCATAATCGACAGGTTTTCAAAGGCGGCCAGGTTCGTCCCTCTGACTAAGTTACCTTCTGCCAAGGAAACGGCTGAGTTGGTAATTAATCATGTGTTCCGAGTCTTCGGCATTCCTCAAGATATGGTTTCTGACAGAGGTCCCCAGTTCGCCTCAAGGTTTTAGAAGGCCTTCTGCCAACTCATGGGGGCTTCTGCCAGTCTATCTTCAGGGTACCATCCGGAGTCCAACGGCCAAACAGAGAGGATGAATCAAGAGCTGGAAACCACCCTCCGATGTATGACTCGTGACATCCCGTCCACATGGTCATCCTTTATTGTTTGGGCCGAATACGCGCACAACACCTTGCGCTCCTCCTCCACTGGTATGTCCCCGCACGAGTGTCAGTTTAGCTATGCTCCTCCATTGTTCCCGGACCAGGAGGCAGAAGTCAGAGTGCCTTCAGCCTTGAAGTTCGTCAGACGCTGTCGGCTTATGTGGAGGAAGACCCGTCTTAATCTTATGCGTTCCTCACAGAGGTACCAACAACAAGCCAACAGACGTCGCCGTCCCGGGCCTACCCTGCGCCCCGGCCAGAGAGTCTGGCTCTCCACAAGAGACTTACCTCTACGGGTGGAGTCTCGCAAGCTGTCCCAAAAATACATCGGTCCCTTCAAGGTTGCCAGGAGAGTTAACCCAGTTTCTTATCGCCTACACTTACCCAGATCCCTTAAGATTAATCCCACATTTCACATTTCATTGTTAAAACCTGTTGTTTTTTCTCCCCTTGTCCCGGCAGACAGACCTCCCCCTCCGCCTCGTGTCATTGGAGGCCAGCCGGCTTATACCGTCCATCGGATACTGGATTCCCGCCGGGTGCAGCGGTCCTGGCAGTATCTGGTGGACTGGGAAGGCTACGGTCCCGAGGAGCGCTCCTGGGTTCCTGCCAAAGACATCCTGGACCCTGACCTCATTCGTCAGTTCAGGGCCCTCCACCCTGAGAGAGCTGGTAGGAACGTCAGGAGCCGTTCCTAGGGGGGGGGATTCTGTCAGGATTTGGCCAGGGTTGTTCCGGGTTTTGGTCACTAGATGCCCCCATTGTGCTTTTTGACCTTATGTTTTTTCCCTTGTTCCCCATTATTATTTGCACCTGTGCCTCGTTTCCCCTGATTGTATTTAAACCCTTAGTTTCCCTCAGTTCTGTGCTCTGTGTTTGTATGTTAGCACCCAGCCCTAGTGTTCTGTGTATTCTTGTCGATTCCGGTGGATGCTCTTGTGGAATTCTGTTTTTGTTTTTGAGTATCTCTTGAGGCTTTTTTGTGCTATTCCTACCACCTTTTGGATTTGCCATTTTTGTATTTAAGGACTTCTCCTTTTTACTTTATTAAATACACCGTCTTAAGTACTGCTGTGTCTGCCTCATCTTCTAGGTTCTGCTGACTATTCGTGGCTCAGTTGGTTAAGTGACTGTTTCTCACTCCGGAGACCCAGGTTCGTAACCGGGTCCTGACAGCCTACCTGGTTAAATAAAGGTGAAATAAATAAATAAAATAAATAATGATCCATAATAAACAGATGTGCTCGTTTGGTCTGAGCCAAGAGTTAGGGAAGGTCCAATTGACTTTAATTCTAAACTGATTAGATGCTTTCATTTTACAGCACTGTACTTCAGAGAATGTACGATTTGCAGCATTTAAATCTTACTCAAACAGCAGGGACGTGTGTTCATTAGGACATGCAACAGAAAACTCCTTACGAACAAAAATGTGTGTTTAGGACAAAACCAGGTAGTTTCTGTCTGTTTTCTTCCGTTTGGTGCCGAATGAACACGACCCGGGCCATGTAAGCTGGGTTAGTAGATGCCCTGGGTACCTGGAGATGTGGCCAAGCAGCCTCAAGTGTAGGCTCGTCCTCCTCCGGGTCAAACTCTGCTCCTGTGGGGTTGGATGACGGTGGCAACGTTCGGAACATGTTCACCGTAAACTGAGGGTGGGAAAAGCACAACATAGTATATTCAGATTCAGTAGATCACCCTGATGAAGGCCAGTATGGAGCCGAAACGCTTCCCTGGCTGTTGTTTCATTTTACATCGAATGTAACAGGATCGCCTTGGGATTTTTTTTGTCCAAAAAATATAGGCCCTGTTTAAATACTTTAAAATGCATCCTTGATCCTTCCTTCATACCTTACTTAAACACAGATATAAAATTGGTGAAAGTAATGGATGAGATTAAGTTACCACTCTATCTAGTCATTATAGATCTGTGTTTACCTCAAGGAGATAAGGAAGGAAGGGTGCATGTCTGAAGTTTTCAAACAGGGCAGTAGTATCTACTTGGCCAACTCAACCAGTTGTACATATTTCATTGGAACCGAGTGTGTTATCATTTGTCTCCAACATCAACTGACTTGCCCTGTGGGGTGCTAGCTATAACTGCTATTCCCAGTCAAGACAGATCATGGGACAGTGCAAGTGGCCTGAGGATATAGAACACTGCTATTTCTGTTGGTTGCAGAGCTGCTAGCTAGGTGAACAAGTTCAAGTCCAGATGTAGCTTTTAAAAAGAGAAAATATACATTTATTCATTCACAGAGGTTTTTAATTCAATGTCAAATGATTATAATAATTCATTAGCTTCACCGCTTACTGTATGAAGCTTTGATGTATAAAAGAAAAACACTTCAAAGTGAATCTGGGTGATGTCTGCTGAAAGACAAGCGAAAATACAGTAGGGAGCCGGGGTAAAGCATTACAATTTGAATATTTTAAAATCATGGACTGAATGAAATGCTTTGACACTTGAAAAGGCTCACTGCGTTTACACACTTATCCATGGCAGCCTTATGCTAGGCCACAATGAGCTATCACATTAAAAACCACGTCAGGTTAACTTGATGGGTCACGCATGTAGAGAATTGCTTCATGCTTCAGATTTGTAGTTTTTGTATGGCTGTGTGATGTCAATGGCTCCTCAATGAGGAAAATTGGAAATTCAGTTTGGTTTACTTTTTTAAATTGAAATTAACCCCATTCCTATCTGTTACATCTGGTGTTGTCACTATCTATATCTTTCTTAATTTGTGGAGCTCAAATGTAAAGCAAATCCCTGTAAAAGGTTAATAATTCTGACCTGACAGCTTAGAATGTGCTAGCCTCAATGGAGATTCTCATGGTATTGTATTCTTTCTGTTGGAAACATGTTTTAAAGCGTGCTACCCTTAGTCTTTCATTCTGAACAGTGGGACATAAAAATAGCACATTCTGAGGGATGGCTTAAAATGTCAGAAAGTAGCACATTCTGGGCGGTAGCACAGATGATCATAACACCAGCTCTACCCAGTCCAACTCAAAACAGCCATATTCACCCCAGCCTTAAGGCTGGCTCATCTACTCTCTTCCAGTCAGTCTGCTGACACTCACCATGTGCACCACCTCTGGGTAGATGGGCTCTGTGATGACGTTCCTGTTGTGGGTGATGTACTCGACCATCTCGCTCAGCGCCGCACGCTTCACCTCCTTCCATTTCAGGTCACTTAGTGGGTCCGACAGGAAGTCAAAGAGCACGCAACACTGGCGCAGCTTCTGCAAAAACAGCTTCTCCTGCTCCGCCGGAGCACAGTCTGAGGGAGAGAGAAAATAATGTTTTATAAAATTATTATTTTGAAAAATACATTTTCAATACTTTTTTCTGTAAATTGAATGTTATAGAAGGTTCCAGGACACATTTGTGATTTCACATGTTTTAGAGAAACTTACCCAAACAGCAAATCACTTCCTCATTGTGTAGTATGGGGCCCTGAAAAAACATGAAGAAAATCTCCAAAAACACCCAAATATGTCCTTTTAGAAATGGCAAAGCTCTCAGTATAGTGATGCAGGTCTTTAGATTTCGTACACATGAAGTTGTCATTCTGAACTTTATCCACAATATTATATTCCCATTTGCGCAACTCGAGGGGTTCCATTTTCCATGTAGCCTATTGGTAACTGCCAAAATAAAGAAAACACATATAGTGTCTTACTAGGGTGTTGGGTGTTGGGCCACCAGGAGCCACCAGAAGAGCTTCAATGCGCCTTGGCATAGTTTCTACAAGTGTCTGGAACTTCCTGTGTGGAAGCACCCCATGCTTTCAATACACTTTGTATCCCTAATTTCCTCAAGTGTTTCCGTTATTTTGTCAGTTACCTGCAAAATGCTAGAGTCGCAACAAAATGTAATATAAGGTCGCAGTTCATAATGACACAATTTCAAGTTAACAACATCTAAACAAATGTGTCACTATACTGAGAGCTTTGCCGTTTCTAAAAGGATGTATTTGAGTGTTTTTTGAGCCTTTGTTCATGTTTTTTGGGGACCCAATACTACACAACAAGGATGAGGAAGTGATTTGGTCTTTGGGATACGTTTCTCTAACACGTGAAATCACAAAAAAAGGGGGTCTGGACCCTTTGATAACATTTCATTTACATAAAAAATTGAGATTTTGTTGTGAAAGTTTCTCTCCTAGAAGGTATTCTAATAATAATAATTTGGTGGGTGCTTATATTTATCCTATTTCACATGTATATTTGTCCTATTTCACACATTTGTCTTACGCCAATTCCCCCTGAGACAGCGTTGGTGAGTGGGGGTTACAGTCAGGGTCAGACATTATCAACAGCGACCCTGGAGCAATTAGGGTAAAGTGCCTTGCTCAAGAGCACGGCGGCAGATTATTCTCACCTTGTCAGCTCAGGGATTCGAAAAAAACATACATCCTTTCGGTTACTGGCTGAACACTAACCGCTAAGCTACCTGCCACCCATATAGATTGTTTACTGCATGTATAGCACAGGGAGGAAAATAACATACAGTAAAAAAAGATGTATATACATGTAAATAAACAAATAAAATAAAAAAACTCACTCAGAAGTACATATTTGTTTTCACCCTGTTAACTTCAATGTCAAAAGAATAGTTCCCTCACAACTGAACAGACAAGTTCCCTGTAGCACCATTCCATATAATTTTAATTACTTTTTGACTACAGCCCTTTTGATTTGAAAAAAACCTTTTATACGTCTTTGCCCATGGTAGAAGTGGTCAGAACTAGAGGTCGACCGATTATGATTTTTCAACGCAGATACCGATACCGATTATTAGAGGACCAAAAAAAAAGCCGATACCGATTAATCGGTCGATTTTTTTTAAAATGTATTTGTAATAATGACAATTACAACAATACTGAATGAACACTTATTTTAATATAATACATCCATACAATCAATATAGCCTCAAATAAATAATGAAACATGTGGATGTTCTTATAGGCACTTTAGTATTGCCAGTGTAACAGTATAGCTTCCGTCCCTCTCCTCGCCCCTACCTGGGCTCGAACCAAGAACACATCAACAACAGCCACCTTCAAAGCAGCATTACCCATGTGTAACAGTTGTTAAATAGTACTGTGTGAATTTCACCTGGTTCATATATTAATATGTCATGTTGATTTGTTATTATGCATGCCTACATCCTGGGAGAGGGGAGTGTGTACTTATGTTAATGCCCTGCGTGCTCGTGCTCAAATCCTTTTGATGCACTATGAGAGGTAGGCAAGCTTTTTCTGTTGTCTTCAGAAAAGTTTGATTCTTTTAACTGCCTTGTTCAGGGGAAGAAAAACAGATTTTTACCTTGTCAGCTCGGGGATTCAATCTTGCAACCTTACAGTTAACTAGTCCAACGCTCTAACAACCTGCCTCTCATTGCACTCCACGAGGAGCCTGCCTGTTACGCGAATGCAGTAAGAAGCCAAGGTAAGTTGCTAGCTAGCATTAAACTTCTCTTATAAAAAACAATCAATCAATCAATCATAATCACTAGTTAACTACATACGGTTGATGATATTACTAGTTTATCTAGCATGTCCTGCGTTGCACATAATCGATGCGGTGCGTATTCGCGAAAAGGACTGTCTTTGCTCCAACGTGTACCTAACCATAAACATCAATGCCTTTCTTAAAATCAATACACAGAAGTATATATTTTTAAAACTGCATATTTAGCTAAAAGAAATCCAGGTTAGTAGGCAATATTAACCAGGTTAAATTGTTTCACTTCTCTTGCGTTCATTGCACGCAGAGTCAGGGTATATGCAACAGTTTGGGCCGCCTAATTTGCCAGATTTTTACGTAATTATGACATAACATTGAAGGTTGTGCAATGTAACAGGAATAGTTAGCAGGATGCCACCCGTTAGATAAAATATGGAACGGTTCCGTATTTCGCTGAAAGAATAAACGGCTTGTTTTCGAGATGGTAGTTTCCGGATTCGACCATATTAATGACCAAAGGCTCGTATGTCTGTGTGTTATTATGTTATAATTAAGTCTATGATTTGATAGAGCAGTCTGACTGAGCGATGGTAGGCACCAGCAGGCTCGTAAGCATTCATTCAAACAGCACTTTTGTGCGTTTTGCCAGCAGCTCTTCCTTGTGATTTCAAGCATTACACTGTTTATGGCTTCAAGCCTATCAACTCCCGAGATTAGGCTGGTGTAACCGATGTGAAATGGCTAGCTAGTTAGCGGGGTGCGCGCTAATAGCGTTTCAAACTTCACTCGCTCTGAGACTTGGAGTATTTATTCCCCTTGCTCTGCATGTGTAACCGGTGCTGTACTGCACCATTGTAAAGCACCATTGTAACTCTGCATTGTGTGTGGTTGATTGAGACTATAGACATGGACTTTGGAGATCAGATTGTTTTAATCAAGCAGAATTCACTCTCTGCATCCTGCATCTGCATCCAAAATAAAATAAAACATATGTAGAGCACATATGTTCCGCGAATCGTCGCCTCTTTCTTTCAAAGTGCATCAATATGATAAAAATTAATACAGCCTCTCCTTATTATACATAACATATGTTGCATAGATAAAACCACATACCTGCATCCAAAAGAAATTAAAACATTTGTAGAGCACATATGTTCCGTGGAATAGTCACCTCTTTCTACAACAGATGCACAATACAAGGGACTGGGATCATTTGAGGAGCTAGCCATCGTTCACACATACACACACTAACATCTTAGCTAGCTATTAATGTGCTTTCTGGACCGTTTTTTGAAATTCTTTCGATTTCTTTTGTCAATTACACATGTGTAAGAACTGTATGAATATACTTTTGTCCAATTTTATTATCATAAATTTGTAATAAACAAATTACTTGCCCATAAGGCATGTTTTGTCCATTTGCAATATGATTTCATAGGAAGTCAAAAGTAAAAAATAGCAACATTTTATAACAAACTTCACACACCCTTAAAAAAGTGCTTTCTGGACTGTTTTTCACATGCATTTGCAATATGGTTCAATGGGCATTTACCATCACGAATTTGTCATGCTCAAAAATCCTGCAGAAATGCAACATTGACTGGCCTGATGAACACAGGATGGCCGGGCATTGATAGTGGGTCTTTTCCATCGCTCGTTGTGTTGATTTCATTATGTCCATTTGTTTATTTTTTCTCACTTTTGCAAAGTCACTGTGCATTTGCAATATGGTTCAATGGGCATTTACATCACAAATTTGTCATGCTATAAAAATCCTGCAGGAATGCGAAATTGACTGGCCCGATGAACTCGGGATGGCTGGGCAGTGATTCTGGTTCCTCTCAATCGCTCGTTAGGGTTGATTTCAGAATGTCACTTTGGTGATGGTACCTCACTGTTTAAACATATTGCAAATGGACAAGAGTCACCAGCAAGTCACCGTCCATCAGTCAATTAGATATCATTCTGACACCAAACTGATACAAACTGACACCAAACACACTTTTTCCAACTCGTTTAGTAGCCAACTATCACATAATACAGAGATGGCCCAAAATTCACAACGCATTCTATTCAAACCATAATAAAAACGTAAAACACGTAGTTACGTTCCAGCTGCGGGTCCAGTTCAGATGTCATGTGTAGGCCTAGCTGAGGCGACCCCGAATCCCAAGTTTCGGCTCAATAGGTCATTTGGTGTCCAAGCAAGACCTTAATTGGTGCTGAAAATCCACTTTTTTCCATGACTTGCTACGGGGTCCTTGAATGCGCTATCGGACAGAAACGTTGGGTCCATATATATGGGCCGAGACGGTCGCGATGCACCTAGTCTTGCGACTCTGGGACATTTCTAAATGTCGTCATTTTCGTGATGCAAACATGAATTGAAGTCATTGCAAATGTATGAGGCTGTTTCTCGGTCCGAGAACCTTCTAGAGCCACGTAACTCACCACGCACTATCGACCTGAGGTCTAGAACAGGATTCTAAAGTTTCGGAACTCTAGGTCTGACGGTTCTTTAAAAGTTACAACAAGGTTAACTAATGCAGGCAGTGTTCGTCTCTACGCACCCCAATGTGTCCCTCCTTCCAAGCTGTGTGTGTGTGTGATTTAGTTTTCCTTTGAAATGTTATGGGACAAATGACTGATTTACAGTTCATGGGGGTTGCCTAATCACACATATGAAGTTTTGGACAGATCTGACTTTTTTAACCCTTCGAAACAGCCCCTGAGACACCAATTAGTCAACACATATCCTCATTGAGGTATGCTTTTACAGAATCCTTAGTTGTAAGTCTTTACGTTAAGAACTGACTGATTTACACAGGGTTGAATGCACTATGTCTATCAAACTGCAGGCAAGGTATGGATATACACTTTTAGGGTGATTTTAACCACTTCCGGTTGGTCCAGGAAGCTTAGAATCGACACAGGTAGACCTCATAGTGGCCTGATGGACTGTCACTGAAGACAGGTTCATACGGCATTTATAACCCACATAGGCTTCAGGTTGAATTTAGGGGTGCAGGCAATGTATTCCTATGGGGAGAGAAGTCATTGGAATCTGTGAGATCAAAAAACCCTGATTTACTGTTAAGGGTTAATGCCACATGGTCAAGGTTAGGCTTGCACGGATCGGGAGGACCTTAGGAAGTACCTGAGGTCGAATTGTGCTTCTCACCCTAACAGTTCTCTCACTGTGACCCAAAAGCAAATGACATTGTGGGGCAGGCTTCATTTTGGGCCTGCTTTTCTGATGGTCACTGCGCTTAGACCGAGCGAGCTACGGCCAAGTGGGATATCTCGTTGAACTCGGCACGGCCTAGGGATTATGGTAATGCCATTGCCTCCTCTCTGTGTCTTTAAGCACCGCACTTTTTCACTCCATCCTTGCTGTGTGTGTGTGTGTGAGAGCTTTTCTTTGACATCTGTTGGGAGAAATTACTGATTTAAAGTTCAGGAGGGTTACCTTGTCACACATATGAAGTTTTGGAAAGATGTGACTTTTCTAACACTTCAAAACAGACAGTGTGACCCAATTAAAGGCACTTCCGGTTGGCACAGGAAGTTATAGGTAAACACATGTCTTGACTGAGGTAGTCTCTTACGGAATCCTGAGTTTTAAGTCTTTAACTTAAGTATTGACTGATCTACACAGGGTTGAATGCAGTGATTTTCATATTGACAGGTTATGTGTTTCAAAACACTTTTAGGGTGAATTTAATCACTTCCGGTTGCTCCAGGAAGCTTAGAATCAACACAGGTAGACCTCATAGAGGCCTGATGGACTGTCATCGAAGACAGGTTCATACAGCATTCGTAACCCACATAGGCTTCAGGTTGAATTTAGGAGTGCAGGCAATGTATTCCTATGGGGAGAGAAGTTAATGCAAACTGTTTGATGTAAACACCTTCTTTTAACTGGTAAGGGTTAATGCCACATGGTCAAGGGTAGGCTTGCACGGATCGGGAGGACCTCAGGATCGTACCTGAGGTCGAATTGTGCTTCTCACCCTAACTGTTCTCTCACTGTCACCCAAAAGCAAATTACATTTACGGCCAGGCTTCATTTTGGGCCTACTTGTTTTCACGGTCGCTGCACTCAGAGCGAGCTACGGTCAAGCGGGGCATCTCGTTGAACTCGGCACACTCTGGAGACGTAATGCCATTTTTTGTGTTGATTTCAGAATGCCATTTTGGTGATGGTCCCTCTCCGTTTAAACATATTGCAAATGTACAAAAGTCAACTAGCAAGTCAGTGTCCATCAGAGCGAGCTACGGTCAAGCGGGGCATCTCGTTGAACTCGGCACGGCCTAGAGAATATGGAAATGCAATTGCAGGCTCTGTGTGTCTTTAACCACTTTGAAACTCCCCATCCTTGATCCGGGATTGTGACTGTAAGCCTCAGGTCATTAGCATAACTTTTCTTTGACATCTTTGGGAAAATCGCAAATAAAATTAAAATAATGGTTGCCTAATTACACATATTTTTAACAACACTGTTTCAATTTTCAAAACAGCCACTTTGAACCATAGAAATTGCACTTAATTTGTGTAAGAGTATAAATAAACTCATATAGCATTTTGTGTTTGCCTTTACAGAATCCATTTTAAGTCTTTGCAGATAACCAAATAGAACTAAAATCATTTACCGGAAGAGTTTCTGATGTTTTATTTGAGAAAATCCCAGAACATACCAGATGCGCAGTGTTTCCAAAGCACACTAGGAAAATTTGTATTTCACATTGCGCCTGGCTAACTGAAACGAACAAAATGAACATCACCCAATTATTCATTTTCCGATTTCTCTTAAATGACGATAAACATGGCAAACGTTGTTTGGAATCAATCCTCAAGGTGTTTTTTCACATATTCTTCATTGACATGCAGTTCCGGAAGCTTGCTTCTTATTTCCCCTGGAAAAATACTCTATTGACTTTTCGACCTTTAATCCCAGAAAAATGGCGGATAACTCCAAAACCGTTGAGGCCTATGGTCAATCTTTGATCTGCCTACAACTGACCACAATGCTGCAAACCTGGGAAACGCTCAGAAAGGGCAGAATCATTTTCCTTTGGAGATAAGCCACTAAGGTGATTGGTGATGTTTTGTCATTTCCTGGATGCTTATGTCATCTTGGGTTTTGCGGGATAGCGGAAAAATGACCAAAAGAAGATATTTTATTTCTGGAACATGTCGAGAGAGTTTTCGTTTGATGACAGTAGCAATTATATGCCATCGGCCCGATGCCATCTTTTTGTGACAAATGTTTTGTTTAAAAGGGACCGTACATTTTAAAATGAAATTTCTCACTAACCATAGGTGTAAATGTTAAGCAATCCAGGTTTTAGAGTTTCACCTCACTTGTCACTCCATCCTTGCTGAGTGTGTGTCTGTTGGTCCCAGATGACAGACAACTGTTCTTGACATCTGTTGGAAATGACAGACTTACAAGGTCATGTTGAGTTTGCTAAACAACATGAAGTTTTGATCAAGTTTAATGGTTTGAAACAGTCACTATGACACCATTTAAGGCACTTCTTGATGCTCTGGGGCGCTATTTCATTTTTGGATAAAAAACGTATCCTGACTGGGGTTTTTTACAGAATAGTTTTGTCACGTTAAGAACTGAGTTATTGACGGAGGGTTTATGATATAATTGTTATTTCAGAAAATCATAGAAAATCACAGAAATCTGACAGAGTCCAAAACTACCAAAAAATTTTTGTATGAACACCTTGCAAAACAAGATCTGTAACTGTTTCCAAAAAACAACTATTTTTGAACATCACCTGTTATTCATTGTCTCCTTATATGGCTTAAATGACGATAGATAAATGGCTGACGTATTTGTAGGCAGATCATTTTCTTTTTATTGACACCGGAGGCTCCTTGACTTATTTCTCCTAAAATTATTTCTCTATTTTCATTTCCGACCGGTTTAATCCCAGAAAAATGGCCATAACTCCAAAACCGTGAGGCCTAGACGCCATCTTTTCATGGCCAATTTGAGAAGAATGCAAACCTACGCCACCAAGTATATCAATGAAGAAATATTTTACGTTTTGGAGATAAGGCCACCATGATTGGTGATGTTTTGTTAATTTGGAAATATGATTGCGTTGTAGGTGACTCTTGTGGGTTTTTTCGGATAGCGGAAAAATGACCAAAATGTGATTATTTTATCAAACGGAAACAATGTCCGAGGAAAAACTGCGCATTTGGATGTAACTTGAGGTCTCCTCATTGAAAACATCCGGCCCTTCAAAGGTAAATGATTTTATTTATTTGGTTCTGGTTTTAGTGAAAAGGTGACCTAAATGCTACTCAAAATGCTAAGCTACTTTGCATACTCTTACACAAATTAGTCAAAATGTTCTATTTAAGGCATATTATCCTTCTGAGATTTAGTGAGTTGGTCCTAAGATGAGACAGACAACTTTTCTTAAATTTGGAAGACAGAAATCAAAGCCATGTTGAGTTTGCTAAGGGAGCAAGCAGGCTTTGATCAGTGGTATGGTTCTCAAGAGGATGGGGAGTTTCAAGAGGTTAAAGACACATACTTCTCTAGCAGTTGAAGACTTGCCTTCATTAAAGGGTTGCTACCTACATTGATGAGCACAAGGATCTCACTCTTGAGAAACTGCGGTCTGTGCAGATGAGTTTGTGTTCACACATAATCCTACCTTCACAAACAAAGCACGCAGTAGTTATGCCAATGCAAAAAGCAATCACGAGAAGACACATCCTACTACAAGGTTTCAGTCTTTTTCTACAGTGCCCAAAGATAAAGATATGCAGAAAACAACTTTTTTCCACATCCGCCAGTTTATCATTACTGCTGTGAGAAAGGGCACATTGTCTCTGTATCCTAAGATGAAACCGAACAATTTGAGGGAGAAAAAGCTGTTTCTTCTTGTGGGAGCACTCCAGCCCATCAAGTCTCTGGTTGGTTGGGATTGGTGTATCTCCTAAACAAGATTTTGGATCTGTTGACTTGAGTCTGATCTTGTTTCTGGTTCGTTGTCGTTGGAGTGAGGCCTAGCCTAGCAGTGAAAGGGGGTCTCATTCATTTAGGAAAAATATTTGGCTGGAGGTGATGTTGTGCCAAATTCTGTCGTTTGTAAGGAATTTGATGGGTTACCTGAAAAGTACCCAAGAGTATTCCCAGCGTGCGCCGTTAACATGCTGTCTAAGAAAGTTGCTGGGAGCAACTCTAGTGTTGAGGAGGACGTTAGCGACCCCACCTTGATCGATCTGTCTGAGACGTTTGTGTGATCTGAGCTGACCTCTCCTACAAAGATGAGTGAGTTTGAAGGACCACTGAAAGAAGATATGGTCCATACAGTTGACACATCGATGTCTAGGAAGTAGCTGATTGCAAAACAGAGTAAAAAAAACAGAACACACAAAACAGTCTGTTCTGATGGGGAAATGGCGTTCTAGGGCCATTTCTGGACAAGACGATTGGCCCAGTGTATCTCAAATTGTCTTTCCAGTTACAACTTCGACATGACCGTATCTTGTATATCTTCTTCTGGCCTGGTCTGAAACAAGATGTTGTGGCTTACTGTAAATCCTGTTGTGTCTGCCAGCGGGTAAATCGAACCAAGCTGTACCGGTTGCAACTTTGCAGCCTATTGTTGCTTTTGACTAATCTTTCAGCAGCGTTCTGGTGGATTGTGTTAGTCCTTTGCCCAAAGCAAAGAGTGGTAACCAGTTTCTCTTAACCATCATGGGCACTGCCACTCGTTTCCTTGAGGCCATTCCGCTGAGGAAAATCACTGCTCCCAGTATTAAGACCCCTGGTTAAAATCTTATCAACGTTTGGACTTTCGCAGGTAGTGCAATCAGACCAAGGTTCGAATTTAATTTAAATGGTCTTCCAGCATGTGCTACAGCAGTTGGGTGTTACCCATTGCCCTTTGAGTACCTAGTCTCAATGTGCTCGAGAGATTTCATCAGACTTTGAAGTCTATGTTGAGAGCTTACTGCTTTTAGTTTGAGAAAGACTGGGAAGAAGGGGTCCCTCTTGTGCCATTTTCCACAAGGGAGGTTGTTCAGGAATCTCTCCGGTTTTAGTCTGTATAAGCTCATGTTTGGACATCATATCAGAGGACCTTTGAGCTTGCTGAGGGAGAGGTTGTTGCAGGGCAACAGATTACCTTGCTTAAACACAAAAAACATCTGTTGGAGTACGATAGTGCTTTTCGATACAGATTGCACCGCGCCTGTGAATTTGCCAGTGAGAATCTGCAAACAAAAATGAAAGTTTGGTACGGTCGAAAGGACCAAAACCGTTCTTTCGATGTGGGTGACCAAGTCCTGGTTTTGTTACCCATTCTGGGCTAACTGTTGTAAGCTCGCTTTTCAAGCCCTTACCCCATAGTGAAAAAAGTTATTAATCTTGTGGCAAAATTAATCTTGTGACAATTTTTATGTTGTATCAATTTTTGGTTTCTAGGTGGGGAATGTAACATCAGTACGTTAGTATTGTTGACTTTGGGACATGGTGTAGAAGGAGTGTCTATTCTCAGAGTATTTTGTTCCCAGGGTGTAAACCGGAAGGTCTTAAAACTCTATATTGTACATATGCAGGAAGGGATGCCTTTTCAGTTGTGTATTCGACCAATGATGTAGATGACTGACTCTACACATTGTTGGCCCTTGTATGTTGGGCTCTTTGAATTCTCACTCAGTTCTCCTTATTGACAGGGAACTCACTCCTCTCCCCTCTCCTCACTCTCTCTCCTCCATTTTTGTGAGATCACTAGAAGAAAAATATTGAGTCCGGTCAAGCGAGAATTTGAACTAGAATTTTGAGCAAAAATTAAACATTGCATAAAAATGTTATGAGACCTCTCAGGCTTTGGGATCATTTTGGGTCATTCTATATGAATTCACTTTCTGTCTGCACACCTTTTAGATTTGAACAAAACCTTCCAAACATGTGTGCCCATGGTCGTGGTCAAAACATTCAGGAGATTTGTTTTGCATACTCCACCCTACCATGAGTAGGCTGTCATTTCAAATAAGAATTATTGCCAAGTTAAATCAAATTAAAAAAACAAAAAAAACAATTAAGTCATCCATGTCTTCATCTCTGAAAAAGATACATGTTTGAGTTTGATAACATTTCAAAGCTTACAAACAGGTTTGTCAAACTATATTATAATTTATATTTGTTTACCTTTAATGTCAATGGTCTAAACACGTAAACTCAGATTTCTCTTTTCACATACAGTACTAGTCAAAAGTTTGGACATAGCTGCTCATTCCAGGGTTTTAGTTTATTTATTTTTTTACAATTTTCTACATTGTAGAATTCAGTGAAGACATCAAAATTATGAAATAACACACATGGATTCATGTAGTAACCAAAAAAGTGATTCTTCAACATCTTGACATCTTTGCACACGCTTGGCATTCTCTCAACCAGCTTCAAGAGGTAGTCACCTGGAATGCATTTCAATTAACAGGTGTGCCTTAAGTTAATTTGTGGAATTTCTTTAGGTAATGCGTTTGAGCCAATCAGTTGTGTTGTGACAAGGTAGTGGTGGTATACAGAAGATAGCCATATTTGGTAAAAGACCAAGTCCATATTATGACAAGAACAGCTCAAATAAGCAAAGGGAAATGACAGTCCATCATTACTTTAGGACATGAAGGTCAGTCAATCCGGGAAAAACCCAATAACTTTGAAAGTTTCTTCAATTGCAGACGCAAAAACCATCAAGCACTATGATGAAACTGGCTCTCATGAGGACCGCCATAGGAAAAGAACACCCAGAGTTACCTCTGCTGCAGGGGATAAGTTCATTGGAGTTAACTGCACCTCAGATTAAATGCTTCACAGAGTTCAAGTAACAGACACATCTCAACAACAACTGTTCAGAGGAGACTGCGTGAATCAGGTCTTCATGTTCTAATTGCTGCAAAGACACCACTAAAGAAGGACACAAATTGGAAGAAGAGACTTAATTGGGCCAAGAAACACGAGCAATGGACATCAGACTGGTGGAAATCTGTCCTTTGGTCTGATGAGTCCAAATGTGAGATCTTTGGTTCCGATCACAGTGTCTTTGTGAGACGCAGAGTAGGTGAACAAATTATCTCTGCATGCGTGGTTCCCATCATGAAGCATGAAGGAGGAGGTGTGATGGTGTGGGGGTGCTTTGCTGGTGAAACTGTCTGTGATTTATTTAGAATTCACGGCACACTTAACCAGCATGGCTACCACAGCATTCTGCAGCGATAGGCCATCCCATCTGGTTTGCACTTAGTCCCACGATCATTGGTTTTTATCAGGACATTGACCCAAAACACATCTCCAGGCTGTGTAAGGGCTATTTGACCAAGGAGGGTGATGGAGTGCTGCATCAGATGACCTGGCTTCTACAATTCTCAACCCAATTTGAGATGGTTTGGGATGAGTTGGACCGCAGGTTGAAGGAAAAGCAGCTAACAAGTGCTCAGCATATGTGGGGACTCCAAGACTGTTGGAAAAGCATTCCTCATGAAGCTAATTGAGAGAATGCCAAGAGTGTGCAAAGCTGTCATCAAGGCTACTTTTGAAGAATCTATTGTATTTTGATTTGTTTAATACTTTTTTGGGTTACTACATGATTCCATATGTGTTATTTCATAGTTTTGATGTCTTCACTATTACTCTAGAATGTAGAATTTTTTTTAAATAAAGAAACTCTTGAATTAGTAGGTATGTCCAATCTTTTGACTGGTACTGTATGTTGTAGATTAGACCCTATTTTACAGGGCCTGAGTTGTTTTTGTTATGGCTGACATCAGTTTAGTCACAGCATTCTCTTGAATACAGGGTAGGTGTCATTTCAATCATAGAAACATAATTCATAGAATGGACCTATCCCTTCAGACCACTACAATTTAGCTGGTATGCCACTGACATATGAATGAGTCTAAATTACTCTCAGAAAGATGACTGCCAGTCCACCATCTGTCGAAGGTCAACTTGAATGTGTATTCTGCTATCTAGGCTATTTCTATGATTTCAATAGGTGTCCTATGGGAGATTGACACTTTCCTTTAAAACAATGGATATTCCCACTCAAGTCAACATTCTCTGTGTGGACCTCCAACCATCTTTATGGTGACATTTGAAAGTTAAAATGTACACTTTTAGTTCATTTATTAGGCAAAACATGACATGCACCCTGTATTCAGGGGCTCCAAAGTGGCACAGCGGTCTAAGGCACTATGGGACAAAGAGTCTCATAGGGCATGCAGAATTGGCCTAGCGTTGTCCCGGTTACAGGAGGGTTTGGTCGGGGTAGGCCATCATTGTTAAATAAGAATTTGTTCTTAACTGACTTGCCGAGTTAAATATTTGTTTTATTCAAGAGCATGCTGTGTCTCAACAGATGGTGGGCACCACAAACACCTCTGATGTAAAATAATCTAAGCTTCAACATATATGAACAAAAAAAACGGATTACATGTTTGCGATAGTTGATTATAAAGGTGAAACTTATTTTAAATTTTAAATAAATTATCAAATAGTTTGACAACCATGTTTTGTAATCTTTCAAATTATATCAGTGATGAAGACATGGTTGTCTCATGGCAGTGTGGAGTTTGCAAAATGGGTTAACTTTGATTACCCCTAGCTCCTGAATGTTTTGTCATTCAGGTCCAAAAAGTAATGTTCCGACTAGACGTCGACCGATTAATCGGAATGGCCGATTAATTAGGGCTGATTTCACGTTTTCATAACAATCGGAAATCTGTATTTTTGGACACCGATTTGGCCGTTCTTAAATAAAAATTTTTACACCTTTATTTAATCTTTATTTAACTAGGCAAGTCAGTTAAGAACACATTCTTATTTTCAATGACGGCCTAGGAGCGGTGGGTTAATTAAGGGGTTGCTAGGTTATGGAAAATGTTTTCACTTTTTCAAAATTTTGCTTTTGGATGTTGACTTGGGTTGCATTTGCAATATGAAAAACCACGGTGGAGCGCACTCGCCACCTGTTGGATTTTCAAAGTGTTACACCTGGCATTTGCCATATGGCATTTGCAATCAACTTTACACGAATCAACGCTGAATTGGGTGGTATTGGACACCGTGTATATGGTTTGTCCAATGACTTCCCATTCATTTTTGTCCATTTCAGGGGGGG
The DNA here is from genome assembly GCF_036934945.1 of Oncorhynchus masou masou. Taxonomy (NCBI): domain Eukaryota; kingdom Metazoa; phylum Chordata; class Actinopteri; order Salmoniformes; family Salmonidae; genus Oncorhynchus; species Oncorhynchus masou. The sequence continues at coordinate 43,732,884 of NC_088243.1, forward strand.
GGGGAGTTCCCTTACAGCTTTAACAGTGTGATAATCAGAACTCTGATAAAGCGGCGTACACTTTCCGAGTTTTTCTCACAAGAACAAGAACACGTTCCTGAGGTCAAATTGTGCTTCTCACCCTAAAGGTTATCCCACTGTCACCCAAAAGCAAATGAAACTTAGGGCCAGGCTTCATTATGGGCCTACTTTTTCTCATGGTCGCTGCGCTTAGACCGAACGAGCTACGGTCAAGCGGGACATCTCGTTGAACTCGGCACAGCCTAGAGATTATGGTAATGCCATTGCAGGCTCTGAGTGTCTTTAAGCACCGGACTTTGTCACTCCATCCTTGCTGTGTGTGTGTGAGAGAGCTTTTCTTTGACATATGATGGGAGAAATTACTGATTTACAGTTCATGAGGGTTGCCTAATAACACACAAGTTTTGAAAAGATCAGACCTTTTTAACGCTTCAAAACAGCACCTATGACACGATTTTAAGGTACTTCCGGTTTACACAGGAAGCTGAAAGTGAACCCATATCCTCCTTGGGGTAGGCACTTCTATAATTTTGAATTATAAGTCTTTATGTTAAGAACTGACTTATTTACGGAGGGTTTAGTGAGTGTCTGTTATTTCAGAAAAATCACAGAAAATCACAGAAATCTCGCAGAGCTCCGAAGCACACTTTATAAAGATTCATATGAACACGCTGCAACTGGATCTGTAACTATTTTTGAACATCACCAATTTGATATAAATTACGATAGATAAATGGCTGGTTCTTTTTTTATTGACACCGCAGGTTCATTTACTTTGACGTGAAGCGGAAAAATTATTGCTCTATTTTCATTTTTGACCTTTAATCCCAGAAAAATGGCAATAGCTCAAAAACCGTTGAGGTCTAGACGCCATCGTGTTCGTGGCCAACTGCCCATTATGCCAAACCTATGCTCACCAAGTTTCGTTTTCGAAAACTTTTCCTGTTTAGTAGATAAGGCCACATCGTGATTGGTGATGTTTTGTACATTTGCAATATGATTCCATTTGCCCTCTTGTGGGATTGACCGGGAGAACGGAAAAATGACCAAAATGTGAAAATTTTATAAAATGGAAACCGAATGTCCCAGAGAGTTCGTTTGGTTACTTCCTGGAAGATCCGGCCCTGCCGCATGGCCCGACGTTGCCCGCAAATTTGAGAAAAGTTGTCGGACGTCTAGTAAGCGACCATACATATGACCAAGGATTTACCTGCATAGAATTCACAACACTGGCGACATCGTGTGGAAGCTGTAGGAACTGTAAGCCGGTCGCTATCTATTATACCTTGCAATAGACAATACAGAGACTGGCGGATTGATTTTTTCTTCGTCGATTTTGTGATCAGGTTTCCTTGGGATTTTGACCACGAAACAAGTTCTGTTACAGACATCATTTAACCAGTTTTAGAAACTTCAGAGTGTTTTCTATCCACACATACTAATCATATGCATATACTATTTTCCTGGCATGAGTAGCAGGACTTTGAAATGTTGCGCGATTTTTAACAAAATGTTGAAAAAAGTAGCCCTAGCTCTAATTAAGGGGGGGCACGTTTTTGAAAAAATGTTCAGTTTTTCAAAATTTTACTTTTGGGTCTTGACTTGTGTTACATATGCAATATGAAAAACCACGGAGGAGTGCACTCGCCATCTATTGGATTTTTGCAGTGTTCCACTTGGCATTTGCCATATGGCATTTGCAATCAACTTTGAATGAAATGACGCCGAATTGAGTGGTATTGGACACCGTGTATATGGTTCGTACAGTGCCAATGACTTCCCATTCATTTTTGTACATTTCAGGGGGGTGTTCCCTTACACACAATAGGGTCATGGGAGGCAGCCTTACCGGAAAAGTATTATCGCCTTTGCATGGATATAATCGCAATACTAAATGGGAGTCTCATTGGCATGGGTCATATTCACTTAATAGCTTCCAAAATCGCAATCTGATTCAGTACGGTCTATTGTAAGTTCCAGTGACTGAAACTTTCCAGGCAAACATTTTGCTTGTTTATTTTAGGATATAAACAGAAGTCAGTAGTAGGCATTTCAGCCTAGAAAACTGGTTTAGGAAGGAGCTCTAAAGCGACATTGTCACAACTTCCACAGAAGTTGGGTCCTCTCCGTGGTCAGGCGGCGCTCGGCGATTGTTTATTGTAAGTGCATGTGCATGTGTTGTTTGGTGCGCTACGGGATTTTGTACCCAAATTATCTGGTTATTTTTATGCTGAGGGTTTTGCTAGTAACCTCTCTAGGGTATGTGGGACGCTAGCGTCCCATCTGGCCATCCAGTAAGATTGCAGAGCGCCAAATTCAAATACAGAAATACTCATTTATAAAAATTCAGAAAACAAAACATATTTTACATAGGTTTAAAGATGAACTTCTTGTGAATCCAACCACAGTGTCAGATTTAAAAAATGCTTTACGGCGAAAGCATACCTTACAATTATTTGAGAACATAGCCTAGTTGACAAATTATTACAAACAGTAACCAGCCAAGCAGAAGCGTTACAAAACTCAGAAATAGAGATAAAAGTGATCCCTTACCTTTGATGATCTTCATATGGTGATACTCAGAAGACATTCATTTACTCAATAATTGCGCATGAAAAAGCTCTGTGACATGTCAGGGTCCACTCATTCCGACTGGTCTTACTCCCTCATTTATAAGAATACAAGCCTGACACGATTTCTAAAGACTGTTGACATGTAGTGGAAGGCATAGGAACTGAAATTTGAGTCCTAAGTCAATGGATACTGTAATGGCATTGAATAAAAAACTACAAAACCAATAAAAAAAAATACTTCCTGAATGGATTTATCTCAGGTTTTCGCCTGCCAAATCAGTTCTGTTATACTCACAGACACTATTTTAACAGTTTTGGAAACTTTAGAGTGTTTTCTATCCAAATGCAGTTATATGCATATCATATTCTGGGCCCGAGAAGCAGGCAGTTTAGTTTGGGCATGCTTTTCATCCAAAATTCCGAATGCTGCCCCCTACCCTAGAGAGGTTAAACTTCCAAAGACTGTTGACATGTACTGGAAGCCTTATGAAGTGCAATCTGACCCCATAGACACAGGATATTGGATAGGCAATCACTTACAAAAACTACAAACCTCAGATTTTCCACTTCCTGGTTGGATTTTTCTCAGGTTTTTGTCTGCCATATGAGTTATGTTATACTCACAGACATTATTTTAGCAGTTTTGGAAGCTTTAGAGTGTTTTCTATCCAACTCTACTAATTATATTCAAACTTACCAATGCTGCCCCCTATCCCAATGAAGTTAAGGCTTGTTTTTTCAAGGGAAGGTAATAACAGGCTTTCCCCCTCTTAAGCGGATGCAACCTCTCCTCCATAGGAAAGAGGAAGGAGGGAAGAAGGAAAAGGGCAGGGAGAGGCTGCTGCAGCAGAGGCAGTAGTCTACAACACCCTTTGGCTAAATTGTGCCCAGATGAACTGGAGTGTTACACAAACCATGAGCCGGGACCAAATAGAGACAAGTAGAATGAACACAGGCAAAGGCTACCCTTCCCTATTTCTTTCTCCCTCCTCTCTCTAACTCTCTCAAACACTTACACAAACACACACACACACACACACACACACACACACAAAACCCTTCCCTAGGCTATGACCTCACTTCCTTTTACATCCCTGCGCTCTGTGTGTGTGTGTGTGTGGGGGGGGGGCTGGGGGCTGGGGGTGAGAGGGCAGTAAAACCAGCTTTTCACACTCTCTTTTCTTGGAGCTTGCATGTGCATGCCATCCCCCAAAAAACATCCCCGATCCCCTATAAGGAAACAATTAAACCCTTTCCAAACATCAATCCTTCTGAAACAAAGACTCTTAATTAAACCGTATCTTCCCATCTTGGTGACAAATCAGCCAATAACCAATGGGGGGGGCGGGACAGCTAGTGAAATGCTGTCTCTCTTTTCCCCAGGACAAAAAGCAACAATGGTTCCTACGTACCTCTGAAGTGCATAAGAGCCACTGGCTGGAAAGGCCCATTGGAATTAGGTGCATCCACAACCATCCTGATTCCAGCTTTAGTGCATGTCAACATCTAAACTCGACCAGGAAGGCAATCCACTTAAGGCAAGGAGCCAGCCTCCATTTTAACACAAAAGCAGATCAGAAAATGAAGCTCTCTGGTGCTGCTGGAGGGAACTGGCTAGTTAGTGATGTCAGCGGTAAGGAGTGAGTCGGTTGGCTGAACACAGGCACACAAACTGATGTAGGCAGTCAGCTGGGAAAGGCGGATTATTGGTGGAGGGAGAGCAGGAGGAGGGACATGCAGGGACATTTGGCTCTTATTCGTCACTGTATTTTATTCTAAATATTACTGAACATGACTCTCAAGTGTCTAATGGTTGGAAAAATTCTCAATTTAAAGGAACAAGTTACGTACGTGATCGACCTATTGTAATGTGATCAAACCAAAACACAAAAGCTGCAAAAATGACACCACTCTGCAACTTTTGCTGGGCAAATATCAAATAATAAACTACACTGAAAATATCACACTGAAAATAATGTAGTATCAGTGAGTATTATTGTATTGCAAAAGCTGTAGGCTATCCCTGTAACCATTCCACTTGCAGTAGTAGTGTTAAATCATTGCTGGAATAGGCCTACTGTGTATGTGATAATGTGTGATGGCCTTTTAAAATGTAGATTTTGTCCCACAAATTCTACTGAGCTGTAATTACACTAAGAACATTGTGTTTACATGTTGAGCAGTTTTGGAAATTACACAAGAGGAATATGGACTGCTCCTTATTCCACTTTTGCAATAGCAAAAACCACTGAAGCCCATTACTATGCATTTACTAAAACAATAGTGTTACTAGAGTATTACTACCCATGTATAACAACTTCAGTGGATTTATTTACATAATTTATCTTAGGCGTAGCGACTAAAATAACTGACAGGATGATTTTAGCATTTGCTGCATCGTGTTTGGTAACTAGTGTGCACAGTACAGTAGCTCAGAATATAAACAGGAAATGAAAGTGAAAAAATAAAAAAGATGCGAAACTAGAAAATGCAGGAAATGCCCTTTTTGCTCATGCATCGATGCACATATCTACTGTATTCTCCACACAATTACATACACTCCCCTATATATTTATTTGGACAGGGAAGATAGAACTTGACATTTGGTTCTATACTCCAGCATTTGGATTTCAGATCAAATGTTTCATATGAGGCGACATTCCCGAATGTCACCTTTTATTTTAGGGTATTTTCATACATAACTGTCTTACCGTTTAGAAATGAAAGCATTTTATGTATCTTATCCCCCCCATTTGAAGGTGTCATGAGTACTTAGACAAATTATCTTATGTGTATTAAAGTAATCAAAGGTTTAGTATTTGGTCCCATATTCCTAGCACGCAATGACTACATCAAGCTTGTGACTCTACAAACTTGTTGGCTGCATTTGCAATTTGTTTCAGATTATGTGGTGCCCAATAGAAATTAATGGTACATAATGTATTGTGTCATTTTAGACTAATTTTTATTGTAAATAAGAATAGAATATCTTTCAAAACACTTCTAAATTAATGCGGATACCATCACGATTACGGATAATCATGAATGAATCGTGAACAATGGTGAGTGAGAATGTTAAAGAGGCATAAATATCATATGTCCCATCCTCTTTCAACATTGGCATTAGTTATTGGGGGAAAAACACCCATACTGAGAAACCACACACAGCAACCACAGAGTCAGCTCACCATGTCATAACCATCTGATTGTAAGGCATGTATGTAACTCTGGGCATGATGGTAATAGCCTGGTCCCATAATGTTGTTAGGCCTACAGTATAAACAGCTCGTTGTCATGTCTTACATTTGGCAAAAGCACAAACAGAGTGTATCACTGGGCTTTATGGGTGATACCGAAGTGAGATAAAATACTCTCCTTACTTCAAGATAAGCTCATATTCTGAATTTGACCTCTGGGGAAAAAAAGCTTGTCAGAGTAGCTTCCATTACATGTGAAGTAGAGCTCATGTGTTCAGTTGAGGAAAGGAATCATCAAGCAAGAAGACCTTACTCTAGGAATTCACTGTCTGGGAGGCCAAGTCCTCTCCTAGAAATGCTAATTAATACATTCCATATACATGGCAACTATAAGGGCAACTCAGAGAAGGTTGCTAGAATTTCTGCTAGTTTGGTGGCTCCTTTTATTGGTCAGGAAAGATAAGTGGGAGTGTCCTTGACTTGGGGATTACATGTTTTGAAACAAACTTCCTCTTAGATGGGGCAGGTTTATGTCTGTACTCTATTAACAGTATCGCTCCTCCACTTGTATTCTCTCATAAACCATATGGACATCATTTATCCTGCTCTGCTGTCAGAATCGTTATCGTCATCGACAGTTTGACAGTGGATATTAACTTGTGAAATATGGAAACTCTTTGTAGGTGCATTATATGGTTTAGAAAACGAGAAGGTCTGACCGGCTCTTTCCATAACATAGATTGACCAGGTGAATCCAGGTGAAAGATATGATCCCTTATTGATGTCACTTACTAAATCCACTTAAATCAGTGTAGATGAAGGGGAGGAGACAGGTTAAGCCTTGAGACAATTGAGACATGGATGGTATATGTATGCAATTCAGAAGGTGAATGGGCAAGACAAAAGATTTAAGTGCCTTTGAACGAGATATGTTAGTAGGTGCCAGTTTGTCAAGAACTGAAACGCTGCTGGGTTTTTCACACTCAACAGTTTCCCATGTGTATCAAGAATGGTCCACCACCCAAAGGACATCCAGCCAACTTAACACAACTGTGGGAATTATTGGAGTCAACATGGGCCACAATCCCTGTGGAATGCTTTCAACAGCTTGTAGAGTGCAGAGTGCAAGGCCCCCCCAAAATGTAGGCTGTTCTGTGATCAAAAGAAGGTGCAACTCAATATTAGGAAGGTGATCTTAATATTTTGTCAACTCTGTCTATCGTTCTCTGAACATAAGTGACAGGAGTTGTGGCTAAATTTAAGTTTTTATCCAACAGATGGCAGCAGAGACCTCACATGCAGGGCATTATACACAAACTGACCATTGACATCGACATGGAAAGGATAACTATTTAGACTCGAGGCATGATTCAAGGTCTTTGTTTTAGTCTTTAGTTACTTCCTAAACCTGCCATAATCTGTGTGTGATCTGAAAAAGACAGTCCAATGTGTTTTTATGGGCTATGATTAATCTTGCCAAAAAGGTTCAAGTGCAGACCTTTCATCAGCATCCAAGCAATAATACATCTGCCACCTGTCAATCAAAACACACAGACTGACATTGTAAGAATAGGACTGTGTAACTACAATTAGCATATGATTTATAACTTTTTATGATTTTTAGTCAGATCCCCATTAGCTGTTGAAGAACAGCAGCTATTCTTCCTGGGGTCCACAGAAAACATAGAACATGACAAAATACAGAACACTAATGGACAAGAACAGCAATAACATTTAAATAAGAACACTACGACTAAAGAACATTATGACTGTTTAAAAAAAAGACAAAGAAGGAGAAAATAAATAAATGAATAATACTAATCTCAAACATTCAAGTGCATTGTCATGTAGACACGTTTAGGATGTTGCAGCTAAAGAATGCAGCAAATAAATGTATGTGGGGGTTTGTGTGTGTGAGAGGGTGTGTGTTAGAGTGTGTGGTTTGTGTCTCTTCAAAGACCACATTGTTCCTTGCAGTGTTGTTGTATCTGGTATTTAACAAGTGATTTTATTTCTTGCCTGAGTTACCTGAGGTGGAGAGAATTCCATGTAGTCATTGCTCTATACCCCTCAAACTCAACTCTGGACCTCGAAGCCAGTTCCACTGCATTTTCCTTGTTCCCTTCTCATCATTAACTGATTTAGACCTGGTACACCAGGTGAGTGCAATTAAGTATCAGGTAGAAGAACAGAAAACCATCTGAATCTCGTAGGATAAGAGCTGAATACCCCTGCACTATACATTACTGTGCATCTCCCAGACTCTGTTCTGGACTTGGGGACTGTGAAGAGACCACTGATTGTGTGTCTTGTCAGGTATGTATGGATTTTTTTGCTGTGTGTTAACTGGCTGAAAAGACAATTTGGTACTTTCAGCACATCAATCTCCCCTCCTTGTTGCAGTCAATCTCTCCTCCACTCTGAAACAGGAGAGACTGAAATTAATGTTATTGACATTAGCCCCTCCATGTACATTTGAGGGCCAGACGTGGTGCTCTGTTCTGGGCAAGCTGCAGCTTTTCTAGGTAAGTTTTTGCCGCACCTGACCATACAACTGGGAAATAGTCAAGATGCTACAAAATCAGAGTTTACAGGATTTGTTGAATGCAGAGCATTGCTTTATCAAAGACAGACCTCTCCCCATCTTTTCAACAATAAAATCAAATCATACCACATTTTATTGGTCACATACACATGGTTAGCAGATGTTATTGCGAGTGTAGCAAAATTGTGCTTGTGCTTCTAGATCCGACAGTGCAGCAATATCTAACATGTAATCTAACAAGTCCGCAACAACTACCTAATACACACAAATCTAAGTAAAGGAATGGAATAAGAATATACAGTGCCTTGCGAAAGTATTCGGCCCCCTTGAACTTTGCAACCTTTTGACACATTTCAGGCTTCAAACATAAAGATATAAAACTGTATTTTTTTGTGAAGAATCAACAACAAGTGGGACACAATCATGAAGTGGAACGACATTTATTGGATATTTCAAACTTTTTTAACAAATCAAAAACTGAAAAATTGGGCGTGCAAAATTATTCAGCCCCCTTAAGTTAATACTTTGTAGCGCCACCTTTTGCTGCGATTACAGCTGTAAGTCGCTTGGGGTATGTCTCTATCAGTTTTGCACATCGAGAGACTGAATTTGTTTCCCATTCCTCCTTGCAAAACAGCTTGAGCTCAGTGGGGTTGTATGGAGAGCATTTGTGAACAGCATTTTTCAGTTCTTTCCACAGATTCTCGATTGGATTCAGGTCTGGACTTTGACTTGGCCATTCTAACACCTGGATATGTTTATTTTTGAACCATTCCATTGTAGATTTTGCTTTATGTTTTGGATCATTGTCTTGGTGGAAAACAAATCTCCATCCCAGTCTCAGGTCTTTTGCAGACTCCATCAGGTTTTCTTCCAGAATGGTCCTGTATTTGGCTCCATCCATCTTCCCATCAATTTTAACCATCTTCCCTGTCGAAGAAAAGCAGGCCCAAACCATGATGCTGCCACCACCATGTTTGACAGTGGGTATGGTGTGTTCACAGTGATGAGCTGTGTTGCTTTTACGCCAAACATAACGTTTTGCATTGTTGCCAAAAAGTTCAATTTTGGTTTCATCTGACCAGAGCACCTTCTTCCACATGTCTGGTGTGTCTCCCAGGTGGCTTGTGGCGAACTTTAACCGACACTTTTTATGGATATCTTTAAGAAATGGCTTTCTTCTTGCCATTCTTCCATAAAGGCCAGATTTGTGCAATATACGACTGATTGTTGTCCTATGGACAGAGTCTCCCACCTCAGCTGTAGATCTATGCAGTTCATCCAGAGTGATCATGGGCCTCTTGGCTGCATCTCTGATCAGTCTTCTTCTTGTATGAGCTGAAAGTTTAGAGGGACGGCCAGGTCTTGGTAGATTTGCAGTGGTCTGATACTCCTTCCATTTCAATATTATCGCTTGCACAGTGCTCATTGGGATGTTTAAAGCTTGGGAAATCTTTTTGTATCCAAATCCGGCTTTAAACTCCTTCACAACAGTATCTCGGACCTGCCTGGTGTGTTCCTTGTTCTTCATGATGCTCTCTGCGCTTTTAACGGACCTCTGAGACTATCACAGTGCAGGTGCATTTATACGGAGACTTGATTACACACAGGTGGATTGTATTTATCATCATTAGTCATTTAGGTCAACATTGGATCATTCAGAGATCCTCACTGAACTTCTGGAGAGAGTTCGCTGCATTGAAAGTAAAGGGGCTGAATAATTTTGCACGCCCAATTTTTCAGTTTTTGAATTGTTAAAAAAGTTTGAAATATCCAATAAATGTCGTTCCACTTCATGATTGTGTCCCACTTGTTGTTGATTCTTCACAAAAAAGATACAGTTTTATATCTTTATGTTTGAAGCCTGAAATGTGGCAAAAGTTCGCAAAGTTCAAGGGGGCCGAATACTTTCGCAAGGCACTGTATACATATAAATATATGGATAAGCAATGACAGAGCGGCATAGGCAAGATGCAATATGTGGTATAAAATACAGTATATATGTATGAGATGAGTCGTGCAAGATATGTAAACATTATTAAAGTGGCATCACTAAAGTGACTAGTGATCCATTTATTAAAGTGGCCAATGATTTCAAGTCTGCAGCAGCCTCTGTGTTAGTGAAGGCTGTTTAAAAGTCTGATGGCCTTGAGATAGAAGCTGTTTTTCAGTCTCTCGGTCTCAGCTTTGATGCATCTGTACTGACCTCGACTTCTGGACGGTAGCAGGGTGAACAGACATTGGCTTGGGTGGCGGTTGTCCTTGATTTTTTGGCCTTCCTGTGACATTGGGCGCTGTAGATGTCCTGTAGGGCAGGTAGTTTACTCCCGGTGAGGCTTTGTGCAGTCCACATTGCCCACAAGAGCCTTGCTGTTGTGGGCGATGCAGTCGCCATACCAGGCGATGATACAGCCCGACAGGATGCTCTCAATTGTGCATCAACATGCTTTGACCATGACAGTTTAAAATCTAATATAACACCAAGAACACCATCCATATCGTGGGTCACATCAAGCTCTGAAGACAGATTACTTAAAGGTACTGTATGTACCTCTTTCTAATTATAATTGAAGATATCCCTCTAGTCGTGTGGTGGCTGTGCTTTGGCAAAGTGGGTGGGGTTATATCCTGCCTGTTTGGCCCTGTCCGCGGGTATCGTCGGACAGGGCCACAGTGTCTCCCGATCCCTCCTGTCTCAGCCTTCAGTATTTATGCTGCAATAGTTTGTGTCGGGGGGCTAGGGTCAGTCTGTTATATCTGAAGTATTTTGCCTGTCTTATCCGGTGTTCTGTGTGAATTTAACTTCTTTGGGGAAGGGGGCAAAGTAAACTAACTGCCTGATACTCAGGCCCAGCACCTAAGATATGAATATAATTGGTAGATCTGGATAGAAAACACTCTAAAGTTTCTAAAACTGTTAAAATTATATCTGAGTGTAACAGAACTGATATGGCGGGCGAAACCCCGGGGACAAACCACCACCCCCCCAAAAAGTCCAAGTACTCCCACATTGATATTCTTAGGGCTTCCAATAGATGTCAACAGTCTTTAGAAAGAGGCTGGTTTTTCAGTTTCAGGCAGTTTTTTTTTTAAATGACCCAGAAATTGTAGTTTTTCTAGGTGGCTCCCATTTTGGCTGTAGTGTTTCCAAGCTCGTGAAGGAAAGCGCGTTCTTTCTTGTTTATCTCCGGTAAAGATGTTAACAATTCTCCGTTTTAAATTTGATCGATTATTCGGGTATTAGGATACCTAAGGGTTGATTATAAATGTTGTTAGACTTGTTTGGAAAAGTTTATTAGTAACATTTGGGATTAATTTTGTATGCATTTTGACAGAGGGAAACTGAGTGGATTATTGACTGAAGCGCGCCAGCTAAACTGAGTTTATGGATATAAAGAAGAACATTATCGAACAAAAGGACCATTTGTGATGTAACTAGGACCTTTTGGAGTGCCAACAGAAAAAGATCATCAAAGGTAAGGCATTTTTTATATCGCTATTTCTGACTTTCGTGTCGCAACTCCCGGGTTGAAATATGTTTGTCATGCATTTGTATGATGGGGCGCTGTCCTCAGATAATCGTATGGTTTGCTTTCGCCGTAAAGCCTTTTTGAAATCTGACAAGACAGCTGTATTAACAAGAAGTTAAGCTTTATTTTGATGTATAACACATATCTTCAAGAATGTTATAAAAGTATAAAGAATAAAGTATTTTGGAATTAATTTCGCGCTCTGCAATTTTATTGAATGTTGGCCAGGTGGGACGCTACCGTCGCACCTGCCGGTAAGAAGTTAAGTATGCTCTCTCTAATTCCCTTTTTCCCCTTCTCTCTTTTTTCTTTCTCTCTTGAAGGACCTGAGCTCTAGGACCATGCCTTAGGACTACCTGGACAGATGACTCCTTGTTGTCCCCAGTCCACCTGGTCGTGCTGCTGCTCCAGTTTCAATTGTTCTGCCTGCGGCTATAGAACCCTGACCTGTTCACCGGATGTGCTACCTGTCCCAGACCTGCTGTTTTCAACTCTCTAGAGACAGCAGGAGCGGTAGATATACTCTGAATGATCGGCTACGAAAAGCCAACTGACATTTACTCCTGAGGTGCTGACGTGTTGCACCCTCTACAACCACGGGGATTATTATTTGACCCTGCTGGTCATCTATGAACATCTTGGCAATGTTCTGTTATAATCTCCACCCAGCACAGCCAGAAGAGGACTGGCCACCCCTCATAGCCTGGTTCCTCTCTAGGTTTCTTCCTAGGTCCTGGCCTTTCTAGGGAGTTTTTCCTAGCCACCGTGTTCCTACACCTGCATTGCTTGCTGTTTGGGGTTTTAGGAATGGGTTTCTGTACAGCACTTTGTGACATCAGCTGATGTAAGAAGGGATCTATAAATAAATGTGATTGATTGATTAATCTACGAGCCAGGCTAAAGGTTATTTATGGAGTGCAGCCTACCTGGCACAATAGGGGAAACACAGGACAGGATGTTAGCTGGGTTGGGGTCAATTCCATTGCTATTGAGTCAATTCAATTAACCTGTAGTGATGCCCAGCCTGTGAACGTGACCGTTATCATCATCTGACACCAATTAGCATAACGCAACGGACATAAATCTTCCTAGAAAATCTTCCTATTCATGAAAATCACAAGTGAAATATATTGGAACACAACTTAGCCTTTTGTTAATCACCCTGTCATCTCAGATTTTCAAAATATGCTTTACAGCCAACGCTAGACAAGCATTTGTTTAAGTTTATCATAGCCTAGCATAGCATTATGCCTTGCTAGCAGCAGGCAAACTTGTCACGGAAATCAGAAAAGCAATCCAATTAAATCGTTTACCTTTGATGAACTTCGGATGTTTTCACTCACGAGACTCCCAGGTAGACAGCCAAAGTTCTATTTTTCCCAAAATATTATTTTTGTAGGTGAAATAGCTCCGTTTGTTCTTCACGTTCGGCTGAGAAATCGCCCGGAAATTGCGGTCATTACAACTCCGAAAAATATTCAAATTACCTCCATAATATCGACAGAAACATGGCAAACGTTGTTTAGAATCCATCCTCCAGGTGTTTTTCTAATATCTATTCAATAATATATCCGTCGGGACAATTCCTTTTTCTCTAGGACCGATTGGAGTAATGGCTACCTCTGCCACCATGTGACCACTTATGCAATGTGCCCCCATACGGCTATTCAACAGAAATGCGTAAAACAACTTCACAATGCTGTAGGCACCTTGGGGAATAGGGAGAAAGCGTAAGCTCGTTTTTATTTTTTTATTTTATTACACCTTTATTTAACCAGGTAGGCTAGTTGAGAACAAGTTCTCATTTGCAACTGCGACCTGGCCAAGATAAAGCATAGCAGTGTGAACAGACAACACAGAGTTACACATGGAGTAAACAATTAACAAGTCAATAACACAGTAGAAAAAAAGAGAGTCTATATACATTGTGTACAAAAGGCATGAGGAGGTGGGCGAATAATTACAATTTTGCAGATTAACACTGGAGTGATAAATGATCAGATGGTCATGTACAGGTAGAGATATTGATGTGCAAAAGAGCAGTAAATAAAGAGAAGTAAATAAATAAAAACAGTACGGGGATGAGGTAGGTAAAAATGGGTGGGCTATTTACCGATAGACTATGTACAGCTGCAGCGATCGGTTAGCTGCTCAGATAGCAGATGTTTGAAGTTGGTGAGGGAGATAAGTCTCCAACTTCAGCGATTTTTGCAATTCGTTCCAGTCACAGGCAACAGAGAACTGAAACGAAAGGCGGCCAAATGAGGTGTTGGCTTTAGGGATGATCAGTGAGATACACCTGCTGGAGCGCGTGCTACGGGTGGGTGTTGCCATCGTGACCAGTGAACTGAGATAAGGCGGAGCTTTACCTAGCATGGACTTGTAGTTGACCTGGAGCCAGTGGGTCTGGCGACGAATATGTAGTGAGGGCCAGCCGACTAGAGCATACAAGTCTCAGTGGTGGGTGGTATAAGGTGCTTTAATGACAAAACGGATGGCACTGTGATAAACTGCTTCCAGTTTGCTGAGTAGAGTGTTGGAAGCTATTTTGTAGATGACATCGCCGAAGTCGAGGATCGGTAGGATAGTCAGTTTTACTAGGGTAAGTTTGGCGGCGTGAGTGAAGGGGGCTTTGTTGCGGAATAAAGCCAACTCTAGATTTGATTTTCGATTGGAGATGTTTGATATGAGTCTGGAAGGAGAGTTTACAGTCTAGCCAGACACCTAGGTACTTATAAATGTCCACATATTCAAGGTCGGAACCATCCAGGGTGGTGATGCTAGTCAGGCATGCGGGTGCAGGCAGCGAACGGTTGAAAAGCATGCATTTGGTTTTACTAGCGTTTAAGAGCAGTTGGAGGCCACGGAAGGAGTGTTGTATGGCATTGAAGCTCGTTTGGAGGTTAGATAGCACAGTGTCCAAGGACAGGCCGGAAGTATATAGAATGGTGTCTTCTGCGTAGAGGTGGATCAGGGAACCGCCCGCAGCAAGAGCAACATCATTGATATATACAGAGAAAAGAGTCGGCCCGAGAATTGAACCCTGTGGCACCCCCATAGAGACTGCCAGAGGTCCGGACAGCATGCCCTCCGATTTGACACACTGAACTCTGCAAAGTAGTTGGTGAACCAGGCACGGCAGTCATCAGAAAAACCGAGGCTACTGAGTCTGCCGATAAGAATATGGTGATTGACAGAGTCGAAAGCCTTGGCAAGGTCGATGAAGACAGCTGCACAGTACTGTCTTTTATCGATGGCGGTTATGATATTGTTTAGTACCTTGAGCGTGGCTGATGTGCACCCGTGACCGGCTCGGAAACCAGATTACACAGCGGAGAAGGTACGGTGGGATTCGAGATGGTCAGTGACCTGTTTGTTGACTTGGCTTTCGAAGACCTTAGATAGGCGGGGCAGGATGGATATAGGTCTGTAACAGTTTGGGTCCAGGGTGTCTCCCCCTTTGAAGAAGGGGATGACTGCGGCAGCTTTCCAATCCTTGGGGATCTCAGACGATATGAAAGTGTGGTTGAACAGGCTGGTAATAGGGGTTGCGATAATGGCGGCAGATAGTTTCAGAAATAGACGGTCCAGATTGTCAAGCCCAGCTGATTTGTACGGGTCCAGGTTTTGCAGCGCTTTCAGAACATCTGCTATCTGGATTTGGATAAAGGAGAACCTGGAGAGGCTTGGGCGAGTTGCTGCGGGGGGGAGCGGAGCTGTTGGCCGAGGTTGGAGTAGCCAGGCGGAAGGCATGGCCAGCCGTTGACAAATGCTTGTTGAAGTTTTCGATAATCGTGGATTCATTGGTGGTGACCCTGTTACCTATCCTCAGTGCAGTGGGCAGCTGGGAGGAGGTGCTCTTGTTCTCCATGGACTTCACAGTGTCCCAGAACTTTTTGAAGTTGGAGCTACAGGATGCAAATTTCTGCCTGAAGAAGCTGGCCTTAGCTTTCCTGACTGACTTCGTGTATTGGTTCCTGACTTCCCTGAACAGTTGCATATCGCGGGAACTTAGATGCTATTGCAGTCCGCCACAGGATGTTTTTGTGCTGGTCGAGGGCAGTCAGGTCTGGAGTGAACCAAGGGCTATATCTGTTCTTAGTTCTGCATTTTTTGAACGGAGCATGCTTATCTAAAATGGTGAGGAAGTTACTTCTAAAGAATTACCAGGCATCCTCAACTGACGGGATGAGGTCAATGTCCTTCCAGGATACCCGGGCCAGGTAGATTAGAAAGGCCTGCTCACAGAAGTGTTTTAGGGAGCGTTTGACAGTGATGAGGGGTGGAGCGTTTGACTGCGGCTCCGTAGCGGATACAAACAATGAGGCAGTGATCGCTGAGATCCTGGTTGAAGACAGCGGAGATGTATTAGGAGGACCAGTTGGTCAGGATGAGGATGAATCATCCGGGGTTGCGGTTAGCTAGTTAGCTAGTTGTGAAGATCCAGCTGAAAATGTTCCATTTGCGGTGGGAATCCGGGGATAAAAATAATAGGTCCGTTATGCTCTGGTTAGAGTTGCGTTGTTCGAACTGGCGAGGGCTTTCCGAGTTAAAGGTTAGCTGATGACCGGTTAGCTGATGACCGCTAGCAATGGTTTGCTGACTGATAGCTGGTAGTTAGCTGGCTAGCTTCAGTTGAGGGGTTCCGGATCCGAAGTAAATATAAATACTTTAGGGGAAAAAAAGCAGATCCACACTACATTGGGCGAGGCGGGTTGCAGGAGAGTAATTAGACATTGAGGTTTAGCAAAATATTTTAAAAGATATGCGAAGAAAAATATGTAAAAAAACGATATATACAAGGGACACAACACGACAAGACGTCTGACTGCTATGCCATCTTGGATGGTACATTCACAGCCATATAGGGAGCGCTTTCAAAACCTGGGGCACTTCCGGATTGGATTGTCCTCAGGCTTTCGCCTGCAACATCAGTTCTGTTGTAGTCACAGACAATATCTTTACAGTTTTGGAAACGTTTTGGAAACGTTAGAGTGTTTTCTATCCAAAGCTGCATATATGCATATTCTAGCATCTTTTCCTGACAACATATCCCATTTAAAACGGGAACGTTTTTTTTTCAAAAAAATTAAATACTGCCCCCTAACACCAAGAGGTTAATTGAAAAGCAATCCCGGTGATTACCTCATGAAGCTAAGAGTGTGCAAAGCTATCAAGGCAAAGGGTGGCTACTTTGAAGAATCTCAAATATAAGATGCATTTTTATTTAAACACTCTTTTTAGTTACTACATGATTCCATATGTGTTATTTCATAGTTTGTCTCTATTATTATCCTACAATGTAGAAAATAGTAAAACTAAAGAAAAACCCTCGAGTAGGTGTGTCCAAACCTTTGACTGGTATTGTATATAAAACACAGGACTTTTTGACTGCACTAAACATGTCAGGTGTGTGAAGATATTAAAGGGTTGGCTTGCACGGACATGATCGGATTGTTCCCAACTCCTCTTAAGGGTTACTGTAAAACAAATCAAGAAACAACATGCCTTTGCGGTCTGAGAGGAAAAACAATATCCATACCTGCATCTACAGTAAGTGTAGAATGTTGTGTTGCTTCTTTAATCAGGACAACAGTTTTCAGCTGTGCTAACATAATTGCAAAAGGGTTTTCTAATGATCAATTAGCCTTTTAGAATGATAAACTTGGATTAGCTAACACAACGTGCCATTGGAACACAGGAGTGATAGTTGCTGATAATGGGCCTCTGTACGCCTATGTAGATATTAAATTTTTTTAAATCAGCTGTTTCCAACTACAACAGTCATTTACAACATTAACAGTGTCTACACTGTAAATCTGATCAATTTAATGTTATTTTAATGTACAAAAAATGTGCTCTTCTTTCAAAAACAAAGACATTTCTCAGTGACCCCAAACTTTTGAATGGTAGTATGTATATATTTTTTTAAGTCTAAATAAATGCTACAGTACCTTAGAACCAAAGTGATAGACTGTAGACAGCAAGACGAGACTGTCTAGGTCTAGTCAATATCTGACAGTCAACCAATGCACACTGACAGTGTATTTATTCAAACACACTTACAATGCATGAGCTTAAAACCTCTTAGGGATAGTGAGACGTTAGCGTCTCAAGTGACCAATAGCCTCGGGAAATGCATAGCGCCAAATTCAAATAAAACTCAAACTTTCATTAAATCACACATGCAGGGTACTCAGTTAAAGCTACACTCGTTGTGATTCCAGCCAACATGTCAGATTTTAAAAATGCTTTTCGGTGAAAGCATGAGAAGCTATTATCTGATAGCATGCACCCCCCCTGAACCACCTGAACGAGTTGTAAACAAAATAATTAGCGTAGACGGCGCTACACAACGCTGAAATAAAATAAAACATGCATTACCTTTGACGAGCTTCTTTGTTGGCACTCCAATATGTCCCATAAACATCACAATTGGTCCTTTTTTTTAAATTCCGTCCATGTATACCCAAAATGTCCATTTATAAAGCAGGTTTGATCCGGAAAAAAAACAGCTTTCCAAAACACAACGTCACTACAAAACATTTCAAAAGTTGCCTATAAACCTTGCCAAAATATTTCAAACTACTTTTGTAATACAACTTTAGGTATTTTTAAACGTTAATAATCAATGAAATTGTAGACTGTGCACACTATTCTTGCTTAACTCTCAACAGTGTAACGTTGTTCCAGGAAGTGCCTCTTCTTTGTTTCACCAATGATTAACTTTAACCCAAAGACTGGTGACATCCTGTGGAAGTCGTAAGAACTGTAAAATGTGCGCTATCTATTTTCCCTTGCCAAAGAGGCGGCAGGGTAGCCTAGTGGTTAGAGCGTTGCACTAGTAACCGAAAGGTTGCAAGTTAGAATCCCGAGCTGACAAGGTACAAATCTGTTGTTCTGCCCCTGAACAGGCAGTTAACCCACTGTTCCTAGGCCGTCATTGAAAAAAATAAGTATTTGTTCTTAACTGAATTGCCTAGTAAAATAAAGGTAAAAAATAAATAAAAATAAGACAATTGAGGGAACTGTCAGAGGGAAAAAAAAAAATGTTTTATTCTGAACAGTTTTCCTTGGGGTTTTGCCTGCTACATAAGTTCTGTTATAGTCATATACATGATTGAACCAGTTTTAGAAACTTCAGTGTTTTCTATCCACACCTACTAATCATATGCATATAATATATTCCTGGCATGAGTAGCAGGAAGTTGAAATTGTGCATGCTATTTATCCAAAAGTAGAAATGCTGCCCCCTATCCTTTAAGAAGTTAAAAGTAGATTAAAGCAGGGTCTTAGAGAAATGGGTGTTTTTTGGGGACAGTCTGCTAGTAGTGAGGGTGCAGGTTTTAAGTCTAGCCCTTCATTAACTTTTGAGCAGCAAAGGGAGCTGTTGCAAATTCAGTTAGAGATATTAGCATTTCTCAATTGCTCTAGGCCAGAAGGACTACCACAGTTTGTTTCACAGAATCTTCGTTTTTTGCCAAAATTTGAGTCAGATCCCGACACATACTTTGCTTCATTTGAATGTATTGTGTCAACGTTTTCGTTACAGGAAAAAGTTAGATTCACAAACCTGTTCTGAGTTTGTTCGTGATTTGACTTCTGCATTTAATCGTTGGTGTACAGCTTCTGAAGTTAGTACTTTTGAGGGTCTGTCTAATTTGATTGTGTTAGAAAAGTTCAAAGATTCTGTCTGACCAGGTTGCTACATACATGAATGAACGTAAACTTAAGTCTCCAAGTGATGCAGCAATCCTTGCAGATGAGTACAGGCTAACACATAAAAGCCATTTTGAGTCAAACAGTGACATGTACCATAAAAATAACTTTACTCCTAGGAATAGTAGGTCACCTTTTTCTGGGGCTTCTTTCCAAAGACCTCAGCAGAAGTTTAGGTCTGGAGGACATAAAGCACCGGTTAATGCTAATACCTGTCGCTACTGTTTAGTTGAAGGACATTGGAAGAAAGATTGTCCTCTGCTTAAATAAAACAAATCAGGTCAAGTTAAACCTGCACGGCACGTCCTGTTGCAGCCTCTGACCACCAGGGTGAGCTTTTTCAGCCACTCGTTGAGTTTGATTCTCAGATTTTCAGCCTTTATTTCAGATGGTGTAGTGTCCATGGTAGATGGCAACCAAAATGTTTCAATCAAGATCTTAAGAGACACTGGAGCTTTAGATTATTTTATTCTGGAATCTGTTTTGCCGTTCTCTAAAGAGTCTGATACTGGCAGTTGTGTAGTGGTATGGGTTTAGTTCCATTCTCTTGTCCTTTACATGAAGTTACCCTAAAATGTGGTCTGGTAGGGGGTGATATAGATGTTGGGGTTAGACCCCAGTTGCCAGTAGAGGGAGTCCACATGATTTTGGGGAATGACTTGGCAGGTAGTAAGGTGTGTGCAGATCGCAAGCTAAACATCTGAAAGAAGCAACCTTCAGTGTCACCTGCAAGGGAATCGCCGGATCAAAACTATGTCTCCTGAGGTATTTCCAGTTTGTGCGGTTTCCCGCGCGGCCTCTTGTAAAGGAGATTGAGAGTAAGCCAGAAAGTCTTGAGTTGCCAGTCAAACTCCAGACAGAACAGTTGACTAGTTCTAGAGATTCATTGATGGCTGAGCAAAAGGCCGATACTAACTTGGCTGATCTGGTTGATAAAGTTGTTCCTGATTCAGTGGTGAGGAATAGTGCTCAGTGTTATTTTCTTCTTGATGGGCTGTTGGTCAGGAAATGGGTTCCACACTATGATCAGGGTCTAGGAGAACCAGTCTTTCAAATAGTTGTACCTACTACTTTGCGAAATATAGTGTTGCAAACTTCACATGGTGATGTGGCAGGTCATATGGGTGTTCGTAAAACTTAAGATCAAATTTTTCTGGCCACGTTTAAAAGTGGGATTTATCTCAGTTTATTAAAACTTGTGATACGTGTCAGCGCACACGCAAGCCAAACCAGGTTGTAAAGCCAGCACCTATGGATCCAATACCAGCCATAGGGCAACCTTTTGAGCATCTTATTATCAATTGTGCTGGGCCTTTACCAAGGTCCAAGTCAGGTCATAGCTACTTATTAACTGTTATGTGTCAAGCAACCAGATATCCAGCAGCTTTTTCCTTGCGTACCATAACTTCAAAATCAGTAGTTAACGCTTTGACTCAATTGATTTCAACATTTGGGATTGCAAAAATCATCCAGTCAGATCAGGGGTCTAACTTTACCTCCCATTTATTTGCACAGGTTCTCAAACAGCTTAAAGTTAAACACAAGTCTACTGCGTTCCATGCCCAGAGCCAGGGAGCTTTGGAACGTTTTCATCAAACTTTAAAATCCTTGCTTCGTGCATACTACAGAACTGTCTGCAGATTGGGAGGAGGGGTTACCTTGGCTGTTACTAGCTGCTCGTGAAGTAGTGCAGGAAAGCACAGGATTTAGCCCAAATGACTTAGTGTTTGGTCATAAGGTGTGTGGGCCTTTAGCAGTGTTGCAGGATGGTTGTTTGCCTGAGGAACCACCTCAGAACCTGATAGACTATGTAAATGGTTTTAGGTTGAAGTTGTATAGGGCTGGTGAACTGGCGAAAGAAACTAAAATCTTCTCAACGGAAAATGAAACTGAAATATGACAGACAGGCTGAGCTGCGTGAGTTTAGTCCCGGTGATCGTGTACTTGCTCTTCTGCCTCTTGTAAGTTCATCTTTTCAGGCAAAATATTGTGATCCTTTCAATGTGTTGCGTGAAGTGTCAGTTCAAATCTATCTTATTGAAACCCCTAGTCATAGGAAGTCCTCTAAATTATGCCATGTGAACCTGTTAAAATGTTATTACTCCTGTGATCTAAGCAAAGTTGAAGGCGCTCCAGCGGTGAGGTCATCGTTGACTGCTGCTCCAGTCACTGTATCTTGTGGCTTTAATATGGTGGAGGGGGGAGAAGAGGAGGACGTTATAGGGTTTCGGATGAGATCTTACAAGGTCTGTTGAAAAACTCCCAGACTTTGCAAAACCTTGGTTTTGGTAGATCATTTAGACTCTGAGAAACGTGATGAATTGGAAGCTCTTATTAGAAACTACCCTGTTTTGTTTTCTGACACTCCATCGCAAACCCACTTAATTGAGCATGATATAGACATCGGAGATGCTAAGCCTATCAAACAGATTTTATCATGTATCTGAGGAGAAGAGACTGCAATTGGAAACAGAGGTGCAGTATATGTTGGACAATGATATCGTCGTCTACTCAGACTCCTGGGAGGAGCATGTTTGGAGAGTGCAAGCCCTGTTCAAAAGACTGGTGTGGGCCAGGTTGGCTATTAATTTGGCAAAATGTGAGTTTGCTAAAGCTACAGTCACATACCTTGGCAAGGTTGGTCAGGGTTTTGTCTGTCCCATGTAAGCCAAGGCCCAGACTGTGAAGCAGTTCCCACAGGCGTCCACAAAGAAAGAACTGATGCGCTTCCTGGGAATGGCAGGGTACTACCGTGCTTTCTGTAAACTTTTCCGTAGTAGTGCCCCCCCCCCCCCCCCGACAATCTGTCGAAGGCCAAGGCTGAATTTCTGGTCCACCCAGTGTCAAGAGGCATTTGATGCAGTTAAGGCTCTTTTGTGTTTGGCACCTGTTTTGGCAGGACCAAATTTTGGGAAACCTTTCAAATTGCAGGTAGACGCCAGTCAAATCGGTGCTGGGGCTGTGCTTCTCCAGGAGAATGATAACTATGTTGAGTGTCCAGTCAGTTTCTTCTCCCGGAAATGTAATGAGTATCAGAAACTATTCTGTAATTGAAAAGGAGGCTTTAGGTCTCATTTGGGCTTTACAGCACTTCGAGGTCTATGTTGGTTCTGGATTGACACCTTTAACTGTGTTCACTGACCACAACCCACTTGTTTTTCTGCTCTGTCCCGTGCTCCTTTTACCTAGTTTGTATAATTTCTCTGCTGACCCTTACGGGCTGTCTGCGCCTCTTTCCTCTTAAATTGCTCCCCAGGTACCAGGGCTGCAGAGTTTGAGAGCCGGACAGTCAGTTGGGGGACACGGGGCAACTACTAGGAGCCGGGACAGGTATCCTTTTTGTTTCGGGGAAAATTTGAATTGTTTTGAATATGTTGGAGGAAGTTGGGTTGAGGGTGGGACCCTCATTTTAAGGAGGGGGGTGTCACGGCTCCTCTGCAGTGCAGTATAGTTTTGTTTACAATAAAGATTTTTTTTTAAATTGGCCTATACCTGTTTGCGTCCCCTCATTTTTGCCACAGGCTATGAGCCGGCCTGTGATACTTGCGAGACGTTGATTCAGCTTTGATCTAACTTTACTAAACAAGCATCGTTGTGAGATGTGATCTTCTATTTGTAATGATGATGAGTAGGACTATTAGGTGTAGGCAACAGACACAGATATTGATGAGGGTTATTTTAAGCAATTTGAGTGCCCTTCGAATTGTGGTGGACAACACTATAACCATGTAGCCACATATTGTTCAGGGTTCCTCTGCGCAAGAGGGGGTCAGTGGAGTTTTTTGGACATCAAGGAGACACCCAGTGAATTTGGATCCTTGATCTGGTTGGTGTGATAAGGTTAATTCGGTGGATCAGTTTTTCTGCATACGCGGTGGTATGTTTCTGTAAGCTAAGGACTCAGACAGTACCGCGAGTTCAAGTGCATCGTACTTGTACATGAGTACCAACTCCATAACAAACTGCTTTGAGGACAGCCATTTTAGCAACCCCTGTTAAAGTTCAGTCTGTGGCTGTTCTTGTTAAGTCGGCTTTGGCCTGCTCAAAATGGTCAAAATGCTCCAATCAACATGCCTCTACACACACCTACAGTTATTCCAGAGAGATAGAAGACAGGGAAGAAACCACCATACCTACCTATAGGCTGCTATGTCCTTTAATTTGTTTGTCATTCTATCGTTGTCATGGAATTTTAGTGGTGGAATTTATCTGAATTAATTTGACCAAATCTGTGCATTATCAAATTGTAAAAAGTGAGGTGCCCAGGGGCCCTGACTTCCAGGGGGTACCATTGATTTTGATAGTCCCTATCACTCAGATATCATTAGCATGGTATAAGTCATGGAAAAACAGTTGAATTTGTTATAAAATTGCAAAAATGTCTCTCCACCCCATTGCAAAATGTGTAGAACTGCAGACAATTTGCTTTAGAAGTGAAAGAATGTGTCTCTGCCCCATCCCATGGCCAAAATAAATATTCTATTGAATCTGACAATTAATCTTGATGGTTGTACAGTCGTCTCAAATAAAACTGAAGGACCTCGGCATTACTTTGGACCCTGGTCTCTCTTTTGACAAACATATAAAGACTGTTTCAAGGACCGCTTTATTCCATCAACGTAACATTGCAAAAATCTGAAATTTTCTGTCCAACAATGATGCAGAAAAATGTATCCATGCTTTTGTCACTTCCAGGTTAGACTACTGCAATGCTCTACTTACTGGTTACCTGGATAAAGCACTAAATAAACTTCAGTTGGTACTAAATACGGCTACTAGAATCCTGACTAGATCCAAAATAAATTGATCATATTATTCCATTGCGAGCCTCCCTACACTGGCTTCCTGTTAAGGCAAGGGCTGATTTCAAGGTTTGACTGCTAACCTACAAAGCATTACATGGGCTTGCTCCTACCTATCTTTCCGATTTGGTTCTGCAGTACATACCTACACGTACGCTACGGTCACAAGACGCAGGGCATTCTCCTATAGAGCTCCATTTTTATGGAACGGACTGCCTACCCATGTGAGAGACGCAGACTCTGTCTCAACCTTTAAGTCTTTACTGAAGACTCATCTCTTCAGTAGATCAAATGATTGAGTGTAGTCTGGCCCAGGAGTGTGAAGGTGAACGGAAAGGCTCTGGAGCAACGAACTGCCCTTGCTGTCACTGCCTGGCCGGTTCCCCTCTCTCCACTGGGATGCTTTGCCTCTAACCCTATTACAGGGGCTGAGTCACTTGCTTACTGGTGCTCTTCCATACCGTGACGTGATCTTCCTGTCAGGGTTGGCGCCCCCCATTGGGTTGTACCGTGGCGGAGATCTTTGTGAGCTATACTCGGCCTTGTCTCAGGATAGTAAGTTGGTGGTTGAAGATATCCCTCTAGTGGTGTGCAGGCTGTGCTTTGGAAAAGTGTGTGGGATTATATCCTGTCTGTTTGTATCATCGGATGGGGCCACAGTGTCTCCTGACCCCTCCTGTCTCAGCCTCCAGTATTTATGCTGCAGTAGTTTGTGTCGGGGGGCTAGGGTCAGTCTGTTATATCTGGAGTACTTCTCCTGTCTTATCTGGTGTCCTGTGTGAATTTAAGTATGCTCTCTCTCGGAGGACCTGAGCCTGAGGACCATGCCTTACGACTACCTGGCATGATGACTCCTTGCTGTCCCCAGTCCACCTGGCCATGCTGCTGCTCCAGTTTCAGCTGTTCTGCCTGCGGCTATGGAACCCTGACCTGTTCACCGGACGTGCTACCAGTCCCAGACCTGCTGTTTTAAACTCTCTAGAGACAGAAGGAGCGGTAGAGATACTCTTAATGATCGGCTATGAAAAGCCAACTGACATTTACTCCTGAGGTGCTGACCTGTTGCACCCTCGACAACTACTGTGATTTTTATTATTTGACCCGGTTTGTCATTTTTGAACATTTGAACATCTTGGCCATGTTGTGTTATAATCTCCACTCGGCACAGCCAGAAGAGGACTGGCCACCCCTCATAGCCTGGTTCCTCTCTAGGTTTCTTTTGGCCTTTCTAGGGAGTTTTTCCTAGCCACTGTGCTTCTACACCTGCATTGCTTGCTGTTTGGGGTTTTAGGCTTGGTTTCTATACAGCGCTTGGAGATTTCAGCTGATGTAAGAAAGGCTATATAAATAAATTTGATTTAAATGAGTAGAATTGGATGAAATGTGTTAAAATGTTTTCTCTCGGCCCCATTGCAAAATCTGTAGAAAACTCTTTTAAAACTGCAACATTTACTCTACAACCCATAGCAAAATGTGTAGAATTGTAGGAAATTTACTCAAACATTTTTTGTTGTCGCCAAATCTCATTTAGGGCTGCTAAAAGGCTAGAGCCGACCCTGTTTGAATGGCGAGCTCCTCTCTGTACCCCACACATACAGTAATCTGTTAGGTCGAGCAGTGAATTTCAAACAGATTCAACCATAAAGATCAGAGTTTTTCCAATGCCTCGCAAAGAAGTGCACCAAAAAAAAAAGTATAACCCCCTAGGATTTATGGTTATGACACCTCCTCTGTGAGGCTCTATTGCACATCACATTCAGTCATCTAACAAACTCCCTCCATCCAGAGCGACCCACAGAAGCACTCAGGGTCAATGTCCTGCTCAAGGGCATGTTGACAGATCTCCCACAAGGTCAAAAACGGGGACTTGAACCAGAGACCTGTCAGCCACCGGTCCAAGCTCCCAACCACCAGGCTCCAAGATCTCCCCCACAGATTCCAAAGAGCTGCAACTCGACCATCCAAGACCCCCCGCTGTCCCCACACCCCCATCCCCAATGCACCAACAAAATGAACAAAAGAGAAAGACAAAAGAAAACAAACAATGCAAAAAACTAAATCAAATCCATCACATGCGCCAAATACAACAGGTGTAGACCTTACCGTGAAATGCTTACTTACAAGCCGTTAAACAACAGTTCAAGAAGTTCAAGAAATAGAGTTAAGAAAATATTTATAAAATAAAGCAACACAGGAAGCTCTCGATGGTGCAGCTGTAGATCTTTGAGGATATTGGGATCCATACCAAATCTTTTCAGTCTCCAGAGGGGGAAAAGGTGTTGCCGTGCCCTCTTCACTACTGTCTTGGTGTGTATTGGACTATGATAGTTTGTTGGTGATGTGGACACCAAGGAACTTGAAACTCTTGACCTGCTCCAATACAGCCCTGTCTGTGAATGGTTGAGTGTTCAGCCCTCCTTTCCCTATAGTCCACAATCATCTACTTGGTCTTGCTCACGTTGAGGGAGAGGTTGTTGTCCTGGCCACGCAGTCATGGTTGAACAGGGAGCACAGGAGGGACTAAGCATGCACCCATGCGGGTACCCGTGTTGAGGATCAGCGTGGCAGATGAGTTGTTGCCTACCCTTAACTGTATACAGTTGAAGTCGGAAGTTTACATACACTTAGGTTGGATTCATTAAAAGTCATTTTCAAGCACTCCACACATTTTATTGTTAACAAACTATAGTTTTGGCAATTCGGTTTGGACCTCTACTTTGTGCATGACGCAAGTAATTTTCCCAACAATTGTTTACGGACCGATTATTTAACTATTTCACCGATAATTCACTGTATCCCAATTCCAGTGGGTCAGAAGTTTACGTACACTAAGTTGACTGTGCCTTTAATTTAACAACTTGGAAAATTCCAGAAAATTGTCATGGTTAAAAGCTTCTGATAGGCTAATTGACATGGATAATTAACATAATTTCAATCAAGTGTACATGTGGATGTATTTCAAGGCGTACCTTCAAACTCAGTGCATATTTGCTTGACAACATGGGGAAATCAGCCAAGACCTCAGAAAACAAATTGTAGACCTACACAAGTCTGGTTCATCCTTGGGAGCAATTTCCAAACGCCTGAAGGTACCACGTTCATCTGTACAAAAATAATACGCGAGTATAAACACCATGGGACCACGCAGCCATCATACCGCTCACTAAGGAGTTCTGTCTCCTAGAGATGAACGTACTTTGGTGCGAAAAGTGCAAATCAATCCCAGAACAACAGCAAAGGACCTTGTGAAGATGCAGGAAGAAACAGGTACAAAAGTGTATATATATCCACAGTAAAACGAGTCCTATATCGACATAACCTGAAAGGCCGCTCAGCAAGGAAGAAGCCACTGCTCCAAAACTGCCATAAAAAAGCCAGACTACGGTTTTCAACTGCACATGGGGACAAAGATTGTACTTTTCGGAGAAATGTCCTCTGGTCTGATGAAAAAGAAATAGAATTGTTTGGCCATGATGACCATTGTTATGTTTGGAGGGAAAAGGGGAAAAGGGTGGCAGCATCATGTTGTGGGGGTGCTTTTCTGCAGGAGGGACTGGTCCCTTTCACAAAATAGATGGCATCATGATGGAGGAAAATGATGTTGCTTCAATATATCCACATTTCAAGACATCAGTTAAAGCTTGGTCACAAATGGGTCTTCCAAATGGACAATGACCCAAAGCATACTTCCAAGGTTGTGGCAAAATAGCTTAAGGACAACAAAGTCAAGGTATTGGAGTGGCCATCACAAATACCTGACCTCAATCCTATAGAAAATGTTTGGGCAAGAACTGAAAAAGCGTGTGCGAGAAAGGAGGCCTTCAAACCTGACTCGGTTACACCAGCTCTGTCAGGAGGAATGCAAAAACACACACAAAATAGCATAGTTGGTTAGGGGCCCGTGAAACGGATGGCTGCCAGTAAAATGGCAGCCATCCCTCCGGCGCCATTATATCGTGAACAACCATGCATCAAGGACAACAAAAGTAACATCAAGGCCAAGTGAACACAGTATGTATTTTTTTTTTTTTACTTTTAAGCTTCTGACTTTACAGACTTGTTTGGACAGTTTGTTTTGGTTGTGTTTCGGATTATGTTGTGCCCAGTAAAAATGAATGGTAAATAATGTATTTTGGAGTCACTTTTAGATTAAATAACAATAGAATATGTTACTGAACACTACATTAGTATGGATGCTGCCATGATTATAGATAATCATTAAGATAATCATTAATGAATGTTGAATTATGATGAGTGAGAAGAACCTCCCTTGTTTTTGGTAAGGGTGAGAGATTAGCATGTTTTGTGGGTATGTTCTTTGTGCCTATATCTTTCTCACTCATCGTTATTCACAATTCATTCAAACCAGTGCTTGACTTGGGCAGGAGCTGAGTACCGGCACCTCAAATGTTCTACTGCTTGAGCTGTTCCTGTTCCTCTTAAAGAATATTAGCTCAAAAGTATTGTGGATTTCCTGCACCTACATACTGTAACAACTGTACCCAAAATGAGTAGTGGAATCTATTTCAGTCCAAGTCAAGCAGTGATTCAAACACAACCAAACCAAACTGAAAATGCATTCAACAAGTTTGTAGAGTCACAAGCTTGATGTAGTCATTACATGCTAGGAATATGGGACAAAATAATACACTTTTGACTAATTTAATACAACACTATAAGTGAATTTGACACCTTCAAATTCAGGGGACTGGATGCATAAAGTGCTTTGATTTCTAAATGGTAAAACAGATGTGTATGAAAATACCCTCAAATAAAAGGTGACATTCTGTCCTTATATGAAAGATTTGATCTCAAATGCAAAGTTCTGGAGGATAGAGCCAAATTAAACATTTTTGCATCACTGTCCAACTAAATTCAGAGGGGACTGGAGAGAGAGAGGTTGAGAGAGGTAGAGAGACTTTCAAGCTCATTAGGCTAATTCAGCTATGAATCCTAAGAGTTTTGTTCTTCAACAGTATTTGTATAGCCTACTCACCTTGTCTTTTTTCCCTTTTTTTGGGCATTTTTCGACAAGGAGTCAGAACCCCCACGTCCTCCTGAGTACTCTGTTCGCTCATTCCCTCGAAGCCTCTTTGCTCACTCTGTGACAAAATCAAATCTAATTTTATTAGTCACGTGCTGAATACAACAGGTGTAGACCTTACAGTGAAATGTTTACAAGCCCCTAACCAACAATGCAGTTTAAAAAAATATGAGTAAGAATAAGAAATAAAAGTAACAAGTAATTAAAGAGCAGCAGTAAAATAACAAAAAGTAGCCCATACAGTGGTATCGTCTTGTGCACTACACACGTCTCTGTGGATTGTCTTTGGTCAGTCAGTGAGTGAGGGAGTGAGGGAGCGTTTGAGTGGTAAGGCTAAAGAAAACGACTCCAGGCAAAAGTTGAGGAGTGAAGGCGGAGGAGGTGTATTCTCTACAGCCGAAAGTCGGAAACTAATGGGGTTTTCCAATAGTAAGCCTCAGATCAACAAGAGAAGAGCAACTGCAGAAAGTTGCAGTTGAATGCAGTCAAAACTTCATCACCTTTGATCACATGATTTTTGTGAAGTTCATGCAGTCAGCATGTAGGCGCAAGTCATACAATTTTTTTCCCCATAATGCAACACACTTTGAAAGGTTGGTCACTGTCTTGACAAAAGTGATCCACTCTGCGATAGGCTATATCAAGTCAGTCTGTTCTATGTTGTAATATGTCATAAAACAACAGTAAATGACAAATATCCATTTATTCACATCAAAATATATTAAGACGGTAAGAGAGAGGACCTTTGATTTAGTAGGTGCCATAAACCTGTCTAAAATAGTTTAATTGAAAGATAATGCATGTGCCAAACATACTTGGGGCGGCAGGCCACCCAGAAACAGTGTTGCATCTTTTTTGGCATTGTATTCATGTAAGAAAACTGTAGCAAGACATGAGTAGATTTATAATTGAACACATTTATGAAGATATTGCACTATTGTGGAGAGATGTACTGCTTGGGAATCTTTACCTACGATAAAAATAAGCTGAAACATTTTTTGGGGGCCAAATTTCACATTGACAAATGTAAATGTACAACATTTTTTTTTCTTGAGGTTCAATTTCTTTTTGTAAGGTATTTTAAGACAATTAAATACTCTACTAACAAAAATCTGTTAGAATTATAAGTGTATGTATGTCCCTCAAGGTCCTCGTGTAATTTGATATTGTACCACCTAGCCCAATTGTCCATTGTATATTATTCATACATACTTGTGTTCCCATATATACTTCCTGTATTGATTTGTTGTTAAACCTCACTAGGGTATGTGGGACGGTAGCGTCCCACCTGGCCAACATTCAGTGAAATTGTAGAGCTCCAAATTCAAAAACAGAAATACTCATTATAAAACTTCATGAAGCATACAAGTGTTATACATGGGTTTAAAGATAAACTTCTTGTTAATTTCAAAAAGGCTTTATGTGAAAGCATACCATGCGATTATCTGAGAATAGTGCCCAGCAGTCAAATCATTACAAACAGCAACCAGCCAAGTAGAAGAGTTACACAAGTCAGAAATAGAGATTAAATTAATCACTTACCTTTGATGATCTTCATATGGTTGCATTCAGAATATATTAATTTACTCAATATATGTTCGTTATGTTCGATAAAGTCTCTCTTTATATCCAAAAACCTCCGTTTTGTTAGTGTGTTTTCTTCAGTAATCCACAGGCTCAAACGCAGTCACAACAGGCAGACGAAAAATCCAAATTGGATCTGTAAGGTTAGTAGAAACATGTCAAATGATCTTTAAAATCAAACCTAAGGTTGTTTTTAGCCTAAATAATCGATAATATTTCAACCGGACAATAACATCTTCAATTATAAAAGGTAAACAAGAAAGGCGCGCTCTCGGGATTGCACATGAAAAAGCTCTGTGACACTGTTTGGTCCAGTCATTCAGAGTGCTCTTACTCCCTCATTTTTCAGAATACAAGCCTGAAACAATTTCTAAAGACTGTTGACATCTAGTGGAAGGCATAGGAAGTGCAATTTGAGCCCTAAGTGGATGGATACTGTAATGTCATTGAATAGAAAACTTTTTTTTTATCCTACTTCCTGGATGGATTTTTCTCAGGTTTTCACCTGCCAAATCATTTTGAACAGTTTTGAAAACTTTAGAGTGTTTTCTATCAATTATATCAAGTATATCAATTATCTATCAATTATTTCTACCAATTATATGCATACCCTAGCTTCTGGGCCTGAGTAGCAGGTAGTTTACGTTGGGCACGCTTTTCATACGGAGGTGAAAATAGTGCCCCCTACCCTAGAGAAGTTAATAAAAATAAAAATCTTGACGTCTAGTTGACGTCTAGTTCACACTGTTGCGTCTACGGCTGATCGTTGTTTGTCATTTCGGAAAATGTTCGACAGCAGCATGGGCGACGATAGCTCCGGCCCAATGGAGGTGTCACCTGCCGTCCAAACAATTGCTGATGCCGCGGTGCTGCAGGAACACATTCGTAAACTTGTCCCCCTGCTCCTGGAAGATGGCGGCGAGGCTCCGACCTCCTTGAAAACCGCCCTAGAAGAGAAGAGCAGATGAGGAAGTTTCTCTCAGACCCCCAAATTCACACCATTCCCGTCGAGAGAAGCACTCTCAAAGGTCAGTCTGATTCAAGTAAGGTTAGCTAGCTAACTAGATGGCAATAAATATCTTATTTGTAGGCTAGCTAGCTAACCTGCCTGTCAAATAAAATGCTGACGGTTTTAACAAAAGACTACAGCAGGGTTCACCCAACTGGGCAGGGGGTGGTTTTATTTATGAGCATTCCTTTGATATAAAGTTTTTGACTAACATGTAACTTGTTGAAGTAATAACATGTTAAACTACTGAAGACATTGGTTCGAATTAGAGGTCCACCGATTAATTGGCATGGCCGGTTTTCATAACAATCAGTAATCTGCATTTTTGGGCTCCGATTATGGCCGATTACATTGCATTCCATGAGGAAACTGTGTGGCAGGCTGACCACAATTTACGCGAGTGCAGCAAGAAGCCAAGGTAAGTTGCTAACTAGCATTAAACTTATAAAAAACCATCAATCTTCACATAATCCCTAGTTAACTACACATGGTTGATGATATTTCTAGGTTAACTAGCTTGTCCTGCGTTGCATATACTCAATGCGGTGCCTGTTAATTTATCATCAAATCACAGCCTACTTCGCCAAACTGGGGATGATTTAACCTCTTGATACTCCCCACCCCGGATCCGGGATCGTGAATAAAGCCTCAGGCTCATTAGCATAACGCAACGTTACCGATTTCTGAAAATCGCAAATAAAATGAAAATAATGCACCTGCTCTCAAGCTTAGCCTTTTCTTAACAACACTGTCATCTCAGATTTTCAAAATATGCTTTTGAACCACAGCAAATCACTAATTTGTGTAAGAGTATGCTAAGCTAGCTTAGCATTTTGAGTAGCATTTAGCACGCAACATTTTCACAAAAACCAGATAACCAAATAAATAAAATCATTTACCTTTGAATAGCTTCAGATGTTTTCAATGAGGAGACTCTCAGTTACATAGCAAATGTTCAGTTTTTCCTGAAAGAATCTTTGTGTAGGAGAAATCGCTCCGTTTTGTACATCACATTTGGCTACCGAAACGAACCGAAAATTCAGTCACCAAAAACGTCAAACCTTTTCCGAATTAACTCCATAATATCGACCAAAACATGGCAAACGTTGTTTAGAATCAATCCTCAAGGTGTTTTTTCACATATCTCTTCATTGATATGCAGTTCGTGGAAGCCTGCTTTCCCCTCAGAATCGCATGGAAAAATACCAGCAGCTGAAAAAGACGCACCAATTTCGACGGAGGACACCGGGCGGACACCTGGAAAATGTTGTCTCTTATGGTCAATCTTCCAATGATATGCCTACAAATACGTCACAATGCTGCAGACACATTGGGGAAACGACAGAAAGGGCAGGCTCATTCCTCTCGCATTCACAGCCATATAAGGAGACAATGGAAAACGAAGCCTCAAAAATCCTGCTGGTTTCCTGGTTGCCGTTTCATCTTGGTTTTGCCTGTAGCCCCCATTCTAGGGCACCCACAGACAATATCTTTGCAGTTCTGGAAAATTCAGAGTGTTTTCTTTCCAAAGCTATCAATTATATGCATAGTCGACCATCTTTTTGTGAAAAAATATCTTGTTTAAAACGGGAACGTTTTTCATCCAAAAATGAAATTGCGCCCCTAGAGTTTCAAGATTATCAAACGTGCATTCATGAAAAAAGCTCAATCATTGCACGAATGTACCTAACCATAAACATCAATGCCGTTCTTATTTAGTTAAAGAAAATTAATGTTAGCAGGCAATATTAACGAGGAAAATCGTGTCACTTCTCTTGCATTCATTACACGCAGAGTCAGGGTATATGCAACAGTTTGGGCTGCCTGGCTCGTTGCAAACTAATTTGCCAGAATTTTGCGTAATTATGATATAATATTGAAGGTTGTGCAATGTAACAGAAATATTTAAACTTAGGGTTGCCACCCATTCGATAAAATACGGAACAGTTACGTATTTCACTGAAAGAAAAAACGTTTTGTTTTCAAAATTATAGTTTCCGGAATTGACCATATTAATGACCAAAGGATCGTATTTCTGTGTTTATTATACTATAATTAAGTCTATGATTTGATATTTCATAGAGTAGTCTGACTGAGTGGGGGTAGGCAGCAGCAGGCTCGTAAGCATTCATTCAAACTTTACTGTGTTTGCCAGCTGTCACGTTCTGACCTTAGTTCTTTTGTTATGTCTTTGATTTAGGATGGTCAGGGCGTGAGTTGGGGTGGGCAGTCTATGTTCTTATTTATATGTTGTGTTTTTGTGTTTGGCCTGGTATGGTTCTCAATCAGAGGCAGGTGTCGTTTGAGAATCATACTTAGGTAGCCTTTTCCCACCTGTGTTTTGTGGGGGATAATTTCCTGTTTAGTGTTTTTTTTTTCCATTTAACCTTACAGGACTGTTCGGTTGTCGTTTTGTTCCTTCACTTTATTGTTTTTGTTCAGTGTTCAGTTATTTTTATTAAAAATATGAACACATACCACGCTGCGCATTGGTCCTCCGATCCTTCTTACTACTACGAAGACAACCGTTACACCAGCAGCTCCTAGTAATGCTTGATTCACAATCTGTTTATGACTTCAAGCCTATCAACTCCTAAGATTAGGCTGGCAATACTAAAGTGAATTTGAAAAAATCCAATAGTCAAAGGTGAAATACAAATGGAGAGAAATAGTCGATGCGTCATAATGCCTATAATAACTACAACCTAAAACATCTTAACTGGGAATATTGAAGAACTGGGAATATTGAACCACCAGCTTTCATATGATCTCATGTTCTGAGCAAGGAACTTAAACGTTAGCTTTTTACATGGCACATATTGCACTTTTACTTTCTTCTCCAACACTGTGTTTCATTATTTATTTGAGACTAAAAATATTTTATTTATGTACTATATTATGTTCAAATAAGTGTTCATTGTTCATTCAGTATTTTAATTATGCCTTCCTCGTCACTTGCATCAGCATTATTGGACTCACCTGGACTCACTTGTCTCCTGTTTATTTCCTCCCCTATATTTGTCAGTTCCCTAGCTCTGTTCCCTGCTGCTTCATTGTAATTGTCTTTTGTCTTAGTTTCTGTTTTTGATATTGTTCCTGTCTCGTGCTATGTCCGTTAATTATTAAATGTTTACTCCCCGTACCTTCTTCGTCCATCCAGCGTCATTCCCCGTGACACCATCTGTACCTAGAGATAGATGTAGTAGTAGTAGCTGCCCTCCAGTACACCTACACCACCCGATGTCACAGGAAGGCCATAAAGGTCACCAAGGACAACAATCATCCGAGCCACTGCCTGTTCACCCCGCTATCACCCAGAAAGGCGAGGTCAGTACAGGTGCATCAAAGCAGGGACCGAGAGACTGAAAAACAGCTTCTATCTCAAGGCCATCAGACTGTTAATCAGCCACCACTAACATTGAGTGGCTGCTGCCAACACACTGACTCAACTCCAGCCACTTTAATAATGGGAATTGATGGAAATTGATGTAAAATATATCACTAGCCACTTTAAACAATGCTACTTAATATAATATTTACATACCCTACATTACTCATCTCATAGGTAAATGTATATACTGTACTCTATATCATCTACTGCATCTTTATGTAATACATGTATCACTAGCCACTTTAAACTATGTGTTGGGGAATAATCAGAATTAGTTGGGTAACATAGATAAGATGTTTTATTTTCATTATGAGTTACTTCTCATCAGAACGTCTATTTTTGCATAATACTGTTGGCCGGTTGCAGTTATCTGTTCTCTGTCATGGAGTAAGTTACTTGGGCCGGAGAGAGGGGAGGGGTCAAGCTGGTCTTCATATGTAAACATATCTTTTAAATCAATTATCTCTTGGCTCCACAATGTCTGTGTGCCAGTCACTGTGTCTCTGTGATCTTGTCAAGGAGGGGTGTATTTGATATATGCCTGTTGATATGAGGATTTGTTTTATGGTAGTGAGAGCGAGATGAGAACATAGTTTAGGAGACAAAGCTGAACGATAATTTATAGCCAATGCTGTCTGGTTATGTGTGTCTTTGCTATAAGGATCTCAGTTGCAATGTGTAAGGACTCTCAGAGAATTCATTTATAGACACTGAATTGATCTGAGAGTCACAGGGTTGTGATGGAGCTCATATAATTAAAGATGGACTTTATGATAACTCTGACTTGTGTGTGGTTTGCTCTCATGATTTGCTCTCACGTTAGATGTAAGAGCCTAGATGCCCATACATTGACATTTGTTCGCTATACTCTACATATCGGGATGCTTTGCACAAGGACATATTGTTGTGGCTCACAATTCCTGAGCATGAAATGGCACAGGGTGTTCATTATGCTGCGTGGCTATATTGACATGTCACCATTAAATCCCATGAAATCTATGGTGGGATGGCAGGCAGACCTCTGTGTCTCCCTCTGCCATATGGACACATTTTATGATACACAGAGAGCAACTGGCAGCAATATAGCTGAGCACAGAACTCTGAGATGTACTGCAGCAGGTAACTTCGATTGTAAACTACATCAAACCACATCCACTGAGCGCATGTCTGTTCGCAAAACTGTGGAGATATGGTATCCGAGCATGACAATGTTCTATTTCACACCGAGGCTTGGTGATTATCGAGAGGGCGTGTTAGAAAGATTCCTTGCATTGAGAGAGGAACTGTCATTTTACAATTCATGCAAAAAAACAACAGACAGACTTGGTTGACTTTCTGTGTAATGAAAAGAAGACGTCTCCTCGCCTATAACAGACATATTTGGCTAACTGAATGCAAGCATGCAGGGGAAATACAAAAACGTTCTACAGATGAGTGACCGAATCAGTGGATTCATAGGAAAAAAATTCTTATTGGAGAGTCTTTCAAAAGCTAACCATGCCTCCTTCCCTCGGCTATGCATGTTTGTAAAATAAAACAGGATCAGTAAGTGTCCCAAACTCCAATGCAAATAAGAGCACTTTGGGACTTATTTCCAAATCCGTTTATGTGATCCTGGCTCAGTTGAATTTACGGAAAGTGAAATCTATCAGCTGGTCGAGCTGTCACGTGACCGAATGCATTCACGGGTCATTATGTAGGAGTATTTGTTCCTGACTCAAAGGGAATAAATACCCTGCAGTCTACATCTGAGCATTAATGCTGCATTAAAAACCAATGGGAACGTGGAAATCTCAGACTTAAGTACGTACAAAACAACTGGAATCTTTGGGGGGGGGGACAAGCTCTTACTGGGAGCTGTCATCCAACCTCGTAAGATTTTTCACATGATTGGGGTCGTGTGAATTGCCATATCAAAATGGGGTCGTGGGACAAAAAAAGTTTGAGAACTCTTGGGCTAGGGCAACAGGCCTGGCTACCCCTGTCTACTCTGCTCTGAGAATATTGTGGAGGAGCAGACTGGCCGAGGAACGGTGAGGAGAAAAAACGCAAGGAAATCAAAAGATAACTAATCAAACACGGCAGAAAGATTACACAATATGACGCCCCGTCACCTCAATTCAGTAACTTACAGTAAACACTTCAGCGAGCAGGCCTTTGTAATCGACCTGGCCCAGGTATCCTGGAAGGATATTTACCTCATCCCGTCAGTAGAGGATGCCTGGTTGCTCTTTAACATAAGTCTACCATTATTAAAACGTATTCTTGCTAACTTTATAACCTCATTCAACAATAAACTATAATAATACTATTATATCAATTTCACATCCTTGTTGTGTTAAATTTATTACACTGCATACAACAACAAACAACAAAGCTGACTACCTAAGGGAAAATAAAACTTTGCTAGATTACTAAACATTACTTAAGCCAAAATAGTTGGAGTTTCAAAATAACCTTATGACAGTTTTTTTATAAACCCACCGTCGCCCCATGTTTAACCCATAATTGTCCATGAGAGTATTGTATAAAAATACTCAATAATAATAATTGGTCAAAAGATAAAACAAAGTTTCAAATAACATAATCAGATCATAATCACTACTCTGAAACACTCCACAAAGAAAAATTATTGTACCCCTATGGCCATAGGAAGACAGACTTAAGGAAGTCTACCCTTAGTCAAAGGTTATGCCCTATCTTTCTTCTCATTGGTTCAAATTACAAATATGGCAAAGAACTATAAACTCCATCATAATTATCAATTACACAAATGACCTTAAAATCAGTATTACAAATTACCTTAAATTCATTATTAAAATAGCCCTCCCATGAGGCTGATCAGACCACAAAGGAAAGCCATCATAGAGGTCAAAAGTCACACCACCCCTTCAAAGAAATGTTTCTTACTATATTAGACAAATTAAAGAAAACCCGTCAGACATTTTCTACATGTTGTACCCCAGGTTCCCAGAACATTCCCTTATCAAAATAATTCACGTTTTTAATTAAAACTCAGAAAATAAAAATTCCATGTGTGTACCCCTTTAAGATGTCCTCCATGAGAGATGACTGTATAGTTCCCTTTAAGGAAAAGCACCTTTAGTCAATCTGCTTTTGTTCCACGTAATGGAAACAGATTTATAATGTTAGAATACATTAACTTCCTGCTCAAATTCACTGTTGTTACTTAAACATTAAAACAAAAAACAATAATCAGAAACTATCACGAATCGTAAAAGTTAACTATTCAGACCTGAATCCCTTACAGCCAAAAATAAATAACTCACCTACTCTTCCCAGTAGGCGAAAACATAACCCCTACTCAAACAACGTTCTGCCTTACCTCTATCGTAAAACCAAACTTTACAACTTTCCCTTCTCTTCCCGGCTTCACACTTATGAAATGTCCAAGATTTAAAAGTAACATGTATAACCTACATCAGTCAATCCATAAGAATAAAAAACACATTTCGGTGGGCACATCTCTATCACAATTACCTCTCTACTTTAGATTTAGGTAACTGTCTCCTGTAATTCAGTCATTCCAGCAGACCATTTGGCAACAGACAACATATTACATGGATATCGCCTTGCTACTATTTTGAATGAATTAGTCTTTCAATTTAACCCAAACAAGTTATTAAAACGTTCAGTTTATATCTTAAACAAACACTAACGATGATATCTCTCCAGGCAAAATATACCAATAGTTGAATTACAATCAGAATCCCAGATTTTAGTCTATTGGTGCATAGGCTGGGAAATGAACCCAGTTCTCCTGCATAGTAGGTGAGAATTATACCCTGGACCACCAAAGCTTTTGAAATGTCAAAGACTCTTCGCAAATAACAGTATTTATAATTGTCTGTAGTCGTAAAATCAGGCACATATTACCGAGACAATTCCCAGAAAATAGCCCTAATTTAAAGGTCCAAGCATTTCTCCGGCGATGATTCTCCTTACTCTCTCTCATTGTCTCTGTCTCTCTTTCTCTCTGCATGTCCCCTTATATTCTCTTTTCCTTTCCTCTTTTGTCACTCTATCTCCTACTCAGAATTTAGAAATAATTACTATTGTTACTTTTGATAAGTTATTAAGTCTCACATGCACATCATTTTTTTCACCGCTGATATCCATCTTGAAACTTTCTCTCACCCTTTCTCTACGCTTCCCTTCTTACCTTCTTTTCTGGGCTTCAGACAGCCAGGTTAGATTACCCTCGACCTGCTGTTTCCCTTGACAATCTACACATCTTATGTATCTACTTTATCATTAATTCTAATTTTTCTACATCTAGACGTTTCTCAAACTCATACTTCTTTCTCCATTTTGGGCATTAGATTTACCTCTCATCCCCTGTTAATTCCGGGGCCTCCTTTGAGGATTTACCTCCCATTATTAGATAAAACCTTGTAGTTATTATGACTAGAAATTTGGATGTATGATTAGTTTACCTTGTTTCGTTTAATTCAAATCAATTAATTTGGATCTATGATTAATTTACCTCGTTTCATTTAATTAAAATCTCTCGCCTCTCCTCCTTTTTGGACTTTATTTCAGTATTGTCTTTTGAATCGGATCTATGGTTAATTCACTCTTGTTAATTGACCATTTGAGTTATTTTGTTCGCATAGAATTTTATTTGCATAGCATTACCGCCCTATCTCACAAAACCTATTTTATTTATATTTAGGACTTTATTTAGGCATGTCTTTTGAATCGGATCAATGGTTAATTTACCACATGTTAATTCATCATTTAAGTTATCCTATTTACACAAAACCACCGTCCTATCTCATAGCACCTACTTTATATCCCTTCTTAATAACCTCTCGGACTTTTCTCACAGACCTCAATTATTAAGCTAGTTTTATTTATGGTAGTTCACATGTACCTCAGGTCTTCGCGGACCTGATTGATTTCGTTATTACACAAAGTATTAAACCGTCACGGTGAATCTGTTTAGAATAACTAAGTTCCTATCCTTGATTAATTCTAGGTGTTTAGAATATCAAGTCCAAGATGTCTTAAAATATTCCCCCAAATTTGTGAATAAAGATTTACTGACCTTCGTCTTGCAGGCTGGGAAAAGCAATGTTGTTTGGATTCCGTCACTATCTCTGTTGACCTTAGATATATACCGGCCTGTTTTTGGCGTGTTACCTTTGGACGACAGGGACAGGTATTGGAATCCCGCTCAAAGGACCAAATTGTTATGAGAATTCCATTATCAATGTTCATAAACTACAATTAATCTACTCAGTCTGCAACCCAGAGTTTGTAAGGTTCTGGTTTAAATTAAATGGACAGATTTCCCAGCTTATAATTGTAAAAAAAAAATATTCACGAAAGCACTCCAAGTCCATTATACAAAGACATCCATTTTATACCTCGCTCCTTACTTACGCACATACTTTCACACAAACAGTAGGTATCCTACGCACAAACATACACACAAACAGTAGGTGAGTTGCATCCTTCTCCATACTTCTCACCACTGTGTATCACTACCCAGCTGACGGTTCCATTCCCCGAGATTAGGGAAACCTTGAGAAGTACTCCCTGTCCTATCATAAGTTTCTCAGAGTTCTAGCCAGGTCGAGTCAAACACAGTTTAATTGTTCTCAGTATTTTCTTAGGAACACACATTTCTCTCCCTTACAGGTCTCTTCTGAGCCTAGTTGGACTTACGTTTAACACTTGAATTATTCCTTATACATGCTACATCAACTATAATCTCTAATAGTTGCATAGGTTTCAGGGTAGAATTATTTAATCATTTAATCATCATTTAATTATTTAATCATTATCTTTAAACAAAAAATTATTTATCAAAATACACTACCGTTCAAAAGTTTGGGGTCACTTAGAAATGTCCTTGTTTTTGAAAGAAAAGCACTTTTTCTCCATTTAAAATAATATCTTCTTCAACATGATGTTGTAAATATCTACATAGGCATATGGCCAGAAACAAAGAACTTTCTTCTGAAACTCGTCAGTCTATTCTCGTAAAACGCTGTATACTACTCCCTTCACAGAACAGCGCAAACTGGCTCTAAACGTCAACAGTGAAAAGGAGACTCCGGGATACTGGTCTTCTAGGCAGAGTTGCAAAGAAAAAGCCATATCTCAGACTGGCTAATAAAAATAAAAGATTAAGATGGGCAAGAGAACACAGACACCGGACAGAGGAACTCTGCCTAGAAGGCCAGCATCCCGGAGTCGCCTCTTCACTGTTGACTTTGAGACTGGTGTTTTGCTGGTACTATTTAATGAAGATGACAGTTGAAGACTTGTGAGGCATCTGTTTCTCCAACTAGACACTCAAATGTAATTGTCCTCTTGCTCAGTTGTGCACCGGGGTCTCCCACTCTTTCTATTCTGGTTATAAACAGTTTGCGCTGTTCTGTGAAGGGAGCGTTGAACACAGCGTTATACGAAATCTTCAGTTTCTTGGCAATGTCTCGCATGGAATAGCCTTCATTTCTCAGAACAAGAATAGACCGATGAGTCAGAAGAAAGTTCTTTGTTTATGGCCATTTTGAACCTGCAATCGAACAAACATATGCTGATGCTCCAGATACTCAACTAGTCTAAAGAAGGCCAGTTTTATTGCCTCTTTAATCAGAACAACAGTTTTCAGCTTTGCTAACATAATTGCAAAAGGGTTTTCTAATGATCAATTAGCCTTTTAAAATTATAAATTTCACATTGACAAATGTAAATGTACAACATTTTTTTTTCTTGAGGTTCAATTTCTTTTTGTAAGGTATTTTAAGACAATTAAATACTCTACTAACAAAAATCTGTTAGAATTATAAGTGTATGTATGTCCCTCAAGGTCCTCGTGTAATTTGATATTGTACCACCTAGCCCAATTGTCCATTGTATATTATTCATACATACTTGTGTTCCCATATATACTTCCTGTATTGATTTGTTGTTAAACCTCACTAGGGTATGTGGGACGGTAGCGTCCCACCTGGCCAACATTCAGTGAAATTGTAGAGCTCCAAATTCAAAAACAGAAATACTCATTATAAAACTTCATGAAGCATACAAGTGTTATACATGG
Source organism: Oncorhynchus masou masou (assembly GCF_036934945.1). NCBI lineage: Eukaryota > Metazoa > Chordata > Actinopteri > Salmoniformes > Salmonidae > Oncorhynchus > Oncorhynchus masou. The sequence goes on from NC_088243.1 coordinate 43,775,377, forward strand.
GTTTAAAGATAAACTTCTTGTTAATTTCAAAAAGGCTTTATGTGAAAGCATACCATGCGATTATCTGAGAATAGTGCCCAGCAGTCAAATCATTACAAACAGCAACCAGCCAAGTAGAAGAGTTACACAAGTCAGAAATAGAGATTAAATTAATCACTTACCTTTGATGATCTTCATATGGTTGCATTCAGAATATATTAATTTACTCAATATATGTTCGTTATGTTCGATAAAGTCTCTCTTTATATCCAAAAACCTCCGTTTTGTTAGTGTGTTTTCTTCAGTAATCCACAGGCTCAAACGCAGTCACAACAGGCAGACGAAAAATCCAAATTGGATCTGTAAGGTTAGTAGAAACATGTCAAATGATCTTTAAAATCAAACCTAAGGTTGTTTTTAGCCTAAATAATCGATAATATTTCAACCGGACAATAACATCTTCAATTATAAAAGGTAAACAAGAAAGGCGCGCTCTCGGGATTGCACATGAAAAAGCTCTGTGACACTGTTTGGTCCAGTCATTCAGAGTGCTCTTACTCCCTCATTTTTCAGAATACAAGCCTGAAACAATTTCTAAAGACTGTTGACATCTAGTGGAAGGCATAGGAAGTGCAATTTGAGCCCTAAGTGGATGGATACTGTAATGTCATTGAATAGAAAACTTTTTTTTATCCTACTTCCTGGATGGATTTTTCTCAGGTTTTCACCTGCCAAATCATTTTGAACAGTTTTGAAAACTTTAGAGTGTTTTCTATCAATTATATCAAGTATATCAATTATCTATCAATTATTTCTACCAATTATATGCATACCCTAGCTTCTGGGCCTGAGTAGCAGGTAGTTTACGTTGGGCACGCTTTTCATACGGAGGTGAAAATAGTGCCCCCTACCCTAGAGAAGTTAATAAAAATAAAAATCTTGACGTCTAGTTGACGTCTAGTTCACTGTTGCGTCTACGGCTGATCGTTGTTTGTCATTTCGGAAAATGTTCGACAGCAGCATGGGCGACGATAGCTCCGGCCCAATGGAGGTGTCACCTGCCGTCCAAACAATTGCTGATGCCGCGGTGCTGCAGGAACACATTCGTAAACTTGTCCCCCTGCTCCTGGAAGATGGCGGCGAGGCTCCGACCTCCTTGAAAACCGCCCTAGAAGAGAAGAGCAGATGAGGAAGTTTCTCTCAGACCCCCAAATTCACACCATTCCCGTCGAGAGAAGCACTCTCAAAGGTCAGTCTGATTCAAGTAAGGTTAGCTAGCTAACTAGATGGCAATAAATATCTTATTTGTAGGCTAGCTAGCTAACCTGCCTGTCAAATAAAATGCTGACGGTTTTAACAAAAGACTACAGCAGGGTTCACCCAACTGGGCAGGGGGTGGTTTTATTTATGAGCATTCCTTTGATATAAAGTTTTTGACTAACATGTAACTTGTTGAAGTAATAACATGTTAAACTACTGAAGACATTGGTTCGAATTAGAGGTCCACCGATTAATTGGCATGGCCGGTTTTCATAACAATCAGTAATCTGCATTTTTGGGCTCCGATTATGGCCGATTACATTGCATTCCATGAGGAAACTGTGTGGCAGGCTGACCACAATTTACGCGAGTGCAGCAAGAAGCCAAGGTAAGTTGCTAACTAGCATTAAACTTATAAAAAACCATCAATCTTCACATAATCCCTAGTTAACTACACATGGTTGATGATATTTCTAGGTTAACTAGCTTGTCCTGCGTTGCATATACTCAATGCGGTGCCTGTTAATTTATCATCAAATCACAGCCTACTTCGCCAAACTGGGGATGATTTAACCTCTTGATACTCCCCACCCCGGATCCGGGATCGTGAATAAAGCCTCAGGCTCATTAGCATAACGCAACGTTACCGATTTCTGAAAATCGCAAATAAAATGAAAATAATGCACCTGCTCTCAAGCTTAGCCTTTTCTTAACAACACTGTCATCTCAGATTTTCAAAATATGCTTTTGAACCACAGCAAATCACTAATTTGTGTAAGAGTATGCTAAGCTAGCTTAGCATTTTGAGTAGCATTTAGCACGCAACATTTTCACAAAAACCAGATAACCAAATAAATAAAATCATTTACCTTTGAATAGCTTCAGATGTTTTCAATGAGGAGACTCTCAGTTACATAGCAAATGTTCAGTTTTTCCTGAAAGAATCTTTGTGTAGGAGAAATCGCTCCGTTTTGTACATCACATTTGGCTACCGAAACGAACCGAAAATTCAGTCACCAAAAACGTCAAACCTTTTCCGAATTAACTCCATAATATCGACCAAAACATGGCAAACGTTGTTTAGAATCAATCCTCAAGGTGTTTTTTTCACATATCTCTTCATTGATATGCAGTTCGTGGAAGCCTGCTTTCCCCTCAGAATCGCATGGAAAAATACCAGCAGCTGAAAAAGACGCACCAATTTCGACGGAGGACACCGGGCGGACACCTGGAAAATGTTGTCTCTTATGGTCAATCTTCCAATGATATGCCTACAAATACGTCACAATGCTGCAGACACATTGGGGAAACGACAGAAAGGGCAGGCTCATTCCTCTCGCATTCACAGCCATATAAGGAGACAATGGAAAACGAAGCCTCAAAAATCCTGCTGGTTTCCTGGTTGCCGTTTCATCTTGGTTTTGCCTGTAGCCCCCATTCTAGGGCACCCACAGACAATATCTTTGCAGTTCTGGAAAATTCAGAGTGTTTTCTTTCCAAAGCTATCAATTATATGCATAGTCGACCATCTTTTTGTGAAAAAATATCTTGTTTAAAACGGGAACGTTTTTCATCCAAAAATGAAATTGCGCCCCTAGAGTTTCAAGATTATCAAACGTGCATTCATGAAAAAAGCTCAATCATTGCACGAATGTACCTAACCATAAACATCAATGCCGTTCTTATTTAGTTAAAGAAAATTAATGTTAGCAGGCAATATTAACGAGGAAAATCGTGTCACTTCTCTTGCATTCATTACACGCAGAGTCAGGGTATATGCAACAGTTTGGGCTGCCTGGCTCGTTGCAAACTAATTTGCCAGAATTTTGCGTAATTATGATATAATATTGAAGGTTGTGCAATGTAACAGAAATATTTAAACTTAGGGTTGCCACCCATTCGATAAAATACGGAACAGTTACGTATTTCACTGAAAGAAAAAACGTTTTGTTTTCAAAATTATAGTTTCCGGAATTGACCATATTAATGACCAAAGGATCGTATTTCTGTGTTTATTATACTATAATTAAGTCTATGATTTGATATTTCATAGAGTAGTCTGACTGAGTGGGGGTAGGCAGCAGCAGGCTCGTAAGCATTCATTCAAACTTTACTGTGTTTGCCAGCTGTCACGTTCTGACCTTAGTTCTTTTGTTATGTCTTTGATTTAGGATGGTCAGGGCGTGAGTTGGGGTGGGCAGTCTATGTTCTTATTTATATGTTGTGTTTTTGTGTTTGGCCTGGTATGGTTCTCAATCAGAGGCAGGTGTCGTTTGAGAATCATACTTAGGTAGCCTTTTCCCACCTGTGTTTTGTGGGGGATAATTTCCTGTTTAGTGTTTTTTTTTTCCATTTAACCTTACAGGACTGTTCGGTTGTCGTTTTGTTCCTTCACTTTATTGTTTTTGTTCAGTGTTCAGTTATTTTTATTAAAAATATGAACACATACCACGCTGCGCATTGGTCCTCCGATCCTTCTTACTACTACGAAGACAACCGTTACACCAGCAGCTCCTAGTAATGCTTGATTCACAATCTGTTTATGACTTCAAGCCTATCAACTCCTAAGATTAGGCTGGCAATACTAAAGTGAATTTGAAAAAATCCAATAGTCAAAGGTGAAATACAAATGGAGAGAAATAGTCGATGCGTCATAATGCCTATAATAACTACAACCTAAAACATCTTAACTGGGAATATTGAAGAACTGGGAATATTGAACCACCAGCTTTCATATGATCTCATGTTCTGAGCAAGGAACTTAAACGTTAGCTTTTTACATGGCACATATTGCACTTTTACTTTCTTCTCCAACACTGTGTTTCATTATTTATTTGAGACTAAAAATATTTTATTTATGTACTATATTATGTTCAAATAAGTGTTCATTGTTCATTCAGTATTTTAATTATGCCTTCCCTCGTCACTTGCATCAGCATTATTGGACTCACCTGGACTCACTTGTCTCCTGTTTATTTCCTCCCCTATATTTGTCAGTTCCCTAGCTCTGTTCCCTGCTGCTTCATTGTAATTGTCTTTTGTCTTAGTTTCTGTTTTTGATATTGTTCCTGTCTCGTGCTATGTCCGTTAATTATTAAATGTTTACTCCCCGTACCTTCTTCGTCCATCCAGCGTCATTCCCCGTGACACCATCTGTACCTAGAGATAGATGTAGTAGTAGTAGCTGCCCTCCAGTACACCTACACCACCCGATGTCACAGGAAGGCCATAAAGGTCACCAAGGACAACAATCATCCGAGCCACTGCCTGTTCACCCCGCTATCACCCAGAAAGGCGAGGTCAGTACAGGTGCATCAAAGCAGGGACCGAGAGACTGAAAAACAGCTTCTATCTCAAGGCCATCAGACTGTTAATCAGCCACCACTAACATTGAGTGGCTGCTGCCAACACACTGACTCAACTCCAGCCACTTTAATAATGGGAATTGATGGAAATTGATGTAAAATATATCACTAGCCACTTTAAACAATGCTACTTAATATAATATTTACATACCCTACATTACTCATCTCATAGGTAAATGTATATACTGTACTCTATATCATCTACTGCATCTTTATGTAATACATGTATCACTAGCCACTTTAAACTATGTGTTGGGGAATAATCAGAATTAGTTGGGTAACATAGATAAGATGTTTTATTTTCATTATGAGTTACTTCTCATCAGAACGTCTATTTTTGCATAATACTGTTGGCCGGTTGCAGTTATCTGTTCTCTGTCATGGAGTAAGTTACTTGGGCCGGAGAGAGGGGAGGGGTCAAGCTGGTCTTCATATGTAAACATATCTTTTAAATCAATTATCTCTTGGCTCCACAATGTCTGTGTGCCAGTCACTGTGTCTCTGTGATCTTGTCAAGGAGGGGTGTATTTGATATATGCCTGTTGATATGAGGATTTGTTTTATGGTAGTGAGAGCGAGATGAGAACATAGTTTAGGAGACAAAGCTGAACGATAATTTATAGCCAATGCTGTCTGGTTATGTGTGTCTTTGCTATAAGGATCTCAGTTGCAATGTGTAAGGACTCTCAGAGAATTCATTTATAGACACTGAATTGATCTGAGAGTCACAGGGTTGTGATGGAGCTCATATAATTAAAGATGGACTTTATGATAACTCTGACTTGTGTGTGGTTTGCTCTCATGATTTGCTCTCACGTTAGATGTAAGAGCCTAGATGCCCATACATTGACATTTGTTCGCTATACTCTACATATCGGGATGCTTTGCACAAGGACATATTGTTGTGGCTCACAATTCCTGAGCATGAAATGGCACAGGGTGTTCATTATGCTGCGTGGCTATATTGACATGTCACCATTAAATCCCATGAAATCTATGGTGGGATGGCAGGCAGACCTCTGTGTCTCCCTCTGCCATATGGACACATTTTATGATACACAGAGAGCAACTGGCAGCAATATAGCTGAGCACAGAACTCTGAGATGTACTGCAGCAGGTAACTTCGATTGTAAACTACATCAAACCACATCCACTGAGCGCATGTCTGTTCGCAAAACTGTGGAGATATGGTATCCGAGCATGACAATGTTCTATTTCACACCGAGGCTTGGTGATTATCGAGAGGGCGTGTTAGAAAGATTCCTTGCATTGAGAGAGGAACTGTCATTTTACAATTCATGCAAAAAAAAACAACAGACAGACTTGGTTGACTTTCTGTGTAATGAAAAGAAGACGTCTCCTCGCCTATAACAGACATATTTGGCTAACTGAATGCAAGCATGCAGGGGAAATACAAAAACGTTCTACAGATGAGTGACCGAATCAGTGGATTCATAGGAAAAAAATTCTTATTGGAGAGTCTTTCAAAAGCTAACCATGCCTCCTTCCCTCGGCTATGCATGTTTGTAAAATAAAACAGGATCAGTAAGTGTCCCAAACTCCAATGCAAATAAGAGCACTTTGGGACTTATTTCCAAATCCGTTTATGTGATCCTGGCTCAGTTGAATTTACGGAAAGTGAAATCTATCAGCTGGTCGAGCTGTCACGTGACCGAATGCATTCACGGGTCATTATGTAGGAGTATTTGTTCCTGACTCAAAGGGAATAAATACCCTGCAGTCTACATCTGAGCATTAATGCTGCATTAAAAACCAATGGGAACGTGGAAATCTCAGACTTAAGTACGTACAAAACAACTGGAATCTTTGGGGGGGGGGACAAGCTCTTACTGGGAGCTGTCATCCAACCTCGTAAGATTTTTCACATGATTGGGGTCGTGTGAATTGCCATATCAAAATGGGGTCGTGGGACAAAAAAAGTTTGAGAACTCTTGGGCTAGGGCAACAGGCCTGGCTACCCCTGTCTACTCTGCTCTGAGAATATTGTGGAGGAGCAGACTGGCCGAGGAACGGTGAGGAGAAAAAACGCAAGGAAATCAAAAGATAACTAATCAAACACGGCAGAAAGATTACACAATATGACGCCCCGTCACCTCAATTCAGTAACTTACAGTAAACACTTCAGCGAGCAGGCCTTTGTAATCGACCTGGCCCAGGTATCCTGGAAGGATATTTACCTCATCCCGTCAGTAGAGGATGCCTGGTTGCTCTTTAACATAAGTCTACCATTATTAAAACGTATTCTTGCTAACTTTATAACCTCATTCAACAATAAACTATAATAATACTATTATATCAATTTCACATCCTTGTTGTGTTAAATTTATTACACTGCATACAACAACAAACAACAAAGCTGACTACCTAAGGGAAAATAAAACTTTGCTAGATTACTAAACATTACTTAAGCCAAAATAGTTGGAGTTTCAAAATAACCTTATGACAGTTTTTTTTATAAACCCACCGTCGCCCCATGTTTAACCCATAATTGTCCATGAGAGTATTGTATAAAAATACTCAATAATAATAATTGGTCAAAAGATAAAACAAAGTTTCAAATAACATAATCAGATCATAATCACTACTCTGAAACACTCCACAAAGAAAAATTATTGTACCCCTATGGCCATAGGAAGACAGACTTAAGGAAGTCTACCCTTAGCCAAAGGTTATGCCCTATCTTTCTTCTCATTGGTTCAAATTACAAATATGGCAAAGAACTATAAACTCCATCATAATTATCAATTACACAAATGACCTTAAAATCAGTATTACAAATTACCTTAAATTCATTATTAAAATAGCCCTCCCATGAGGCTGATCAGACCACAAAGGAAAGCCATCATAGAGGTCAAAAGTCACACCACCCCTTCAAAGAAATGTTTCTTACTATATTAGACAAATTAAAGAAAACCCGTCAGACATTTTCTACATGTTGTACCCCAGGTTCCCAGAACATTCCCTTATCAAAATAATTCACGTTTTTAATTAAAACTCAGAAAATAAAAATTCCATGTGTGTACCCCTTTAAGATGTCCTCCATGAGAGATGACTGTATAGTTCCCTTTAAGGAAAAGCACCTTTAGTCAATCTGCTTTTGTTCCACGTAATGGAAACAGATTTATAATGTTAGAATACATTAACTTCCTGCTCAAATTCACTGTTGTTACTTAAACATTAAAACAAAAAACAATAATCAGAAACTATCACGAATCGTAAAAGTTAACTATTCAGACCTGAATCCCTTACAGCCAAAAATAAATAACTCACCTACTCTTCCCAGTAGGCGAAAACATAACCCCTACTCAAACAACGTTCTGCCTTACCTCTATCGTAAAACCAAACTTTACAACTTTCCCTTCTCTTCCCGGCTTCACACTTATGAAATGTCCAAGATTTAAAAGTAACATGTATAACCTACATCAGTCAATCCATAAGAATAAAAAACACATTTCGGTGGGCACATCTCTATCACAATTACCTCTCTACTTTAGATTTAGGTAACTGTCTCCTGTAATTCAGTCATTCCAGCAGACCATTTGGCAACAGACAACATATTACATGGATATCGCCTTGCTACTATTTTGAATGAATTAGTCTTTCAATTTAACCCAAACAAGTTATTAAAACGTTCAGTTTATATCTTAAACAAACACTAACGATGATATCTCTCCAGGCAAAATATACCAATAGTTGAATTACAATCAGAATCCCAGATTTTAGTCTATTGGTGCATAGGCTGGGAAATGAACCCAGTTCTCCTGCATAGTAGGTGAGAATTATACCCCTGGACCACCAAAGCTTTTGAAATGTCAAAGACTCTTCGCAAATAACAGTATTTATAATTGTCTGTAGTCGTAAAATCAGGCACATATTACCGAGACAATTCCCAGAAAATAGCCCTAATTTAAAGGTCCAAGCATTTCTCCGGCGATGATTCTCCTTACTCTCTCTCATTGTCTCTGTCTCTCTTTCTCTCTGCATGTCCCCTTATATTCTCTTTTCCTTTCCTCTTTTGTCACTCTATCTCCTACTCAGAATTTAGAAATAATTACTATTGTTACTTTTGATAAGTTATTAAGTCTCACATGCACATCATTTTTTTCACCGCTGATATCCATCTTGAAACTTTCTCTCACCCTTTCTCTACGCTTCCCTTCTTACCTTCTTTTCTGGGCTTCAGACAGCCAGGTTAGATTACCCTCGACCTGCTGTTTCCCTTGACAATCTACACATCTTATGTATCTACTTTATCATTAATTCTAATTTTTCTACATCTAGACGTTTCTCAAACTCATACTTCTTTCTCCATTTTGGGCATTAGATTTACCTCTCATCCCCTGTTAATTCCGGGGCCTCCTTTGAGGATTTACCTCCCATTATTAGATAAAACCTTGTAGTTATTATGACTAGAAATTTGGATGTATGATTAGTTTACCTTGTTTCGTTTAATTCAAATCAATTAATTTGGATCTATGATTAATTTACCTCGTTTCATTTAATTAAAATCTCTCGCCTCTCCTCCTTTTTGGACTTTATTTCAGTATTGTCTTTTGAATCGGATCTATGGTTAATTCACTCTTGTTAATTGACCATTTGAGTTATTTTGTTCGCATAGAATTTTATTTGCATAGCATTACCGCCCTATCTCACAAAACCTATTTTATTTATATTTAGGACTTTATTTAGGCATGTCTTTTGAATCGGATCAATGGTTAATTTACCACATGTTAATTCATCATTTAAGTTATCCTATTTACACAAAACCACCGTCCTATCTCATAGCACCTACTTTATATCCCTTCTTAATAACCTCTCGGACTTTTCTCACAGACCTCAATTATTAAGCTAGTTTTATTTATGGTAGTTCACATGTACCTCAGGTCTTCGCGGACCTGATTGATTTCGTTATTACACAAAGTATTAAACCGTCACGGTGAATCTGTTTAGAATAACTAAGTTCCTATCCTTGATTAATTCTAGGTGTTTAGAATATCAAGTCCAAGATGTCTTAAAATATTCCCCCAAATTTGTGAATAAAGATTTACTGACCTTCGTCTTGCAGGCTGGGAAAAGCAATGTTGTTTGGATTCCGTCACTATCTCTGTTGACCTTAGATATATACCGGCCTGTTTTTGGCGTGTTACCTTTGGACGACAGGGACAGGTATTGGAATCCCGCTCAAAGGACCAAATTGTTATGAGAATTCCATTATCAATGTTCATAAACTACAATTAATCTACTCAGTCTGCAACCCAGAGTTTGTAAGGTTCTGGTTTAAATTAAATGGACAGATTTCCCAGCTTATAATTGTAAAAAAAAAAATATTCACGAAAGCACTCCGAAGTCCATTATACAAAGACATCCATTTTATACCTCGCTCCTTACTTACGCACATACTTTCACACAAACAGTAGGTATCCTACGCACAAACATACACACAAACAGTAGGTGAGTTGCATCCTTCTCCATACTTCTCACCACTGTGTATCACTACCCAGCTGACGGTTCCATTCCCCGAGATTAGGGAAACCTTGAGAAGTACTCCCTGTCCTATCATAAGTTTCTCAGAGTTCTAGCCAGGTCGAGTCAAACACAGTTTAATTGTTCTCAGTATTTTCTTAGGAACACACATTTCTCTCCCTTACAGGTCTCTTCTGAGCCTAGTTGGACTTACGTTTAACACTTGAATTATTCCTTATACATGCTACATCAACTATAATCTCTAATAGTTGCATAGGTTTCAGGGTAGAATTATTTAATCATTTAATCATCATTTAATTATTTAATCATTATCTTTAAACAAAAAATTATTTATCAAAATACACTACCGTTCAAAAGTTTGGGGTCACTTAGAAATGTCCTTGTTTTTGAAAGAAAAGCACTTTTTCTCCATTTAAAATAATATCTTCTTGAACATGATGTTGTAAATATCTACATAGGCATATGGCCAGAAACAAAGAACTTTCTTCTGAAACTCGTCAGTCTATTCTCGTAAAACGCTGTATACTACTCCCTTCACAGAACAGCGCAAACTGGCTCTAAACGTCAACAGTGAAAAGGAGACTCCGGGATACTGGTCTTCTAGGCAGAGTTGCAAAGAAAAAGCCATATCTCAGACTGGCTAATAAAAATAAAAGATTAAGATGGGCAAGAGAACACAGACACCGGACAGAGGAACTCTGCCTAGAAGGCCAGCATCCCGGAGTCGCCTCTTCACTGTTGACTTTGAGACTGGTGTTTTGCTGGTACTATTTAATGAAGATGACAGTTGAAGACTTGTGAGGCATCTGTTTCTCCAACTAGACACTCAAATGTAATTGTCCTCTTGCTCAGTTGTGCACCGGGGTCTCCCACTCTTTCTATTCTGGTTATAAACAGTTTGCGCTGTTCTGTGAAGGGAGCATTGAACACAGCGTTATACGAAATCTTCAGTTTCTTGGCAATGTCTCGCATGGAATAGCCTTCATTTCTCAGAACAAGAATAGACCGATGAGTCAGAAGAAAGTTCTTTGTTTATGGCCATTTTGAACCTGCAATCGAACAAACATATGCTGATGCTCCAGATACTCAACTAGTCTAAAGAAGGCCAGTTTTATTGCCTATTTAATCAGAACAACAGTTTTCAGCTTTGCTAACATAATTGCAAAAGGGTTTTCTAATGATCAATTAGCCTTTTAAAATTATAAACTTGGATTAGTTAATAACACAACGTGCCATTGGAACACAGGAGTGATGGTTGCTGATAATGGTCCTCTGCACGCCTATGTACAGTCGTGGCCAAAAGTTTTGAAAATGACACAAATATTAATTTTCACAAAGTCTGCTGCCTCAGTTTGTATGATGGCATTTTGAATATACTCCAGAATGTTATGAAGAGTGATCAGATGAATTGCAATTCATTGCAAAGTCGCTCTTTCCACTGCATTTCAGCCCTGCCACAAAAGGTCCAGCTGACATGTCAGTGATTCTCTCATTAACACAGGTGTGAGTGTTGACGTGGACAAGGCTGGAGAACACTCTGTCATGCTGATTGAGTTCGCATAACAGACTGGAAGCTGCAAAGGGAGGGGGGTGCTTGGAATCATTGTTCTTCCTCTGTCAGCCATGGTTACCTGCAAGGAAACACGTGTCGTCATCTTTGCTTTGCACAAAAAAGGGCTTCACAGGCAAGGATATTGCTACCAGTAAGATTGCACCTAAATCAACCATTTATCGGAAATTCAAGGAGAGCGGTGAAATTGTTGGGAAGAAGGCTTCAGGGTGCCTAAGAAAGTCCAGCAAGCACCAGGACCGTCTCCTAAAGTTGATTCAGCTGCGGGATCAATGCACCACCAGTACAGAGCTTGCTCAGGAATGGCAGCAGGCAGGTGTGAGTGCATCTGCATGCACAGTGAGGTGAAGACTTTTGGAGGATGGCCTGGTGTCAAGAAGGGCAGCAAAGAAGCCACTTCTCTCCAGGGAAAACATCAGGGACAGACTGATATTCTGCAAAAGGTACAGGGATTGGACTGCTGAGGACTGGGGTAAAGTCATTTTCTCTGAATCCCCTTTCCGATTGTTTGGGACATCCGGAAAAAAGCTTGTACGAAGAAGACAAGTTGAGCGCTAATACCAGTCTTGTGTCATGCAAACAGTAAAGCATCCTGAGACCATTCATGTGTGGGATTGCTTCTTAGCCAAGGGATTTTTTTTGCTTAAGAACACAGCCTTGAATAAAGATTAGTTCCAAAAAATCCTCAGAGAGAAACTTCTCCCAACCATCCAAGAACAGTTTGGTGACAAACAATACCTTTTTCCAGCATGATGGAGCACCTTTACATAAGGTAAAAGTGATAACTAAGTGGCCCAAGGGACAAATCATTGATATTTTGGGTCCATGGCCAGGAAACTCCCCAGACCTAATCCCATTGAGAACTTGTGGTCAAACCTCAAGAGGTGGGTGGACAAACAAAAGCCCACAAATTCTGACAAACTCCAAGCATTGATTATGCAAGAATGGGCTGCCATCAGTCAGGATGTGGCCCAGAAGTTAATTGACAGCATGCCAGGGCGGATTTCAGAGGTCTTGAAAAAGACCAAATATATGCAAATATTGACTCTTTGCATCAACTTCATGTAATTGTCAATAAAAGCCTTTGACACTTATGAAATGCTTGTAAGTATACTTCAGTATTCCTTAGTAACATCTGACAACAGTATATAAAGACACTGAAGCAGCAAACTTGGTGGATATTAATATTTGTGTCATTCTCAAAAAACTAGTGACTGATTTTCAACATTCAAGCTCATTCTGTTGTAGATTAAAGATATTGAAAACTTAAATTACAAATGTCTACATGAGGTATAACTTAGCATTCTGGTTTGTTTACCTCAAGCTTGTTTACCTCATTGTGGCACAGTTGTGGATGACTTATCTAGACTATCTAAATGGGTTTTCTCTCGCTCATTCATCTCAGGTGCCAGTGAACCTGCTACGTGCTGGACGTATCTTTGTATTTGAGCCTCCTCCCAGTGTCAAGGCCAATATTCTGAGGACCTTCAACAGCATCCCCGTGTCTCGCATGTGCAAGGTGACACAACCATATGATTCTCTCTGGCTTTCTCTCACTGTGCCTTCCTCTGCCTCTCTCTCATTCTCTCCTTCTTGCTTTCTGATCTCTCCTGTCACTCTACCTCCGTGTTGGTCTCTCACTTACACACACTCCTTCCTCTAAACTTGACTGAATGTTTTCTTTTGACCCTTTTGAATTACTAAACCAACCTTTTCCTCACCACCTCTTCAGGCTCCCAATGAGCGCGCCCGCCTCTACTTCCTACTGGCCTGGTTCCACGCCATCATCCAGGAGCGGCTGCGTTACGACCCGCTGGACTGGTCCAAGAAGTACGAGTTCGTAAAGTCGGACCTGCGCTCGGCCTGCAAAACCGTGGACACCTGCTGGACGACACCGCTAAGGTCAGTCACACACGCAAAATAGACACACATAAAATACGGCCACACTGTTGTCTCTTAGTCAGGTGATTATCGTTGTCTCTGATTGGGAACCATATTTAGGCAGCCATATTCTTTGAGTATTTCGTGGGTGATTGTTCCTGTCTCTGTGTTTGTAGTCACCAGATAGGCTGTATAGGTTTTCACAGTCTGTTTGTTGTTTTGTATATTTAAGTTATTTCATGTATAGTTCATTTTTATTAAAGAACATGAGTAACCACCATGCTGCATTTTGGTCCGCTTCTCCTTCAACAGACGAACGCCGTTACAAATTCTTTGTATTAGATGATGAATCCATCAGGAACATGATTCTATGTGATTGGAAACTCCTATACGGATCTAACTTTTGATAATGCAATTCACACACAATTTATACATTCTTGCAAATGGGAGTTGTTGGTCACAAAATAAACACAAATGTGTACCTGGAGTGCAGTGACCATAGAATTAGAACATATATGCGGTGCTGTCCAAAATGAAATTATACAATGACTGGGGTAAAAGTGCAGACTGTCAATTTGAGGGTATTTTTATCCATATTGGGTGAACCATTTAGAAATTACAGCATTTTTTTTGTTCATAGTCCCCCCCATTTTAGGGAACCCAAAAGTATTTGTCCAAATTAATTTGTGTGTTCAGGGTTCGATCCAGGACTTTCTAACAAGGGAGTGCCTTTGGACTCAAGTTTTTTTTTGAACACCTGTAACTTCCATTTCCTGCAATCTAGGGAAAATAATAATACTCTATTAGGCTGTGGTACCTGGCCTTAAATGATAACAAAAAAACTATTCCTAAACCATGTGAGGGGATGGTGTGATTAATGGGGAACCAGTTAGGTGGCTCCACAATGTCTGTGTGCTAGTCACGTCTCTCTGTGATCTTGTCCAGGATGGGGTGCATTTGATATATGCCATTGCATGAGGTAATGTCACAGGGCTATGGTGAAGCACATATAATTAAAGATGGACTTTATGATAACTCTGACTTGTGTGTGGTTTGCTCTCTCATGATTTGGTAATACAGGAAATTTCCACGACATTTGGCGACGAGGAAGGGATGTGAATCTTCACTCGGTGACCATTCCTGACGATCTAGGTAAATAAATCCTGCACGAGGGATCCCTCAAACTTGGGATCTTAGGGAAACCACACTTCGGGAACGAAGCAGATGGACCAACCTTTGATCTGAGAGGAAGCGAGCCGAGTGGATACCACATTTCGAACAGATTTTTTTTTTTTACGGAGGTGAGCGAACCACACACATTTGAAGTCGAGTTTTAAAAATATGCCTCTGTTACGTATACTCTGAGCGTGAATTCCTGTGTAAGGAGGGTACCTTGGCGGCGTAAGCAGGGCCGAGTCAGAGGAGAGTAATCTGAGAGTTTGTGGACTCAAATATACTCTGCCACTGTCCGGTTACGGGTGACTTAGAGCCGTCCTGACACTGAATTGATCACAGTGGGGATTGGTGTGGTCTGTGGGGGTGAGGGGCCAGGGGACTGTGTGTTCTGTGTGAACAATGGTACTTGGTGAAGCCCTATTGGAAGAAGGACCTCATTCTGTGTGTCTGTGTGATTATCTAAGTGACCCTCAGAAGTGGTGAATTCCAATTATTGTAATGTGCTAGCCAGGTATGCCCTGGGTTACTCTGTGTGAGTATTTTGTTACTGGATCACTAGGTAATATTTGTCGCTCTGTGTGAGCGGGGTAGGTTGACTCTGTGTGTACCTTTCAAGTATGTTCTGATATTCTCTGTGAACGTCTGACCAGTTCTGTGTGAACATCTGACCAATCCTGTGTGGGTGATCCTTAAAGTTCTGTGTGAGTACCTAAGTTTTCTTACGTTTTATATGGATTCTGTGAATATTTGAAATTATGATAAATTGTATGTGTGTATAATCAATTACTAGAGATTTGATAAAGTAATGCTGAGAATATAATTAGATACAATTTAAATCACCCATTCGTAGACGTGGGTAGGTTTTGAGTTGGTATCTATAATTAAAGAATTTGATAAAGATGAGGGTTTAAGCACTATTAAACTAGTCAACAAAATCTGGGAAATTGAGCTCTAGAAACTGATTAGAGTGTGTTCACTTTTGGTTATCTTACCCTAACGATGTAACTATAAAATGCATATTGGATTGTCTCCGTCTGGGTACAACATTTGAAATAAAACTGCCCTTAAGGTCTGATAATGTTATATTTTTTCTTCCCAGTATGAGAGAAGTTGCGGGATTTATAGAATAAACTGTTTTCCATAAAGTTAGAGAGAATTTGAGGGAATCTCGATGTAATTTATAATGTCGTACAAAGCCTAAGGTTTTCCACCAAACTAATTATCATTGTGTGATGTAGTAAGTAAACATAATCCACTTTTATTAAATGGCTCAAGATCTGTTTCCTAGTCAATAAATGTCGATTTTATTCTTTGATTGCTAATCTATTCATTTGGCATATGAGATTCATAGCTGGAGTAACGCTTGTACTTTTAAACCAGGGCTATTATTTTTCTGGGAATTGCCTATAGTGACGTGTCTTGATTTTAATTGTAAAGTGGGTTTCTTTGCGGAGAATCTTAGTCATTTACATAGTGTTGGTGGTATAATGGTGAGCATAGCTGCCTTCCAAGCTAGAGTCCTGGGTTTGGTTCCCAGCCAATGCGCTAACTAAAATCTGGGATTTTGATTGTAATAAAACTATTTGTATGTTTTGCCTGGAAATTTATGGTCGCTCGTGTTTGTATAAGATATAAACTGAATGTTTTAATAGCTTGTTTAGGTTCAATTGATAGACTAATTCATTCAACTTAAAATAATAACGAAGCAAATTTTGATGCAAGACGATGTCTGTTCACTAAATTATCTGCTGGAATAATGTATTGAGAATTGAGTCTAATTTAAATTACTGTATCAATAGAGGAGCCAGTTACCTAAATTAAAGAAATTCTAAACCATGGCGGAGAGATAATGGCAATAGAAAGTGATTTCCAAAATGTTTTTCATTCTTATAGATTGACTGACACATGTTATAATTTTGGCGCTGTGTGTGTTATTTCTTAAAGTCTTGGACATTTCATAAGTGTGAAGAGCAAACAGAAGAGGAAGTTATAAAGTTTGGTTTTAATCTTACGATAAGAGTTAAGGAAAAATGTTGAAATGAGAGGGGTTATATATTTTTGCCCACTGGGAAAAAAGGAATAGGATAGGAAGAGAGTTAGTTGCTGTGTTGGCTACTAATTTTCAGGGTAAATTGCTAGAGGCAGGTAGATTGTTGTGGAATAACGTAAAACTGCGTCATTACATTGGATATACAATAACATTACTCAAATTGTTTTGACCGTTGTTCAGGTGCACTCTTTTCTGTACTTCTGGCAGTACAATTTTGATTGAGAGATGTTGATTTAACTTAATTAAACATTGTATTCTGATGTGTTTGAGTAGGATTCTTTCTTCCAGGACAGAGGGGAGTTGAAGGAGCCATGGGAGAACACGTTTACATTTTTATTAAATGCCTGGGATTAAATGACTGATTTCTTATGCTGAGAAATGTACTACATTTGCGACAGAGGAAAAAGTATTACATTTAGATAGCAATGAAATCAGGATAATTGTATCTAAGGGTAGCATGTTCAATTAAGCATACATATACTTTGATGTTGATTAAAATGTATGATTAATGATTTGAGGTACAGTGGAATTATCATTAGGTTTGGTTTATAGTTAACTTTTGAGTCTCTGAATCGATGTAGTGTAATGGATACTAACAAATTGTTTTCTGTCTTTCTGGGAAAATGGGTGTTTCATTGTCTCTCTTTGAAATGTTTCCTGGGACTATAATCTTGGGGAGAGTGAGTGAGATTGAGGCCATAAACTACCAAATTGATAAGGGCCTGGAAGTTTTTGTTTTTACCTTAATAATTAAGGTTTGCAAATACACACACACAAAACATTTGTTATGACTATTTGTTGGTATTTTTAAACGCACATGGAATTTTAATGAGATTTTATTTTCAAAGTTTTAATTACACACGTTAATTCTTTTGATAAAGGAATGTTCTGGGAACCTGGGATACAAGCAAGTAGGAAATAATTGCCTATTTTTATAATTTGTCTAATATAGTAAAAATCACTTCTTTGAAGGTTTTGTATGACCTGTGACCTCTGATGACCTTCCGTTGTGGCTTCATCACCCGCATTGGAAAGCCATTTGGATAATGAATTTATGGTCATTTGTAAAACTGCTTTCAAGACAATTTGTGTAATTGGTAAATATGTTTGAGTTTATAGTTCTTAGCCATATTTGTAATTTGGACCACTGTGAAGAAGGAGAGGGCATTGCTTTTAACTAAGGGTATGCTGCTTTAAGTCTATTTTCCTATGACCACATGGGTTGAATAATTTTTCTTTGTGGAGTTTTTTCAGTTTAGTGATTTTAATTTGATTAGGTTAGATTAAATTTTGTTTTATAATTTTTTTCCAGTACTAGTTTTATTTTTTACATTACTCTCATATGGAGATACAGTGGACAAAAAAGTATTTAGTCAGCCACCAATTGTGCAAGTTCTCCCACTTAAAAAGATGAGAGAGGCCTGTAATTTTCATCATAGGTACACTTCAACGATGACAGACTAAATGAGAAGAAACAAAATCCAGAAAATCCAATTGTAGGATTTTTAATGAATTTATTTGCAAATTATGGTGGAAAATAAGTATTTGGTCACCTACAAACAAGCAAGATTTCTGGCTCTCACAGACCTGTAACTTACTTTTTCTTTAAGAGGCTCCTCTGTCCTCCACTCGTTACCTGTATTAATGGCACCTGTTTGAACTTGTTATCAGTATAAATTACACCTGTCCACAACCTCAAACAGTCAGACTTGTGTGTGGCGAAGCCAGGTAGGAGACCTGCGCCAACTTCCCGTGCTTACCGGAGAGCGAGAGGGACCGGGCAGGCACTGTGTTATTCTGTGGAGTGCATGGTGTCCACGGTGCGGGTGCATAGCCCGGTGCGGTACATTCCAGCTCCTCGTATCGCCCAGGCTAAAGTGGGCATCGAGCCAGGTGCCATGAAGCCGGCTCTACGCATCTGGTCTCCAGTGCATCTCCTTGGGCCGGCGTAAATGGCACCAGCCTTACGCATGGTGTCCACGGTTCGCCAGCACAGCCCAGTGCGGCCTGGTCGGGCTACAGGGAGCATTCAACCAGGTAAGGTTGGGCAGGCTCGGTGCTCAAGAGCTCCAGTGCGCCTGCACGGTCTATCCAGTGCCACCTCCACGCACCAGCCCTTCGGTGGCAGCCCCCTGCACCAGGCTGTCTCTCTGTCTTCTGCCTACAGGGTCTCCCGCCTGTCCAGCGCTGCCAGAGCCTTCCTCCTCTCCAGCGCTGCCAGAATCTCCCGTCTGTCCAGAGCTGTTAGAGTCTCCGGTCTGTCCAGAGCTGCTAGAGTCTCCCGTCTGTCCAGGGCTGCTAGAGTCTCCCGTCTGTCCAGAGCTGCTAGAGTCTCCCGTCTGTCCAGAGCTGCTAGAGTCTCCCGTCTGTCCAGAGCTGCTAGAGTCTCCCGTCAGTCCAGGGCTGCTAGAGTCTCCCGTCTGTCCAGGGCTGCTAGAGTCTCCCGTCTGTCCAGAGCTGCTAGAGTCTCCAGTCTGTCCAGAGCTATTAGAGCCGCCAGTCTGTCCTGAGCTGCTAGAGCCGCCAGTCTGTCCTGAGCTGCTAGAGCAGCCAGTCTGTCCTGAGCCGTCAGTCAGCCGGGAGCTGCCAGAGCCGTCAGTCAGCCAGGAGCTGCCAGAGCCGTCAGTCAGCCAGGAGCTGCCAGAGCCGTCAGTCAGCCAGGACCTGCCAGAGCCGTCAGTCAGCCAGGACCTGCCAGAGCCGCCAGTCAGCCAGGACCTGCCAGAGCCGCCAGTCAGCCAGGACCTGCCAGAGCTGTCAGCCAGCCAGGAGCTGCCAGAGCCGCCAGCCAGGAGCTGCCAGAGCTGCCAGCCAGCCAGGAGCTGCCAGAGCCGTCAGTCAGCCAGGCGATGCCAGAATCGCCCTTCACTCAGGAGCTGCTGGGAGCTGCCAGAACCGTCAGTCAGCCAGGAGCTGCCAGAGCCGTTGGAGTGAAGAGGAGGAAATCTGCCGTTACAGACTTAGAGGGATGCCTGTGCTATATGTTGTGAGGAGACCTATATTTAGATATTGGTTCTCATGTAACTTAGGGAGCATTTCTATGTTTTTATTTTCCTCAAATGGATTATTCTGTGTTATTAAACATGTGCAAGTGTGTCTTGTAGAATAAAGGTTGTAAACTTAGCTTCAGAAGGTAGAAAGCTGACATATAAGCTAAGGTATTTGACATTGAAGGGATTTTATTTTTGAATTTTATTTTTTAATATTGAGTATGTCCCTTCTAAAGAATCAGAACATTAATTACATGTCCCTGAGAGGGGAATGTCTTGGCAGAATCAGACATCTTTAGGTAATATTTATAAATAATATGTTTTATTCATTTTCATAAGCCTGCTTATGTAGAAAAAGTTACTTGGGCCCAGAGATGGGAGAGGTCGGGTTAGTCTTATCTGTGAATGTGTCTGTCATGTCTTGTTATGTCTGTTCCTGTCCTTTCTCTTCACTCTGTCTCTCTCTGCTGGTCTTTTTAGGTTACCTTCTCTGTCTCTCATTCTTCAGCTGTTCTACATCTCCCCTAACTAGCTCATTCACTCTTTCACACCTGTTCTCTCTTCCCCCTCTGATTAGGTCTCTATTTCTCTCTCTGTTCCTGCTACTTTCAGTGTCTGATTCTTGTTTGTGTTTTTGATGCCAGAAGCAAGCTGTCGTCTCGTTTGCTTCCACCTTGTCCTATCCTGTCGGAGTCTGCCTGGCAGGTGCATCCTGCACTATACTACGTTCTTTTTGTTCCATTGTCAACGTTGGAAGAGGATTTATGCCATTCCTGTTTTTCATTAAAGAACTTTGTTTTCTGTTAAAACCGCTTTTGGGTCTTCACTCAAGTACATAACAGAAGAATCAGACCAAGAATGGACCCAGCGGCTCCGGACCCTTTTCACTCCGCCGTCGAGATCCAGGGAGCGATGCTAGGCAGACACGAGGAGGAATTGTCTGCTGCTCGTCATGCCGTTGAGACCCTGGCCGTCCAAGTCTCCGACCTCACAAGACAGGTTCACCAACTCCACCTCGATCCACCGCCCACTTCCAGGGTTTCCGAGTCTCCGGAGCCCAGGATCAACAACCCGCCCTGTTACTCTGGGGAGCCCACTGAGTGCCGCTCATTCCTCACTCAGTGTGATGTGGTGTTCTCTCTCCAGCCCAACACTTACTCCAGGAGCGCAGCCCGCATCGCCTACGTCATTTCTCTCCTTACCGGACGGGCGCGTGAGTGGGGCACGGCAATCTGGGAGGCGAGGGCTGAGTGTATTAACCAGTTTCAGGACTTTAAGGAGGAGATGATACGGGTTTTTGACCGTTCTGTTTTTGGGGAGGAGGCTTCCAGGGCCCTGTCTTCCCTATGTCAGGGGAATCGATCCATAACGGATTATTCTATTGAGTTTCGCACTCTCGCTGCCTCTAGTGACTGGAACGAGCCGGCTTTGCTCGCTCGTTTTCTGGAGGGTCTCCTCGTCGAGGTTAAGGATGAGATCCTCTCCCGGGAGGTTCCTTCCAGTCTGGACTCCTTAATAGCCCTCGCTATTCGCATAGAGCGACGGTTTGATCTTCGTCGCCGAGCTCGTGGAAAGGAGCTCGCGTTCTCCGTTGCTCCCCTCTCCACATCACTGCCACCTGCCGCATCACTGCCACCCTCCTCCGCCGGCTCGGATGCTGAGCCTATGCAGCTGGGGGTATCCGCATCTCGGCCAAGGAGAAGGAACGGAGAATCACCAATCGCCTCTGTCTCTACTGCGGCTCCGCTGGTCATTTTGTCACCTCATGTCCAGTAAAAGCCAGAGCTCATCAGTAAGGGGAGGGCTACTGGTGAGCGCAACTACTCAGGCCTCTCCTTCTGGATCACGCACTACCTTTCCGGTCCATCTCCGCTGGCCCGGTTCATCTGCTTCCTGCAGTGCCTTGATAGACTCTGGGGCGGAGGGCTGTTTTATGGACGAGACCTGGGCTCGGGAACATGACATTCCTCTCAGACAGTTAGGGGAGCCCACGGCCTTGTTCGCTTTAGATGGTAGTTCTCTCCCCAAGATTCAGCGTGAGACGCTGCCTTTAACCCTCACTGTCTCTGGTAATCATAGCGAAACCATTTCTTTTTTAATTTTTCGTTCACCTTTTACACCTGTTGTTTTGGGTCATCCCTGGCTAGTGCGCCATAACCCTTCTATTAATTGGTCTAGTAATACTATCCTATCCTGGAATGTTTCTTGTCATGTGACCTGTTTAATGTCTGCTATCCCTCCTGTTTCCTCTGTCTCTTCTTCACAGGAGGAGCCTGGCGATTTGACAGGGGTGCCGGAGGAGTATCACGATCTGCGCACGGTGTTCAGTCGTTCCAAGGCCACTTCTCTCCCTCCACAC
The DNA here is from genome assembly GCF_036934945.1 of Oncorhynchus masou masou. Taxonomy (NCBI): domain Eukaryota; kingdom Metazoa; phylum Chordata; class Actinopteri; order Salmoniformes; family Salmonidae; genus Oncorhynchus; species Oncorhynchus masou. The sequence goes on from NC_088243.1 coordinate 43,797,512, forward strand.
CGGTCGTATGACTGTAGTATTGATCTCCTTCCGGGAACTACTCCCCCCCGGGGTAGATTATACTCTCTGTCGGCTCCCGAACGTAAGGCTCTCGAGGATTATTTGTCGGTTTCGCTCGACGCCGGTACCATAGTCTCCTCCTCCTCTCCCGCCGGAGCGGGGGTTTTTTTTGTTCAGAAGAAGGACGGGTCCCTGCGCCCATGCGTGGATTATCGAGGGCTGAATGACATAACAGTTAAGAATCGTTATCCGCTTCCTCTTATGTCTTCAGCCTTCGAGATCCTGCAGGGAGCCAGGTTTTTCACCAAATTGGACCTTCGTAACGCCTACCATCTCGTGCGCATCAGGGAGGGGGACGAGTGGAAGACGGCGTTTAACACTCCGTTAGGGCACTTTGAATACCGGGTTCTTCCTTTCGGCCTCGTTAACGCTCCAGCTGTCTTTCAGGCACTGGTTAACGACGTCCTGAGAGACATGCTGAACATTTTTGTTTTCGTTTACATGGACGATATCCTGATTTTTTCACCGTCTCTCTCGATTCATGTTCAGCACGTGCGACGCGTCCTCCAGCGCCTTTTGGAGAACTGTCTTTATGTGAAGGCTGAGAAGTGCACTTTTCATGCCGCCTCTGTCCCTTTTCTCGGTTCCGTTATTTCCGCTGAGGGCATTAAGATGGATCCCGCTAAGGTCCAGGCTGTCATTGATTGGCCCGTTCCTAAGTCACGCGTCGAGCTGCAGCGCTTTCTGGGCTTCGCTAATTTCTATCGTCGTTTCATCCGTAATTTCGGTCAGGTGGCAGCTCCCCTCACAGCCCTTACTTCTGTTAAGACGTGCTTTAAGTGGTCCGTTTCCGCCCAGGGAGCTTTTGATCTTCTTAAGAATCGTTTTACATCCGCACCTATTCTTGTTACACCTGACATCTCTAGTCAGTTTGTTGTTGAGGTTGACGCGTCAGAGGTGGGCGTGGGAGCCATTCTTTCTCAGCGCTCTCTCTCTGACGGCAAGGTCCATCCTTGCGCGTTTTTCTCTCATCGCTTATCGCCGTCAGAACGTAACTATGATGTTGGTAATCGCGAACTGCTCGCCATCCGCTTAGCCCTAGGCGAATGGCGACAGTGGTTGGAGGGGGCGACCGTTCCTTTTGTCGTTTGGACTGACCATAGGAACCTTGAGTACATCCGTTCAGCCAAACGACTTAATGCGCGTCAGGCTCGTTGGGCTCTGTTTTTCGCTCGTTTCGAGTTTGTTATTTCTTATCGTCCGGGCTCAAAAACACCAAGCCTGATGCTTTATCTCGTCTCTTCAGTTCTTCTGAGGTCTCCACCGACCCCGAGGGGATTCTCCCTGAAGGGCGTGTTGTCGGGTTGACTGTCTGGGGAATTGAGAGGCAGGTAAAGCAAGCATTCGCTCACACTCCGTCGCCGCGAGCTTGTCCTAGGAACCTTCTGTTCGTTCCCGTTCCTACTCGTCCGGCCGTTCTTCAGTGGGCCCACTCTGCCAAGTTAGCCGGCCACCCCGGCGTTCGGGTACGCTCGCTTCCATTCGCCAGCGTTTCTGGTGGCCCACTCGGGAACGTGACGCGCGTCGATTTGTCGCCGCTTGTTCGGTCTGCGCGCAGACTAAATCTGGGAACTCTCCTCCTGCCGGCCGTCTCAGACCGCTTCCCATTCCCTCTCGACCGTGGTCTCACATCGCTTTAGATTTCATCACCGGACTGCCTTCATCAGCGGGGAAGACAGTTATTCTTACGGTTGTCGATAGATTCTCTAAGGCGGCTCATTTCATTCCTCTCGCTAAGCTCCCTTCTGCTAAGGAGACGGCTCAGATCATTATCGAGAATGTTTTCCGAATTCATGGCCTTCCGTCTGACGTCGTTTCCGACAGAGGCCCGCAGTTCACGTCTCAATTTTGGAGGGAGTTTTGCCGTTTGATTGGGGCTTCCGTCAGTCTCTCGTCCGGCTTTCATCCCCAGTCTAACGGTCAAGCCGAACGGGCCAATCAGACTGTTGGTCGCATTTTACGCAGTCTTTCTTTTCGTAACCCTGCGTCTTGGTCAGAACAGCTCCCCTGGGCAGAGTACGCCCACAACTCGCTTCCCTCGTCTGCTACCGGTCTATCTCCTTTTCAGAGTAGCCTCGGGTACCAGCCTCCCCTGTTCTCATCTCAGCTCGCCGAGTCCTGCGTCCCCTCCGCTCAGGCTTTTGTCCAGCGTTGCGAGCGCACCTGGAAGGGGGTCAGGTCGGCACTTTGCCGTAATAGGGCGCAGACTGTGAGGGCCGTTAATAAGCGTAGGACCAAGAGTCCTAGATATTGTTGCGGTCAGAGAGTATGGCTCTCCACTCAGAACCTTCCCCTTAAGACAGCTTCTCGCAAGTTGGCCCCGCGGTTCATTGGTCCGTTCCGTATTTCCCAGGTCATTAATCCTGTCGCAGTGCGACTTCTTCTCCCGCGCTATCTTCGTCGCGTTCACCCGGTCTTCCATGTCTCCTGTGTTAAGCCCGTTCTTCGCGCCCCCGCTCGTCCCTCCCCCCATCCTTGTCGAGGGCGCACCCATCTACAGGGTTCGTAAGATTTTGGACATGCGCCCTCGGGGCCGTGGTCATCAGTACCTAGTGGATTGGGAGGGGTACGGTCCTGAGGAGAGGAGTTGGGTTCCCTCTCGGGACGTGCTGGACCGTTCGCTGATCGATGATTTCCTCCGTTGCCGCCAGGTTTCCTCCTCGAGTGCGCCAGGAGGCGCTCGGTGAGTGGGGGGTACTGTCATGTCTTGTTATGTCTGTTCCTGTCCTTTCTCTTCACTCTGTCTCTCTCTGCTGGTCTTTTTAGGTTACCTTCTCTGTCTCTCATTCTTCAGCTGTTCTACATCTCCCCTAACTAGCTCATTCACTCTTTCACACCTGTTCTCTCTTCCCCCTCTGATTAGGTCTCTATTTCTCTCTCTGTTCCTGCTACTTTCAGTGTCTGATTCTTGTTTGTGTTTTTGATGCCAGAAGCAAGCTGTCGTCTCGTTTGCTTCCACCTTGTCCTATCCTGTCGGAGTCTGCCTGGCAGGTGCATCCTGCACTATACTACGTTCTTTTTGTTCCATTGTCAACGTTGGAAGAGGATTTATGCCATTCCTGTTTTTCATTAAAGAACTCTGTTTTCTGTTAAAACCGCTTTTGGGTCTTCACTCAAGTACATAACAGAGTCTGTAAACTATTCCTAAACCATGTGAGGGGATGGTGTGATTAACCTCTAGTGACACCCCATCCCGTGAACGGGACCGTTGTCATCATCTGACACTAATTAGCATAATGCAACGGACATAAATATTCCTAGAAAATATTCCTATTCATGAAAATCACAAATGAAATATATTGAGACACAGCTTAGCATTTTGTTAATCACCCTGTCCTCTCAGATTTTCAAAATATGCTTTACAGCCAAAGCTAGACAAGCATTTGTGTAAGTTTATCGATAGCCTAGCATAGCATTTTGTCCAGCTAGCAGCAGGTAACTTGGTCACGGAAATCAGAAAAGCAATCAAATTAAATCGTTTACCTTTGATGAGCTTCGGATGTTTTTACTCACGAGACTCCCAGTTAGATAGCAAATGTTCCTTTTTTCCAAAAATATTATTTTTGTAGGCGAAATAGCTCCGTTTGTTCTTCACGTTTGGCTGAGAAATCGCCCGGAAATTGCAGTCACGAAAATGGCGAAAAATATTCCAAATTAGCTCCATAATATCGACAGAAACATGGCAAACGTTGTTTATAATCAATCCTCAAGGTGTTTTTCAAATATCTATTCGATAATATATCCATCGGGACAATTTGTTTTTCAGTAGGACCGATTGGAGAAATGGCTACCTCTGTATTTTACGTGAGAGTCACCCTGGGAGCCATCAGGTGACCACATATGGGTATTCTTCAACATAAATGTGTAAAACTACGTCACAATGCTGTAGACACCTTCGGGAATACGGAGAAAGAGTAATCTGGTTGATAACCCATTCACTGCTCAATAGGGATGCATTGGAATGCAGCGCTTTCAAAACATGAGGCACTTCCGGATTGGATTTTTCTCAGGCTTTCGCCTGCAACATCAGTTCTGTTATACTCACAGACAATATTTTTACAGTTTTGGAAACTTTAGAGCGTTTTCTATCCTAAGCTGTCAATTGTATGCATATTCTAGCATCGTATCCTGACAAAATATCCCATTTATTACGGGAACGTTTTTTTCTTCCAAAAATGAAAATACTGCCCCTGTCACACCCTGACCATAGTTTGCTTTGTATGTTTATATGTTTTGTTTGGTCAGGGTGTGATCTGAGTGGGCATTCTATGTTGTGTGTCTAGTTTGTCTGTTTCTGTGTTTGGCCTGATATGGTTCTCAATCAGAGGCAGGTGTTAGTCATTGTCTCTGATTGGGAACCATATTTAGGTAGCCTTTTTGGTGTTGGGTTTGGTGGGTGATTGTCCTTTTGTCCTTAGGTCTGTCGTGTGCTAGATTGCACCAGTATTAGGCTGTTTCGGTTTTCGTGTATTGTTTATTGTTTTTTCATATTGATTCGTGTTTACTTCAGTTTTATTAAACATGGATCGCAATAGACACGCCGCATTTTGGTCCGACTCTCTTTCACCTACAGAAAACCGTGACAGCCCCCAAGTCACAAAAGGTTATGGGGAACCAGTTAGGTGGCTCCACAATGTCTGTGTGCCAGTCACATCTCTCTGTGATCTTGTCGAGGAGGTAGTGCATTTGATATATGCCATTGGATGAGGTAGTGTTTTTGGTTCTAAGTGGTACCAATAACGAGATAAGAACATAGTTTAGGAGACCAAACTGAACGATAATTTATAGCCAATGCTGTCTGGCTATGTGTGTCTTTGCTAGAAAGGATCTCAGTTGCCAATATGTTAAGCACTCTCAGAAAATTCATTTATGGACACTGAATTGATCTGAGAGTCACAGGGCTATGGTGAAGCTCATATAATTAAAGATGGACTTTATGATAACTCTGACTTGTGTGTTTTTTATATATTTTTTATTTCACCTTTATTTAACCAGGTAGGCTAGTTGAGAAGTTCTCATTTGCAACTGCGACCTGGCCAAGATAAAGCATAGCAGTGTGAACAGACAACACAGAGTTACACATTGAGTAAACAATAAACAAGTCAATAACACAGTAGAAAAAAAGGGTCTATATACATTTTGTGCAAAAGGCATGAGGAGGTAGGCAAGTAATTACAATTTTGCAGATTAACACTGGAGTGATAAATGATCAGATGGTCATGTACAGGTAGAGATATTGATGTGCAAAAGAGCAGAAAAGTAAATAAATAAAAACAGTATGGAGATGAGGTAGGTAAAATTGGGTGGGCTATATACCGATAAGACTATGTACAGCTGCAGCAATCGGTTAGCTGCTCAGATATCAGATGTTTGAAGTTGGTGAGGGAGATAAAAGTCTCCAACTTCAGCGATTTCTGCAATTCGTTCCAGTCACAGGCAGCAAAAAACTGGAACGAAAGGCGGCCAAATGAGGTGTTGGCTTTAGGGATGATCAGTGAGATACACCTGCTGGAGCGCGTGCTACGGGTGGGTGTTGCCATCGTGACCAGTGAACTGAGATAAGGCGGAGCTTTACCTAGCATGGACTTGTAGATGACCTGGAACCAGTGGGTCTGGCGACGAATATGTAGCAAGGGCCAGCCGACTAGAGCATACAAGTCGCAGTGGTGGGTGGTATAAGGTGCTTTAGTGACAAAACGGATGGCACTGTGATAAACTGCCTCCAGTTTGCTGAGTAGAGTGTTGGAAGCAATTTTGTAGATGACGTCGCTGAAGTCGAGGATCGGTAGGATAGTCAGTTTTACTAGGGTAAGTTTGGCGGCATGAGTGAAGGAGGCTTTGTTGCGGAATAGAAAGCCGATTCTGGATTTGATTTTCGATTGGAGATGTTTGATATGGAGTCTGGAAGGAGAGTTTACAGTCTAGCCAGACACCTAGGTACTTATAGATGTCCACATATTCAAGGTCGGAACCATCCAGGGTGGTGATACTAGTCAGGCGTGCAGGTGCAGGCAGCGAACGGTTGAAAATCATACATTTGGTTTTACTAGCGTTTAAGAGCAGTTGGAGGCCACGGAAGGAGTGTTGTATGGCATTGAAGATGGTTTGGAGGTTAGATAGCACAGTGTCCAAGGACGGGCCGGAAGTGTATAGAATGGTGCCATCTGCGTAGAGGTGTATCAGGGAATCGCCTGCAGCAAGAGCAACATCATTGATATATACAGAGAAAAGAGTCGGCCCGAGAATTGAACCCTGTGGTTTGCTCTCTCATGATTTGGTAATACAGGAAATTTCCTCTTGGATGCAAATCTTTGTGCCTCTAACGCACCCCGCTAACTAGCTAGCCATTTCACATCGGTTACACCAGCCTAATCTCGGGAGTTGATAGGCTTGAAGTCATAAACAGCTCAATGCTTGAAGCATAGCGAAGAGCTGCGAAAGTGCTGTTTGAATGAATGCTTACGAGCCTGCTGCTGCCTACCATCGCTCAGTCAGACTGCTCTATCAAATATCAAATCATAGAGTTGATTATAACATAATAACACACAGCAATATGAACCTGGTCATTACTATGGTCGAATCTGGAAACTATCATTTTGTAAAGAAAACGTTTATTATTTCAGTGAAATACGGAACCGTTCCGTATTTCATCTAATGGGTGCCAACCCTAAGTATAAATATTGCTGTTACATTGTACTACCTTCAATGTTATGTCATAATCACGTAAAATTCTGGAAAATTAGTTCGCAACGAGCCAGGCGGCCCAAACTGTTGCATATACCCTGACTCTACATGCAATGAACGCAAGAGAAGTGACACAATTTCACCTGCTTAATATTGCCTGCTAACCTGGATTTCCTTTAGCTAAATATGCAGGTTTAAAAATATATACTTTTGTGTATTGATTAAACCTGTTTGGGCTAGGGGGCAGCATTTTCACTTTTGGATCAAAGTGTGACCAGAGTAAACTTCCGCCTACTCTGCCCCAGATGGGAATATATGCATATTATTATTACTGGTGGATAGAAAACACTCTGAAGTTTCTAAAACTGTTTGAATTATGTCTGTGAGTATAACTGAACTCATAAGTCAGAAGAAAACCTCAGAAGAAATCCAAACAGGAAGTGAGAATTCGATTTTCCAAACAGTGCCATTTGAAGTTCAGCTTAGGTATGGATGTGCATGCACTTCCCAGGGCTTCCACAAGATGTCACCATCTTTAGATTCTGGTTGTATGATTCTACTACAAAGGATGGGCTCATATGAGCTCTTCAACTGAGTGGTCTGGCAGAAAGCCTCGGTCACGAGAGAGTGTCCTCCGGTTTCAATGCCTTTCTTCAGACAATGAAATTCTCCGGTTGGAACCTTATTGCTGATTAATGTTTAAAACATCCTAAATATGGATTGCATACATCATTTGACTTGTATCTACGACCTGTAACTGAACTTTTTGAGTTTTTGTCTGGAGGAATTGCTCGTGCTTTTGGAGAATTGAATGCTGGGCTGTTAACTACACAACAAGTGGCTAAATGATGGGCTTTATGGAACTTTATGGAACAAATCAGTCATATATTGTCGAACTGGGATTCCTGGAACTGCCTTCTGGTGAAGATATTCAAAGGTAAGTGAATATAGTGTTTTTTTGTAGCTTCTGATGACACCAAAATGGTCGCTATTTCTTTGGCTAATTTGGGTTCTGAGCGCCGTTCTCAGATTACTGAAATAGAATAAAGTTTTTTTTAAATCTGACACAGCGGTTGCACAGAGGATACGTTTATCTTTAAATCTGTGAATAACACTTGCATTTTTTATCAATGTTTATTGTGAGTATTTCTGCAAAATCACCGGATGTTTTGGAATCAAAACATTACTGCACTTAACGCGCCAATGTAAACTGAGATTTTCTATGTATATATATATACATATTATCGAGCAAAACACACAATACATGTATAACATGATGTCCTATGAGTGTCATCTGATGGAGATAATCAAAGGTTAGTGATTCATTTTATCTATATTTCTGCTTTTGTGACTCTATCCTTGGCTGTGAAAAATGGCTGTGTGTGTTTTTGAATTTGGTGGTGATCTAACATAAATATAAGTTCTGTTTTCGCTGTAAAACATTTTAAAAATCGGACACGATGGGTAGATTAACAAGATGTTTCTTTCATTTGCTGTATTGGACTTGTTAATGTGCGAAAGCTAAATATTTCTAAATAATATTTTTTTGAATTTCCCGCGCCACCTTTTCAGCTGAATGGGAGGGGGTGTTCCTTTTAGGAGACTCCTAGCCATAACAAGTTGAAAGGCATTGATGTTTATGGTTAGGTACACGTTGGAGCAACGACAGTCCTTTTTCGCGAATGCGCACAGCATGGATTATATGCAACTCAGGACACGCTAGATACAGTGCCTTGCGAAAGTATTCGGCCCCCTTGAACTTTGCGACCTTTTGCCACATTTCAGGCTTCAAATATAAAGATATAAAACTGTATTTTTTTGTGAAGAATCAACAACAAGTGGGACACAATCATGAAGTGGAACGACATTTATTGGATATCAAACTTTTTTAACAAATCAAAAACTGAAAAATTGGGCGTGCAAAATTATTCAGCCCCTTTACTTTCAGTGCAGCAAACTCTCTCCAGAAGTTCAGTGAGGATCTCTGAATGATCCAATGTTGACCTAAATGACTAATGATGATAAATACAATCCACCTATGTGTAATCAAGTCTCAGTATAAATGCACCTGCACTGTGATAGTCTCAGAGGTCCGTTAAAAGCGCAGAGAGCATCATGAAGAACAAGGAACACAGCAGGCAGGTCCGAGATACTGTTGTGAAGACGTTTAAAGCCGGATTTGGATACAAAAAGATTTCCCAAGCTTTAAACATCCCAAGGAGCACTGTGCAAGCGATAATATTGAAATGGAAGGAGTATCAGACCACTGCAAATCTACCAAGACCTGGCCATCCCTCTAAACTTTCAGCTCATACAAGGAGAAGACTGATCAGAGATGCAGCCAAGAGGCCCATGATCACTCTGGATGAACTGCATAGATCTACAGCTGAGGTGGGAAACTCTGTCCATAGGACAACAATCAGTCGTATATTGCACAAATCTGGCCTTTATGGAAGAGTGGCAAGAAGAAAGCCATTTCTTAAAGATATCCATAAAAAGTGTTGTTTAAAGTTTGCCACAAGCCACCTGGGAGACACACCAAACATGTGGAAGAAGGTGCTCTGGTCAGATAAAACCAAAATTGAACTTTTAAGCAACAATGCAAAACGTTATGTTTGGCGTAAAAGCAACACAGCTCATCACCCTGAACACACCATACCCACTGTCAAACATGGTGGTGGCAGCATCAGGGAAGATGGTTAAAATTGATGGGAAGATGGATGGAGCCAAATACAGGACCATTCTGGAAGGAAACCTGATGGAGTCTGCAAAAGACCTGAGACTGGGACGGAGATTTGTCTTCCAACAAGACAATGATCCAAAACAGAAAGCAAAATCTACATTGGAATGGTTCAAAAATAAACATATCCAGGTGTTAGAATGGCCAAGTCAAAGTCCAGACCTGAATCCAATCGAGAATCTGTGGAAAGAACTGAAAACTGCTGTTCACAAATGCTCTCCATCCAACCTCACTGAGCTCAAGCTGTTTTGCAAGGAGGAATGGGAAAAAATTCAGTCTCTCGATGTGCAAAACTGATAGAGACATACCCCAAGTGACTTACAGCTGTAATCGCAGCAAAAGGTGGCGCTACAAAGTATTAACTTAAGGGGGCTGAATAATTTTGCATGCCCAATTTTTCAGTTTTTGATTTGTTAAAAAAGTTTGAAATATCCAATAAATGTCGTTCCACTTCATGATTGTGTCCCACTTGTTTTTGATTCTTCACAAAAAAATACAGTTTTATATCTTTATGTTTGAAGCCTGAAATGTGGCAAAAGTTTGCAAAGTTCAAGGGGGCCGAATACTTTCGCAAGGCACTGTAAACTAGTAATATCATCAACCATGTGTAGTTAACTTGTGATTCTGATTTTTTATTTTTATAAGATAAGTTTAATGCAAGCTATCAACTTTCCTTGGCTTCTTACTGCATTCGTGTAACAGGCAGGCTCATCGTGGAGTGCAATGAGAGGCAGGGGGTTAGAGCGTTGGACTAGTTAACCGTAAGGTTGCAAGATTGAATCCTCTAGCTGACAAGGTAAAAATCTATCGTTCTGCCCCTGAACAAGGCAGTTAACCCCTGTTCCTAGGCCATCATTGAAAGTAAGAATGGTTCCTCACAGACTTGCCTAAAGGTGTATAAAAAAATAAATTTAAAAAACGGGCAAATCGTTGTCCAAAAATGCAGATTTACGATTCTTTTGAAAACTTGAAATCGACACTAATTAATCGGCCATTCTGATTAATCGGTCGACCTCTATCCCATACCATAACCCCACTGCCATTATGGGGCATTCTGTTCACAATGTTGACATCAGCAAATCGCTCACCCTCACAATTTCATACACACAGTCTACCATCAGTCTGGTAAAAAACGTGATTCAAGAGCACACTTCTCCAGCATACCAGTGGCCATCAAAGGTGAGCATTTGCCATTGAAGTCTTTTACGATGCCAAACTGCAGTCAGGTTAAGACCCTGGTGAGGACAACGAGCACACAAATGAGCTTCCCTGGGACGGTTTCTGACAGTTTGTGCACAAATTCTTCGGTTGTGCAAACCCACAGTTTCATCAGCTGTCCGGGTGGCTGGTCTCAGACGATCCCGCAGGTGAAGAAGCCGGATGTGGAGGTCCTGAGCTGGTATGGTTACACATGGTCTACGGTTGTAAGGCCGGCTTATGGTAGAGAAATTAACATTCAATTCTCTGGCAACAGCTCTGGTGGACATTCTTGTAGTCAGCATTGCACGCTCCCTCAGCTTGAGACATCTGTCATTGTTGTGTGACAACGGCATATTTTATTGGCCTTTTGTCCTCAGCACAAGGTGCACCTGTGTAATGATTGTGCTGTTTAATCACCTTGATATGCCACACCTGTCAAGTGGATGGATTATCTTGGCAAATGAGAAATGCTCACTAACATGTATGTAAACCAATTTGTGCACAAAATGTAAGAAATATGGAACGTTTCTGGGATCTTTTATTTCAACTCATGAGACATGGGACCAACACTTTACATGTTGCGTTTATATTTATGTTCAGTATAATATGTAACGTTGTGGAGAAATTAGTTTATTATACATTCTCTTTAAAAATGTCAGGTTTGTGATGAAGACATGCAAGGGATCTGTCATTCATTCATTGTTATGATCATTGATCTCCTGAAGAAGATCAAGATCAAGAAGATTATGCTGAAGATTATGCTGGTAATATTTCCAGGTTGTTAGAAAGTTAGCCAATTAGGTAACATGACTGAACAAAGTAGACATCTGGGTAACGATGCGTGAGTAGTATTAGAATGGCCCACAACAAGGTTTATGTTATGAATATAAAATGTGGTCCCTCCGCTATAGGAAGATACAAATTTCGCGCTGGTAATATGGGTCAGATCCTATGACCTGGTTGGGCTAGAAGCAGGCCGTTTTCGCTGTAGGAATGGTGCAACCATGATGCTTTTCTTTCTAGGGCTCTCTGAAACAACAGCCTTATTACAACAATTATTATCTGGGAGATTTTATTTCTAGTCGCATGGTGCTCCTAGAATAAAACTTTGCATATGCGACCAAATTGATCACACTTTAAAGCCCAGACTGTATGTATTTCTATGGTGGTAACCTTCTATTAACCTCTTCCTCCACAATCCTAGGGTCGTCAGAACATCTCCCCAGAGAAGATCCCTTGGGCGACCCTGAAGACCCTAATGGCTCAATCCATCTACGGCGGCCACATCGACAATGAGTTTGACCAGCGGCTGCTCAACACCTTCCTGGACCGCATCTTCACCACGGGCAGCTTCGACTCAGAGTTCAAGGTGGACGGCCACAAGGACATCAAGATGCCCGATGGCATCCGGTCAGTGGCCGGGGTTGGGAGGTAGTGGTGTTAATTTAGTTTAGTTTTATTTCATTACATTGGCAACTGAAAGCTGCATTTTTTGATACAGTACATGCAAAAAAAACATGAAACATGGTTTCCAATATATTGTGACCAATCCTTCTCGGCAAAACTTATGTAAATGTCAAAGAAATTCATTAGGAAACCTTTATATTTTTTAGAAGTGCAACTTCTGAAATGCACACATTTAGGAAACACATTTAGGAATCTCCTTCGGAAGGGGATTTTCTAACTTCCTCCATTCTGTCTCATTGGCTTCTGCTGGTTGTCCCCGTCTGCAGCTGAACTCAAGGAGCGTGTCCGGGTTTGTCTGTGGGATCCTTTGTCAGCAGCGAGGAGAGCTACAGGGGCTCATCTCCCAGTTTCTCCATTTCTCTAATAGCTCTACATATGTTCTAACACATCTTATTTTAATTTTAAATCCTATAGAAGACTACCATTGATGCAGAACATATTCTCACATTGCTCCCGTTAACTTGGATGCAATGGCATTGGTGGCTCATTTTTGCTCCCTAGGTCTCTTTCCTTTTCCTCCTATCAGTTCCAGTGTTATAACACAAGCCCCGTGTGGTGGTAGCTGTACCCATGTGAATGGGGGTGTTCTCACCCTCCAGCAGCTACATTTCAAATTTGTGTCTTGCTTAGCTTCCGGTTCCAACTCCCAGCCATTGATGCATCCATCCATCCCTCCATCCATCCCTCTTTTCCCATTTGAATACATTGATTTCTCTCACAAAGCCTTGGAAACCTTTTTCATGTACGACTTCATGCCTCCTTCACTTCATCACTTTGAGTTACTATGATTTTCTCAGAGCCCACAGGAACCCTGTTCACTTTTTATATTGGTCTCCTGTTTACTCTTGACTTTGTGTCCGTGTCCTTGTTTTCATCATGTCTTCTTGACTTATTGTAACCGCTAATTTTGAAGCACAACCACACCTTATTAACATGTGTATGAGAATGCAAGGCTTTGTCTTTTTTACAATGCAAGGCATTGGTCAAGTCCACCGTTAATTTCTTCTCCCCTCACTCCTACTCCTCTTCCTTCCACGGGCTTGTCTCCTCCCTAACCCCCCTCCCTTCTCCTTTCCGGTTCCCCTTGTTGGGCTGCTCAGGCACTGACATGATGGGTAAGATGCTGAAAATGCAGATGCTGGAGGATGAGGATGACCTGACCTACGAGAAGGAGACGAAGCGCAACCGCAAGGTGTCCACCTCAACCGAGGCCCAGCCCGCCTGGATGCGCACGCTGCGCACCACTGCCACCAATTGGCTGACGCTCATCCCACAGGTGGTCAACCACCTCAAGTGTATGGTGGAGAATATCAAGGTAACGTCCCAGTAATGTCTCATCTGGTTTGAGCAGCATCTGTGGGATCTGATGGGTTGAGGTTGGAAGAGTGTTCTTATGGTATTTTGCCACTTCTATTTCTTTATATTACTTATATTTCACACTTACGTATGTACATACCGTAACACTTCAGGTAAACGCAGTCGCAAATAGCCGCCTGTCCCTCTAACTAGCCAGGCAACAGCACACATTTCAGCAAATAAATGCCTGTTTCAAATAAACGCTGGGTCTAAATTAATTGATTACCGTGAATAGTTTTAGGTTTGTTAGATTTTTTTTACATTGAAAAAATTTGAGTAATTTCTGAATGATTTAATCACAACTTTTTATTTTTACGAAATAGAGGCATACTAAAGGAAAAAGAAACGTGACATGGTATGTAGATAACACATTAGAGAAATTGTCACTAGGGGGATTTCTAGGTATTATATTTCTATGTTGTTGTGTGGGTATAGTTCCCAATTGGAGGCAGCTGATATTCATTACCTCTAATTGGGGATCATACTTAATGTGTCCTTTTTCCACCTGCGGTGTGGGATATTTGTTTGTTTGAGTGCCGATGTGTGCTACGTTTATTTATTTTATTTATTTCACCTTTATTTAACCAGGTAGGCTAGTTGAGAACAAGTTCTCATTTACAACTGCGACCTGGCCAAGATAAAGCATAGTAATGTGAACAGACAACACAGAGTTACACATGGAGTAAACAATAAACAAGTCAATAACACAGTAGGAAAAAATAGTCTATATACATTGTGTGCAAAAGCATGTATTTCATGATCGTTATATCTTTGTTGTTTTTGGAAGTTTCACTATCAATAAAATGTGGAACTCTACTCACGCTGCACCTTGGTCCAATTTTTCATACGATGGTCATGACAAAAAATGTATTAAAATGCTGGAAATTGAACAATTAACTATGCAAATGAGCAAAAGCTGTCTGTGTTAAGGAAATGGACACCAGTCTCAAATAGAAGCCTGTCTCTAATAAGCACCTGTTGTGTACAGAGATTTAAGCAAATAAAGGCCTGGGCTATTCATTTAAGTTTTAGGGTACACTTGCGCACACAGACTCAAACTGCCTTCTCTTAAGGATCTTTACATTAAATGATGAGTCTATCCTGAACCTGATTTTGTGTGAATGAAACTCTTATACGGCTCTGACTTCTGATGCAATGCAATTCACAAACACTCAGGGTGTGGGTTTCTTTTCAAGGACTGTACAGGTGAAAAGAATGCCACGCACAAGATCCCCTGTTCTGCTTCTTTGAGCGCGAGGTGAAGATGGGCACCCACATGCTTCAAGAGGTGCGCCAAGATCTGACTGATGAGGTGCAGGTGTGCATGGGCAAGAAGCAAACCAACGACCTGCGAACCCTCATCAAACTCCTACACTTCTTCCACTACTATGAAATGCTTTTATAGGTGAAGCAAGAGCACATTTTCTTCCGGAAATGTACCTTTTCCAATTATACCCCAATGTGGTTGTACAGTCACAATATGTGAAATTTAATATGGTAACATATAGACTATTTCAAGTCAATATGGTTATATAGAGTGTCAAGAAGGATTCCCAATGCTAACATGTAGCATGTCTCCTCCGGGTATCCTGCCTCATAGTTGGTGCCACTACACCGTGCCTGCCTCCATGACTGTCATCCAGTGGGTGGCCGACTTCAGTGAGCACGTCAAGCAGCTGCAGGCCATCTCCCAGGGAGCTGCCAGCGAGGGCGCTAAGGAGCTCAAGGTACATTCATCTGACTTCTATATTAAAGGGATAGTTTTCTGTCAAAGGAAGATCTTCGTGGATTTGGTGTTACCTTAAAATGTTAAAATGACTCCATTAATGATTTCTCACAGTTGATAGACACCCTGTTTGCCTAATTCGTCAGGTTAGCATATTGCTAATGTTCACATCTCATTTGGATATTATTCATGTCACGACTTCTGCCGAAGTTGGTCCCTCTCCTTGTTCGGGCGGCGTTCGGTGGTCAATGTCACCGGCCTTCTAGTCCCCACCGATCCATGTTTCATTTTCATTTTGTTTTGTCTTATTTATACACACCTGGTTTCCATTCTATTAATTAATGTTGCTTACTTAACCCTCTGACTTCCCTCTCTGTTTTATGCGTTATTGTTTGTCATGTGGGTTCGTTCTTTTGTGCTCTGGAAGATTGTGTTTTTCCTTGTTGGAACATTAACGGTACTTATATTTTGAGTAAATTTGGATTATTACTCATATCTGGTCCTGCGCCTGACTCCGCATTTTTACATTCACCAACAACCTCACAATTCATTCAACTCTGAATGACTTGAACTACTCTAAAGAAGTCAATGAACAGTTGTTCAGTTTTACAATTAAGAACAAAGCCACTCTAGAAGTTATCCCTTTAATACCACATGGTGGATTTGCCATGGCTTGATACCATAGTTGACCAGGAACTTGAGACATTGGACTAGGTATTGGAGTCCACCCACTCTGAATTCATGTCTCTTCTGTCCAGAACATCCATGTGTGCCTGGGCAGCCTGTGTGTCCCTGAGGCCTACATCACGGCCATCCGTCAGTATGTGGCACAGGCCAACAGCTGGTCCCTGGAGGAGCTGTGTCTGGAGGTCAACGTCACCACCACACAGGAGGCCGCATTCGACGTCTGCAGCTTGGGCATCAAAGATCCACTCATCAGTGTCTCTCTATATACAGTACGAGTCAGGGCACTAGGTATTCTCACCAGAGAGGAAGAATTACCACAACCCCAGCGGAACACTAAAGCTACTTTTTGATATAGTTGTGCTTTGGTGCAGATTTTCCTTGGTGTCTTGGACCCATATTAAGGCTAGTCCTGGATCAAAAAAAAACATTTCATAATGGAAACTCCATTGAAAGAGTGTTATTTGGTTGGCTGTGATGATACACTTAGGCTCACTGAGGAGTGCTTTGATAATGAGAACACCACCTTAATACTCAAATAACTTCTGAGTCAATGTCTACTGACTGGAAGAAAAAAATAAGTGTTTAAACCAGCCCCTATTGTTTATCTAATGTTTATGATCAACCTAAGTGATCTTAACATACCCCTCTTTCTTCCTGACAGGTCTGAAGCTGCAGGGAGCCACGGCAACAACAAGCTCTCTCTCCAACTACATCTCCACTGAGCTGCCACTGACTCAGCTGTGCTGGGTGACGCAGTTGAGCGCTGAGAAGAGGCACATGGTACGGCTCATAACAACATAAATACTGCACTGTACACGAATGTACAAATGTTAAGCGATTGAGCTCAAAGCTTTCATTGGATTCAATACAAAAACTTTATTTATCCCCTCCGGGCTATTGCCAGATTACAAATATCAACTTTCTCCACATATAATACCAACCTCACATTCCCTTAGAATGTATCCAATAAATAGATGGCTCATAGGAAGTCAGTCAAATACATACAATTTAAGTTGGGAGCTATTCCTAGTCTATATTGTCCAAATACCATAAAAATTGTACTGTCTTAATGACATAACACACTTGTATATCTCTCAATCCCACAAGTCACTCTGCCTGTGTATTTGAACTTCACCCGAGCCGATCTCATCTTCACCGTAGACTTTGACATCGCCACCAAGGAAGACCCTCACAACTTTTACGAGTGTGGCGTGGCAGTGCTCTGCACAGAGTAGTGTCACCAGAAGCCTAGAGAATTCCTATTAATAAATCATTCCTATTAATAATTTATTTGTAGTATAGTACTCTTATGAAACAGTTTGTATGGGTAATGTTTATGAAACACTTTATTCAAGTAACTGTAGTTGGAATAAAATCTGCATTTAACATCCATTGTAATTGGGAAGTGGTCAAGGAAGTCTGAGTAATGTGGTCAGTTGTCTTGTGTATAGAAAGAAAGGAGGCCCATGGAAAATGTGTCAGCTGGTTTGTGTATGGAAAAGGGAAGTTGGAACAAGTTAGGAGAAGCATTCTGTATATTTTTATGATGGTTGTTGGGGAATAATCAGAATTAGTTGGTAACATAGGTAAGATGTTTTATATTCATCATATGTTTGTAAGTTACTTCTCATCAGAATGTTGTTTTTGTATAATACTGTGGCGGGGTTGCAGTATCTGTTCTATGTCAAGACTAAGTTGCTTGGCCCGCAGAGAGGGGAGAGGTCCAGCGTGTATCTCTTGGCTCCACAATGTCTGTGTGCCAGTCAGTGTGTCTCTGATCTTGTCAAGATAGGATGGATTTGATATATGTCTGTTGATATGGAGGATTGGTTTATGGTTCTGAGTTTGAGAAAGGAGACAAAGCTGAACGATGAATTATGCCGATGCTGTCTTATCCTGTGTGTGTCTTTGCTATAAAGGCTCTCAGTTGAAATGTGGAAGGGACTCTCAGAGAATTCATTGCTAGACACTGAATGATCTGAGAGTCACAGGGTTGTGATAGAGCTCAAAGATGGACTTTGATAACTAACTCTGACTTGTGTGTGGTTTGCTCTCATCATTTGGTAAATAGAGGAAATTTGGTGTAAAGATGGTTAATGACAGTGTCAATGATTTAAAATGTGGTTGCTAGTTATTAAATTACTATTGGGCATAGACTGCTGCATACATTTCAAAATTTATTTTTAAAATGAGACTGTTCCATGATTTTAGTCTTAATGTGTGACCTTTTCAAAATGCATGACTCATAATTGGGCACAGAAGAGCCTGTGCACAATTACCATATTACTAGTCTCCTTTTAAAAGTGAGGCAACCATATTGCTGCTTACTTATACAGATAGAATGGCTAAACAAACGATGGCTAAACCTGAGCCCTTTACTTTGTAACTGTGATATTTGATTCATCGTTCCTCTGCTCTTGGGCTGAATTCCAAATGAACCCTAGCCCCTTGATGTAATGTGGAATGTTCACCCTGGTGTAATTAATACAATTGTCCAATCCTTTCATATGTACAGATGATCCTCTACATTCATGGGGGGGGGGGGGGGTGTATGAGGGGAGCTGTCTGTCATTGTCAGAACAGATGGAGAGCCACATAGCAGAATGGGCTGTGTTTACAGGAAATTCAGAAAGATTGTGGATGCTTTATTCTCAAGGACAGACAGAATACTCAAATCGAGTGACTTTATTATTTAATATTAGTCTAAAGCACATCCTTCTACCACATATTTATTCCATAACTACCATTCAATAGAACCTGCAAATGCATTTTATTCATCCCCCAAAATATCACTGCACCAAAATATAAACCAGCAATACAAATTAATATGGAATGCTATTCCTCACATGTGTAAGAATGAAGCTCTTCAAATTCTTTTGAAAAGAGTGAAAGTGCATATTTGCATTCATACTGGACTCAGAGAGATGTTATCCTTGTAAATGTGAATAACTTCTACATCAATGTTCTCCAATAGATTGATTTATATCAATTTGTTATACAAGAAAGACAGTGATACCGTATGGCAAAAAAAGTGCCTGAAGAGTCACCTGAGAGAGACGGGACTGTCAGGAGATTTCTCTGAAGAGCTCTTCTTTGGGATTTGGTTGGCAGATCGCATCCAACTTTTAGGTGCCTACACCTACTGTACTGGTGTGTGAGGCCATTCACAGCCTACCAACATATTATTTGATACAATAATAAAGTGAACATGGAAATGACCCTACCACCTATTAGCCCTCTAAAAAAACACCCTTTCCACTATTTTACCCTAGCTAGTCCTACTCTAGACCAATAGTCTGAGAGGACATACAGTGCTTTCGGGATGCATTCAGACACCTTGACTTTTTCCACATTTTGTTACGTTAGTGCCTTATTCTAAAATGTATTACATTGTTTTTTTCCTCATCAATCTACACACAATACCCCATAATGCAAAGAAAAAACTGTTTCAACATCTAGTGAAAAGCCTTCCTTCTTCAATGAGGTTTAATGGTGGTTGGCATACAACAAATGTGGCATTGCCGCCACCTACTAGACTGAAGTACAACTCCCTTATACTTGGCCTGAGGTAGGACAAAATAGATTCAAATAGTGGAGTAGGGTGGTGTCATTTTTGTATTATTTTAAAAAATGTGTTCATATAGTGTTAGATGGTAGAGTATTTATTTGTTCAAGCAAACAACTTGAAAGGATGGGACACCACCACTTACCATATCCTATAACTCTTCTGATGTCAAGTCTCACACGCCCAAATACCTTTCTGCAGCTGCCACCACAACCTCCATTTTCTGTGACTTATGTTCCATCCCCGCAGTACAGTTGATAACCATTATTATAAATGCTAAAAATCCAATCTTACTGAAACATATATCACTTGTTGGTTTATCCTTCTGTACTGGTACAGGTATACTCACACCAATCCTCTCAGGATCCCTCCCCTTGACCCATCTTCCTCTACTTTCTTCACTGCCTCAGCATATGACAAAATCTACACTACTGTAACCCTGGAAACCTCAACCTGTCTCTCTCGCCCCATGGGCACCCCTACAATTAACCCATACCACTACTTTCCCCAATGCTACACATTCCTTTGTCTCATGCCCTTCTGCACACTTCTCACACCTAGGAATCTCCCTCCTACACACTGCTGCCACATGCCCACAAGCTTGACACCTGTAACAACGTGATGTATTTAGCACAAAAGCTCGTACCGGATAACGTATATATATCCTAACATCACTTTGTTGGGCAAAGACTCAACATCAAAACTCAATAGAACAGACAATAATTTCTGTTTCACCACTCACGCCGCCCTCACCAAACAACGAGCATCACAAACACCAGGATCTTCCCCTTCAGTTGTTCAACGTTTACATTTACTGCTACTCCAGTAATCACTCCTTTCAATGGCACCCTTTTCTTGAGAGCAAAACAATTCACATTTCTTGCCCCCATTCGTTTAACGAGCCTTCTCCCTCTGACCAGCAGAAACAAACAATTATCACAAAACCACTTCTGGTTACCCTCACCAATTCCACATCACCCAACTCTATTTCACAAACCCTGAAACCACAAATAGATCAGCCAAAAGGCAAAGGTCCACTTTTTCCAAAAGTTTCACTGCTACTGTCACAGACTCATCTTTATCCTGACCCTCGGTGCAAGCCTTGGACTCAGAACTTCACCACACCTACCACCTCTGATACATCGACTTCATTCACTTCCATTTATACTCTTCAGCTAATTCTGCTTACACTTTCTACCATTCTTCTTTAACAGACCATCCCCCTTTTGGTTGCAATTTTAAAACCGACTCAAGCTCACCCTCTTTCTCTCTTAAACCTTCTCTGCCTTTCTTTTTCCCTCTATTCCTCCTCCATATTCCACCCTGGACTTCTCCTGACATATATCTTATTCTTGCCTTCTCAAGGGACGCCATTTAACCTGCTGCCACAATCTCCGTACAATCAGCACGGACCCCTGGGGATGTCATCACCGGAAGCCTTCCTAGAAGAGTTGAGGCTTTTATTGTAGCAAAGGAGGGACCACCTCCATATTAAAACCCATGATATGGAACGAGATGTTCAACGAGCAGGTGTCCACATACTTTTAGTCATGTAGTGTATATGTTTTTTTAAGGTTGGTTTCTTAGTGTTCATAGCAATGGTTATCAACTGTACTGCAGAGATGGAACGTAGGTCACAGAAAATAGATGTGGTGGCAGCAGAGAAGTATTTGGGGGTACGAGATTTAACTTCAGAAGAGTTACAGGGTGTGTTGGGTGGTATAGTGTCCCGTCCTCGCAGGTTGTTGACTAGGGGTAGGATTAGATAGGGTTAAAGTAGTAGAATAAGGTGGTGGGTTTTGATGAGTGTAGGTTTAGTTGGTAGGGTATGTCAAAATACATTTCATTTTTTATTTTCCGTTTCCCCTTTTCACATGTTGTATCACAAAGTGTTATGGATGTATACTATATTTCAATTAGGGCGATAATACAACATATTGGATGCCAACAGCCGTTAAACTCCACCGAAGAAGAACGTGGATTTTACCAAGTTGGGAAATATGTGGGCTGCCAGTGTTAGAACGTGGTGATTTCTTATTCTCCTGTCCTACATTCGAATAGGTCTACTTGCGCGAGTCGACACTACTTTTACCTATGAACGGGCATGCGCACGTTCCATGTGTAAAATCCGGACTCGAGGAAGGATGAATGTAATTCAAAGATGGCGGCGGAGGGAGGAGGGAAGGAGATTAACGAAATTAAAACTCAATTCACTACACGGGAAGGCGTCTATAAACTCCTCACTCATTCCGAATATAGCCGCCCCAATAGGGTGCCTTTCAATTCCCAGGGTTCGAACCCTGTCAAAGTTTCATTTGTCAACGTCAATGACCAGTCTGGCAACGGCGACCGAATATGTTTCAATGTGGGCCGGGAGCTGTACTTCTACATCTACAAAGGCGTTAGAAAGGTAGCTAAACATTATGCTAACAGTTTTATTTATAATTTGTATGTCTTAATTGATGACAACAGGTCAGTGTTGTCCAGTTTGCCTGGTGTATGACAAATGCACAGTAACGTTACTGTGTCCTAGCTAGCACCACCAGTCTAAGTAAGTGTTGTGGTAACGTTATGCACCGCGAGCTAGCCAGCAAACGAACTCTAATCTGACAGTCAGTTAACCGGTAACCGCTATCTACAGACCATGCTGGACATTTGACAAGAATCCCAATATTGGCAAATAATGTGACCTCCACTGTACTTCAATTTAATTGCTTGGGTCATGACGTAGCTACAGTGCACGGATGCTCTGCTTCTGTTGTGACCTAGGCGAGCTAGCTAGGCTACGCAAAGTATTGAGGTGTAAAGTTACCTACACTAAATAACTCCTTTCACAGCAATGATGGAGTCAACAAGGTATTGTTGAGAATTGATTTGCACAATAACTTGCAAATTCACATGTATATAAGGATGTTCTATGACTGACCACATACCACTCATCAGACTATTCTTGTTCTGAGAAATGAAAGCTATTCCACGTGAGAAATTGCCAAGAAACTGAAGATCTCGTAAAATGCTGTGTACTACTCCCTTAACAGGACAGCACAAACCGTCTCTAACCAGAATGGAAACTGAGCAAGAGGACAAGTATGTTTGAGTGTCTAGTTTGGAAAACATACACTTCACAAGTCCTCAACTGGCAGCTTCATTAAGTAATACCCGCAAAACACCAATCTCAAAGTCAACAGTGAAGAGGTGACTCTGGGATGCTGGCCTTCTAGGCAGAGTTCCCCTCTCCAGTCTCTGTGTTATTTTGCCCATCTTAATCTTTTCTTTTTATTGGCCAGTCTGAGATATGGCTTACTCTTTGCAACTCTGCCTAGAATGCCAGCATCCCGGAGTCACCTCTACTATTTAATGAAGCTACCAGTTGAGGACTTTTTAAGGTGTCTGTTTCTCACTGAAATGTACTTGTCCTCTTGCTCAGTTGTGCAACGTGGCCTCCCACTTTCTATTCTGGTTAGAACCAGTTTGCACTGTTCTGTAAAGGGAGCGTTGTACGAGATATTCAGTTTCTTGGCAATTTCTCGCATGGAATTGCCTTCATTTCTCAGAACAAGAATAGACTGACGAGTTTCAGAAGAAGGTTCTTTGTTTCTGGCCATTTTGAGCCTGTAATCGAAACCACAAATGCTGATGCTCCAGATACTAAACTAGTCTAAAGAAAGCCAGTTTTATTGCTTCTTTAATCAGAACAACAGTTCTCAGATGTGCTAACATAATTACAAAATGTTTTCTAATGATCAATTAGCCCTTTAAAATTATAAACTTGGATTAGCTAACACAACTTGCCATTGGAACACAGGAGTGATGGTTGCTGATAAATGGGCCTCAGCACGCCTTTGTAGATATTCTATTAAAAAGAAAATCAGCTGTTTCCAGCTACAATAGTAATTTACAACATTAACAATGTCTACAATGTATTTCTGTTCAATTTGATGTTATTTTAATGGACAAAAACGGGCTTTTCTTTCAAAAACAAAGACATTTCTAAGTGACCCCAAACTTTTGAACGGTAGTGTATGTTATGGTTCACACTTAGTTTTCCTTATCTCCACCGTGGAATGCCCATTGTTGATCCTCTCGGCTGACTTGGTCTTCTTGATCCATCCACCTATCTTCTTTGTTAGTCAGTCCTGACGCCTTCATCCCGTAGTTGTTAATGGTAATTTAATATGACTGAAGATGCAGAATTTTATGCCAGGCCCCTTCTAATAGGGTATAACAGACTCATTAGAACTTTGACCACACAACCTCTCGATGGACTACATGCCTCGATCATGATGGACTCTACCTCTACATGCCTCTAGATGGACTATACCTCTATCAAGTGAAAACTGTAATGTTTCCTCAAAACAAAGGTTGTAAAAGTATGCTAGCCATTTATCGAATAAATCATACCTAGTTTGATGTTTCTGTGACAAACAGTGAATTAGTTATTGATTTCTACAGCTTTAAATTGCATTTTAAAGATATGTATTTTCATCATCAAAACTGGATTTTTTAAATTCAAAACAAAGGTTTTAAAAGTATGCTAGACATTTATAGAATAAACCATATCTATTTTTATGCCTTTGTTATATCGTCCCTAATTAAAATCGGCAATTTTGGACACCGAATATTGGCCGACTACATCGCACTCCACGAGGAGACTGCGTGGCAGGCTGACTACCTGTTATGCGAGTGCAGCAAGGAGCCAAGGTAAGGTGCTAGCTAGCATTTAAATTTATCTTATAAAAAACAATCGATCTTAACATAATCACTAGTTAAGTACACATGGTTAATGATATTACTAGTTTATCTAGCTTGTCCTGCGTTGCATATAATCGATGAGGTGCCTGTTAATGTATTATTGAATCATAGCCTACTTTGCCAAACGGGTGATGATTTAACAAGCGCATTCGCAAAAAAAGCACCGTCGTTGCACCAATGTGTATCTAACCATAAACATCAACGCCTTTCTTAAAATCAATACACAAGTATATATTTTTAAACCTGCATATTTAGTTAATATTGCCTGCTAACATGAATTTCTTTTAACTAGGGAAATTGTCACTTCTCTTGCGTTCTGTGCAACAGAGTCAGGGTATATGCAGCAGTTTGGGCTGCCTGGCTCGTTGCGAACTGTGTGAAGACTATTTCTTCCTAATCAAGACAAGCCATCTTCGCCAAACGGGGGATGATTTAACAGAAGCGCGTTTGCGAAAAAAATCACAATCGTTGCACGAATGTACCTTACCAAAAACATCAATGCTTTTCTTAAAATCAATACACAGAAGTATATATTTTTAAACCTGCATATTTAGTTAAAAGCGAACCAGGTTAGCAGGCAATATTAAACGGGGGAAATTGTCAATTCTCTTGCGTTCATTCCACGCAGAGTCAGGGTATATGCAACAGTTTGGGCCGCCTGGCTTGTTGCGAACTAATTTTCCAGAATTTTACGTAATTATGACATTACATTGAAGGTTGTGCAATGTAACAGGAATATTTAGACTTATGGGTGCCACCCGTTAAATAAAATACGAAACGGTTCCATATTTCGCAGCTTTTGTGGAGCGATGGGTAACAATGCTTCGAGGGTGGCTGTTGTCGATGTGTTCCTGGGTCGAGCCCAGGTAGGGGCGAGGAGAGGGACGGAAGCTATACTGTTATACTGGCAGTAGTAAAGTGCCTGTAAGAACATCCAATAGTCAAAGGTATATGAAATACAAATGGTATAGAGAGAAATAGTCCTATAACTACAACCTAAAACTTCTTACATGGGAATATTGAAGACTCATGTTAAAAGGAACCACCAGCTTTCATATGTTCTCATGTTCTGAGCAAGGAACTTAAACGTTCGCTTTTTTACATTGCACATATTGCACTTTTACTTCTCCAACACTTTGTTTTTGTATTATTTAAACCAAATTGAACATGTCATTATTTATTTTGAGGCAACATTTATTTTATTGATGTATTATATTAAGTTAAAACAATTGTTCATTGTTCATTCAGTATTGTTGTAATTGTCATTATTACAAATAAGTAAATAAGAAAATTGGCCGATTAATAGGTATCGGCTTTTTTGGTCCTCCAATAATCAGTATCGGCATTGCAAAATCATAATCGGTCGACCTCTAGTCCAAATGTGTGAATATAAAACCAACTTTACCTCTGAATTTCCAGTGCATGGTTTTGCATTGTTACCTCAATTTCTCCATGAAATTAAGCGTTGATTAAGAGTTCATTTGAGTCGCTATAATTTAAAAATGTTCATCCATAAACCCTTACGTGTACCTACAGTGGGGCAAAAAAGTATTTAGTCAGCCACCAATTGTGCAAGTTCTCCCACTTAAAAAGATGAGAGGCCTGTAATTTTCATCATAGGTACACTTCAACTATGACAGACAAAATGAGGGAAAAAAATCCAGAAAATCACACTGTGGGATTTTTAATGAATTTATTTGCAAATTATGGTGGAAAATTAAGTATTTGGTCAATAACAAAAGTGTTTCCCAATACTTTGTTATATACCCTTTGTTGGCAATGACAGAGGTCAAATCTTTTCTGTAAGTCTTCACAAGGTTTTCACACACCTTTGCTGGTATTTTGGCCCATTCCTCCATGCAGATCTCCTCTAGAGCAGTGATATTTTGGGGCTGTTGCTGGGCAACACATGGGGTGGCAGGGTAGCCTAGTGGTTAGAGCGTTAGGCTAGTAACCGAAAGGTTGCAAGTTCGAATCCCCAAGCTGACAAGGTACAAATCTGTCGTTCTGCCCCTGAAGAGGCAGTTAACCCACTGTTCCTAGGCTGTCATTGAAAATAAGAATTTGTTCCTGGTATAATAAGGGATAAAAAAAAAGATTTTCTATGGGGTTAGAGATCTGGAGACTGGCTAGGCCACTCCAGGACCTTGAAATGCTTCTTACGAAGCCACTCCTTTGTTTCCCAGGTAGTGTGTTTGGGATCATTGTCATGCTGAAAGACGTTTCATCTTCAATGCCCTTGCTGATGGAAGGAGGTTTTCACTCAATCTCACGATACATGGCCCCATTTATTCTTTCCTTTACACGGATCAGTCGTCCTGGTCCCTTTGCAGTAAAACAGCCCCAAAGCATGATGTTTCCACCCCCATGCTTCACAGTAGGTATGGTGTTCTTTGGATGCAACTCTGCATTTTTTGTCCTCCAAACACGACGAGTTGAGTTTTTACCAAAAAGTTATATTTTGGTTTCATCTGACCATATGACATTCTCCCAATCTTCTTCTGGATTATCCAAATGCTCTCTAGCAAACTTCAGATGGGCCTGGACATGTACTGGCTTAAGCAGGGGGACACGTCTGGCACTGCAGGATTTGAGTCCCTGGCGGCGTAATGTGTTACTGATGGTAGGCTTTGTTACTTTGGTCCCAGCTCTCTGCAGGTCATTCACTAGGTCCCCCCGTGTGGTTTGGGATTTTTGCTCACTTTTCTTGTGATAATTTTGACCCCACGGCGTGAGATCTTGCGTGAAGCCCCAGATCGAGGGAGATTATCAGTGGTCTTGTATGTCTTCCATTTCCTAATAATTGCTCCCACAGTTGATTTCTTCAAACCAAGCTGCTTACCTATTGCAGATTCAGTCTTCCCAGCCTGGTGCAGTCTACAATTTTGTTTCCTTTGTCCTTTGACAGCTCTTTGGTCTTGGCCGTAGTGGAGTTTGGAGTGTGACTGTTTGAGGTTGTGGACAGGTGTCTTTCATACTGATAATAAGTTCAAACAGGTGCCATTAATACAGGTAATGAGTGGAGGACAGAGGAGCTTCTTAAAGAATTTACAGGTCTGTAAGAGCCAGAAATCTTGCTTGTTTGTGGGTGACCAAATACTTATTTCCACCAAATAAATTCAATGAAAATCCTACAATGTGATTTTCTGGATTTTTTTTCTTTCTCATTTTGTCTTTCATAGTTGAAGTGATGAAAATTACAGGCCTCTCATATTTTTAAGTGGGAGAACTTGCACAATTGGTGGTTGACTAAATACTTTTTTGCCCCACTGTACGTTTTCCTTCTGTTGCGTGCCTTTATTTGTTTGCTGAAATCCATACTTTTTAATAAAACGTTAATCAAATACAACCACCAATTTGTACATTTAAGCATTTAAGTAACGAGTTGGCGGGTCATAAAAACCTTTGATTCATGGAGTTAAGCTACTTGGCAAGGTTTTGCATTGACTTTGATGTGTCAGTGTGGTTACACTGATGGTCAAGTAGGAAGTTCTGCCTAGAGTTCTTTCAGAGAGAGGCATCTTAGTGTCACTCTGTAGTCGTGGACATGACAGGTTGATAATGCAGGGCTTCAGGTGCTTGATCCTTATTTCCTCAGTGTGGCATAGCAAAAAAAATCTGTAGTCATTTCGTTCATGTGTGTAAACAGATCTAAACATCTACATTATTCACGCAGACCCTTAAGGTGCATAACTACCAAAGGTTGTACTTTTCTGACATTAACACACTAAGATATACTATATGCCTATGGTTGGAATAGGCGTATGCCACAACAGCTGAGCAGACTGGAAACATGAGAAATGGCCTTCTAACCACTTCAAATCTTTCCACTGTCGATGGAGTGAACCATTAACTAGTGTGACTGTTGTAGTGCTTGTTCGTTAACTGTGCCCGTGGGGCATTTAGAATAAAACACTAACCTAAGAGGCTAGAGTTGCATTCCCTGGTTTGATTGTCTCTATGACAAAAAAATTGGTTTGGATGCGTCAAAGTTATCTGATTGTAAGTCTTGTTACTGTAACCCTATTTTGAGTTCACTTTTCCTGCAGGGCTTCTGGATAGTACTCTTGTTCATAACACTCAACAGCAGCAATCCCCCTGTGACACTGTTTATTGTCACGTAGGCCTAATATCAGTCTTTGATGCCCTCTGATTTGAAGACTTGATTATACTGTAATGCTCATTAAACCCTATCAACTTCAAAGACCGTTTGAAAAAAGCTTTTGTTTGCTGTTATGTTCGAAGAATTTGGTGGCTTTATGAGCGCACTCCTCATGTCTTTCATTGCTTTTGCATGCCACCATTGATGATTTGGTCAAGTGCCGAAAACATGCAACATTGAAAAGGTTACTGCTCCAATCTTAAAGAAATCGCTCACTATTCAATAATCTGAGGCGGCGCTCAGACGTAAGCAATATTTCTCCGCTATGTTGGAGTCAACAGAAATACAAAATTACAACACAAATATTCCATAACCTTTGATGGTCTTCGATCAGAATGTAGTGGAAGGAGTCATACTTACCCAATACATTGTTTAGTTTCAGTTCGTATGTATTAGCATCTGCTACCCCTTTCAGCTGAAATGCATCCAAAATGACTTCTGGTCCCGACCAGTTGCGCATCAAAACTTCAAAATTATATATCGACTAAACTGGTCAAACTAAGTGCAGAATCAAGCTTTAGGATGTTATAAACATACAAAACAATTGGCGATTCAACCGGACAAAAGCAATTCTTCTCAGACAATCTGGAACGGAGGAATGACTGTGTACAATTCGCGCTCTAACGCGCATGTATTTTCTCGCGACACCCACTCTTTTGCCTCCCAAAGGGTCAAAGCTCGTGGGATTTTCACAATTAAACGCTCTACTGAACGAGGACATCTTGTATTGCCTACAAACCTCAGATTTCCCACTCTTCCTGGTTGGATTTTTTCTCAGGTTTTTGCCTGCCATATGAGTTATATTATACCCAGA
This sequence comes from Oncorhynchus masou masou, assembly GCF_036934945.1. NCBI lineage: Eukaryota > Metazoa > Chordata > Actinopteri > Salmoniformes > Salmonidae > Oncorhynchus > Oncorhynchus masou. The sequence continues at coordinate 43,826,725 of NC_088243.1, forward strand.
CATCATTCAAACAGTTTTAGAAACTCCAGAGTGTTTTCCGTCCAAATCTACTAATAATATGCCTATCTTAGCTTCTGGGCCTGAGTAGCAGGCAGTTTACTCTGGGCACCTTATTCATCCAAGCTACTCAATACTGCCCCTCATCCATAAGACGTTAACTCACTTTCTTGTATGCTTATCTTTCAGGCTGCTGACTTGAGCAACCCTATTGACAAGAGGATATGCAAACTTCTTAGGGATCGGCGCAACGGGACAGGTGTAAATCATGCAGTTTACAGTGCATTGTAGTGCCTTGTGTCACGATCGCAGATTTTAGAGAAACAACAAATGTCAGTACATATAAGTGTCTTATATCGGCTGAAAGCTTAAATTCTTGTTAATTTAACTGCACAGTCCAATTTACAGTAGCTATTACTGCGAAAAAATGCCATGCTATTGTTTGAGGAGAGCTCCTAACAAAACACTTTTTCACCGCGATAGGTTTGATAAATTCACCTCTGAAGGTGAGATGTTTACTTACATTCTGAAATCTTGCTCTGATTTATTTTCCAAAGGGTCCCAGACATAACATGAAGTGTAATTTTGTTAGATAAAATCCATTTTCATATCCTAAATAGGTCCATATAGCATGCACGATCGATTTTGTATTTCCACTCATTCAATTTGCAAAGAAAGGAATCTGTGAAAATCTAACTCTAAATGTTGTTTCAACTAGTCAAATCACATTCGTAAGTATTCCTCAGAGATCCTAGAACGTAACCAGACTAAATTATATCATTAGTGGTGTAGTATAGCCTAACAACACCATATTTGGTCAGAGTGCGACACCTTCATGGCACACTGAGTGGTCTTCACTTGAACTACTCTAACTTTGTCAAATAAGCACCAATCAAGGTGGACTTTATGGGCTTTAATGGGAGTATCCGGGAACCCTGTATCTGTCGTAAAATGTTTCTGCTAACATTGTGTGACAGGATATTCAGAGTTATGAAGTTATAAAAACGGATTGTTTTGCAAATGTTGAGCTTATGATATGTCTGCTAATACTGGAAAAGCTAAATCAAAGTCCAAGTATACAGTTTTGACGATATTCTGCCATCTTGCGGACACTATCGGAATTACAACCAGAGTGAAGGCTAGCACTGGGACTTTTCTCTTGCATTTCAGAGATGGTGGTAGAAAAAAGCTGGTTGTTTTTTTTCTTTGTATTTTCATCTACCAGATCTATTGTGTTATTCTCCTACATTCAATTCACATTTCCACAAACGTCAAAGTGTTTCCTTTCAAATGGTACCAAGAATATGCATATCCTTGCTTCAGGGCCTGAGCTACAGGCATTTAGATCTAGTATGTAATTTTAGGCGAAAACTTAGGGATAGCCCTCATTTTTTTCAATTAACTCACTTATCTTGTATGCTTATCTTTCAGGCTGCTGATCTGAGCAAACCTATCGACAAGAGGATATACAAAGGAACACAGCCCACATGTCACGACTTCAACCACCTCACGGCCACGGCGGAGAGCGTCTCCCTGTTGGTGGGCTTCTCGGCTGGCCAAGTGCAGCTCATCGACCCAATCAAGAAGGAGACCAGCAAGCTCTTCAATGAGGAAGTAAGTCGGGACAAAAGTAAAAAAAAAAAAAGAAAGAAAAAGCAAAAAAGTAGAGAAAAGAAAGTAGAGATGGAAATTACATTGGAACTAGCCTCAAATGTTATGTTTTTGACATATAACTCAATGAATGCCATTGTTGCTTACAATTGAAATGTAACATTTGTGCCTTCTCTCCCTCCTCACTTTCTATCCCAAACCGCTTTCCCCAGAGACTAATAGACAAATCCAGAGTAACTTGTGTAAAATGGGTGCCAGGCTCAGAGAGTCTGTTCCTAGTCACTCATTCCAGTGGAAACATGTACTTGTACAACATGGAGCACACGTGTGGCACCACGGCACCTCACTACCTGTTGCTCAAACAGGGTGAGAACTACTCAGTGCACACTTGTAAGAGCAAGTCCACGCGCAACCCCTTGCTCAAATGGACGGTGGGCGAGGGAGCCCTTAACGAGTTTTCTTTCTCACCTGACGGGAAGTTCCTGGCGTGCGTGAGCCAGGACGGCTTCCTTCGGGTCTTCAACTTTGATGCGGTGGAGCTGCAAGGGACCATGAAAAGCTACTTTGGGGGTCTGCTGTGTGTGTGCTGGAGTCCAGACGGAAAGTACATTGTCACGGGGGGCGAGGATGATCTGGTGACCGTGTGGTCGTTTGTGGACTGCCGGGTTATTGCACGCGGTCACGGACACAAGTCGTGGGTGAGTGTGGTGGCGTTTGACCATTACACAACCAGTGTGGAGGATGCGGACCCTATGGAGTTCAGCGGCAGTGACGAGGACTTCCAGGACCAGATCCACTTCGGTCGCGACCGGGCCAACAGCTCGCAGTCCCGACTCTCTAAGCGCAACTCCACGGACAGTCGGCCGGTACAGGTCACATACAGGTTTGGTTCAGTGGGCCAGGACACTCAACTCTGCTTGTGGGACCTCACAGAAGATATCCTTTTCCCCCACCTCCCGCTTTCCCGGACAAGAACGCACACCAATGTGATGAATGCTACCAGCCCCCCGGCGGGAGCGGACGTGGCTGCGGGAGGCGGGGTAGGTGGTGGCATAGAGAGTATTAGCCCTAGCACTAACGGCACCAACACCCCTGGTAACCCCCTCCCTACTCCCCTGCCACGCTCCAACAGCTTACCGCACTCTGCAGCTATGACCGCCAACAGCAAGAGTAGCGTCATGGACAACACTATCGCCACAGGCGTAAGCAAGTTTGCCACACTCTCCATTCACGATCGCAAAGAGCGGCACCACGAGAAGGACCACAAATGGAACCACAGCATGGGCCACATTAGCAGCAAGAGCAGTGACAAGCTCAACATGCTCACCAAAACCAAAACAGACCCTGCAAAGACACTGGGTACGCTGCTCTGTCCCCGCATGGAAGACATACCCTTACTAGAGCCCCTCATCTGTAAAAAAATAGCACATGAGAGACTGACTGTCTTAATATTTCTTGAAGACTGTATAGTGACAGCTTGTCAGGAGGGATTTATTTGCACATGGGCAAGGCCTGGCAAAGTGGTAAGTTCTTTGAATAGAAATTAAGTTCTGCTAAATTCCTGTGCATTTCTTTGTAGTCTAAAATGCAAGGATCCATTTAGAAAAGTTAGTATTATTGTGGACATTTTAGACAGCATTGTGACAACATTACCTTCTGTAGATGAGTTTGGGAATCTCTTGCACTTGCAGTATGTTACATCTCAAACTGTCTATGTACACTTCCCTACATATTTATTTGGACAGTGAATCTAAAAAGTTTAATTTGGCTCTATACTCAGCATTTATAATTTGAGATCAAATGTTTTATATGAAGCTACAGTAACAGAATGTCACCTTTATTTGAGGGTGTTTTCATGCATATCTATTTTACCATTTAGAAATTAAAGCATTTATGTATCTAGTCACCCAACTTTTAAGGTGTCAAGTATTTGGACATATTCACTTAGTGTATTACAATTTGTCAAAAGTATAGTAGTTGGTCACATATTTCTAGCACTCAATGACTCCAAGCTTGTGACTCTACAAACCTGTTGGATGCATTTGTAGATTGTTTTGGATTTTGCTTGCCTAATAGAAATGAATGGTAAATAATGTGTAGTCATTTGTCAGTTTTATTTTAAATAAGAATACTTCCACATTAATGTGGATAATCATGAATATATTGTGAATAATGATAAGTGAGAAAGTTGGAGGCATAAATGTCATTCCCCCCCAAAAATGCTAACCTCTCCTGTTATTGGTAATGGTGACAGGTGAGCATGTTTTTGGGGCATGATCTTTGCATCTAACTTAATCACTCATCATTATTCATGATTCATTCATGATTTTCTGTAATCATTCTAGCATCCACATTTATGTATTTTATTTTTTATTTGACCTTTATTTAACTAGGCAGGGCGGTTGAGAACAAATTCTTATTTACAATGGCGGCCTACCCCGGCCAAACCCTAACCCCGGACGATGCAGGGCCAATTGTGCGCCGCCCTATGGGACTCCCAATCACGGCCGGTTGTGATACAGCCTGGAATCGAACCAGGGGCAGTAGTTTGCCTCTAGCACTGAGATGCAAGTGCCTTAGACAGCTGCTCCACTCGGAAGCCCCAAATGTAGAAGTGGGTGTGCTGGATACATGAAGTGCATTCATTTCTAAATGGTAAAAACATATGAAAATACCCTCAAATAAAATGTGACATGCTGTACTGTAGCCTCATATAAAACATTTGATCTCAAATCCAAAATGCTGGAGTATAGAGCCAAATGAAGCATTCTAGCTTCACTTTCCAAATAAATCGGTAGGGGAGTGGTTTGTGTTCATCTGCCACCCCATGCAAAGCCAATACATTTTCAAAGAAATCAATAATGGTAAGAATCTCGTATGTCAAGTACAATCAAGTCACCTGGTGGATAAGTAAGTGCCCTTAGGTAGCCCTCCTTATCAGTGGAAAGAAGACATTGATCCCAATTGAGTATATTTGTATGCATCGGCTCCATATTAAAACAAACATATTGGAGCATTACCATCCCACAGGGCACCGCAGCATAAATAAGCAAGTCATCTTGACGCTCACCCACAACACTCTCAGATTCTTTATGAGAGGACCTGTTTATTTGCCAAACAGCGTCATATATTAATGCATTACATTCACTGCGTCATCCACTAGCTAACTGCTGTGCACTGGCCATTTTGAAGGCAGGAAGATGGGTGTGCTGAATTTGATGCTTTGTGAACTTTCCCCAATGTAAATCTCCTTTTTCTTTCCAGGGTTTGTCATCCCAAAACCAAGCCAGCTCTCCCAGTGGAACTGTAGTATAGCCCACATTATTTATGCTGCTAGGAAACCTGCATCACAGAGCTGTATTGGCACCAGAGCCTGGTGCTGCTTTTCACCCTGCAAAGCACTGCAAGTTTATTTTATTTTTGGTTATCATACACATGGCGGAAGTATTCAAATACAGAAATGGAAAGGGTGTGGTGCAGTTTTGGACAGTGGCTCTGTACTTTTCTGGAATTTTGTAAAATATTTTTTTATAATTTGCCTTCTCTCGCTCATATACGTTAGGCTGTTTTTCTGGACTTCGAGCTTGGCTTAGTTGATGAAACCATTCATATTATGCTTGTGTTTAAAAGGATAGTTCACCCAACAACTTTTATCATTCCTGTTTCTTACCTTGCAAGTTGTCCATGGGCCAGGAATGACTGCCACAAGCTGTCACAGGCTAAAGTTGACTGAATTACACAAAAACAGAGGTGTTCCATAGTGCCCACTATCCATTGTCTAAAAATTGCGCACACAAATCATGTCCTTCATCTACATTAGCCTTTATGATTTGGAATATGTGCATTATCAAAGGGTACTACAGTTGCTAAAGTCAAACTATGTTCTTGACCTACCTACACACTATCACATATTTTGATGTGGCTTGTCTTCCGTTCAGAAGGTGGTCTCGGTCATCGTAGGTGTGGTTTTTGCAGTCAGTCCAGGCTCAGACTGCATTTGAAGTAAGAAAAAGATTAACCAAAATGAAATTAGTGTAAACTATCCCTTTAAGTCCAAGAATGTGGGTATCTAAAGATTTGCTTTCATCCAAAGTATTTTTAATTTACTGAACAAAAATTTAAACGCAACATGTAAAGTGTTGGTTTCATGAGCTGAAATAAAAGATTAACGTAAAATGTTCTTTGTGCACCAAAGGCTTATTTCTCTGTTGTGCACACATTTGTTTACATCCTCGTTGGTGAGCATTTCTCTTTGCCAAGATAATCCATCCACCTGACAGGTGTGGAATATCAAGAAGCTGATTAAACCGCATGATCTTTACACAGGTGCACCATGTGCTGGGGACAATAAAAGGCCACTTTAAATGTGCAGTTTTGTCACACAATGCCACAGATATCTCAAGTTTTGAGGTAGTGTACAATTGGCATGCTGACTGCAGGAATGTCCATCAGAGCTGTTGCAAAATAATTGAATGTTAATCTTTATACCATAAGCTGCCTCCAATGACATTTTAGAGAATTTGGCAGTGCATCCAACCGGCCTCAGAACCGCAGACCATGTGTAACCACTAGCACAGCACCACATCCAGCATCTTCACCTGCGGGATCGTCTGATCGTCCCGGATTTATGAAACTGTGGGTTTGCACAACCAAAGAATTTCTGCAGAAACGGACTCAGGGAAGCTCATTTGCGTGCTGCTTGTCCTTACCGGGTTCTTGATTGCAGTTCGGTGTCGTAACCGACTTCAGTGGGAAAATGCTCACTTTTGATGGCCACTGGAGAAGTATTTATTATGGCCAAAGCAGCAGCTACTCTTCCTGGGTCCAGCAAAATTAAGGCAGTTTATACAATTTTAAAAACATTACAATACATTCACATATTTCACAACACTATGTTATCGTGTGTATGCATGTGTCTGTGCCAATGTTTGTGTTGCTTCACAGTCCCCGCTGTTCTATAAGGTCATTTAAAAAATAAAATAAACATTTAAATGGAATTTTACTGCTTGCATCAGTTGATGTGGAATAGAGTTCCATGTAGTCATGGCTCTATGTAGTACTGTGTGCCTCCCATAGTCTGTTCTGGACTTGGGGACTGAAGAGACCTCTTGTGGTATATGCATGGGTGTCTGAGCTGTGTGCCAGTAGTTTAGACAGACAGCTCGGTGCTCTTCACTGATCAATCCTGGTTTCAACTGCACCGGGCAGATGGCAAACGTATGGTGTCGTGTGGGCGAGCGGTTTGCTGATGTCAATGTTGTGAACAGCTTGCCCCGTGGTGGGGGTCTGGGCAGGCATAAGCTACGGTCAACGAACACAATTGCATTTCATCGATGGAAATTTGAATCCACAGAGATACCGTGATGATGCCATTTTTTTGGCCGCCATCACCTCATTTTTCAGCATGATATTGCACGGCTCCATGCCGCAAGGATCTGCAAACAATTCCTGGAAGCTGAAAATGTCCAAGTTCTTCCATACCAGACATGTCACCCATGTTCCATACCAGACATGTCACCCACTATATTTTTGTATGCTCTTGATCTTCGTGAACGACAGCGTGTTCCAGTTCAGGCCAATATCGAGCAACTTCTCACAGCCATTGATGAGGAGTGGGACAACATTCAACAGCTTGATCAACTCTGTGAAGGAGAAGCAAATGGTCACACCAGTACTGACTGGTTTTCGGATCCACACCCCTAAACTAAAAAAAATATATATCTGTGACCATCAGATGCACATCTGTATTGCCAGTCATGAAATCCATAGATTAGGGCATACAATGTCTTTCAATTGACTGATTTCCTTTATGAACTGTAATTTAGTCAAGTCTTAAAATATTTTTTTTATATCTTTATTTTTGTTCAGTGTAGACTCCCCTTTGAGAACTTGGCACTGATTTTAATTAGTTTTGTAACTACTAGAACGGAACAAAATACAGAGAGGTTTGAGGGTGGCCTTTATTATCATTACACTAGTTGAAGTTGGATCATTTAAGGAATTAGGGATATTTCTAAAGTAGAAAAAATGTATACTAATATTAAAACCTTGAATATGTAGGTTGCAGGTTTGTACATCCAGATGTACACTATATATACAAAAGTATGTGGACACCCCTTCAGAAATGACTGAATCCTGCTATTTCAGCCACACCTGTTGCTGACCGGTGTATAACATTTTTGCCCTGCTCGAGCTGCCACACAAGCTCACAGAACGGGACCTCTGAAGCGCGTAGAGTGTAAAAATCGTCTGTCCAAGTTACAAACTGCCTCTGGAAGCAACGTCAGCACTAGGACTGTTTTTTGGGAGCTTCATGAAATGGTTTTCCATGGCCCAGCAGCACACACAAGCCTAAGATCACCATGTGCAATGCAAGCATCGGCTGGAGTGGTGTAAAGCTCGCCACCATTGGACTCTGGAGCAGAGGAAATACATTCTCTGGAGTGATGAATCAAGCTTCACCATCTGGCAGTCTGATGGACAGATCTGGCTTTCGCGGATGCCAGCAGAATGCTACCTGCCTGAATGCATAGTGCCAACTGTAAAGTTTTGTGGATGAGGAATAATGGTCTGGGGCTATTTTTCATAGTTCGGGCTCGGCCCCTTAGTCCAGTGAAGGGAAATCTTAACACACCAAGCATACAATGACATTCTAGACGATTCTGTGCTTCCAACTTTGTGGCAACAGTTTGGGGAAGGCCCTTTCCTGTTTCAGCAAGACAATGCCCCGTGCGCAAAGCAAGGTCCATACAGATGGTTTGTCAAGATTGGTGTGGAAGAACTTGACTGGCCTGCACAGAGCCCTGACCTCAACCCCATCGAACAACTTTGGGATGAATTGGAACACCGACTGCGAGCCAGGCCTAATCGCTCCCCACAGCAATATTTCAACATCTAGTAGAAATCCTTCCCAGAAAAGTGGAGGCTGTTATAGCAGCAAAGGGTGGACCAACTCCATATTAATGCCTATGATATTGGAATGAGATGTTTGAGTAGGTGTCCACATACTTTTGGTCATGTAGTGTGTTTTGATGTAGGAACTTTAACATATTAAATGCACTCATCTCCAGGAAGGAAACACCAAAAGGAATCACAAAATGTGCAGAAGTCAGAAAAGGAGCTGTCAACTACAAATATTATGAGACTCTTATCAACAGCAACGCTATTCTATGTGCCACTAGAAATAAGTAGGTTTGAAGATAAAACAATGGGACCTTTTCTGTGTGACACCTATTAAAGGTTTTCATGTTATTTGTTTTGACTACCAATCATTGTTAATGCCATGCTAACCATAAAAGGAACTGGTGGGTGAATGTATTTTTTTATTAATGTGGTTAGCATTTTACATTTAACACTTTTCTTCGTTCAAAAAAAAGTTTATGATTCTATTACTTCTATTGTTACTGATATTTGTTTGTGCAGATATATTTTATAAGTGCTTGGTGAAAGATTTAACATAAACATGAAACACACTTTCACTATGCTTGTTCCCATACATTATTGTAGGTGCTGGGACACATGTATATACAATGTGCATTGCATTTACAGTGCCTTCAGAAAGTATTGGTTCCCCTTGACTTATTCCACATTTTGTTACAGCTTGAACTCAAAATGGGTTAAACTGATTTTTGTTTCTCAGTCATCAACACACAATACCCTATAATGACAAAGTGAAAGTGTTTTAGAAGTGTTTGCAAATTAAATATAAAAATAATTTACATAAGTCCTCACACCTGTGAGTCAGTACTTTGTAGAAGCACGTTTGGCAGCGATTAAAGCTGTGAGCTTACCACACCTGCAACTGTGCAACATTTGCCCTTTTGAAAATAATAAAATTCATCAAGCTATCAAATTGGTTGTTGATCATTGCTAAACAACCATTTTAAGGTCTTGCTGTAGATTTAAGTCAAAACTGTGACTCGGACACTCATTGGTAAGCAACTCTGTCTTCTTGGTCAGCAGCTCCAGTGTATATTTGGCCTTGTATTTTAGGTTATTGTCCTGCTGAAATATAAATTAATTTCCCAGTGTCTGGTGGAAAGCAGACTGAACCAGGTTTTCGCCTGTGCTTAGCTTCATTGTTTTTTTAAATGTCCCAGTCCTTAAAGATTACAAGCATATCCATAACATGATGCAGCCACCACTATGCTTGAAAATATGGAGTGGTACTCAGTTACAGTTGAAGTCAGAAGTTACACCGAAGCCAAATAATTTTAAACTCAGTTTTTCACAATTCCTGACATTTAATCCTAGTAAAAAGTCCCTGTCTTAGGTCAGCTAGGATCACCACTTTATTTTAAGAATGTGAAATGTCAGAATAATAGTAGAGAGAGTGATTTATTTCAGCTTTTATTTATTTCATCACATACCCAGTGGGTCAGAAGTTTACATACACTCAATTAGTATTCAGTAGCATTGCCTTTAAATTGTTTAACTTTGGTCAAACATTTTGGGTAGCCTTCCACAAGCTTCCCACAATAAGTTGGGTGAATTTTGGCCTATTCCTCGTGACATGGTTGGTGTAACTGAGTCAGGTCTGTAGGCCTCCTTGCTCGCACACGCTTTTTCAGTGCTGCCCACAAATTGAGGTCAGGGCTTTTGGATGGCCACTCCAATACCTTGACTTTGTTGTCCTTAAGCCATTTTGCTACAACTTTGGAAGTATGCTTGGGGTCATTGTTAATTTGGAAGAGCCATTTGTGACCAATCTTTAACTTCCTGACTTATGTCCTTGAGATGTTGCTTCAATATATCCACAATTTTCCCTCCTCGTAATGCCATCTGTTTAGTAAAGTGCACCAGTCCCTCCTGCAGCAAAGCACCCCCACAATATGATGCTGCCACCCCTGTGCTTCACGGTTGGGATGGTGTTCGTCGGCTTGAAAGCGTCCCCCTTTTTCCTCCAAACATAATGATGGTCATTATTGCCAAACAGTTCTATTTTTGTTTCATCAGACCAGAGGACATTTCTCATTTTCTCTTTGTTCCCATGTGCAGTTGCAAACCGTAGTCTGGCTTTTTTATGGCGGTTTTGGAGCAGTGGCTTCTATCTTGCTGACAGGTCTGTCAGGTTATGTCGATATAGGACTCGTTTTTAATGTGGATATAGATACTTTGTACCTGTTTCCTCCAGCATCGTCACAAGGTCCTTTGCTGCTGTTCTGGGATTGATTTGTACTTTTCGCACCAAAGTACGTTCATCTCTAGGAGACAGAACACGTCTCCTTCCTGAGCGGTAGGGCGGCTGTGTGTTCCCATTGTGTTTATAATTGCGGACTATTGTTTGTACAGATGAACGTGGTACCTTCAGGCTTTTGGAAATTGCTCCCAAGAATGAACCAGACTTGTGGTCTACAACTTTTTTTCTGAGGTCTTGGCTGATTTATTTTGATTTTCCATGATGTCAAGCAAAGAGGCCCTGAGTTTGAAGGTAGGCCTTGAAATACATCGACAGGTACACCTCCAATTGACTCAAATTATGTCAATTAGCCTATCAGAATCTTCTAAAGCCATGAGATTTTCTGGAATTTTCCAAGCTCTTAAAAGGCACGGTCAACTTAGTGTATGTAAACCTCTGACCCACTATAATTGTGATACAGTGAAATAATCTGTCTGTAAACAATTGTTGGAAAGCTTACTTGTGTCATGCACAAAGTAGATGTCCTAACCGACTTGCCAAAACTGTAGTTTGTTTACAAGAAATGTGTGGAGTAGTTGAAAAACACGTTTTAATGACTCCAGCCTAAGTGTATGTAAACTTCCAACTTCAACTCTATGTGTTGTATTGGATTTTCCCCAAACATAACACTTGGTTTTCTTGACAAAAAGTGTGTTTTGCCACATTTAAAAAAACAACAATCTTCCTTTCAGGCAACTGAGTTAGGAATAACACCTGTATCTTTAGTGACTGTGTGTATTGATGCACCATTCAAAGTGGAATTAATAACTTCACCATGCTCAAAGGAATATTAAATGTCTGCTTTTTTTTTTACCCATCTACCAATCGGTGCCCTTCTTTGTGAGGCATTGGAAAACCTCCCTGGTCTTTGTGGTTGAATCTGTGGATGAAATTCACTGATCAACTGAGGGAACTTACAGATAATTGTACATGTGGGGTACAGAGATGAGACATAAAAATAACATGTTAAACACTATTATTGCACACAATGAGTCCATGCAACTTATAAGACTTGTGAAGCAAATGTTTAGTCCTGGACTTCTTTAGGCTTGCCACAACAAAGGAGTTGACTACTTATTGACTCAAGACGTTTCAGCTTCATTTAAAAAAAAAAATCATTTGTTAAAATTTCAAAAAACATTATTCCACTTTGACATTATGGAGTACCAGTGACAAATCTACATTTCTTTTTTTTGTATTTGGGCTGTAACGCAAAACAATGTGGCAAAAGTAAAGGGGTGTGAATACTTTCTGAAGGCAATGTATGTACACTTTATATACAAAAGTATGTGGACACCCCTTCTAACTTGTGGATTTCAGCAATTTCACCCACACCTGTTGCTGACAGTCATGCAATCTCCATAGACAAATATTGGCAGTAGATTGGCCTTACTGAAGAGTTCAGTGACTTTCAACGTCGTACCGTCATAGGATGCCACCTTTCCAGCAAGTCAGTTCGTCAAAGATCTGCGCTGCTAGACCTGCCCCAGTCAACTGTAAGTGCTGTTATTGTGAAGTGGAAACATCTAGGATCAACAACAGCTCAGCTACACAAGCTCACAGAATGGGACCACCGTTCTGTGTCCTCGGTTGCAACACTCACTACAGAGTTCCAAACTGCCCATGGTAGAAACGTCAGCACAAGAACTGTTCGTCGGGAGCTTCATGAAATTGGTTTCCATGGTCCAGCAGCCACACCCAAGTCTAAGATCACCATGTGTTGGCTGGAGTGTTGTAAAGCTTGCCGCCATTGGAACGCCAACTATATGTCCATACAGATGGTTTGTCAAGATCAGTGGCGAAGAACTTAAACGGGCCTGCACAGAGCCCTGACCTCAACTCCATAGAACACATTTGCGATGAATTGCCCAACATCTTGTGGCTGTGGAAGCAAGTCCCTGCAGCAATGTTCCAACATCTAGTGGAAAGCCTTCCCAGAAGAGTGGAGGATGTTCATAGCAGCAAAGGGGGGACCAACTCCATATTAATGCCCTTGATTTTGGAATGACACGTTCAACGAGCAGGTGTCCACAAAATGTTGGTCATGTAGTGTACCTCTGTCTCAAAAAGCTGTCACAGCTTTGGAAAATCTTATGTAATATGACATCATTAAAAAAGGGAAAAACATTCACAGAACGTGTTACAAAATAGTTAAATTTTATACTCCTTTGGCAATGCAGTAGTATATTCTACAGATCTTTTGTAAAAGGGGTGGTACCAATGCACATTCTGAGAGTTTAAAGAGTTTCTTTTGTAATTATTGTCATGCACATGACACTTGCTTTGGAAGTCACTAGGAAATCTGCAACTTTTGATTTTATTATAAAGATATGCTCTGTGAGCAAAAAAGTGAATTTCCCAAAATCTAATTTTATCAAGCACTAGCATACACTACACTGTGCTGAATCAACGAACTAATGCTGGCTCTTTCATGACTTCATTAACTATATCAGAGCTCATCCTTGAATTTCTGTGTTGCATGCGAGTAGTCATTAGCTACATTTTGAGCAAACTTATCAACAGCTGTTAACATGACACCTAATTTAGTTATGAAATGGCTGGGTAATTAATGGTTAATAGGCAATATCTCATTAGGCTAACACTGATGACAGAGTCAAATATACTTTGGGGATCATGTTATATTTCATCTGCAGGAATTATGACTTGTACAAATTAACCCTGGTAATTATTGCTATGTGATATTCCTTTGACAAAAGCCCTGTTTGCATGTCTCACCAGAAAGTGGCAGGCTTTACAGAAGCTGAATAGCTTTGTTCAAACAATATTGTCTTAACATTTCAAACAAAGCAGATTAGAGTATGTACAGTAGCTACAGGTATGTTCTGTTAAACAGCAACGGTTCTTAAGAATTGGGGCTCTCAGTAGCCACCGCGTTTCCTGTCCAAAGGAGGCATGTAGTAGGTCTTGAAAGCAGAGCGGTAGGACTCATCCCTTGGCTGTTGGAAAAAAAGACTAAGGTTATTAACAGAAATATGAACAACACATGGGTGAGTCCTGATACTGTATGCATCAAGGGTCTCAGAGTAGGAGTGTTGAGCTAGGATAAGTGTTGCCTTTTAGATCATAATGCATAAAATTACAAGGACAGGGGGGGACCTGATCCTAGATCAGCACTTCTTCTGAGACACTTGACACTTACAGCCTCAGATGTTCTGACATTAGGGTGGTCTTCCATTAGCTCCGCATTAGCTCACTGGTCACCATAGCAACACCCACCCATAGCACATGCTCCAGCAGGTATATTTCACTGGTCATCCCCAAAGCCAACACCTCGTTTGGCTGCCTTTCCTTCCAGTTCTCTGCTGCCAATGACTGGAACGAATTGCAAAAATCACTGAAGTTGGAGACGTATCTCCCTCACTAACTTTAAGCGTCAGCTATCAGAGCAGCTTACCAATCGCTGCAGCTGTACACAGCCCATCTGTAAATAGCCCATCCAACTATCTACCTACCTCATCCCCATTTTTGTTTTTCTGCTCTTTTGCACACCAGTATTTCTACTTGCACATATCACTCCAGTGTAAATTGTAATTACTTCGCCACTATTGGCCTATTTATTGCCTTACCTCCTTACTTCATTTGCAAACACTGTATACAGATTTTCTATAGTGTTATTGACTATGTTTGTTTATCCCATGTGTAACTCTGTGTTGTTTTTGTTGCACTGCTTTGCTTTATATTGGCCAGGTCACAGTTGTAAATGAGAACTTGTTCTCAACTGGCCTACCTGGTTAAATAAAGACAAAATAAAAAATAAATAATCCGTGGTCACCAACCTTTTGAGTACACTTTGTGTCAAAGTGCAAGCTGAGATCTACTGTTCAGATTTATTTTTTTAACTAAAAAAACATAAGCCTATGCAACATTAACTTATTAAAAACAGTACTGTAGCAATGAGGTTTGTGCAGTAGGCTATAGGCCCAAAACATGATCACCTCATATTGGCTTTGCTTGACTTGCCAATGAATGCATTGTTCTTCTCAGACTATTGAAAAAACCCATTTAATTTGATGTAGTTTATATGATCACACCGGTAATCGATCCGTTGTTGTATTACTTGTGAGGCACAGCTGAGTGAGCATACATTTAAGTACTTAGCTTCTTTAAATTTTACTGGGCTGAAGGAGCCTGCATCTGATGGTCAGTCTCAGCAGAGGGAGAGGGCAGCAGACTGAGGGCCCGCCTCTCAACGTCCCTCTGCTCTCCCTTTCCTCCGCTGACACTGACTAAAAAGGGACACTGTCTTCCAGCTGATGGCGAAACTCAAATCGCACTGCATTATTTCTACCTCATGCACAAATTCGTGTTGTTACTCCTATGACCAGAGAAAGTGAAATATTCCTCAATATAAAAAAGACCCAAGCTTATCGATACACTTTCCTACTCATTCATTGCCACTGCAATGCTGGTTGTAGCATGAGTGGAAGTAGGGAGAACGCACATGTTATGGCTTTATAGAAAGTAAAACCAAAGTGTTGGAGAAGAAAGTAAAAGTGCAATATGTGCCATGTAAGAAAGCTAACGTTTAAGTTCCTTGCTCAGAACATGAGAACATATGAACGCTGGTGGTTCCTTTTAACATGAGTCTTCAATATTCCCAGGTAAGAAGTTTTAGGTTGTAGTTAATATAGGAATTATAGGACTATTTCTCTCTATACCATTTGTATTCCATATACCTTTGACTATTGGATGTTCTTATAGGCACTTTAGTATTGGCAGTGTAACAGTATAGCTTCCGTCCCTCTCCTCGCTCCTACCTGGGCTCGAACCAGGAACACAACAACAGCCACCCTCGATGCAGCGTTACCCATGCAGAGCAAGGGGAACAACTACTCCAAGTCTCAGAGCGAGTGACGTTTGATACGCTATTAGCGCGCACCCCGCTAACTAACTAGGCATTTCACATTGGTTACACCAGCCTAATCTCGGGAGTTGATAGGCTTGAAGTCATAAAAAGCGCAATGCTTGAAGCACAGCAAAGAGCTGCTGTCAAAAAGCACAAAGGTTTATTCTTTCAGTGAAATACGGAACCGTTCTGTATTTTATCTAATGGATGGCATCCCTCAGTCTAAATATTGCTGTTACATTGTACAACTTTTAATGTTATGTCATAATTATGTACAATTCTGGCGAATGAATTACGGCCTTTGTTAGGAATAAATGGACATCACACAGTTCGCAATGAGCCAGGTGGCCCAAACAGCTGCATATACCCTAACTTCTTGCATGGAATGCAAGAGAAGTGACAATTTCCCTAGTTATAAGAAATTCATGTTAGCAGGCAATATTAACTAAATATGCAGGTTTAAAAATATATACTTGTGTGTTGATTTTAAAGAAAGCCATTGATGTTTATGATTAGGTACATTGGTGCAAATGCGCTTGTTAAATCATCACACGTTTGTCAAAGTAGGCTGTGATTCAATGAGAAATTAACAGGCACCGTATCGATTATATGCAACACAGGACACACTAGATAACTACACATGGTTGATGATATTACTAGTTTAACTAGTGATTATGTTAAGATTGATTGTTTTTTATAAGATAAGTTTAATGCTAGCTTGCAACTTACCTTTGCTTCTTGCTGCCCTCACGTAACAGGTAGTCAGCCTGCCACGCAGGCTCCTTGTGGAGTGCAATGTAGGGCAGGTGGTTAGAGTATTGGACTAGTAAACGGAAGGTTGCAAAAACAAATCCCCGAGCTGACAGGGTAAAAGTCTGTCGTTCTGCCCCTGAACAAGGCAGTTAACCCACCGTTCCTCAGCCTTCATTGAAAATAAAAATGTGTTCTTAACTGACTTGCCTAGTTAAATAAAGGTGTAAAAAATAAAATACAAATATTTGGCAAATCGGTGTCCAAAAATACTGATTACGATTGTTATGAAAACTTGAAATTGACCCTAATTAATCGGCCATTACGATTAATTGGTCGACCTCTAGTTGACAGTGCGGAGTAAAAACAAACATGAACTCACTCATAAAAACCGCAACTCTGTTGAAGTCTCTCTCTAGTCATGGTTTTAAAAGTTTAGAAATCTCACAGTATCAATTTTGCTGTAGCTTTCATTTTTTTGTAATCCAGCAGACAATCTTATCCAGAGCGACTTACAGTAGTGACTGCATACATTTGAATACTTTTTCCCAGCATTGCAAGCGTCATGCTCTACCAACTGAGCCACACAGGACTTTCTTTTAGGCCTTCTACATTACTGCAAACATGGTAATCTGAGCCATCTGATTGGCCAGCGTTAGGCATATAGTGCTCCCCTCGGGAGGGCAGGATTTGTACCCTCTGACAAATAAAATGGGAACACGTTATCCACCAGGCGCACAGGACAGCTGAATCGGGTGCACATACCACCAAAAACTAATTAAAAAAATAGGAACGTAAGGTTTATCGACTTAGAAGGCCTTGGAGATCGACCAGTCAATAGCGAACGACCGTTTGGAGACCACTGCTTTATAAGATGTGCAATAAAGTAATGTCCATACAGGACTTTTGTCGTAGAGAGTAGCCTTAGGGATGTCTTAAAATAGGGAGTAGCCGTAGGGATGTTGTAAAATGTACATCGTAATGGAGTGTGTTTACCTTAGCCAACCGCAAGTGGCACTTTTTTGACGTGATGACTGGAAGGGGGGACCCACGGTGAGTGATGGTAAGAGCTGGCACTGTGGTAACAGGGTAGGTGATCTGGGGTGCAGGCACTACCACAGTGAGCTTTGGTAATTCCACTGGATAATGTTGGATATTGCGTCTGATCCGAGGCTCGGCAACATGCTTTATGTTGTGCTGCAAAACAAAATAATATTAGGCCATCTTGAGAGACTAACCACATCATAGCAGGGCAAAGTGCATCGCAATGGTACTTTTGGTACTATTTCCAGTATGTAGCCTACTATTACATGTCATCCTAATCTTTGTAATGGGGTTTTCATTACTCATAAAATCTGATGTAGGGTCAACCTTTTGGACCTATTTTTAAACGATGTGGCCATCTCTTACATGCCTCCTGCCCTGTCTGGCCATGCGCCACATGTGATCCACAGAGTTGGGGGTCCCACTGCTCTGTCCTCCCTCTACAGTCCCAATGGCCCTGTGCAGACTATCAGCTCTCCTCTCTGACAGCCTGAGACAAGGACCAAAGAGGACAGGAGGGAAGATACATTATTTCATTTGGTAAATGCTATCTTACACACTACAATTTTAAGGCACAGTACAGTATGTCTGGATTTTCTATCCAGTAGTGTGTGCTTACCGTAGCTCTCTAAAATAGGCGTGCTGTAGCGCCGCTCGTGAGCCAATGCGCTCTTCTGGGTCGTAGGCCAGCATCTGGTAGAGCAATGACAGACTGGGCGCAGAACAGTTTGGGATGAGCCGGGAGATCCCACTGCCCTTCCGTGGAGGGAAGTCAAAACTAATCGCCCTAGACCTGTCAACAATAATGTACAACAATGTCACTAAGGACAATTGTTTCCATTGAACATACTGTGAAGGTATTGGTCTCCATTACATGAGAAACGTATATAATGCAGCCAAAGTAAGAAACGTACTGTCTGAATTTTTGAAGAAGACTGCTGTCAGGTGTACCCAAAACATCATGGATCTTGGTCACCTGATCCAACTCGTTGGTACCCGGAAACAGAGGGCTGAGACTTAAATATAAAAACATGATAATCTGTGATGTCATCAAGGCTACTTACACAACAGTATGTGTTCATGAATGTCTGACTTTGACCATAGAGGAATACATATCACTAAGGCTATAACCTAATTATAATAGTACATCCTATTTCGTCGGCTTTTTGGGTATGCAAGGATGGAAAGTACATAAGCAGTATGTAGTTTGAGAATTTGGTCACAGCCAATGACAAGAGAAGGTACCTGATGATCTCGTAGAAAACACATCCTACACTCCACATGTCCATCTTGTGTGAGTAATAGCCATCTGTGAGGAGGCACTCTGGGGCTCTGTACCAGCGGGTGGAGATGTACTCTGTGTAGGGGGGCTTGGAGTGCAAACTCCTGCACGAGCCAAAGTCTCCTAGTTTGAGCACATCATGCTATGGAAGCAACCAACCAAATCATGGGCAACATATGGTAAATAATGTAACAGTAACAGTTCTTATTTACAAATTAGCAGGCAAGGTTTTCAGCATCATTTTTACTTACTTTGATTAGAATGTTCTCTGGCTTAACATCACGGTGGAAGATCCCATTGCTGTACGAAGGTAACAGAAGAGTAAAACGGTTTACTTTTAGGGGAAGCAAAACAATTACCCTTAACCCCCCTGTAAGAAATGTAAACTAAAAAAAAGAATTATTTCATGGACAAGCTCCTATGCATATTTCACTCTTACCTATGCATGTGATCGAGTGACTTGCAAAGTTGATACATGTAGTGTCTGATTTTACTTTCTGGCAAAGGTTGTTGCCTCCCTGCAAGTGAGACAAGTTCGCAATACACAAGATAACAGAATTGGAAATAGTCTTTGATGTACTGTAGTTACAGTTATGGTAAAGGTTTCATGTCATTCACAGTAGCAGTTCCCTGTGTGTCTGACCTCGTATGTACTCATAGATGTTCATTTCCATCAGCTCACATACCAAGGACAGGGTCCCTGATTCTTTGTCACTGTAACACATTGAATGAATCAGACAAAATTATCATGTTATGATTCAGTTCAGGCTTCACACATACAATGAAAACGACTGTGACAAACATTGTACTCACAATATCAATTCATGCAGCTGAATGATGTTGGGGTGAGGGTTCAGTTTCTTCATGGCCTGGACTTCTCGTAGGTTGTTGGCCTGTTCCAGGCTGAGCAAAAAAAAAAAAAACACGTTTATTATGTGTAACTTTATCTTTCTATTGTAGAGAACATGTCTCATGACTCATTTTCAAAGATGTAGGCTTAAATTTTTGCCACAAAACTTCAAGCCACGTTGTCCCTCGCTGACCTCACTTGGTCAGGGTATGTTGAAACCAATATACACATCAATGGTTGACACCCAGTAGGATAGGTAGGGGTGTCATGCTGCAGCTGCTGGCTTTCGAGGCAAGGGTCCACGTACAAAGAGGATGCCATGCACCTGAAGGCAAGCAGCAGGCAGAAAGAACCATTCTATACTTATGGGCAACACTCATGATAATTACCTGCTGAGTGACTGCTTCATCGTTTTACAAGCATAATATTTCCCATCTTTCAGGCTTTGAGCCTTCACCACTTCTGAAAATGTCCCTTCTCCAATTTTCTTGATTATCTTGTAATCTGCATAAGAACAAAGGAGTTGAGAAAAAACATGCAGCTCCAGTAGCTGTATCTAGCAAACGCTAGCGTACTGTACTAGTTTGCTAACGTTAGTAGCTAGCTAGCTCGTAAGTACAGGCAAACAATTCGATCAACTTACTGTCCATTCTTCAAAGTATACACTGCATATAAGTAAATTATCCATAACGTTACTATATAGTCCTACATTTAAATAACACATTGCGATATTTTCATGCCACATTGTTGTCAAAGATTTGTATAACTAATCTCATTGTTCTATTTGTGGTGTTGTGGCATGTATTTCAGCTAACTAACTCCAAGATTGAAAGGCTTGTGGGAAAATACGCCTTTCTGGTCTCTAACCTAGGCTAATGAAGACATTTCTAATCTCTACTACGAGCTGGCCATGTTGGCTGGGCCGTCACCTTGGTAACCAGGCACGCCTCACCCTCAACTCTGACCTAAAAGGTGGATGATTTGAAACAAGAAACTTGTCTCGTACAGTGGCTGGCTATCTATATCTGACATTGGACTCACACTCAATGATGTATGCACACTTTTACTGTTATGGACGTCCAAACGCCTGTATTCTGCAAATAGTATAACACTTGTGTTTTTACTCTATTACAAAAGGTCTGCACCCATCAGTCGCTCAAGCAGAGCTTGAGCCAAATGCAACATAGCTTACCCCAAAAAATGCACAAATGAACCAAACATATATTTCCCATAACGTGGAGCATGTTCATGTTGTTTGTTTGAATGCCATTTTGCGAAGTCTTGATCTCACCTTTTTTCCAAAGAAGCTTGCTTAAAATGAGCTCAGATCTATTTCGATTGTACGACGTTGTATTGTTATATATGTCCATGAAGCTTTTCCAGTCGATACTATGCGTTTTGTTTGCTTTGCGAATGCATGCTCTATTTTTCACACCAACAAGCCAATTTGTGTAATACATAATTATACGATAGCTGACGTAGAGAACGCATTTAGTACAACAATGCCCAAAATCTACCGTTAATTTGTATCTTGAAACACTCCCAAGTAGCAGCGGGTGACCATCACCTGGCAGCATCAACCAACAAAATTCATCATTGCGTAATGTAAATCATTTTCGTCCAATGTCCGCGCATGCACGTGCACAAGTGTGTGTTTGTGTGCGGGAGTCCACGATTGCGTGGTATTTTTGATTCAAACAGGATTCCGTACAAATCTAGACCGCGCATGCGTGCTGTAAAAGCTAGCGTGTTTCGTTGCTGTGTGCTGCTCTCCTTGTCTGCAGTGTAAATGTTTCGGACAACGAATACAAACTACTAATTTTCACAATGAAAACAAGATTCAATACCGTGGATATCAGGGCGGTCATTGCTGAGATAAATGCTAAGTAAGTTAGTCTGGTTCATGCATCATGAAACGTGCTAATGTTGGCTAGCTAGTTAACGTTAGCTAGTTGCTGTAGCAAATGTCGAAGTTAAAAGAGAGTTTTGGCTTGTTCGACATTGCAGGCGACTGACTGATCTTCCAATCACATTGGGTCATAAATAACGACTCATTATTATTTGTAGCAAGATCAGTCACAATTTACCCACGAAACCTCACGGTTTTGACACTCGAACACGGCCATTGTATAACTAGCTAACTAAATAGCTACTGTCAAAAATGGGTTTTTGACAGTACAGATATCTAGCTAAATGGATAGCTAGATAACAAAATATGATTGGGACTTGTGAATAACGTCAGCATGACACTAACTTAACTTATGTTATCACAGTTACCTTGGTATGCGCGTAAACAACGTGTATGACATCGACACCAAGACCTATCTCATCCGTTTGCAAAAGTAAGTAATATCTGTTGCCTGTCAGTGGTACCAAGCTACAGCAACCATCCATGTTGTTTCCATTATGTTTGTTTCCAGAACTTGTCATGTACACATAGTCCTAGGGATGACTGGTGTTCAAGGTTAGAATGGAAAACGTTTTTGTTTGTTTTCAGGCCTGACACCAAATCTATTCTACTGGTTGAATCTGGACTCCGCATTCATTCTACAGACTTTGAATGGCCCAAAAATATGATGCCCTCTGGCTTTGCCATGAAAGTGAGGATACGTTGTTTTTTCAGTTGTCCATTCACTTGTCAAGCAATGATGGATGTCTTGGTAACTGACTGTATGATGACTCTTCCCCACAGTGTCGAAAGCATCTCAAGTCAAGACGACTAACACAGGTGAAGCAGCTTGGGGTTGACAGGATTGTTGACATCCAGTTTGGCTCAGATGAGGCTGCTTACCATCTGATAGTGGAACTCTATGACAGGGTGAGAAATTACCATTCCCTTTTTCCTCAGAGTCTGACATTTTCATTGTACTCCTCAACTGTAGAATACAGTACTCGTTTCATATTTAGCAATGATATTAGATAATCCATGCTGTTCTCTTTATGATCGTCATGTTGAATGCAGTGTAATGTGCACCCCCTGTGTATGTGAAGGGTAACATTATCCTGGCGGACCACGAGTACACCATTCTGAACCTGCTGCGCTTCCGCACAGCAGAGGGAGAGGAAGATGTGAAGATAGCGGTGAGGGAGAGGTACCCTGTGGAGAATGCCAGGCCCCCAGAGCCCCTCATCAGCCTGGAGAGGTAAGACATCCCCTGGAGACAGTGTCGTGGAAATTTCCTCTATTTACCAAATCATGGGAGGAAACCACACACACAAGTCAGAGTTAGTTATCAAAGTCCATCTTTAATTATATGAGCTCTATAGCATTTTCTGTGACTCAACAGTTCAGTATCTCTACTCAAAAGTTGAGAGCCCCCCCACAATGGAAAATGGGATCCTTTATAGCGAAGATCCACCCCCTCCTAGACGACATGACAAAACACAGGTCTTAGGAACTTACACAAAGAAAAGACTTTACTCCAGAGAGGAGTATCCCCTAGCCAGACAGAGTTGGCTATAAATTATCATTCAGTTTTGTCTCCTTTCTCAAACTCAGAACCAAAAACCAATCCTCCATATCAACATACATATATCAAATTGTCATTAGATACAACCAATTCTAAATACAACCAATCCTGGACAAGATCACAGAGGCACACAGACATTGTGGAGCAAAAGATATGTTTACAAATGATGACACTTTGACCTCTCCCCTCTCTGCGGCCCATGCAACTTTGTCTTGACATAGAACAGATAACTGCAACCTCGCCACAGTATTATTCAAAAACACCATTCTAATGAGGAGTAACTTACAAACATATGATGAATATAAAACATCTTACATATGTTACGAACAAATTCTGATTATTCCCTAACAGCAGATAGTGGGGTAGGATGAATGAATCATGGGTGAAGAGTGGGTTAGGATGAATCATGGGGCCAATGCAGGCAAAAGATTGGGAAAATGTAAATATTTGCAGATTAATTCGGTGAAATGTTGAGGGATTTGTCACAAGATGTTTAGTGATCTGAGCATTGCATTCAATTATATATATATATATATATATACAGTACCAGTCAAAAGATTGGACACACCTACCCTTTCAAGGGATTTTTATTTTTACTGTTTTATACATTGAAGTATAATAGTGAAGACATCAAAACTATGAAATAACACATGGAATCATGTAGTAACCAAAAGTGTTAAACAAATCCTAATATATTTGAGGTTCTTCAAAGTATCCACCCTTTGCCTTGATGACAGTTTTGTACACTCTTGGCATTCTCTCAACCAGCTTCATGAGGTACCGTGGGGCAAAAACGTATTTAGTCAGCCACCAATTGTGCAAGTTCTCCCACTTAAAAGATGAGGCTTGTAATTTTCGTCATATGACAGAATAAATGAGAGAGAAAAAAATCCAGATTATCACATTGTAGGATTTTTAATGAATTTATTTGCAAATTATGGCGGAAAATAAGTATTTGGTCACCTACAAACAAGCAAGATTTCTGGCTCTCACAGACCTGTAACTTCTTCTTTAAGAGGCTCCTCTGTCCTCCACTCATTACCTGTATTAATGGCACCTGTTTGAACTTATTATCAGTATAAAAGACACCTGTCCACAACCTCAAACAGTCACACTCCAAACTCCACTATGGCCAAGACCAAAGAGCTGTCAAAGGACACCAGAAATAAAATTGTAGACCTGCACCAGGTTGGGAAGACTGAATCTGCAATTGGTAAGCAGCTTGGTTTGAAGAAATCAACTGTGGGAGCAATTATTAGGAAATGGAAGACATGCAAAACCACTGATAATCTCCCTCGATCTGGGGCTCCACGCAAGATCTCACCCCGTGGGGTCAAAATGATCACAAGAACGGTGAGCAAAAATCCCAGTACCACGCGGGGTGACCTAGTGAATGACCTGCAGAGAGCTGGGACCAAAGTAACAAAGCCTACCATCAGTAACACACTACACCGCCAGGGACTCAAATCCTGCAGTGCCAGACGTATCCCCCTGCTTAAGCCAGTACATGTCCAGGCCCGTCTGAAGTTTGCTAGAGAGCATTTGGATGATCCAGAAGAATATTGGGAGAATATCATATGGTCAGATGAAACGTGGCTGGGTCTTTCAGCATGACAATGATCCCAAACACACTGCCCGGGCAACAAAGGAGTGGCTTCGTAAGAAGCATTTCAAGGTCCTGGAGTGGCCTAGCCAGTCTCCAGATCTCAACCCCATAGAAAATCTTTGGAGGGAGTTGAAAGTCTGTGTTGCCCAGCAACAGCCCCAAAACATCACTGCTCTAGAGGAGATCTGCATGGAGGAATGGGCCAAAATACCAGCAACAGTGTGTGAAAGCCTTGTGAAGACTTACAGAAAACGTTTGACCTCTGTCATTGCCAACAAAGGGTATATAACAAAGTATTGAGAAACTTTTGTTATTGACCAAATACTTATTTTCCACCATAATTTGAAAATAAATTCATACAAAATCCTACAATGTGATTTTCTGGATTTTTTATCTTCTCATTTTGTCTGTCATAGCTGAAGTGTAGCTATGATGAAAATTGCAGGCCTCCTCTTTTTATGTGGGAGAACTTGCACAATTGTTGGCTGACTAAATACCTTTTTGCCCCACTGTAGTTAACTGGAATGCATTTCAATTAACAGGTGTGCCTTAAGGTAATTTGTGGAATTTCTTTCGTTAATGCGTTTGAGCCAATCTGTTGTTCTGACAAGGGAGGGGTGGTGTACAGAAGATAGCCCTATTTGGTAAAAGACCAAGTCCATATTATGGCAAGAACATCTCAAATAAACAAAGATAAATGACAGTCCATCATTACTTTAAAACATGGTCAGTCAATCCAGAAAATTTCAAGAACTTTGAAAGTGCACTCCTAAAAACCATCAGTTGCTATGATGAAACTGGCTCTCACGAGGACCGCCACAGAAAAGGAGACCCAGAGTTACCTCTGCTGCAGAGGATAAATTCATTTATTTACTGCACCTCAGATTGCAGCCCAAATATATTTTTATTTATTTATTTCACCTTTATTTAACCAGGTAGGCAAGTTGAGAAAAAGTTCTCATTTACAATTGCGACCTGGCCAAGATAAAAGCAAAATAGTTCGACACATACAACGACACAGTTACACATGGAGAAAAACAAACATACAGTTAATAATAATACAGTATAAACAAGTCTATATACGATGTGAGTAAATGAGGTGAGATAAGGGAGGTAAAGGCAAAAAAAGGCCATGGTGGCAAAGTAAATACAAGTCATTAGCAGCAGAGAACTGGAAGGAGAGGCGGCCAAAGAAATAATTGGTTTTTTGGGGTGACTAGAGAGATATACCTGCTGGAGCGTGTGCTACAGGTGGGAGATGCTATGGTGACCAGCGAGCTGAGATAAGGGGGGACTTTACCTAGCAGGGACTTGTAGATGACATGGAGCCAGTGGGTTTGGCGACGAGTATGAAGCGAGGGCCAGCCAACGAGAGCGTACAGGTCGCAATGGTGGGTAGTATATGGGGCTTTGGTGACAAAACGGATTGCACTGTGATAGACTGCATCCAATTTGTTGAGTAGGGTATTGGAGGCTATTTTGTAAATGACATCGCCAAAGTCGAGTATTGGTAGGATGGTCAGTTTTACAAGGGTATGTTTGGCAGCATGAGTGAAGGATGCTTTGTTGTGAAATAGGAAGCCAATTCTAGATTTAACTTTGGATTGGAGATGTTTGATATGGGTCTGTAAGGAGAGTTTACAGTCTAACCAGACACCTAAGTATTTGTAGTTGTCCACATATTCTAAGTCAGAGCCGTCCAGAGTAGTGATGTTGGACAGGCGGGCAGGTGCAGGTAGCGATCGCTTGAAGAGCATGCATTTAGTTTTACTTGTATTTAAGAGCAATTGGAGGCCACAGAAGGAGAGTTGTATGGCATTGAAGCTTGCCTGGAGGGTTGTTAACAGTATCCAAAGAAGGGCCAGAAGTATACAGAATGGTGTCGTCTGCGTAGAGGTGGATCAGAGACTCACCAGCAGCAAGAGCGACCTCATTGATGTATACAGAGAAGAGAGTCGGTCCAAGAATTAAACCCTGTGGCACCCCCATAGAGACTGCCAGAGGTCCGGACAGCAGACCCTCCAATTTGACACACTGAACTCTATCAGAGAAGTAGTTGGTGAACCAGGCGAGGCAATCATTTGAGAAACCAAGGCTGTCGAGTCTGCCGATGAGGATGTGGTGATTGACAGAGTCGAAAGCCTTGGCCAGATCAATGAATACGGCTGCAGAGTAATGTTTCTTATCGATGGTGGTTAAGATATCGTTTAGGACCTTGAGCGTGGCTGAGGTGCACCCATGACCAGCTCTGAAACCAGATTGCATAGCAGAGAAGGTATGGTGCGATTCAAAATGGTCAGTAATCTGTTTGTTGACTTGGCTTTCGAAGACCTTAGAAAGGCATGGTAGTATAGATATAGGTCTGTAGCAGTTTGGGTCAAGAGTGGCCCCCCCTTTGAAGAGGGGGATGACCGCAGCTGCTTTCCAATCTTTGGGAATCTCAGACGACACGAGAGGTTGAACAGGCTAGTAATAGGGGTGGCAACAATTTCGTTAGATAAATTTTAGAAAGAAAGGGCCCAGATTGTCTAGCCCGGCCGATTTGTAGGGGTCCAGATTTTTCGGCTCTTTCAGAACATCAGCGGAACGGATTTGGGAGAAGGAGAAATGGGGAAGGCTTGGGCGAGTTGCTGTTGGGGGTGCAGTGCTGTTGACCGGGGTAGGAGTAGCCAGGCGGAAAGCATGGCCAGCTGTAGAAAAATGCTTATTTAAATTCTCAATTATGGTTGATTTATCAGTGGTGACAGTGTTTCCTATCTTCAGTGCAGTGGGCAGCTGGGAAGAGGTGTTCTTATTCTCCATGGACTTTACAGTGTCCCAGAACTTTTTTGAGTTAGTGTTGCAGGAAGCACATTTCTGCTTGAAAAAGCTAGCCTTAGCTTTTCTAACTGCCTGTGTATAATGGTTTCTAGCTTCCCTGAACAGCTGCATATCACGGGGGCTGTTCGATGCTAATGCAGAACACCATAGGATGTTTTTGCGTTGGTTAAGGGCAGTCAGATCTGGGGATAACCAAGGGCTATATCTGTTCCTGGTTCTAAATTTCTTGAATGGGGCATGTTTATTTAAGATGGTTAGGAAGGCATTTAAAAAAAATATCCAGGCATCCTCTACTGACGGGATGAGATCAATATCCTTCCAGGATACCCCGGCCAGGTCGATTAGAAAGGCCTGCTCGCTGAAGTGTTTCAGGGAGCTTTTGACAGTGATGAGTGGAGGTCGTTTGACCGCCCACCCATTACGGATGCAGTCAATGAGGCAGTGATCGCTGAGATCTTGATTGACAACAGCAGAGGTGTATTTAGAGGGCAAGTTGGTTAGGATGATATCTATGAGGGTGCCCGTGTTTAAGGCTTTGGGCAGGTACCTGGTAAGTTCATTGATCATTTGTGTGAGATTGAGGGCATCAAGTTTAGATTGTAGGATGGCTGGGTGTTAAGCATGTTCCAGTTTAGGTTGCCTAGCAGCACAAGCTCTTTAGATAGATGGGGGGCAATCAGTATGGTGTCCAGAGCACAGCTGGGGGCAGAGGGTGGTCTATAGCAGACTGCAACGGTGAGAGACTTGTTTTTAGAGAGGTGGATTTTTAAAAGTAGAAGTTCAAATTGTTTGGGTACAGACCTGAATAGTAGGACAGAACTCTGCAGGCTATCTTTGCAGTAGATTGCAACACTGCCCCCTTTGGCAGTTCTATCTTGTCTGAAAATGTTGTAGTTCGGGATTAAAATTTCAGAGTTTTTGGTGGTCTTCCTAAGCCAGGATTCAGACACAGCTAGAACATCCGGGTTGGCAGAGTGTGCTAAAGCAGTGAATAGAACAAACTTAGGGAGGAGGCTTCTAATGTTAACATGCATGATACCAAGGCTATTACGGTTACAGAAGTCGTCAAAAGAGAGCGCCTGGGGAATAGGAGTGGAGCTAGGCACTGCAGGGCCTGGATTCACCTCTACATCACCAGAGGAACAGAGGAGGAGTAAAATAAGGGTATGGCTAAAAGCAATAAGAATTGGTCTGGAACAGAGAGTAAAAGGAGGTTTCTGGGGGCGATAAAATAGCATCAAGGTATAATGTACAGACATAGGTATGGTAGGATGTGAATACAGTGGAGGTAAACCTAGGTATTGAGTGATGAAGAGAGAGATATTGTCTCTAGAAACATCATTGAAACCAGGAGATGTCATTGTGTGGGTGGTGGAACTAATAGGTTGGATAAGGTATGGTGAGCAGGACTAGAGGCTCTACAGTGAAATAAGCCAATAAACACTAACCAGAACAGCAATGGACAAGGCATATTGACATTAAGGAGAGGCATGCTTAGTCGAGTGATCAAAAGGGTGAGTAGAGAGGATTGGTTGGGGGTCACGGCGATTTAGACAGCTAGCCAGGCCATCGGTAGCAAGCTAGCATAGGATGGAGGTCTGTTATTAGCCACCTCTTGCGTTCCGTCAGTAGATTAGTGGGGTTCCGTGTGGTAGAGGGGATTAATCCAAATCACACAACAAAAAACAATAGATGTAGTTATAGAGGCCCAAGAAGAAAAAATAACAAAAATAAATAAATACATTGTCCGATTCAGATAGCAGCCGATAAGGCAGCTAACGGTTAGCGGGCCGCAGATGGGCGTTCAGGTAACGTCGCGACGGAGGAGCCAGCCGGATAACTCCTTCGGGTAGATAACGTCGGCAGTCCAGTTGTGAAGGCCCGATGGGGCTCCGCGTAGGCAGTAAAACGGGTCCGGATAGGTGATTGTAGCCCAGGAGTAATTGATGGAACTCTTCAGCTGGCTAGCTCCGGAATAATTGATGTTTGCTCCGGAATCGACGTAAGCCGATAGTCACACGGATAGCAGCTAGCTAGCTGTGAGATCCAGGTATGAATGTCAAGAGTTAGCGGTTGAAATCCAGGGACATGGAGAGAAAAATTGGTCCGGTATGTTCTGTTCCGAGCCGCGCTGCGCCGTGCAAAACTGGCGATAGATTTTTCGAGCTAAAGGATAGCTGATGACCACAAACCGTGGTTAGCTGAATACTAACGATTAGCCAGTAAAGAAGCTAACTAGCTTCTGGATTAGCTTCTGGCTAGCTTCTTGCATTTATACGGAGACTTGATTACACACAGGTGGATTGTATTTATCATCATTAGTCATTTAGGTCAACATTGGATCATTCAGAGATCCTCACTGAACTTCTGGAGAGAGTTTGCTGCACTGAAAGTAAAGGGGCTGAATAATTTTGCACGCCCAATTTTTCAGTTTTTGATTTGTTAAAAAAGTTTGAAATATCCAATAAATGTCGTTCCACTTCATGATTGTGTCCCACTTGTTGTTGATTCTTCACAAAAAAATACAGTTTTATATCTTTATGTTTGAAGCCTGAAATGTGGCAAAAGGTCGCAAAGTTCAAGGGGGCCGAATACTTTCGCAAGGCACTGTATATACGGGACACGACAAGACAAGGACAAAAGACTTCTGAACTGCTATGCCATCAATGAATCAATGAATCAAATGCTTCACAGAGTTCAAGTAACAGACGCATCTCAGAGGAGACTGCATGAATCAAGCCTTCATGGTTGAATTGCTGCACAGAAACCACTACTAAAGGACACACAAAAGAAGAAGCGACTTGCTTGGGCCAAGAAACACGAGCATTGCATATTAGATGGGTGGAAATCTGTCCTTTTGGTCTACGTCTAAATTGGAGATTTTTGTTGCCAACTGCCGTGTCTTTTGTGAGATGCAGAGTAGGTGAACGGAGGATCTCCACGTGTGGTTTTCACCATGAAGCATAGAAGAGGTGGTGTGATGGTGGGGGATGCTTTGCCGGTGACACTTAGAGTTCAAGTCACACTTAACCAACATGGCTACCACAGCATTCTGCACCGATACGCCATCCATCTGGTTAGGGCTTTGTGGCACTATCATTTGTTTTTCAACAGGACAGTGACCCAACATACCTCCAGGCTGTTTTAAGGGCTATTTGACCAAAAAGGAGAGTGATGGAGTGCTGCAACAGATGACCTGGCCTCCACAATCACCCGACCTCAACTCAATTGAGATGGTTTGGGATGAGTTGGACCGCAGAGTGAAGGAAAGCAGCCTACAAGTGCTCAGCATATGTGGGAACTCTTTTGTGGTCACTATATTATTCCATATGTTATTTCATAATTTTGATGTCTTTTACCATGTAGAAAATAGTACAAATAGAGAATAGCCCTTGAATGAGTAGGTGTGTCTAAACTTTTGACTGTGTGTGTGTGTGTGTGTGTGTGTGTAATCTGACAAGGTGAACTGTTTTGAAAACACCACGCCTCCATCTTGACATTCCCCCACCATTGCAAAATGTTTTTGAAGCTATAGAATGCATTTTTTTATGTCTACATTTATTTTTGTCACATGCATTCTGTTAGAGACACCTTAATACTTACTTTTTAAATTGTATTATGTCAGCTAAACATAAAAATAAACATGAGAAAATATATAACATTTTCCTTAAAGTTATGATAATATCCCCACTACAACAACAAAAATACTTGAATATGTGTAATTATCTCCTTTAAATTGAATTGAAATACTGTAGAATTATATTCATTACTATGGAGGACTGCTCCTTCTATAGGGAGTGACAATATCACCGTCCGGTGGCTTCAAAGCTCTACAGAGGGTAGTGCGTACAACTCAGTATATCACTGGGGCCGAACTCCCTGCCATCCAGGACTTCATTACCAGGCGATGTCAGAGGAAAGCCCAAAAATTGTCAGACTCCAGCCACCCAAGTCATAGACTGTTTTCTCTGCTACCGCATTGCAAGCGGTACCGGAGCGACAAGTCTCTGACCAGAAGGCACTTGAACAACCTATACCCCCAAGCTATATTCACTAGATTCTACCCACACACTCACATACTACACTGACACTCCAACACATACATATATTGACGCCACAGACACACTTTACATACTCTGCTTCTACTCTGTTTATTATACACTGGTCAATCACACTTCTGTGAAATCAAACTGTCCACTTAGGAAGCAACACTGATTGACAATAAATTTCACATGCTGTTGTGCAAATGGAATAGACAACAGGTGGAAATTATAGGCAATTAGCAAGACACCCCCAATAAAGGAGTGGTTCTGCAGATGGTGACCACAGACCACTTCTCAGTTCCTATACTTCCTGGCTGATGTTTTGGTCACTTTTGAATGCTGGTGGTGTTTTCACTCTAGTGGTAGCATGAGACAGAGTCTACAACCCACACAAGTGGCTCAGGTAGTGCAGCTCATCCAGGATGGAACATCAATGCGAGCTGTGGCAAGAAGGTTTGCTGTGTCTGTCAGCGTAGTGTCCAGAGCATGGATGCGCTACCAGGAGACAGGCCAGTACATCAGGAGACGTGAAGGAGGCCGTAGGAAGGCAACAACCCAGCAGCAGGACCGCTACCTCCGCCTTTGTGCAAGGAGGAGCAGTAGGAGCACTGCCAGAGCCATGCAAAATTACCTCCAGCAGGCCACAAATGTGCATGTGTCTGCTCAAATGGTCAGAAACAGACTCCATGAGGGTGGTATGAGGGCCCGACGTCCACAGGTGGGGGTTGTGCTTATAGCCCAACACCATGCAGGACGTTTGGTATTTGCCAGAGAACACCAAGATTGGCAAATTCGCCACTGGCGCCCTGTGCTCTTCACGGATGAAAGCAGGTTCACACTGAGCACATGTGACAGACGTGACAGTCTGGAGACACCGTGGAGAACGTTCTGCTGCCTGCAACATCCTCCAGCATGACCGGTTGGGCGGTGGGTCAGTCATGGTGTGGGGTGGCATTTCTTTGGGGGGCCGCACAGCCCTCTATGTGCTCGCCAGAGGTAGCCCGACTGCCATTAGGTATCAAGATGAGATCCTCAGACCCCTTGTGAAACCATATGCTGGTGCGGTTGTCCCTGGGTTCCTCCTAATGCAAGACAATGCTAGACCTCGTGGCTGGAGTGTGTCAGCAGTTCCTGCAAAAGGAAGGCATTGATGTTATGGACTGGCCCGTCCGTTCCCCAGACCTGAATCCAATTGAGCACATCTGGGACATCATGTCTCGCTCCATCCACCAACGGCACATTGCACCACAGACTGTCCAGGAGTTGGCGGATGCTTTAGTCCAGGTCTGGGAGGAGATCCCTCAGGAGACCATCCGCCACCTCATCAGGACTATGCCCAGGCGTTGTAGGGAGGTCATACAGGCACGTGGAGGCCACACACACTACTGAGCCTCATTTAAACTAGTTTTAAGGACATTACATCAAAGTTGGATCAGCCTGTAGTGTGGTTTTCCACTTTAATTTTGAGTGTGACTCCAAATCCAGACCTCCATACGTTGATAAATTTGATTTCCATTGATAATTTTTGCGTGATTTTTGTTGTCAGCACATTCAACTATGTAAAGAAAAAAGTATTTAATAAGAATATTTAATTCATTTAGATCTAGGATGTGTTATTTTATTTCCCTTTATTTTTTTTGAGCAGTGTATATCCTGATTGCCTAGTCACTTTTACCCCTACCCATATGTAGTTGTGTAAAGTTCTTAAGTAAAAAATACTTTGGTGTATCTGTACTTTACTATTTATATTTTTGATAACTTTTACTTCACTACATTCCTAAAGAAAATAATGTACTTTTTACTCCATACATTTTCCCTGACACCAAAAAGTACTTGCTACATTTGGAATGCTTAGCAGGACACACATGGTCGAATTCACACACTTATCAAAAGATCCTCTCTGTTCATCTCTACTGCCACTGATCTGGCAGACTCACTATCCATAAATTAAAAAACAAGAAAATGTTGCTGTCTGGTTTGCTTAATATAAGGAATTTGAAAATATTTTTACTGTAAGTTTTGATACTTAAGTATATTTTATCAATTACACGTACTTTTGATTCTTTAGTAAATTTTAAACCGAATACTTTTACTCAAGTAGTATTGTACTGCATGTTACTTGAGTATTATTCTATTAAGTTATCTTTTCCACAATTATGACAATTGGGTACTTTTTCCACCACTGCCCACATGTACGTACTGTATTGGCTCAATTTCCTCAACTACCTTGTACCCCTGCGCATTGACTTGTATTTCTTACTTTTTAACTCTGCACTGTTGGGAATGGGCTTGTAAGAAAGCATTTCATTGTAAAGTCTACACCTGTTGTATTTGGCGTTGTGACCAATAAAATTAGATTTCAATAAGCAGGACTTTTGCAATCATCCAGCCAGGATTTCTGGAAAACTTATTTTGGGAAAGTTTACCGGACTTTTGCAACCCTAGTTAGGCACAAGTGCTCATTGAAGAAATAATCCTTTGTTTTGGTTTGTTTTTCATGTAGACTCACTGAAGTCCTGTCGAAGGCCACGAATGGAGAACAGGTGAAAAGGATCCTCAATCCCCACCTTCGTAAGTAAAATAAATTTAAAAATAAATGTTTTACACAATGTTATTATTGTAAATGGCAGACTTACCTTCTAATATGATCTATCTGCTCTTTCAGCATATGGGGCTACTCTCATAGAGCACTGTCTGATGGAAGTGGGACTCCCCGGCTTCATCAAAGTGGACAGCCAGTTTGATGCTGCACGAGGTACGTTTCATTTAGACCAGCTGTAGCCTTTGGCAGATTAAAGATGTGCTGCTGGTATATATTATTCAATCAATGATCATCAGAATTGTGATATTCTGGATGAAATGGGCTTAATTGTTGTCTGTAGATGCACCCAAAATCCTCGATGCCCTGCAAATGGCAGAAGTTTATATGGAGAAAACGGCAAGCTTCGACGGAAAGGTAGGTCTCACGTCTTATTGAGATTATTCATTCATCCATTTGTCATAGCGAAATTATAGAAAACTGTTTCTCCCTTGTTTCGTTGCAGGGCTACATCATCCAAAAATGTGAGAAGAAACCAAGTTTAGCCCCAGAGAAACCTGAAGAATTGCTCACGTAAGTTATTTTATTTGACTCTCATTCTGTGCTTATATTATGTCTCCAAGTTCTGTTACTGGTAAGATCAGCATTACGTCTCACCAGAAGCTTTATGGAGGTTTTTGTTTGCTTGGTTGGTGAGATATGTTCAAGTCTCCAACATTTTCTTCTTTTACAGATATGAGGAATTCCACCCCTTCCTCTTTGCCCAACATGCAAATAGCCACTATGTTGAGTTTGATACATTTGACAAGGTGAATTTTAGAATATATGTCCTTTATATGTATTTATTTACCCTATGCATACATTGGAAAAATGTCATTGTTTCCCATACGTACCTAGTGTACTAAAACTATATTGGTATTTTCATAAGACGTAAGGTATGAGATCACATCAGTAAGTCTTGCTCCTCTGCACTTAGGCAGTGGACGAATTCTACTCCAAGATGGAGAGTCAGAAGATTGACGTGAAGGCCCTGCAGCAGGAGAAACAGGCTCTGAAAAAGCTGGACAATGTCAAGAGGGACCACGTGCAGAGGCTGGAGGCACTGCACCAACTTCAGGTCAATACTGAAGAACTCTCACATCACCACGAGACCTGAGCTGTGTTCGAATACTCATACTAACCTCACTAACTGTACTATTTGGGACGTGAATTGAGTACAGTTGAAGTCAGAAGTTTACACTTAGGTTGGAGTCATTAAAACTCGTTTTTTCAACCACTCCACAAATTTCTTGTAAACAAACTATAGTTTTGTCAAGTCGGTTTGGACATCTACTTTGTGCATGACACAGGTAAGCTTTCCAACAGTTGTTTACAGACAGATTATTTCACTGTATCGCAATTCCAGTGGGTCAGAAGTTTACATACCCTAAGTTGACTGTGCCTTTAAACAGCTTGGAAAATTCCAGAAAATGATGTCATGGGTTTAGAAGCTTCTGATCGGCTAATTGACATCATTTGAGTCAATTGGAGGTGTACCTGTGGATGAATTTCAAGGCCTACCATGCTTGACATCATGGGCAAATCAAAAGAAGTCAGCCAAGACCCCAGAAAAAAGACCTCCACAAGTCTGGTTCATCCTTGGGAGCAAACGCCTGAAGGTACCACGTTCATCTGTACAAACAATAGTACGCAATTATAAACACCATGGGATCACACAGCCGCCATACCGCTCAGGAAGGAGACGTGTTCTGTCTCCTAGAGAGGAACGTACTTTGGTGTGAAAAGTGCAAATCGATCCCGGAACAGCAGCAAATAACCTTGTGAAGATGCTTGAGGAAACGGGTACAAAAGTATCTATATCCACATTTAAAACGAGTCCTATATCGACATAACCTAAAAGACCGGTCAGCAAGGCAGAAGCCACTGCTCCAAAACCGCCATAAAAAAGCCAGACTACGTTTTGTAACTGCACATTGTACTTTTTGGAGAAATGTCCATCGTTATCTTCGGAGGAAAAAGGGAGAGGCTTGCAAGCCGAAGAACACCATCCCAACTGTGAAGCACGGTGGTGGCAGCATCATGTTGTGGGGGTGCTTTGCTGCAAGAGGGACTGGTGCACTTCACAAAATAGATGGCATCATGAGGTAGGAAAATTATGTGGATGTATTGAAGCAACATCTCGAAGTCATCAGTCACAAAGTTAACTTCTTGAAACTCCCCAAACCGGATCCGGGTTTGTGACTAAGCCTCAGGCTCATTAGCATAACGCAACGTTAACGATTTCTGAAAATCGCAAATAAAATTAAAATAATGCGTTTGCTCTCAAGCTTAGCCTTTTCTTAACAACACTGTCATCTCAGATTTTCAAAATATGCTTTTGAACCATAGAAATGGACTAATTTGTGTAAGAGTATGCAAAGCTAGCATAGCATTTTGTGTAGCATGTAGCACGCAACATTTTCACAAAAGCCAGATAACCAAATAAATAAAATCATTTACCTTTGAAGAGCTTCTGATGTTTTCAATGAGGAGACTCTCAGTCACATACCAGATGCGCAGTGTTTCCTGAAAGCGTCTGTGTGTAGGAGAAATCGTTCCGTTTTCTACATTGCGCCTGGCTACTGAAACGAACCGAAAATGCAGTCACCTACAACGTAAAACTTTTTCCCGATTAACTACATAATATCGACCGAAACATGGCAAACGTTGTTTGGAATCAGTCCTCAAGGTGTTTTTTCACATATCTCTTCATTGACATGCAGTTCGTGGAAGCTTGCTTTCCTCTCTGTATCCCTTGGAAAAATACTGGCAGGTGACTTTTGCGCACCAATTTCGGCGCAGGACACCGGGCGGACACGTGGTAAATGTGGTCTCTTATGGTCAATCTTCCAATGATCTGCCTACAAATACGTCACAATGCTGCAGACACCTTGGGGAAACGACAGAAAGGGTTGATTCATTCCTCTTGCGTTCACAGCCATATAAGGAGATCATGAAAGACAGAGCCTCAAAAATCCTTGTCATTTCCTGGATGCCATCTCATCTTGGTTTTGCCTGAAGCTCACGTTAAAGGGCACGCACAGAGAAGATCTTTGTATTTCTGGACACGTCAGAGTGTTTTCTTTCGAACAGTAGCAATTATATGCATAGTCGAGCATCTTTTTGTGACAAAATATCTTGTTTAAAATGGGAACGTTTTTCATCCAAAAATGAAATAGCGCCACCATAGATGTAAGAGGTTAAAGCTTGGTCGCAAATGGGCCTTCCAAATGGACAATGACCCCAAGCATTCTTACAAAGTTGTTGCATAATGGCTTATGGACATCAAAGTCAAGGTATTGGAGTGGCCATCACAAAGCCCTGACCTCTGTCCTATAGACAATTTGTGGGCAGAATTGAAAAGCATGTGTGAGCAAAGAGGCCAGAAACCTGACTCAGTTACAACAGCTCTCTCGGGAGGAATGGGCCACAATTCACCCAACTTATTGTGGGAAGCTTGTGGAAGGCTACCTGAAATGTTTGACCCAAGTTAATCAATTTAAAGGCAATGCTACCAAATACTAATAGAGTGTATGTAAACTTCTGACCCACTGGGAATGTGATGAAATAAATAAAAGCTGAAATAAATAATTCTCTCTTCTATTATTCTGACATTTCACATTCTTAAAATAAAGTGGTGATCGTAACTGACCTAAAACATGGACTTTTAACTAGGATTAAATGTCAGGAATTGTGAAACTGAGTTTACATCTATTTGGCTAAGGTGTATGTAAACTTCCGACTTCAACTGTATATAGTATGCTTATTCGTCATAGTATGGATTTTTATTTTATTTTTTTATTTTTATTTTACCTTTATTTAACTAGGCAAGTCAGTTAAGAACAAATTCTTATTTTCAATGACGGCCTAGGAACAGTGGGTTAACTGCCTGTTCAGGGGCAGAACGACAGATTTGTACCTTGTCACCTCGGGATGTGAACTTGCAACCTTCCGGTTACAAGTCTAATGCTCTAACCACTAGGCTACCCTGCCGCCCCAATATAGTTAGTATGCCAAAAGTTTGCGGATGTCGTACTAAATTTGCCAAAATACGAAGTATACATGCAGGGGACACCATTTCCGTACCTTTTTGGCCCATTATGCACATCTTCAGAAAATGGGCGTGGCATCACAATGTTTTCAGATTTGGAGAAAATGTCAAACTTCAGCAGTATAGTTTCTGGCGAGAGAGAATTCAAATTCATTGAACTAACTAATGGCAAATGTTAATGTTGAGCAATGTAATAAAGTAATGACATTTCAAATAAGTTCCGTTACACGTTATGTTGGCTGACAATTTGTTAGCTACGCTATCCTTATGAACCGCAAAGCATTACAGCACTATGTACCGGTATGTTAGCTAGTTACCTAACGTTAGTTGGATACTAATACATCGAGCTTGCCAGGCAGTATATTAACTATCTGCTAACTAACCAATGTTTTATTGACTTGATTATTCACATCATTCTTAGCTAAGTGGTGTAGTCGTTTTGCGTTTCATTAGACGTTAATTAGTCTCGTGCACCTTTGAATATGGCCAGTGTCAGTAAACGTTTGCAAAAAAAAAGAGTAATAAATTGTTGCCAGCTGCACAGTTCGTCACCAATGCTCTGGATAACATGAAAACAGCCTAACCAGCTCTGCTATGGCGAGTAAAATGGTCAGAGTGAGGTGTTCTCTCATTTGTGTCTGGAAGTAGCTAGCCAACATTAGCTTGGGTGCTTGACTGCTGTTGAACGCTCGGATCAGCCCTACTCCTCGTCAAGGGCGTCCAGTGTCGGCTCTGAACGCTTCGAGAGTGAAACGCTCTGAATTTACAATCTGACAACGCTCTGGATTTACGAACGCCCAGAGCACACTCTGGCACTGCAGATTTGAATTTACGAACACACCCAAAATCGTAAAATGTTTAGCTAGTCATTTGTTATGCGAGCAGAGGTTGCATAGCAACAGCATCGACTTCCGGTAGACAGGCGACGCTCTAGTACGCTCAACTGAAATGATACCATTCGTTTACAGTATACTAAAATTAACTAATATATACTTATTAAGTATGTAATATGTTAGAATGGGTATTCGAACACAGCCCTGGTTTCAACTAGTATTTGTTTTCTTTCAGATACTTAAACTGCTCTTGATTTAGCCTTCCTTGCTCAATGGAACCAATGGAGTAAACATGACCCATCAACAGGCAGTCTCAATCAAGCACTCAAAGTATTTCAAAGATAACCGATGATATTTGAACTCGGGTCTGATCACCACAGTGAAAACAAATGGTCAGAGCTAAAGGAGTGCTAATGCTCAAGGAATGCTAATGGGTCTGGCCAGAGTCAAGTATTTAGAGTTGGGCCAATGTGGTTTTACATTATGATGCGTTTACATGACACTTCAACATTCTATGGCAGCCACGTTAGCTCCCAATTTACATTACATAGGGAATATTTAAAATATACTATAAAATGGAATGTCTAGAATGAACATTATGATGCATTTACATGACACTACAACATTGTATGGCAGCCATGTTAGCTCCCAATTACATTACATGGGGAATATTAAAACAATGTTATGTAACTGAATG
This sequence comes from Oncorhynchus masou masou, assembly GCF_036934945.1. Lineage (NCBI taxonomy): Eukaryota > Metazoa > Chordata > Actinopteri > Salmoniformes > Salmonidae > Oncorhynchus > Oncorhynchus masou. The sequence continues at coordinate 43,866,402 of NC_088243.1, forward strand.
TCTAGAATTAGAACAATATTCAAAATTCTAAAAGTTTGCCTCTCTCTAAATGCATGGCCCTTGGTCCCGCTAATCACCCCAAACAACCCAAAAGTACCCACAACTCAAAACAAACACAAACGGGTACACAAAAGAAACCATAACAACCTCAAACAGGTTCCCTCTCCCCCTCGCTCTCGCCATACTACCTGTCTAATAGAGTCAGGTTATGGCTGGAATGAAGGATGACTGATAGGCTGTGTGGGGGGTAATGATGGGAGGATTGTCCTCCATGATGACCCACTTTGTGTATGTGTCCCAAATGGCACACTATTCCCTATAAAGTGTACTTCCCACTTGGTCAATTGTAGTGCACTTTATAAGGAATTGGGTGGCATTTGGAAATCCGCCTATGTAGCGGAGGAATATGTAGCTCCCAGGCTGTGGTTTACATATTGATCTGATCCGTAATGGGGTGATTGGGTTGATCACCTGATCGACCGGCAGTCACAAACCTTGTTACTGTAGCTGGTGACGTGCATGGATTTCCATAATTTCATAGAGGTGAGACTACTCTGCGTCGCAAATGACAACCTTTTCCCTGTATAGTGCGCTACTTTTGGAACATAGTCACCTGGTGTTGGCAGCACCTTATCCCAACATCTGTGTGTGTGTAGGCAGCACTAATGTACATAACCTGATCACAGGTAATCTCATTGAAGGAGGAGAGGTGGCTCTGCCAAGACATGTAGTTGAACACCTTCTGTGTGTTATCTAGTTATGATGGTAAGCATGTGTGTCCGTGCCAGGGTTATTTCGAAATGAAGATGGTCAATTCAAGAAGTGATTTTAATTTAAAACGGAAAGAATTTTTGATATAAATAGCTTGTACTCAGTTATGCGAATGCTAAAGGAGTGCTAATGATAACATTTGTTGCAGGAGGTAGACAGGCTTAGGGGCGAGCTGGTGGAAATGAACTTGCCCATAGTGGAGAGGGCTCTGCAGGTGGTGCGGAGCGCCCTGGCCAACCAGGTGGACTGGGCCGAGATAGGGCTGATCGTCAAGGAGGCCCAGGCTGCCGGAGACCCAGTGGCCTGCGCCATCAAGGAGCTGAAGCTGCAGACCAACCACATCACAATGCTTTTAAAGTGAGTTGATGCCCAAATTGGGGATACATTTCTAATTGCCCCTCAGGGATTGATAAAGTCATATTGAATTGAACTGTCTTTGGTTCGGTTTAACTTGACTTCTGCCCTTTAACATTACAACTGAGCTGAGCTGTACTAAGCTAACCTGGTTACGCATCCATCCTATGCAATCTTGCTGGATGTGGGAGCGTGGCGTTGCAGTTTCCCAGCATATATCGCCCACAGCGTCTAGGATTTGAATCCCACGTCCTTGATGCTCCCCTCTATCACTGTGTCCCATCCTCTTTCAAACTGTCTAAATAAGCTGAACAATATGTAAGGGGGGCCGAGCTCTTTACTGTAGGTGTCATATGTATGCATTTATAAAGCCTTGTATAAACAGTTTTGCCAAAAATCCCGCTCGAAAGGAAAAATGTGATATTGTATCCAGCACAGAACAGTTCATAGTACTCCAAATACTATGAATCAACCACTAACCCACCTTTATCTGCCCTCTAGCCAATTAAATAGATGGATGCTGAACAGAAAGAACAGGGTCATGCTCATTAGGGCCTCCATTAGAGTTCCATGTAATACTGTGTGCCTCCCATAGTCTGTTCTGGACTTGAGGACTGTGAAGAGACCTCTTGTTGCATGTCTTGAGAGGTATGCATGGGTGTCCGAGCTGTGTGCCAGTAATTTAGACAGACCGCTCGGTGCATTCAACATGTCAATACCTAAAAGTAGTGATGAAGTTAATCTCTCCTCCACTTTCAGCCAGGAGAGATTGACATGCATATTATTAATATTAGCTCTCTGTGTACATCCAAGGGCCGGCCATGCTGCCCTGTTCTGAGCCAATTGCAATTTTCCTAAGTCCTTTTTTGTGGCACCTGACCACACGACTGAACAGTAGTTAAGGTGTGACAAGACTAGGGCCTGTAGGACCTGCCTTGTTGATAGTGTTGTTAAGAAGGCAGAGCATTCTCCCCATCTTAGTTACTGCTGCATCAATATGTTTTGACCATGACAGTTTACAATCTAATGCTACTCCAAGCAGTTTAGTCATCTCAACTAGCTCAATTTCTGCATGATTTATTACAAGATTTAGTTGGGTTTAGTGAGTGTTTTGTTCCAAATACAATGCATTTAGTTTTAGAAATATTTAGGGCTAACTTATTCCTTGCCACCCACTCTGAAACTAACTGCAGCTCTTTGTTGAGTGTTGCAGTCATTTCAGTCGCTGTAGTAGCTGACGTGTATAGTGTTGAATCATCCGCATACATAGAAACTCTGGCTTTACTCAAAGTCAGTGGCGTGTCATTAGTAAAAAATGTAAAAAGCAAGGGGCCTAAACAGCTACCCTGGAGAATTTCTGATTCTAACTGGATTATATTTGATATGCTTCCATAAAAAACACCCTATGTGTTCTGTTAGATAAGTAGCTCTTTATCCACATTTATAGCAGGGGGTGTAACACCATAACACATACGTTTTTCTAGCAGCAGACTATGATCAATATTGTCAAAAGCTGCACTGAAATCTAACAAGACAGCCCCCACAATCATTTTATCATCAATTACTCTCATGCCGACTGAAAACTACCCTGTTGTTTCCCCGTTCAGGAACCCATACATTGTCCCAGAGGAAGTAGAGGAGGAGGATGTAGCCGAGGTGGCTGAAGAGAAGAAGGGGAAGAAGAACAAGAACAAAGAGAAGGGTCAGAAGGGCAAGCCCAAGAAGGACCAGCCCATGCTGGTGGATGTGGACCTCAGCTTGTCAGCTTACGCCAATGCCAAAAAGTAGGCTCTCCACTCTCCCTGGCTTAGTGTATTATTTGAACTGAAAAATTAAATAGAACCGTTATGTTTTATCTCTATGCTTTGAACAGTATGGCCAGATGTGGTTTTAGGTATCAAGCTGAGGAACCCAAACGTTTATCTCCTTTTTTCCCAGATACTACGACCACAAGCGAACCGCTGCTAAGAAAGAGCAGAAAACCGTGGAGGCAGCCCAGAAGGTGATGGTGCCACATGCATATGAAATTCCCTGTCGATTGTGTTTGTGTTCAGTTTTTGTATTTGTAACATTTTCCCCTTTTTTTATTTAATTCAAGGCTTTCAAATCTGCTGAGAAGAAGACCAAGCAAACCCTTAAAGAGGTCCAAACGTTTACGACCATTCAGAAGGCCAGGAAAGTCTACTGGTAAGACTCTTAACCTAACTGAATCTGCATTCACCCTCTGAAAACTTGCCATGTGTAGAGAGATGAGCAGTCATTGACAAATCTGAACTATAGCAGCCATTTTCAGCTAATGTAACACCTGTAAGAAGTAATTAAATGAGCGCAAAGTTCTCTCCACCTTTGTGTTAGATTTGTGACAAATTCATATTCTTCTGGGCAATTACTTTCTCTATCTTTTCAGTATGTGACAAATTATGTATCGTTGTGCTCTGTCAGGTTTGAGAAGTTCCTGTGGTTCATCAGCTCAGAAAATTACCTCACCATCGCCGGACGTGACCAGCAACAGAATGAAATTATCGTTAAGCGCTACTTGAGGGCTGGTAAGAGTGGAATACACTTATTATAGTCCTGCCTTACAACAGGCTATGGACAACTATCCAATGTCCATACCAGCATCAAATACATGCCCAATATATTGTTTCGGACTTGAACGTATGCTAGTTTGGTACACAACACGCTATGTTCCACTATCCATACTAGCATACCACATAGAATGCAGTCACAATACATTGCTTCATTGTAGTTAGTATGCTAGTATGGATATTGGAACAGAGTCTCTCTCTACCTGTGTGAAAATCTCATGTTGGTGTCTCTTATCAGGGGATATCTACGTTCACGCCGACCTCCATGGAGCAACTAGTTGTGTCATCAAGAACCCATCTGGTAAGAGCTGGCCTAGTTCTGTGATCAACACACTGGTGTTCAGTCAAATGATGCTCTCTTATCCTCTGGAATTTCTCTTTAATATACAGTACCAGTCAAAAGTTTGGGCACACCTACTCATTACAGGGTTTTTCATTAATTATACTATTTTCTACGTTGTAGAATAATAGTTTCATATAGTAACCAAAAAAGTGTTAAACAAATCAAAATAATATTTGATATTCTTCAAAGTAGCCAACTGTTGCCTTGGTGGCAGCTTTGCACGCCCTTGGCATTCTCTCAACCAGATTCATGAGATAGTCACCAGCTTCATTAGGTGTGCCCTCGTAAAAGTTAATTTGTGGAATTTATTTCCTTCTTAATGCGTTTGAGCCAATCAGTTGTTTTGTGACAAGGTAGGGGTGGTATACAGAAGATAGCCCTATTTGGTAAAAGACCAAGTCCATATTATGGCAAGAACAGCTAAAATAAGAAAAGAAAAACAACGGTCCGTCATTACTTTAAGACATGAAGGTCAGTCAATCCGGAACATTTCAAGAACTTTGAAAGTTTCTTCAAGTGCAGTCCTAAAAACCATCAAGCGCTATGATGAAACTGTCTCTCATATGAGGACCGCCACAGGAAAGGAAGACCCAGAGTTACCTTTGCTGCAGAGGATAAGTTCATTCGAGTTACCAGCCTCAGAAATTGCAGCCCAAATAAGTTCTTCAGACGCATCTCAACATGAACTGTTCAGAGGTGACTGCGTGAATCAAGCCTTCATGGAAGAAGAGACTTGCTTGGGCCAAGAAACATGAGCAATGGACATTAGACCGGTGGAAATCTGTTCTTTGGTCTGATGAGTCCAAATTTGAGATTTTTGGATCCAACCACAGTGTTCCAACCAGAGTAGGTGAATGGATGATTTTCACATGTGTGAACCACATGTGAAGCATGGAGGAGGTGTGAGGGTGCTTTGCTGGTGACTCTGTTATTTATTTAGAATTCAAGGCACACTTAACCAACATGGCTACCATAGCATTCTGCTGCGATACGCCATCCTATCTAGTTTGCGCTTAGAGGGACTACCATTTGTTTTTCAACAGGACAATCACTCAACACACCTCCAGTCTGTGTAAGGGCTGTTTGACAAAGAAGAGTGATGGAGGCAAGTCAGTCCTAGGAACCGTGCTTTGAAGAATATAAAATATATTTAGATTTGTTTAACACTTTTTTTGGTTACTACATGATTCCATATGTTCTTTCATAGTTGTGATGTCTTCACTATTATTCTACAATGTAGAAAATAGTAAAAATAAAGACAATTGAATGAGTAGGTGTGTCCAAACTTTTGACTAATACTGTATGTTCATGCAACTTGAAGTGAATAACCCATCTTAGCCCAAATTCTAGTTATAACTACCCGACTTGAATTCAAGCTTAAGTGTTGACAATCATCTGTGAACTCTCCATGTATTTTAATGGGGTGTATTGTGGCACTTATATCTCTTCCCTCTAGGTGTGCCCATTCCCCCACGCACCTTGACCGAGGCGGGCACCATGGCCGTGTGCTACAGTGCAGCCTGGGACGCCAAGGTTATCACCAGCGCATGGTGGGTGCACTACCACCAGGTGAGTTCTCCTGGGAGCCTACTTCAGGATTGGATGGTTGGATCAGGGTGTGGTCAGAGCTGCTCCAATTATAACTCTTCTCGTCTCTCTCTGTCTAGGTGACTAAGTCTGCCCCCACTGGAGAATACCTGACCACTGGAAGTTTCATGATCCGAGGTATGCCAACATCTTCCCAGTAGCCACCACATGGTGGTTATGTGTCAATTATGTAGTTTTGGATTATCGACAGCTAAAACAGCATTCCTATTTTCACAGGAAAGAAGAACTACATGCCGCCCTCTTATTTAATGATGGGTTTCAGCTTTCTCTTCAAGGTGAAAGCTAAATGTTTTAAACGTGTTTGCTCTGTCATAGTCTTAAAATACATCTGACTGCCTTTTGAGGAGTCAGTTGGTAAACCCTATCTTGGCTCAACAGTCTAGTCTTGTGTCCACAGGTGGATGAGCAGTGTGTATTCAGACACCGGGGTGAGAGGAAGGTCAAGACCATTGACGAGGACATGGCGGATGTGACGTCCAGCACAGCAGAGCTACTAGAGGATGGGGAGGAGCTTATTGGTACAGGGATTCAAGAGCCACAGACACATACACACCTCTGTACGTGAATCTATTGGTTGTTGCATTTATGTACCATACATATGTTTTCCCAGGGGATGACAGTAGCAACGAGGGAGAGGGGGAAGACGGAGGAGGAGATGGAAAGAAGAATGGAGTGGAGGTAAAAGTAGAGAAAGCCACTGAAGGGGCAGAGGCTGAACATGAGGATGGAGATGCTAAAGAACTGGACGACATGAAGGAGGAAGGAGAGGAGGATGAGGTGGAGGGGCTCGAGGCGAAGGTGAAGAGTGATGGGGAGAGTGCAGAGTTCAGTTTTCCAGACACCACCATCTCCCTGTCCCACTTGCAGTCCACCAGGTAATATTATGCTGCTACTGTATGTCGCCGTTGTATGTGTGCCGGTCATGTTAACCTGTTCCACTGTAGTTGAATACCAAATATTATCTTTTGAATTGAGTAAAGGCTGGTGTCTAGAACAGTAGACCTAGGTCAAATATGTAGGTGAAATAGTTGAGATACAGTACCAGTCAAAAGTTTGGGGACGCCTACTCATTCAAGGGTTTTTCTTTTTTTTCTTTTTTTTTTCTACATTGTAGAATAATAGTGAAGACATCAACAATATGAAATAACACATATGGAGTCATGTAGTAACCAAAACAGTGTTAAACAGATCTAAATATATTTGAGATTCTTCAAAGTATTCACCCTTTGCCTTGACAGCTTTGCACACTCTTGCATTCTCTCAACCAGCTTCACCTGGAATGCTCTTTCCAATAGCCTTGAAGGAGTTCCCACATGCTGAGCACTTGATGGCTGCTATTCCTTCACTCTGCGGTCAAACTCCTCCCAAACCATGTCAATTGGGTTGAGGTCAGGTGGTTGTGGAGGCCAGGTCATCTGATGCAGCACTCCATCACTCTCCTTCTTGATCAAATAACCCTTACACAGCCTGGAGATGCGTTTTTGGTTTTTGTTCTGTTGAAAAACAAATGATAGTCCCAAATGATAGTCCCAACCAGATGGGGATAGCATATTTCTGTGGTAAGTGTGCCTTGAATTCTAAATAAATCACAGTCACCAGCAAAGTACCATCACACCTCCTCCTTCATGCTTCACCGTGGGAACCACACATGCAGAGATCATCTGTTCACCTACTCAGCGTCTCACAAAGACACTGCAGTTGGAACCAAAAATCTCAAATTTGGACTCCTCAGACCAAAGAGATTTCCACCGGTCTGATGTCCATTGCTCATGTTTCTTGACCCAAGCAAGTCTCTTCTTCTTATTGTTGTCCTGTAGTAGTGGTTTCTTTGCAGAAATTCGACCATGAAGGCATGATTCACTCAGTCTACTCTGAACAGTTGATGTTGAGATTTGTTCCTTACTTGAACTCTGTGATGCATAAATTTGGGCTGCAATTGGGGGTGCCGTTAACTCTAATGAGCTTATCTGTAGCAGAGAGAACTCTGGGCCTTCCTTTCCTGTGGTGATCCTCATGAGAGTCAGTTTCATCAGAGCGCTTGATGGTTTTTAGGACTGCACTGTAAAAGTTCTTGACTTTTTCCGCATTGACTGACCTTCATGTCTTAAAGCCTAAACCTTGATGAATGTCATCAGAGTGCGACGTATGTTTGTTGTTGTCGACCACTGAAACTGTAACCTGTCGAACACTGGAGCCTGAACTAAAGACATTGGTTTACTGACTGTTTTTACTGACTGTTTACTGACTGTTTTTTTATATACTTTTATTTTGAATCCTATGGCTCTGTTGAGCTAAGTTGCTGTGAGCGCTGCTATCTGTCCTGCTGGGATCCTGACAGATTCTGTATAGGGGGAGAGACGCGAAAGCCCAGCTAGCCTAGCTGGCTCGGCGGTCTCCAATGGAGGCCGCCATTGAACGTTTCCAACGTTGCAGGAGCTGCGTTTACTTTGTTTTGTTCCGGGACAATGTGGACAGCGTTGACTTACAATGCAGCAACTGCTTGCTTGCAAAGGACCTACAGGAGCGAAGTAGCTACACTTAGCAAGCAAGTAGCAAACCTACATAAGCTACTGGGCCACGCCCACCTACTTTTTCCCACATGACACTTTCGTAGTCCATGTGGGGTCAGACGACATCAGGAGAGCTAGCTTGGAACGTTTAAAAAATGGATTTTAAAGAACTGATTTTAGCATTAAAAGACTCAAAAACAGCCAATAATTTCAGGTCCAGTACCATCGTCGGGCCGCAGGTGTGAAAGATTCAGCAGACTGCTGGCATTACACATCGGGCTAAAAGACTACTGTAGTCACTTTTATTGATAACTTAAACACCTTCTGGAAACAGAAGATACTCTACAGGAATGACTGAGTCAATCCAAATCATCTTGGCTCCTGAACTCTGTCCAAGCATTTCAAGGCAGTGTTGAAACAATAACTGGTAAATTATAAAAAAGGTATTTCTCACGACGGCTATGGAGAGCGTGATCACACAGTCGTCCGGAACAGCTGATTCTCTCATGCATGCCTCGGTGTTGCTTGCCTCGAAGCGACTGCATGGCCAGGCACGACTACAGCACCACCATTAAGTTTACAGATGACACAACAGTGGTAGGCCTGATCTCCGACACTGATTTAGCTTGTCTGGTAGGCTCATGTCACTGGGCAGCTCGTGGCTGTTCTTCCCTTTGTAGTCTGTAATAGTTTGCAGGCCCTGCCACATCTGACGAGCGTCGGAGCCAGTGTAGTACGATTCAATCTTAGTCCTGTATTGGCGCTTTGCCTGTTTGATGGTTCGTCGGAGGACATAGCAGGATTTCTTAGAAGCTTCCAGGTTAGAGTCCCACACCTTGAATGCGGCAACTCTACTACAGTCTACAGTCCTGTAGTTTAGACCGAGTCACTGGTGCATCCTGCTTACATTTTTACTTGTAAGCAGGAATTAGGAGGATAGAATTATGATCAGATTTGCTAAATAGAGAGCGAGGGAGAGCTTTGAAAGCGTCTCTGTGTGTGGAGTAAAGGTTACCTAGAATTTTTTAAATGTGGTTGCACATTTAACATGCTGATAGAAATGAGGTAAGACTGATTTAAGTTTCCCTGCATTAAAGTCCCCGGCCACTAGGAGAGCCGCCTCTGGGTTAGATTTCGTGCACCAGCTGTTTTTTTTTACAAATATACACAGAACCCCGCTCGTCTTACCGGACGTAGTGTGTTGTTCTATCTAGCCGGTGCAGCGTATATATCCCGCCAGCTAAATTTTATCCATGTCGTCATTCAGCCACAATTCAGTGAAACGTAAGATATTACAGTTTTTGATGTCCTTTTGGTAGGATATTCGTGATCGTACCTCAATCTAATTTATTGTCCAATGATTGTACGTTGGCAAGTAATACTGATGGTAAGGGCAGATTTCCCAAACGCTGTCAGCGGATCCTTACGAGACAAACCCGCCCTGTGTCCTCTATACCTGCGTCTCTTTCTCTTGCCAATGACAGGGATTTTGGCCTTGTTGGGTGTCTGAAGTACATACTGTGCATCCTGCTTGTTGAAGAAAAAATATTTGTCTAATATGAGGTGAGTGATTGCTGTCCTGATATCCAGAAGCTCTTTTTTTGCCGTAAGATACGATGGCAGAATAAAGTATTTGAAATGTCTATTTGACCCAGGTCTGTTCAGTGCCCGAAAGTGCAACAGTATCAGAAAGGTTTCTGTTTGTTTCTCTCTCCAGGGAAACCCAAAGTGCTGGTTTCAAAAAGGTGTCCATTCAGGTAAAGCCATTGTGATCGGTGAACTTCTGACCTTTTGCATCATGCAATAAAATAATTGATGTTTTATAGTATACGTTTTTATTTTGTAAACGTAATATCATACAGTTGAAGTCGGAAGTTTACATACACACAGGTTGGAGTCATTAAAACACCTTTTTCAACCACTCCACAAATGTCTTGTTAACAAACTATAGTTTTGGCAAGTCAGTTAAGACATCTATTTTGTGCATGACACAAGTAAGCTTATTTCACTGTATTACAATTCCAGTGGGTCAGATGTTTACATACACTAAGTTGACTGTGGTTTTAAACACCTAGAAAAATTCCAGAAAATTTTCATGGCTTTACAAGCTTCTGATAGGCCCATTGACGTCATTTGAGTCAATTGGAGGTGAACCTGTGGATGTATTTCAAGGCCTACCTACAAACTCCGTGCCTCTTTGCTTGACATCATGGGAAAATCAAAAGAAGTCAGCCAAGACCTCAGACATTTTTTTGTAGACCTCCACAAGTCTGGTTCATCTTTGGGAGCAATTTCCAAGTGCCTGAAGGCACCACGTTCATCTGTACAAACAATAAACACCATGGGACCACACAGCCGTCATACCGCTCAGGAAGTGTTCTGTCTCCTAGAGATGAACGTACTTTGGTGCGAAAAGTGCAAATCATTCCCAGAACAACAGCAAACGACCTTGTGAAGATGCTGGAGGAAACGGGTACTAAAGTATCTATATCGACATAACCTGAAAGGCCACTCAGCAAGGAAGAAGCCACTGCTCCAAACCCTCCATAAAAAATCCACACTACGGTTTGGAACTGCACATGGGGACAAAGACCATACTTTTTGGAGAAATGTCCTTTGGTCTGATGAAACAAAAATATAACTCTCTGTCATAATGACCATCATGATGTTTGGAGGAAAACGGGGGAGGGTTGCAAATGGGTCTTTCAAATGGACAATGACCCCAAGCATACTTCCAATGTTGTGGCAAAATCGCTTAAGGACAACAAAGTCAAGGTATTGGAATGGCCATCACAAAGCCCTGACCTCAATCCTATAGAAAACGTGTGGGCTAAAATTCACCCAACTTATTGTGGGAAGCTTGTGGAAGGCTACCCTTAATGTTTGACCCAAGTTAAACAATTTAAAGGCAATGCTACCAAATACTAATCGAGTGTATTGTAAACTTCTGACACACTGGGAATGTGATGAAAGAAATAAAAGCTGAGATCACTCTCTACTATTATTCTGACATTTTACATTCTTAAAATATAGTGGTGATCCTAAGACAGGGAATTTCTACCACGATTATATGTCAGGAATTGTGAGAGAAAAGTTTAAATGTATTTGGCTAAGGTGTATGTAAACTTCCTATTTAACTGTATGTACAATTTATTCTTCATTAGGTTGAGGTGGAGGCGCAAAAAGAGGGGGGGAAACACATTACAACCAAGCAAAGAAGGTAAGCTAAATACATAGCAATGTAACCTTCCCTCGTGGCTAACATGCATGAATGCAATGGTTTTGTTTTGCTGCTCTTCTTGTCCAAAGGGAGGAGAAGAAGGGGAAACAGGATCATTCTGAATCTCAGGAAGAAGAGGGAAAGACTGAGGAGACGCATGGTGCCTCCGCAGCCAATCAGAAAACCAAGAGTGGAGGAGGGGGAGGAGCCTCTCAGCATCCTCTTAAGAGACATCAAAAGGTGAGACATTTTCAAAGTTTTAAATGAACTAAATTAGTTGTCCAATTCGACCAGAGATTGGTTCTAGTGCTGGCTAAGGTTATTGTCAGCTTTGCTGTCTTCGTGGTGGCATTAGTTAGAATAATAAACTGCTCTTGAAAGTCAAGCTTTTCATCTATGCTGTTGTTGAAATCTAGAACAAGCTGAAGAAAATTAAAGAGAAGTACAAAGACCAAGATGAAGAGGATCGGGAGCTGATGATGAAATTGTTGGGGGTGAGGAGTATGATGTTGAACTTTCCCTCACACTGTTGAAATGTCTGGATTACGAACTGGAACACATTAATGATATGACCATATCTGTATACCAGAAAATGTATGAAAAACACATTGAATGAAACTGAGTTTTTTTTCATGGCTGGTTACTGGTTACCAATAAATGTTTTCAATAAAGCAGTACAGTACAGGAATTTATTGAAATTTTCCATCTGCAGTCTGCTGGCTCCACTAAGGAAGAGAAGCCTAAGAAGGGCAAGAAAGGGAAGGGCAAAGACGAGGTGTTGAGAAAAGCACCCCAGAAGCAAGTCCAGAGACCCCGTCCTCAGGTCATCTTAAAGAAACCAGAAGAGGAGGGTCTAGCTGTGGAGGAGGGAGCAGCACCTGAACAGTATGACAAGGTAAAAAAAGGTTTTTGTTTTCCTTTCTCCAGGGAACACGCAAATACTCTTAAAATGAATGATTCCTTCCTCAAAGTAATCACTAGGCAGGTTTCCATTGACCTGAGGTTTATTAGACAAAAAGAGTGTCCCAAAATTGTGATAAAAAAAAAAATGTAATTACATTTAACTAGCCAAGTCAGTTAAGAACACATTCTTATTTTCAGTGACGGCCTAGGAACAGTGGGTTAATTGCCTTGTTCAGGGGCAGAACGACTGAGTTTTATCTTGTCAGCTCGGGCATTCGATCTTGCAACCTTTCGGTTACTAGTACAGCACCCTAACCACGAGGTTACCTGCCGCCCCACTAGTATAATAGAAATAGGTCAAAAGTATAATAGAAATGTTCTAAAGATCAATACTGAACAAAAATATATAAACGCAAAACACGCAACGATTTTACTGAGTTACAGTTCATAGAAGGAAATCAGTTGATGAAAGGAGAAATGCTCACTAATGGGGATATAAAAAATGAGAGAAAAAATATTTCTGTGCATATGGTATATTTCCACTCATGAAACATGTGACCAACACTTCATCTTTTTTACATTTTTAACTATTCGACGGGTGGATTTTTCTTTTGTCAAACTCTCTTATTGCAACAAATGATGATGGCTTAATCATTTATGAAGGTACGTGTGGCACGTGATATCACGCAATTACAAAGCTTCACTCCACATTTAATTCTAAATGCCTACTGCTTTCTAAATATACATTTTTCCACAAGGATTGTCTTGACTTTCAAGAATGCTTGAATTATGTTGGCAAGATGCAAGTTTCACCATCCAATTATTTCAGATCTACAGGAGTGCAAGTTTCACCATGGCATGGTGTATGGTGTTATGATGGCACATGATACATTTTTGTAAATTCTTGCATTCTATCCATGGCTTTTGCGGGCTATCTGAGACATGAAACAGATAGGTGGGAGGGAATACAGGCTGCCTAAATGTATCATGGAAACACTTCATTTCTATTTGACACTAGGTTTTTGTTGTGACATCATTATGTCCACCTGTTTTTGTCACCACAAGACTGTTAAGACTGGAAATGCACCGTAGAAGGCAATTGTCACATCTATTTTCTATGCAAACTGGCAAAATCTCGAGAAAAAAAATTACTGGACAAGTTAATAAACGTAGCTACTGATCTACATGACATAATTGATTAAAGCAATGCCATGGAAAACTTGCACCAATCATTAATCCATTTGTCAGATCAGTGATTATTTTAAGAATATTTGAACAGGGCCTCTGAATCCATGTTTGCTTGATCTAAGAATTGAAACAAAGGTGACTGAAGAAAAGGGAGGAAGACTATTTTTTATTTATTTTTAATTTAATTTACCTTTATTTTACTAGGCAAGTCAGTTAAGAACAAATTCTTATTTTCAATGAGAGCCTAGGAACAGTGGGTTAACTGCCTGTTCAGGGGCAGAACGACAGATTTGTATCTTGTCAGCTCGGGGATTCGAACTTGCAACCTTTCGATTACTCGTCCAACGCTCTAACCACTAGGCTACCCTGCTGCCCGTTTATGTTGCAGGAAGGAGATGATCAGGACCAAGACAACCCTGGAGCAGAGGTGGGTTCTTTGAGATTACTGTTCAAACCTGGCCTATAAATATATTTTAATGAAATCCTTTGTTGCAGGGCCAACATCCTTGTCTTATTGTGTCTCTCCATTGACTTCCTTAGGAAGCAGAGAAACTGCTGAATTCTCTGACGGGCCAACCCCACCCAGAGGATGTACTGCTGTTCGCTGTGCCAGTCTGTGCCCCCTACACTGCCCTCTCCAACTACAAGTAAGGACAACATATCTACCTAGTTTTATAATATCTATGTAACGCCAGTAATTCCTACCATTCCATCGAAGCCAACCTAACACCAATGTTGATTAATCCATTTACCTGTATAAGGATATACTTATTCTGCTTCCATTTGCCGTAGGAAATGGGACATGGCTATGTTTTCAAAGTTAGCTAAACAACAGTGTTTTCCACTAGGCACAAGGTGAAGTTGACCCCAGGGACCCAGAAGAAAGGAAAAGGTAATATCAGAGCAGTTAACGTGTTATCAATGATAAGAGGGCGTGTGCCAAGTGATTAACCAAAATTTCAGTTTTTATACAACTAATTGATCCGAATTCCATTTCGTTCTGTTTTTTTCTGAGCTCAATCCGCACATTGTTGTTTCTCTATAAATAAATCAGATCCAGCCTGAACTGTGTGAGGGAGTTGTAGTTTCCAACAGGTCAGAATTCTACATAGTTAAGTGCATAAAACGTAATTATCTCCAATGACCACAATCAATTGCGCATCTACTTGTCTGGTTGGTTTCTTTTATGCCTGCTATGAAGAGGCAGAAGAAATCACGATCTTGAGGGGATATAGAGAGCAGCTGTTGCTTCACAAGGTGTCTCTACCTGAAAATACATGATTTAAGTGATTGGTTGTTGGTATTCAGCAGTCATAAAAGTATGCCTTTACTTTGAAAAACTACAAAATTGTGGTTTTATCAGATAGCATATGCAGCAGCTCTATAGAGATGATGACTTGGAATTAAATAAAAAAGTCATAAAACAAATGTAATACACAACTGAAGTATTTTACTAAAGTGAATAAATGATGGTCCATAAGTGAAAAGCAGTCAATACCTTCATGGGACTTTTTATGAATTGTTTCAGCGTTCCATCCAAATAATCTATATATATTTTTAAATTAACCAAAACAACCTCAAGCACTAATCACTCAGCACTTGCGTCTTAAGGTCCTTACTACTGAATAGTGTCCCAGGTGCATAGGAGTCAAAATATGAATACTGGAAGAGGTGGAGACCCGCACAGTAACAAAAGGGAAAAAATCCAAAACTTTTTTTGACAGTGTGCAGGTCTCTATCTTATCTAGTATTATAAATGATGACATGGCTGGATCCTAGGAAATTCTGTATCTATATTTTGTCCTCCCAGCTGCCCGCACTGCAGTATTCAGCTTCATGAAGGCCAGGGAGGCTTCGACTAGAGAGAAGGACCTGTTTCGCAGTGTCAAGGTAAGGCGGAACGTATTCATTGGGGTGCACTGTAACAAAACAAGTTATTTTTATTGGACAGAGTCCATTTTGAGACTACTGAATGGCAGGTAGCCAACGTGCTCGAGTTATTTTATGTAAATGGAATGTTATTTCTATAACATGCCGGTCCAGACAAATCTTTTGTGATTTCACATTTGAGAAACTCCAAACAGCAAATCACTTCCGAAAAATATGAACAAAGGCTCCAAATACAATAAATTTTAGAAACAGCAAAGCGATGCAGGTCTTTAGATGTTGTACACATGAAATGTCATTCTAAACTTTATCCACAACATCTAAGTAAATGAAGAATACAAAGTATATATTTAAAGCTACAGACAGTTGTAGAATCTATACCAAGAGGCATAGTGGTGGCCAACGCCTTATGATCACTCGTAAGTTAGTGTTTCCTTTACTTTGGCATACAGCAGGCTACACGGAGAATTGAACAGCAAAATTAAGAGTCGCGCAAAAGGGAATATAACATTGCGTACAACATCTAAAGACTTGCATCACTATACTGAGAGCGTTGCATTTATAAACGGGTGATTTATGTATATAAAATCAATTTGACATTCTAGAATATGTAAGCACCTTAGCTATTACTTGATATGAATGACTGCGTAGCCACTTGGCACAAAACAACCATCCTTTTCTCATTTCAGGATACAGATTTATCAAGAAACATCCCAGGCAAAGTTAAAGTGTCAGCACCTAACCTAATGGCAGCCAAGAAGAAATAGACCTATACAATTTAGTCGACATCGACTTTCTTCACGAAACAATGAGTTAACCCCACCCTTAATAGTACTATGTCTGCAATTGGATGACAGGAAAAGCTTGTGCACCGAAGCATTACATTTTCCTGGATCTTTACTTCAAGATGACAGGGCGGGGGAAAGCAATGCAAAATGTCAGAACAAAATCTGATTTTACATTTATTTTTTTCTTGATTCAAAATTAAGATTTTTATGAAACTTGTGCAAATAATACAAAATGAGAAACTTTTTGTGGTAACTTCAGTGCAACTGGTATTATTACCTGATTAAAAACAGAAAATACTACACAAGCCTCTTCTGACTAACATGGTACTTTCACTTTAAAAATATATATACATTTTCAAACACTGGCATGACAAATTCACACGTAAGTATTATGAACGTTGCCATGCTTGCTGACTGGCCAACACCACTCCCATCAAAAGCCTACAATTTTTTCACTAAATTAATAACACTCGTGACAAGATGGGTTGAGCTGTCCTCTTTGTTCAGCTAGCACCAAGGTCATATGGCTGTCCACACACCCCGGCATCCCATAGAATGTGGTGGTATATGCCTCATGACCCCGGTGCATTGATGCCTCCCATCCTCTGTTTGAGACTGTGTAGCAGGTGTTTAGGCAGGCAGTCCCATGACGCAGCCAGCAACTCTCTGTGCTGCAATGCTGCTTCCATACAGAACCTAGAGGGGGACAAGCAAGTTTTACATTGACTAAAAGATGTGTTCATTAGGCACCAAACGGACTGACTACTGAACCTTTGTTGTTGCATGCCCTCCCTAATAAACAAAACCCAGTAGTTAGGGCCATGTTTTTGTCTGGGTTCAGGGTTGTTTCTCTACTCACCAGACAAGTGACTTGGGTTGAACTGTGAACACCAGCAACTCTTTGCTGTGAGCCTGTTAAAGGCAATTGACATATCTTTATTCAAACCATACTTGGTAGTAAACCTTGTTATCAGTTTGTAGTTCTAATTTTAAGTGACACTTGTGGTCTCACTGTGCTCGCTGATGGGACAGCAGGTTATTGGCACAACCGCCAAACACAAAGACCTCCCATCAGGACCGGAACAGGCCGTGTGCCAGAGCCTGACACAAAAAAAGAGGAAAATGACTAAGGACACACACACAAACAGTGAAACAAGCAGCTCCCATTCATTACCACTAATTGGTTTCTCTCTTGTGATATTACTTGGGGCTCTGTGTATGATTGTGCTTGTACTGCTGCCACTTGTTCTTGCTGATGCAGTACAGCTAAGCGTCACCTTTATATATTACAAAATGTTGGAGGAATAAAAACATTTGGTCATGCCATGGACTCAAGGAAAATGGATAAGAAAGTATTCTTCACTCACTCAGTGTCTCTCTATATATGTTGTGAAGCCTCCGAACAGGAAGATGTGATCAGGTGACACGGGGGTGAGGGAGTGCCATGAGCGTCCCACGGGACCCTGCTGAGGAACACTCCTGTAGAGGGGCAAGGAAAGGTCAAGGGGAAATAGGACCGGGGTAAAGGGTTAGTCCCATAAAGGTGAACAGAGGTACATCTATGGGTTAGAGCACAGCCCCCTCCCCTAAAAAAAGGTGTTTAATGCTATAACATGCATGAAGACATTTTGGATGAGGACTACATTTCATGCCACTCCCAGGAATCCATGTCAATGTAGTGCAAGTCGTTCAGGCGGTAATCCTGTTGTAAAGGAGACAAAGCATCAAACATTTAGAATACAAGATCCTTTATGTGATAAGTCATAGAAATGAACATGGTCAACATCTATCTACAGGCCCGTGATACAATTTCACATTAGACAGTGTGACCGTAAACTCAGCAGGAACTTGAGTAATCTCTTTTCAGAACATTCCTACTTACCCTGTAACGCCCCCCAAACACATAGCCTCGGTTGCCCACCTTGGCACAGGCATGTGCTGCCCGGGGAGATGGGGCATTACCCTTCAATAGAAAGGGGGAATGGAGAGGTGAGACTGGAGCTCCCATTGAAACAGATGTGCAAAATGGCTTCAACACAGAAAGTTGTGACATGATTTAAGAGAATGCTGTTACCTTGGTGACTGGCTGGCTCCAGGTGGTCATCTCCAGGTCCAGGATGTGAATGTGGTTGTTCCAGCCCCGCCCCGGATTATCTCCCTGTTACAACACACAGAGAAGGGATTGTTTTCATTAGGGCATGCAAACATTTAACTACGGAACAAACATTTATCCCCGTTTCAGTAAAAAAAAGTTTGGTGCTTAATTAACACGACCAAGAACTTTACAATTATTGACAACTCCCTTTGCTGCAGACAGATACACTTAACAGACCATTTTAAAGCTGGTGTTAAAAGCAACTGAAGGATTCAAGGGTTGTGCAATTAATTGACCATACCATGAATGAAGTTTCATCGTATTCAAATGTCCCTCTGTGAACTCCTTGTGCCATATATCCGTAGCCACCGAAGAATACTAGCCTGGGGAACAGCCGGCAGTTAATGGAGAAATGGTTTGAAGTGACAAATGCATCAAAGGTATTGGGAAGATCATCAGTCAATTTTGTATGATGTTCTGTGTAGAATTTCTCTTGCAACCCCATAGCTTGGTAAAGGCTGCTTTAGAGGTAATGAGATGGAGCAACTCGAAGACCTATTATATAAACACACTGCCTGCCAATAGACCAACTCACCTATTCTTGTGAACCCAGCAGCCCAGTTTGTCCTTGGAGGACGGGGCCAGGCCCTTGAGATGCCTCATCTCCTCCCAGCAGAGGAGAGGTGTTCGGAGAGGGAGCCGAAAGATCTGAAGGGCAGACGGTATAAATGGAATAAGACTAGTCTCTTGTAACAGACATTAAACTTTTAAAGGCCCAGTGCAGTCAATTCTGTTTTGTGTTTTGTATCATTGTACAGCAAATGTAGCGATTAAAAGTTAAATGGGCTTCCATCGCAAAATGTTTTTTTTTTGCGGCTGCCCACTGGTATTGCTCTCCAGCCAACAGCTTTATTGGCACACTGTTGGCTAGAGCGGACGTATAGCCTACATGATGATATTATGATTAAGGACAAAAGATTGAGATTTGTCAAATGGCAGCCAAGCATCGATTTAAGATATCACCAGAATAAGAACCTCAATATTTATTGGAAAGGAGCATCACCTTGCACTTTCACCACTCTGTGAAGTTCATCATTCATTTCATCTGTAGCCTAATAAACAGCATGCTTTCCCGACGAGTCGTAGTGGGAGGACATGTCATCGCGTGACTCCAAGTTTACTTGTTATTATATCAATACTTACGCATAAAAGCATTTCCACCGATATTTCTCGCTAAAATATATTTTACAAACACAAAAAGATCACACCTAGTGCATTTAGTTTTGTCGACATCTGGGAAGTCCATCATGCTGGTCATTTCATGTTTTACTTCATTACTTTACTCTAAGGTTGGCTGGAAACCGGGGTTACTGTAAAAAAAAAAGTTATAGTGGAAAATACAATCTACATACGGCCATCTAATCAGCCTGTTTGCATGTGCAGTAGTTTAGGCTTTCCTGGTGATGTCACCAGGCCATAAATTGATTAATAGACCAATAACAGCTGGTATTAAGTTTTCCCCTCCCCACTCAGCCACAGTCCTTGCAAAATTCTTGCTTGAGAATTTTTTGTTGTTGCTATTAAGCAAATGTTAGTTTTAATGGAAAACAATTACAGTAAGGTACTTAATAGTTACCCAGAAATGATTTGGCTGCATTGGACCTTTAAGTCTGTTGGCAAACAGGCTTCTGAGGTGAGATAGCATAAATCATGCCATGGTGAATGTCCTGCTGTGGTGCTTAAAGGAACAATCAGCAGTTGCTACATCCATTTGTGGACTTAATAAATAAATGATATGTACCCCATTGATTCTTTCAGAACTTATAAATGCCTCATGAACTTAGTTCAACCCTCGTGCCCCATTAGAAACCAAAATAAAAGTTTGTTTTTACTCCAATGTTTGTAAATAAATAAACACTATATAGCCTCAAACCAGGGTTAAAACTATCATTTTGATATCATGGATGGTCAGTCCTTGCATTCATAGCTCTCTCTATGAATTTGAGTGGTTACATTTTTCCAGAATCATCCCTCAGCGGTTTACCAAACCAGGGTTGGGGAGCCGCTTTGGGATTGTTGCTTTAAAGTGGGAGCAGGGATTTTAAATGGAAAATTCTGTAATTCTCTAATCATCACTGCATCGAAAGTTATCTCCATGTTGGTAGCATGCAGCACAAAATATTTCCAGTTTCTGGAAAGGGAGGGACTGGGAACGGCTTTGGCAGAAAGGGAGGGGTGTGCACTTTGAAATCCTTTGCCCCTAGAATACTACTGCAAATACAGCATTTGGCCAGCGTGTACGAGAAATTTGGTTCTGTGTCCCAAAATTATACAAGACGTAACACGCACGCACACACCCGGTTAGTGTTTCCTCTGGCATGGTGGCCTCCAAACAGATAGAGGACGCCGTCCTCACACACTCCACAGCTGCCAGACATGGCGGCATGAAGGTTACCCCCCGCCATCTGCTTCTTCCTGCAAATACAGACAGTAGATAGTGCCGTTCAGAAAGTATTCACACCCCTTGACTTTTACCACATTGTGTTGTAGCCTGAATTTAAAATGGATTACATTTAGTTTGTGGCATTGGCCTACTCACAATGGATCAACAACATTGTAGCTACTCTACAATACTATAACCTAATTGACTGAATGAAAATGAAGCCTGTACAGAATATAAATATTACAAAAATATGCATCATGTTTACAATAAGGCACTAAAGTAAAAAGCCCTAAAATAAAGGCCTGAATACAAAGTGTTATGTTTGGGGCAAATCCTACACAACATCACTGAGTACCACGCTTCATTGTCAAGCGTGGTGGTGGCTGCATCATGTTATGGGTATGCTCGTCATCGGCAAGGATTCCAGAGTTTAAGATAAAAAAAATAAACAGAATAGCACTAAGTACAGGCAAAATCCTTGAGGAAAACCTGGTTCAGTCTGTCTTCCAACCGATACTGGGAGACAAATTCACCTTTCAGCAGGACTGTACCCTAAAACACAAGGCCAAATACACTGGAGTCACTTACCAAGATGACATTGAATGTTCCTGCGTGGCCTAGTTATAGCTTTGATTTCAAATTGTCTGGGAAATATATGGCAAGACTTAAATGGCTGTCTAGTAATGATCAACAACCAACTTCAGAGCTTGAAGAATTTAAAATAATAATTTGCAAATATTGTACAATCCAGGTGTGCAAAGCTCTTAAGACTTACCCAGAAAGACTCACAGCTGTAGTCACTGCCAAAGGTGATTCTAACATGCATTGACTCAGGGGTGTGAATACTTATATACATTATATATCTGTATTTCATTTTCAATAAATTTGTTAAAGTTTCTAAAAACATTTTCGCTTTGTCATTATTGGGTATTGAGTTTTAGTCTAATCCATTCTTTTATTCAGGCTGTAACAACAAAATGTTGAATAAGTCAAGTGATATGAATACTTTCTGAAGACACTGTATAAAGTCTGGTCAAAAGTTGTGCACAATATAGGGAATAGGGTGCCATTTGATTTGTGACAATCTAGATTTCACAGCTAGAAACATAACTATAAACAAAATTAAGTTAAAATCCTTATTACCATCATTCTGTCTCCATGTTGTATATCCAGATTTCATTCCTTGGCAAGTATAAGTCAATGAAGCCAGTGGTCTGGGGATTCTAGTGAGAAGACAAGCAAGAGGGAAGTCAATGGAATTACAAGAATCTTGACACTGTTTTTGGTCCACTTGACCCATGTCACACTTTCCCTGGTAATAGATAACACAGTAAAACTCCAGACAAAATGTTTAGGAAGGTCAAAGTGGATGCCAAATCTCCCAGTAAAAATGATGGTTAAAGACTGATTGGAATGGTATAGTTCAGAATCCTATTATTTAGATACACTATAAACTAACATCTAAACAAAGGTCTTAATAAATATTACTGTTCATCCGACAGAGAATTACAAATGTCTGTCAGTCATACTTGCTTACCTTATATCCTCCCCAAACATACATGCAGTGGCCATCCACCACTGCGCTCAGCTGGCTGGTCCAACTCAAAGGGCTCTTCTTCAGTGTCCAGAAGAACTGCATCCTCATCGAGTTCATCAGCCTCGTCCACCACCCAGTCAAATTCTCTGTCCTCTTCATCTCTCTCAGACTCCTCGTCTTCCTCATCAACAGGCAAGCGGTCAGCAATGTCCTCCATTTCTGCCATGATCACCTGGATTGGAGAAGAGGGCTACATAGGTTTGCATGCACAAGGATTTTGAGTAAGAGAGTATAAGGGTTGTTGGAGCGATAGACATTCACTGTAGTTAAGAATTCCCATCCCCAACATGGGGCTATAAGCAGCTAACTACACACACACACACACACGTTTATTAGGTACACTCATCTACACTGAACAAAAATATGAACACATGTTAGGGGTTGGTTTCATGTTTCATGAGCTGAAATCCCAGAAATGTTCCATATGCACAAAAAGCTTATTTCCCTCAAATTGTATGCACAAATGTTTACATTCCTGTTAGTGAGCATTTATTCCTTCGCCAAGATAATCCATCCACCTGACAGGTAACGCATCTCAAGAAGCTGATTAAAACAGCAAGATCATTACACAAGTGCACCATTTCTCAACCGTTACATTAATTTCGCTCAAACTTCGATTTAGAGAATTTGGCAATACATCCAACCGGCCTCACAACTGGGCGAGCGGTTTGCTGATGTAAATGCTGTGAACAGAGTGCCCCATGGTGGCGGTGGGGTTATAGTATGGGAAGGCATAAGCTACGGACTTGAAGCATTTTATCTATGTCACGTTGAATGCACAGAGATAACATGACAAGATTCTGAGGCCCATTGTCGTGCCATTCATTTGCTGCCATCACCTAATTTTTCAGCATGATAATGTACACAATTCCTGGAAGCTGAAAATGTCCCAGTGCTTCCACAGCCTGCATACTAGAGGTCGACCGATTATGATTTTTCAATGCCGATACCGATTATTGGAGGACCAATGAAGCCGATACCGATTAATCGGCCGATTTAAAAAATGTATTTGTAATAATGACAATACTGAATGAACACTTATTTTAACTTAATATAATAGATCAAAAATCAATTTATCCTCAAGTAAATAATGAAACATGTTCAATTTGTTTTAAATAATGCAAAACCAAAGTGTTGGAGAAGAAAGTAAAAGTGCAATATGTGCCATGTAAGAAAGCTAACGTTTTAGTTCCTTGCTCAGAACATATGAAAGCTGGTGGTTCCTTTTATTAACTTCAATATTCCCAGGTAAGAAGTTTTAGGTTGTAGTTATTATAGGAATTATAGGACTATTTCCCTCTATACCATTTGTATTTCATTAACCTTTGACTATTGGATGTTCTTACAGGCACTTTAGTATTGCCAGTGTAACAGTATAGCTTCCGTCCCTCTCCTCGCTCCTCCCTGGGCTCGAACCAGCAACACAACAGCCACCATCGAAGCAGCGATGCAGAGCAAGGGTAACAACTACTAGAAGGCTCAGAGTGAGTGACGTTGGAAACACTATTAGCGCGCGCTAACTAGCTAGCCATTTCACTTTGGTTACACCAGCCTCATCTTGGGAGTTGATAGGCTTGAAGTCATAAACAGTGCAATGCTTGACGCACAACGAAGAGCTGCTGGCAAAACGCAGGAAAGTGCTGTTTATGCGCCTGCTTCTGCCTACCACCGCTCAGTCAGATACTTGTATGCTCAGTCAGATTATATGCAACGCAGGACATGCTAGATAATATCTAGTAATATCATCAACCATGTGTAGTTAACTAGTGATTATGATTGTTTTTTTATAAAGATAAGTTTAATGCTAGATAGCAACTTACCTTGGCTTACTGCATCTGCGTAACAGGCAGTCTCCTTGTGGAGTGCAACGAGAGAGAGAGGCAGGTCATGATTGTGTTGGACTAGTTAACTGTAAGATTGCAAGATTGGATCCCCCGAGCTAACAAGGTGAAAATCTGTCGTTCTGCCCCTGAACAAGGCAGTTAACCCACCGTTCCTAGGCCGTCATTGAAAATAAGAATGTGTTCTTAACTGACTTGTCTAGTTAAATAAAGGTATGAAAAAATAAAATGTATTTATTTTATTTTATTGGCACCCAAAAATACCGATTTCCGATTATGAAAACTTTAAATCTGCCCTAATTAATTGGCTATTCCGATTAATCAGTCGACCTCTACTGCATACTCAGACCTGTCCCCCAATGAGCATGTTTGGAATGCTCTGGATAGACGTGTACGACAGCATGTTTCAATTCCCGCCAATATCCAGCAAACTTCACACAGCCATTGAGGAGTGGGACAACATTCAACAGGCCACAATCAACAGCCTGATCAACTCAACAGCCTGATCAACTCAAAGGAGATGTGTGCCACGCTGCATGAGGCCCCCATAGTCAGTATCACACCAGATACTGACTTTTTTTGGCGTATCTGTGACCAACAGATGCATATTTGCATTGCCAGTCATGTGAAATCCATAGATTAGGGCCTAATTAATTGATTTCAATTCACTGAATTCCTTATATCAACTAACTCGGTAAAATCTATGAAATTGTTGCATGTTACATTTATTTTTGTTCAGTATCGTACCAGGTTGGACCCCCATTTGCCTCCAGAACAAATTCTTATTGTTTTTAGCTGATAGGAGTGGAACCCAGCGTGGTCTGCTACTGCAATAGCCATATCGTGACAATGCTCGACAAGTTGTGCATTCTGAGATGTTGTTCTACCACCACTGTTGTACTGTGCTATTATTTGTCTGTTTGTGGCTTCCCTGTAAGCTTGCACGATTCTTGCCATTCTCCTTCAACCACAGCACTACCACGAACTGTATGTTTTTTGTTTGTCGCCCACCCTAGACCTGTGGTCACTAACTGGTTAATCTTCAAGGCATTCCTAATCACCAAACATTTATGTAAAAAACATTTGTTTAAATAGCATTACATTCCTATTTTTTTTTTTTTTTGTACCGTTGGCGGTAGGTGCACTTGATTCAACAGTCTTACAAGGCAAAGTGTTCCCATTTTGAACCATTTCATGTCTGAAGGAAGAACTCTGCCTACCCAGCAGGCCCAGAGAGCAAGTCAAGTGCAGCCATAGGCCTACCGCTGGCCGCTCAGATCAGCACATCTGCAGTTTCCTCGAGGCATAAACTGTGAAAAGAGGCCTCAAACGCACAGCAATGTTGATACTGAGATTTCAAAAACATTACTAGAACTCAACAAATACAAAGAGCTGCTGTTTTTGAGTAAGTTGATGTTTAGGTTGTTAATCAGCACTGTCAACACTTTGTTCAACACTTTTACAAAAGCCATAAAATGTGTGTTTTCCCTACTTCCACTCACGCTACAACCAGCACTGCAGCTGCAATGAAAGAGTAGGAAAGTGTTCCGATAAGCTTGTGTTATTATTTGCGGCTTGTCTTTTTTAAGAGGAATATTTAACTTTCTCTAGTCATAAGTAACGTTAATTGGCGCATGATGCAGAAATAATGTAGCGTGACTTGAGTTTTGCAATCAGCTGGAAGACTGTGTCCCCTTTTCTCAGCGGAAGGAGTTGTGCACAGGGACGGTGAGTGGCAGCCTCATTGCTGCTCCCTCCCTCCCTCCCCTCAGGCTGACCATCAGATGCAGGCCACCAGTCCAGTAAAAAGACACTCAGCTGTGCCTCACAAGTTATCCAAATAATTACCAGTGTGATCATATACCTACATTTTTTTTAAATGTCATTTGAAAATGGTCTGAGAAAAACATTGGCAGGGCAATTCAAGCATAGACAATATGCACAAACATTGCTGCAGAACTTTTAATTTGGTGAATGTGTTTAAGGGTGTAGCTCAGCTTTAATATTGGAGATAAATTGTCGCTTCCATCAATGTAATTGTCGGCATAATTTCCAATCCCCCAAATATATTGTTTTAATTGGTTAATGTTGCATAGGCTTACTTTTTTAAAGTCATGTTTAAATAAATCTAAGAGGTAGATCTCTGCTTGCATTTTGACTCAAAGTGATCTTGATGTGCATGAAAAGCCCAGGAGGGCGGCTGTTTGAGATACTGGATCCGTCGTGCCTGGCACCAAAGATCCATATCTTGCTTAGAACACTCGTTTTGCCTATTCCAACGTTTAATCGAACAGTAACAATGCCTCAATGCCTGCTTTATATAGCAAGTCACGGACACCTGACTCACTGTCTGTAGGAGCTAACTATATTCGTAAACTGTGTGGTGTACCTAAAACTGGCCAACAAATCCAGGCTGTATCATATCCTGCCATGATTGGGGGTCCCATAGGGAGGCGCACAATTGGCCCAGCGTCGTCCGGGTTTGGCCATCATTGTAAATAAGAATGTGATCTTAACTGACTTGCCTAGTTAAATACATGCGTATACATGCCTAAAGAGAAGATGTTTTACAAATCGGAATTCTAAGAGAGAAAAATAATTCAGATTGCGAAAAGCAGTTACTGGGTAATACTTGGATTGTTATTGCCTGTTAACTAGTATGAACCTGTAAGTACTGTGTACCAACTGTGTACTGTGCCAGATCACAAAAACATTTGACAACTTTTTTGCACCGTGGAGGATGGTTTGTTTACATGGGAACGCAAAACGTTAACCTTCATGCTATCATTAACATAATATAAATACGTAGCTCGTGTATAAAGACAAGTTTGCAGTAAGCATAATTTTAAACATATTGATTGTGCGATACTACCAACGTAGCCTAGCTAGCTAACGCGTTAGAAAGCTTGCAGAAACAGCTGACATGAACGTGGTAGTTCGTTTGCCATATCATCCAATTTAACTGCGGTTAATGCATAAAACATTGAAAAAGAACAGATTCAGCTTATATGTCACTTACGTACAGGACTTCAAATGACCCACGTCTGCTTTGGCCTTTAGCGTAAAGCGTTGTTTTTGTCCAGTGATTACTGTGCAAAATTTAGTTGAAGCCTGACCGGAAGCAGCCAATAACATCTCATTTAAGCCATCTTTATGGGATCAATATAATTTCATTTGTGCAAGAAGGATAGTAGCCAGAATAGAAGCGTAATAAAAAATATGATTTTATTGTCAAACATTCACCAGTCAAGTGAAAAAGAACAGAGTTGACAATTCAAGGAATGTGAACCTTTATTCTCCATGATACAAAAGGTAGTGTGAGGTGATAGACATATGACGTCTGGTTTAAAGTTTTAAAAACTTTGCAAGGTTAAAGCTTTGTGTATTTTAATTTTAATGCTGTTGTATTATGTATCTGCCAGTTCTGACTGCATTATTTTCACTGTCAAATATAAGATGGCTGCCATTGTCATTTTGGTGGGCTATCCCTTTAAGAAGACATGTCCCCTTTAGAAATGGGTGAAGGCAAAGGCTGCTGGGACATGCTGTCAGGAAAAGATGGAAGTGGATGATGAGTTCGCATCAAGCAGCGTGCCGAGCAAAGTTGGTGAAGACGAATGTTCTGAATGGACAACAGTAGTATTGAAAACTGGAATTGGAGTGGAGGATACATGTATGAATGATAATGAATCTCTTCTTGTTGGGATGCATATGTGGGAGACCCGTTTGAGGTGTCAAATTGTGAAGTATGCGCTGGGAAAAGTGGTCAGTGACCAGGAGTGGTCTTATTTTGATTAATTGTATTTCTGAAGAACAGAGGAAGATAGCAGTGAGCCTAAACATAATCTGGACAAAATAAATTGTGTGTTTTTAAAATTTGGGGTAAGAGCACCCGTCAAAGGAGTCATCTCAGGGGTGATGATGGCTGTTCAGGATGAATCCCAAAGAGAATTCCTGGTGTGGTTTGTGCCTGGGGTTTGACCCGCTGGGTGAATGGAGAAAAATAAGAAAGTATGTCGGTCCTGTTGATATGCTGTAAGAGCTTTTGTCTACAGACCACTGCAGTGTAAGAATTGTAAAGGATTTGGTTATGTTTCAAGACAGTATATTGAAGAACGGTGTGTGGAAGGATGACAGTGTTGCAATTGTGATAAGGGATCATGATCTCGAGTTCCTGGAGTGCCCTGTAAGGGTGAAGGAGATTGAGGTGGCAGAAGTTAGAGCGGTCATTCAAATCTTCTATGCAGAGGAGATTTCAAAGTATTGAGAAAAGAAGTGACATTAGTGAAGATATGGTAGTGGACACACCACAGCCTGTAGTAAATGTTTGCTGCCAGTCAAAAGATACCCTGTGTTAAAGGTGGATTTTGCGACATTGCCAGTTATAAACTATATGGCACAAGTCTGAAAGACATGTAAGAAACTGGACATTATTGTGGCTGCGGCAGAGAAGTTTTTGGGACTTGCAAGAGGTATTGCCGCCTGAAGAGCCGCCATCCTTGAGTGTGTGTAGGGATCAAGTGTGTATTTATTATTTAACAGAAAAGTTGTTTGATTTAGTTTTGTTTATTTTGGGGGGTAGTTTGGGGTATTTATTTCCATTTTTGGGAGTCCTGTTTCCATCTCGCACAATAGATTGTGGAATGCACATTAAATTGTGCGATTGCCAATACATCATAAAATAAGAACAAATGGAGGAGAGTTTTGAGAAATGTTTGGGATGTACTTGGCTGAGGTTCTATTTGTTTGAAAAACCTTTTAAGAGCATATATTAGCCATTCCAAGTGATAATTTGTTGCTCATTTTTGTGGATTGTTAACCCCAATGACAAAGAATTTGTATGTTGATTGTTTTAGAGCAGTGGTTCTTAACCTGGGTTCGATCGAACCCCAGGGGTTCGGTGAGTCAGTCTCAGGGGTTCTGCGGAGGTCAAGACACACATTCAACTAATATGATTTGTGATGACACGCCCCGCTTGGCCATCATTGGCTGCAGGTGATCACGCTACATTGCTTGGCCTATCTGTACTGCAGGGAATTTGGTGCGATCAGTAGTCGACTTGTGACTGTCTTGTGATTTCTTTCGTAATATTTTAATCCCTTCATACTTACTATGTCGAGCAAAAAAAGAAAGTGGTCGGACGAATATGTACAATATGGATTCACATGTATAACGGAACGTGATGGGAGTCAGCGTCCTAACTGCATGATTTGCAATGCCAAGTTGAGCAATTCTAGTCTAGCACCGGCAAAACTAAGAGGACACTTCCTTAAGCTGCATGGAGATGGAAAATACAAGAACACAACGCTCACTGAATTCGATGAAAAGGCTACTCTGCATGTTCTCGGCTTTGTACCCATCAACAAACCGAGGCTGAAGTTAAGTTATCCCAAATTCCTCTTTCAAAGGACACCATCAGTGACAGAATAGAGGACATGAGCAAAGTAGTTGCAGATCTGATTTCAAGCCCGGCAAAATTCAGCCTTCAACTCGACGAGACCACAGACGTTTCCAATCTAAGCCAGCTTGCTGTATTCGTGCGCTTTGTGAAAGACATAATAAAGGAAGATTTTTTATTTTGTAAGCCTCTTACAACAACAACTAAGGCAGCCGATGTGAAGAAACTTGTGGATGACTTCTTCAAAGACAACAATCTTTTGTGGGATATGGTTTCTGCAGTTTGTTCGGACGGAGCTCCAGTCATAATGGGAAGAAAGTCTGGTTTTGGTGCGCTAGTGAAAGCGGATGCATCATTGTTACGCATTGTATTCTGCACAGGCATGCGTTGGCAACAAAAACTTTGCCTCCAAAACTGGCAGAAGTATTAAAAATTGTAGTGGAATGCGTGAACTGTGCGCAAACTAGTGCTCTGAGGCACTGCATCTTCAGTGAGCTGTGTAAAGAAATGGGCTCTGAATTCGAGGTACTTCTGTACCATTCTAACGTTCGGTGGTTATCCCGGGGACAGGTGCTGAATCGTGTTTTTGCAGTGCGTGTGGAATTAGCCCTGTTTTTGCATGAGCACCAACATTGTCATGCAGATTGCTTCAAAAATTCTGAGTTCATTCTCATTTTAGCGTACATGGCTGATATCTTTGCTGCTCTCAATCAAAAAATGCAGGGCGGTGGAGTCAACATCATCGAAGCGAAGGAAAACCTGAAGGCTTTTCAAAAAAAGCTACCGTTATGGAAACGACGAACAGAAAACGATAACTTGGGCAAACTTTCCCCTGCTGGACGACTTTGTAAGTAAGATCGAAGATGTATCTGGAATCGGAGACATTTCTGTACCAGAGGAACTGAAGCAAGCAATTGCCACGCACTTAGATGAGCTTGCAAAGTCTCTCGCCGGATACTTCCCTACAAGAGAGTCATATCCAGAATGGGTGAGACAGCCTTTCACGTTTAGTGTTGAGACAACAGATGTCAATGATGAATACCTCGGTGAAATCATTGCAATTCAGCAGAGCCAGATTCAACAGCAACTCTTCAGAACAACAACGCATTCAACGTTTTGGTGTCAACAAATGGTAACGTACCCTGTTATTGCTAAGAAAGCTCTGGAGATTTTCATATCGTTTGTTACAAAATATCTTTGCGAGCAATCCCTTTCAAGGATGCTGGACATAAACGAAGAAAAGGAACAGACTTTGTTGCAAAAATGACATGAGTGGCACTTGCCAAGGTGAAGCCACGCATTTCTGAACTGGTCTCTGAAAGGCAACAGCAGAAGTCACACTGATTTGCAGTAAATATTCATTATTATGTTTTTGTGTGAAAATCATGTTTTGATTAATTTGTTCTTTGAACACAGTGATGTTGATAAACAGTTCATGTTGTGCACCAGTAAAATATATACCTATGTTTTGAATTTGAAAAAAAATCATATTTTATTTTTCCAATTAAGTAGGGTTCGGTGAATGTGCATATGAAACTGGTGGGGTTCAGTACCTCCAAGGTTAAGAACCACTGTTTTAGAGGATGCAATGAACATCGAGCTGTTTTAAGGAACACTCAACCAGGCTGGATTTTCCTCTTCCTCAACCATCCTGTGAGATTGATCCTGTTGACTATTATTTTGTGCCTTTATTGGATGACTTATTTTCGCATTTTGAAGGGAGATTTCAATTTGTTTTGCTTTTTGATTGACTTTAGGACCGTTTTTAGTTGGACTTACATCCTGAACTTTATTTGGGGTTTAATTTCATTGGTTTTGTGAATTTATACACTGACAATATGCATTTGTTTTGCATATTTTGTTCAATGTGTCTGTTTTGCTTTGGTCACAGTATAGGAGCAGTATTTCTTTGAACTTTTATATGGTAACATAGTTTGTGATCCAAGCTGAATGTTACAGTATGTACAAATAAAATACAAAGGGATTTTACAAAAGTATTTTTGGACAAAAAACATGTTGCACAACCATTACAGCCGATCCAAGTCCAGAATTATCATTATGGTCTTCAGAGACTTTGAAGTTTGCTGTGGTGAACGAAATAATATTTAGATGAGAAAGAAGAATTAAGACATCAAAACCAAATTGATTCTCAATACTCTAGTTACCGTATTGCCAGTAAAGAGCAATGCTAATAAAAATAATGAGTAACGTTAAGTGTAGAACCTGCATAAACAAAGACAAAATAACATTTCTCACCCGTCCTTAAAAGTGAACCCACTTTTTGGGAAGCGGCCCTGCATGAACAGAATGATACATCAAACAGTACATAAACAGCTTATAAATGAGAATACAAGATCTACCATCATACTGAGTCTCATAATTAAAACAAAGTGGTAAAAATCTCTGAATAAGTATCAAGTACCATGTTGATGTAGAGGCAGTCTGTGTTGGATATGTTGAAGGGGTCATATTTGTCTGCAAAGATGATAACAGGCATGGGATAAACCCGTAAAGCGTAGTCATAGGCCCAGAACACTGGACTGACACACAGCGGCAGTGTTGCCAGGTGGCCCTAAAACAAGATGGTCTTCACAAACTGGAGATAAAGATAACATGAAAATGTCTCTCATGACGAATAAACTGTACTACAGGACCCGTATTCACGAAGCATCTCAGAGTAGGAGTGCTGATCTAGGATCAGTTTGGCCTTTTAGATCTTCATTTTATGGACGATTCTAGAGCAGCACCCCTACCCTAAAATGCTTTGTGAATACAGGCCATGGTTACTAGCCAAGTTAGATGCTATAGGCAGTAGTAGTAGAGGTTGACTGTGCCATAACTGAGGAGCTAAATCTCACATGGTTTGGAATGCGGCGATTGCTGGTAGGCAGCCGGACACAATGTCTACACATCTTGTTCACCAGGTCTTCTCAAATGACAACAATCTCCTGGCTGCAGTACTGGATTCGGACACAGAAAAAGTAGATTCACATGTTGTTATGTCAAAGATGACATTTACAAAATGCCACTGCAGAGGCAAAACAAAGACAACAAACCATCTAGTAACCTGTGAAAACAAGATTTGGTAAAATGCTATAATGAGCAAATGTAGCCTTATGCAGACAAATGTATTGGACAATGCTAAAGATTAGCTATTATGTGAACAGAAATCATAAGAACTTTGCTAATAAAGTTCAAGAAAACAAATGATGGAAAAGTTAAACTTAAAATCATTTTTTACCCTTGAGTGATTTGTCTTTTTCCAAAGGGGGCCGGGGAGAAGTTTCTGCAGAAGATGAAGCAGGTGGGAGGCATAGCTGCGTATCCTACAATGGACACATGAGAAGGTTGTTTCAGACCATACTATTGAGCAGTCGAACTAGATATTAATCAAATGGCCACCAGACTATGTACATTGACCCACTCCCCATTGGTTTTGTACACTGCTGCTACTCGCTGTTTATTATCGATGCATAGTCACTTCACCCATACCCACATGTACAAATTACTTCAACTAACGTGTACCCCCGCACACTGACTCAGTACCGGTACCCCCTGTAAATAGCCTCAGTATTGTCATTTTATTGTGTCACTTTTTATCATTATTTACTTTCGTTTATTTGGTCAATCTTTTCTTAACTCTTCTTGAACTGCACTGTTGGTTAAGGGCTTGTAAGTAAGCATTTCACGGTAAGGTCTACACCTGTATTCGGCGCATGTGACAAATAAAGTTTGATTTGATATTGAGCAGATGTATGGAGACTGCAAAATCTCTGAGATGGAAATGTAGGACAAACACATGAAAATGACCAATGTCAACATTAACCATACGATTTTAATAAATGCTTCAATCAATCAATACAATTTGATTTATAAAGCCCTTCTTACAGAAACAGTTGTCAAAGTGCTTTACAGTAACCTGGTAAAGACCCCCATATGAATTCTTCTTCTGTGAGTGAGAAGTTATCGGACAAACCTGAGAACATGAGGTGGATTTTCTCCAGCACCTCCACGCTATCCAGCCAAACGTCAGAGACCATCACAAACCACACTTCATTCTCATTTTTTTTTTTTTACTATTTATAAAAGGGAATTTATTTTTAATGCCAACTATACAGTTCAAAACATTTTAAAATAACTTGCACCCAACTCAGTAGGCCTACTGATTTTCAGACGAGGAGACATTATGTAGGCCATGTCGAATTATTAGTCAAGAAGACGATACTTATACAGTTGAAGTCGAACGTTTACATACACTTAGGTTGGAGTCATTAAAACTCGTTCTTCAACCACTCCACAAATGTCTTGGCAAGTCGGTTTGGACATCTACTTTGTGCATGACACAAGTAATTTTTCCAACAGTTGTTCACAGACATTATTTCACTGTATCACAAATCCAGTGGGTCAGAAGTTTACATACAGTAAGTTGACTTTGCCTTTAAACAGCTTGGAAAAGTCCAGAAAATGATGTCATGGCTTTAAGAAGATTCTGATAAATGATGTCAATTAGCCTGAGTCAATTGGAGGTGTACCTGTGGATGTATTTCAAGGCCTACCTTCAAACTGAGTACCTCTTTGCTTGACATCATGGGGAAAAAAATCAAAAGAAATGAGTCAGAATTTTTTTTGTTGAACTCCACAAGTCTGGTTCATCCTTGGGAGCAATTTCCAAACGCCTGAAGGTACCACGTTCACCTGTACAAACAATAGTGCGCAATTATAAACACCATGGGACCACACAGCCGCCATACCGCTCAGGAAGGAGACGTGTTCTTTCTGCTAGAGATGAACGTACTTTGGTGCGAAAAGTACAAATCAATCCCAAAACAACAGCAAAGGAGCTTGTTAACCTCTTGAAACTCCCCATCCCGGATCCGGGATCGTGACTAAAGCCTCAGGCTCATTAGCATAACGCAACGTTAACGATTTCTGAAAATCGCAAATAAAATTAAAATAATGCGTTTGCTCTCAAGCTTAGCCTTTTCTTAACAACACTGTCATCTCAGATTTTCAAAATATGCTTTTGAACCATAGAAATTGACTAATTTGTGTAAGAGTATGCAAAGCTAGCAATGCATTTTGAATAACATGTAGCACGCAACATTTTCACAAAAACCAGATAACCAAATAAATAAAATCATTTACCTTTGAAGAGCTTCTGATGTTTTCAATGAGGAGACTCTCAGTTACACACCAAATGCGCAGTGTTTCCTGAAAGCGTCTGTGTGTAGGAGAAATCGTTCCGTTTTCTACATTGCGCCTGGCTACTGAAACGAACCGAAAATGCAGTCACCTACAACGTAAAACTTTTTCCGGATTAACTACATAATATCGACCGAAACATGGCAAACGTTGTTTGGAATCAGTCCTCAAGGTGTTTTTTCACATATCTCTTCATTGACATGCAGTTCGTGGAAGCTTGCTTTACTCTCTGTATTGTTTGGAAAAATACTGGCAGGTGACTTTTGCGCACCAATTTCGGCGCAGGACACCGGGCGGACACGTGGTAAATGTGGTCTCTTATGGTCAATCTTCCAATGATCTGCCTACAAATACGTCACAATGCTGCAGACACCTTGGGGAAACGACAGAAAGGGCAGACTCATTCCTCTTGCGTTCACAGCCATATAAGGAGATCATGACAAACAGAGCCTCAAAAATCCTTGTCATTTCCTGGATGCCATCTTATCTTGGTTTTGCCTGAAGCTCACGTTAAAGGGCACGCACAGAGAAGATCTTTGTATTTCTGGACACGTCAGAGTGTTTTCTTTCGAACAGTAGCAATTATATGCATAGTCGAGCATCTTTTTGTGACAAAATATCTTGTTTAAAACGGGAACGTTTTTCATCCAAAAATGAAATTGCGCCCCTAGAGTTCCAAAAGGTTAAGATGCTGGAGGAAACAGGTACAAAAGTATCTATATCCACAGCAAAACGAGTCCTATATCAACACAACCTGAAAGGCCGCTCAGCAAGGAAGAAGCCACTGCTCCAAAACCGCCATAAAAAAGCCAGACTACGGTTTTCAACTGCACATGGGGACAAAGATTGTACTTTTTGGAGACATGTACTCTGGTCTGATAAAACAAAAAATGGAACTGTTTGGCCATAATGACCATCGTTATGTTAGGAGGAAAAAGCGGGACGCTTGCAAGCGGAAGAACACCATCCCAACCGTGAAGCACGGAGATGGCAGCATCATGTTGTGGGGGTGCTTTGCTGCAGGAGGGACTGGTGCACTTCACAAAATAGATGGCATCTTGAGGAAGAAAAATTATGTGGATATATTGAAGCAACATCTCAAGACATTAGTCAGGAAGCTAAAGTTTGGTCGCAAATTAGTCTTCCAAACGGACAATGACCCCAAGCATAATTCCAAAGTTGTGGCAAAATGGCTTAAGGACATTTTGAACTGAAAAAGCATGTGCGAGCAAGGAGGCCTACAAACCTGAATCAGTTACAACCAGCTCTGTCAGGAGGAATGGGCAAAAATTCACGCAACTTATTGTGGGAAGCTTGTGGAAGGCTACCTGAAATGTATGACCCAAGTTAAACCATTTTGAGTCAATGCTACCAAATACTAATTGAGTGTTTGTAAAACTTCTGACCCACTGGAAATGTGATGAAAGAAATAAAAGCTGAAATAAATCATTCTCTCTACTATTATTCTGACATTTCACATTCTTAAAAAAGTGGTGATTAAACCTGGCCTAAGACAGGGAATTTTTACTAGGATTAAATGTCAGGAATTGTGAAAAACAGTTTAAATATATGTAAATTTTCAACTTCAACTGTAGGTCCACAATTAGCAACATTCTGCAATCTAATCTACTGACCGTGTGGTGGATGATGGCTCGGTCGGTGGTTGCTAATTGTTAAGATGCTAAGATGACCAGACTATTAACTCACTACAAAACACAATGATGTAATAGTAAATAGTACATCTGCTGTCTGATGTCCATTCCTGTGGATGAAGAGGATCATTTATATTTTACTTCTGCCAAAACAAATCAAGACTCTGTGTAAAGTCCACTGTGGAACTGGTGAGGACAAGGTTAAGGAAAACATACATGCTTTGAAATACAATAAACTGACTATATTCCAGACTTGAATTGGCCATGTTCCACAATGTAAACAAACACTTTTGTCATTATCCTTTCATCACCACAATAATGAAATGATATTGCCTTTGAGAGGTTCAGCTGTACTGTAGGACTGGGGTCTTCCAGATATAATTTCCCCGGAAAAAAATATTTTTTAAAACTTAACATGATGCAAATATTACTACATATCACCATTTGTATTTGATTTTATTATGGATCCCCATTAGATGGTGCTCTTCCTGAGGTCCAACAAAATTAAGGCAGTTTATACAATTTCAAACATTACAATACATTCACAGATTTCACAACACACTGTGTGCCCTCAGGCCCCTACTCCACCACATATCTACATGACTAAATCCATGTGTACGTACAGAGAGTATGTTATCATATGTGTGTGTGTCTGTGCCAATGTTTGTGTTGCTTCAATCATATCAATCAAATGTATTTATAAATCCCTTCTTACATCAGCTGATGAAACCCAGCCTAAAACCCCAAACAGCAAGCAATGCAGGTGTAGAAGCACGGTGGCTAGGAAAAACTCCCTAGAAAGGCCAGAACCTAGGAAGAAACCTAGAGAGGAACCAGGCTATGAGGGGTGGCCAGTTCTCTTCTGTCTGTGCCGGGTGGAGATTATAACAGAACATGGCCAAGATGTTCAAATGTTCATAGATAACCAGTGGGGTCAAATGATAATAATTACAGTGGTTGTCGAGGGTGCAACAGGTCCGCACCTCAGGGATAAATGTCAGTTGGCTTTTCATAGCCGATCATTCAGAGTATCTCTACTGCTCCTACCGTCTCTAGAGAGTTGAAAACAGCAGGTCTGGGATAGTTAGCACGTCCGGTGAACAGGTCAGGGTTCCATAGCAGCAGGCAGAACAGTTGAAACTGGAGCAGCAGCACAGCCAGCTGGACTAGGGATAGCAAGGAGTCATCAGGCCAGATAGTCCTGATGCATGGTCCTAGGGCTCAGGGTCCCCGAGAGAAAGAGAAAGAGAGAGAATACTTCAATTCACACAGGACACCGGATAAGACCAGATAAATACTCCAGATATAACAGACCTAGTCCCCCGACACAAACTACTGCAGCATAAATACTGGAGGCTGAGACAGTAGGGGTCGGGGACACTGCGGCCCAGTCCGTCACAGTCCCCGCTGTTACATAAGGTGTTTTTTTTATATCTAATTTTACTGCTTGCGTCAGTTATTTCATGTTTAATAGAGTTCCGTGTAGTCATGGCACTATGTAGTACTGTGTGTCTCCCATAGTCTGTTCTGGACTTGGGGACTGTGAAGAGACCTCGTGGCATATCTGGGGTATGCATGGGTGTCCGAGCTATGTGCCAGTAGTTTAGACAGACAGCTCAGTGCATTCAACATGTCAATACCTCTCTTAAATAAAAGTAGTGATGAAGTTAATCTCTCCTCCACTTTCAGCCTTTTTAGCTCTCTGTGTACCTCCAAGGGCCAACTGTGCTGCCTTGTTCTGAGCCAATTGCAATTTTCCTACGTCCTTTTTTTGTGGCACCTGACTACACGACTGAACAGTAGTCAAGGTGTGACAAGACTAGGGCCTGTAGGACCTGCCTTGTTGATAGCGTTAAGAAGGCAGAGCATCACATTATTATAGACAGACTTCTCCCTAATCTTAGCTACTACTGCATCAATATGTTTTGACCATGACAGTTTACAATCTAGGGTTACTTCAAGCAGTTTAGTCATCTCAACGTGCTCAATTTCCACATTATTTATTACAAGATTTAGTTGAGGTTTAGGGTTTAGTGAGTGTTTTGTTCCAAATACAATGCTTTTTGTTTTAGAAATATTTAGGGCTAACTTATTCCTTGCCATCCACTCTGAAACTAACTGCAGCACTTTGTTGAGTGTTGCAGTCATTTCAGTCGCTGCAGTAGCTGACATGTATAGTGTTGAGTCATCCTCATACATAGAAACTCTGGCTTTACTCAAAGTCAGTGGCATAACGTTAGTAAAAAGTTTAAAAAGCAAGGGGCCTAAACAGCTACCCTGGGGAATTCCTGATTCTAACTGGATTATATTTGAGAGGCTTCCATTAAACAACACACTCTGTTCTGTTAGACAAGTAACCTTTTATCCACAATATATCAGGGGGTATAAAGCCATAACACATACGTTTTACCAGCAGCAGACTATGATCAATGATGTCAAAAGCTGCACTGAAGTCTAACAAGACAGCCCCCACAATCATTTTATCATCAATTTCTCTCAGCAAATCATCAGTCATTTGTGTAAGTGCTGTGTTTGTTGAGTGTCCTTCCTTATAAGCATGCTGAAATTCTGTTGTCAAATTATTTACTGTAAAATAGCATTGTATCTGGTCAAACACAATTTTTTCCAGAAGTTTACTAAGGGTTGGTAAAAGGCTGATTGGTCGGCTATTTGAGGCAGTAAAGGGGGCTTAAATATTATTGGGTAGCAGAGTGCCTTTAGCTTCCCTCCAGGCCTGAGGGGGCAGGCTCTCTAGTAGGCTTAAACTGAAGATGTGGCAAATAGGAGTGGCAATATCGTCTGCCATTATCCTCAGTAATTTTCCATCCAGATTGTCAGACCCTGGTGGCTTGTCATTGTTGATAGACAATAACAAAAAATGTTTCACCTCTTCCACACTGACTTAACAGAATTCAAAAGTACAATTCATGTCTTTCATAATTTGGTGTGATATACTTGGATGTGTTGTGTCAGTGTTCGTTCGTGTGTTGTGTCAGTGTTCGTTGCTTATCTTGCCAATGAAAAAGTCATTAAAGTAGTTTGCAATATCAGTGGGCTTTGTGATGAATGAGCCATCTGATTCAATGAATGAAGGAGCCGAGTTGGCATTTTTCCCAAAATGTGTATTTAAAGTACCCCAAAGCTTTTTACTATCATTCATCTTCGTTTCATGGTGTAGTTTATTTTTCTTTTAATTTATTTTAGTCACATGATTTCTTAATTTGCAGTATGTTTGCCAATCAGTTGGGCTGCAAATTAAATCAAATTTATTTATATAGCCCTTCGTACATCAGCTGATATCTCAAAGTGCTGTACAGAAGAGTTAATTGCCATACCTTTTGCCTCATCCCTCTCAACCATACACTCTTTCTATTCCTCATCTATCCAAGGGGATTTAACAGTTTTTACAGTCATTTTCTTAATGGGTGCATGCTTATTAGTAACTGGAATAAGTAGTTTCATAAATTTGTTAAGTGCAGTGTCTGGTTGCTTCTCATTACACACAGACCAGCAAATATTCTTTACATTATCAACATATGAATCAC
This sequence comes from Oncorhynchus masou masou, assembly GCF_036934945.1. Taxonomy (NCBI): domain Eukaryota; kingdom Metazoa; phylum Chordata; class Actinopteri; order Salmoniformes; family Salmonidae; genus Oncorhynchus; species Oncorhynchus masou. The sequence continues at coordinate 43,906,335 of NC_088243.1, forward strand.
TACAAAACTTCTTGATTGACCTCTTATACACTATATTAGGCCCAGCCTTTGGCACTTTGGTTTTCCTAGATATGCCTATTATATTGTGATCACTACATCCTACGGATTTGGATACTGCTTTAAAGCAAATATCTGCAGCGTTAGTAAAAATGTGATCAATGCATGTTGATGATTTAATTCCTGTGCTGTTTGTAACTACCCTGGTAGATTGACTGACAACCTGATCCAGGTTACAGGCACTGATTACAGTTTGAAGCTTTTTCCTGAGTGGGTAGCTTGATGGCCAGCCAATATTTAAAAATCACCCAGAAAATATACTTCACTGTTGATATCGCATCCATTATCAAGCATTTCACGCATATTATCCAGATACTGACTGTTAGCACTTGGTGGTCTATAGCAGCTTCCCACAAGAATGGGCTTTAGGTGAGGCAGATGAACCTGTAGCCATATTACTTCAACAGTATTTAACAGATCGTCTCTAAGCTTTACAGGAATGTGGTTCTGAATATAGACCGCAACACCGCCTCCGTTGGCATTTGTCTTTTCAGTAGATGTTATAACCATGTATTGCTACCACTGTATCAAAGGTATGATCTAAGTGAGTTTCAGAATATGAATGTCATCTGTTACAAGCAAGTTATTGACTTCATGGACCTTGTTTCTTAGGCTACATATATTAATATGGGCTATTTTTAACACTTTTCTGGATTGCTTGACTGTTTTTAATGCTTTACTGGGAAGCTTATCAGAGGTAGACTTACTCATGTTATTTACATTGGAGCTGATAGTGCAGGATGAGCAGCATAAAGTGGTCTTACTACTATTGCACACCGCCTCAGTGCTAACAGTGTAACTCTGGTTTATAGGCTCATGATTACGGCTTACAATAGCTGTAGGATAAACAGATGTATTCGGTGCAATTAGGGGTACATTGTGTTTGCCAATGCCCCTAAGATCAGGTACATTTGATGCAGCATTATGACGACTCATTGTCACAATGGCAGGGATTAACTGAGATGGTCTCGGATAGGGATTAATTTAATTTTTTAATTGTACCTTTATTTTAATAGGCAAGTCAGTTAAGAACAAATTCTTATTTTCACCTTATTTTCTTACCTGCCTATTCAGGGGCAGAACGACAGATTTGTACCTTGTCAGCTCGGGGATTCGAACTTGCAACCTTTCGGTTACTAGTCCAACGCTCTAACCGCTAGGCTACCCTGCCGCCCCTGAGCTGGTCTTGGATAATTTACCAGTCACTGTTTCAAAGCAGCCTTGAAATGAGTTTCACACCCACGGCCCAACGATGGTACTGGACCTGAAATTATTGGCTGTTTTTCTTGTCTTTTAATGCTAAAAGCAGTTCTTTAAAATCCATTTTCAAATGTTCTGAGCTAGCCCTCCTAATGTCGTTTGAGCCACACATGGACTACGACAGTGTCAGCTCCCGGCATTTGTGGTAGAACAGTCGGAAGCAGCCTTGTTATGTCCTGTACTCGTGCTCCTTGGTAGCACAGGGTTTTTGCCAAGGGGACCGAGATGTTTCTCACCGTAGAGCTGCCTATGATGACAACTGGTGATGTTGAATGGGCCGGTGTCTCAGGCAGCCTCACGGTCTGGTGAACCCGAGGTCGAAGACACCGGAGAGGGAGAGAGCCGAGGACGAAGACGCAGGTACCTCCGGACCTGATCTTGTTTGGGAAGCCACCATGGACGAAGGCAAAGCCGTTTCTGGTCTGTGTCAGTTCCGGGCTCAACATCTCCATGGAGACCCCCGTTGCCAGAGGACGCCTTCTTCAATTTCCACGGCAAGTGACATATCTCCATGGCTGGTTGGTTGGGTCGAGATCAGCTCCATTCTCCAGGGAAGGGGGAGACCCCTTCAGGGATGGCCGACTCCTTAGCACCGGCCAGTCGGCTGTGGAGAGCCGACACGGCGGTGAAACTTCCACCAGACCAGAGCGGTGTCCAGCTACTGGTGTGGAAGAAAAAAAGTAGGTGGGCGTGGGTTCCCCAGTAGCTTATGTAGGTTTGTAACTTGCTTGCTAAGAGTAGCTACTTCACTCTTGTAGTCCTCTGCAAGCAAGCAGTTACTACATTGAAAGTCAACATTTTCCCGGAACAAAACAAACGCTGCTCCTGCAACGTTGGAAACGTTCAATGGCGTCCTCCATTTGAGACCGCAGAGCCAGCTAGGCTAGCTGGGCTTTCACATCTCTCCCCCTCTACAGAATCTGGGGCGGCAGGGTAGCCAGTGGTTAAAGCGTTGGACTAGTAACCAGAAGGTGGCAAGTTCAAACCCCCGAGCTGACATGGTACAAATCTGTTGTTCTGCCCCTGAACAGGTAGTTAACCCACTGTTTCTAGGCCGTCAATGAAAATAAGAATTTGTTCTTAACTGACTTGCCTGGTTAAATAAAGGTTAAAAATAAATAAAAATCTGGCAGGATCCCGGGACAGATAGCAGCGCTCACAATTTCGCCCAATAGAGTCACAGGATTCAAAATAAAACTGAAAGTATATAAAAACACAGTCAAGGTCTTTAGTTCAGGTTTCAGCATTCGACAGGTTTCAACAACAAACATACGTCCTCTAGTATTCAGACCTCTTGACTTTTTCCACACTTTGTAATGTATTACAGCCTTATTCTAAAATGGAGTAAATATATTTTTTTCTCTCAATCTACAGACAATACCCCATAATTGGCTCCCGAGTGGCACAGTGGTCAAAGGCACTGCATCTCAGTGCAAGTGGCGTCACTACAGTCCTTGGTTCGATTCCAGTCCCTGGTTCGATGGCACACCTATATTTGGGGAGTTTCTCCCATTCTTCTCTGCAGATCCTCAAGCTCTGTCAGGTTGGATGGGGAGCATCGCTGCACAGCTATTTTCAGGTCTCTCCAGAGCTGTTCAATCGGGTTCAAGTCCGAGCTCTGGCTGGGCCACTCAAGGACATTCAGAGACATGTCCCGAAGCCACTCCTGCATTGTCTTGGCTATGTGCCTAGGGTCGTTGTCCTGTTGGAAGGTGAATCTTCGCCCCAGTCTGAGGTCCTGAGCACTCTGGAGCATGTTTTCATCAAGGATTTGTTTGTATGTCTGCCCTATTAATCTTTCCCTCGATCCTGATTAGTCTCCCAGTCCCTGCCACTGAAAAAGATCCCCACAGCCTCGAAGGCCAGCATGCAAGAGTCTCCTTTTCACTGTTGACGTTGAGACTGTTATTTTGCGGGTACTATTTAAATGAAGCTGCCAGTTGAGGACTTGAGGTGTCTGCTTCTCAATCTAGACACTAATGTACTTGTCCTCTTGCTCAGTTGTGCACTGGGGCCTCCTCTTTCTATTCTGGTTAGAGCCAGTTTGAGCTGTGAGGGGAGTAGTACACAGCGTTGTACGAGATCTTCAGTTTCTTGGCAATTTTTCACATGGAATAACCTTTATTTCTCAGAACAAGAGTAGACTGGCGAGTTTCAGAAGAAGGTTCTTTGTTTCTGGCCATTTTGAGCCTGTAATCGAACCCTCAAATGCTAAAGATACTCAACTAGTCTAAAGGCCCGTTTTATTGCTTCTTTAAATCAGGACAACAGTTTTCAGCTGTACTAACATAATTGCAAAAGGGTTTTCTAATGATAATTTATCCTTTTAAAATTCTAAACTTGGATTAGTTAACACAACGTGCCATTGGAACACAGGAGTGATGGATGCTGATAAATGGGCCTCTGTACAATGGGGAGAACAAGTATTTGATACACTGCTGCAGCGTGCGCAAACCTGGTCAAGAACTACAGGAAAAGTATGAACTCTGTAATTGCAAACAAAGGTTTCTGTACCAAATATTAAGTTCTGCTTTTCTGATGTATCAAATACTTAAGTCATGCAAAAAAATGCAAATTAATTACTTAAAATCATACAATGTGATTTTCTGGATTTTTGTTTTCGATTTTGTCTCTCACAGTTGAAGTATACCTATGATCAAAATTACAGACCTCTACATGCTTTGTAAGTAGGAAAACATGCAAAATCGGCAGTGTATCAAATACTTGTTCTCCCCACTGTAGATATTCCATTCAAAGAAATCTGCTGTTTCCAGCTACAATAGTCATTTACTATTAACAATACCTACACTGTATTTCTGATCAATTTGATGTTATTTTAATGGATACATTTTTTGGGGCTTTTCTTTCAAAAACAAGGACATTTCTAAATGACCCCAAACTTTTGAACGGTAGTGTATATTCATTCATTTGTATTGCAGATATTACTATATTTTCCAATTCAAAGTCCTTAACATGATTTTAGCTGCTCACCTCTTTAGCGTGTGTGACCATCCCCAAGACAATGATCTCTCGTAGCTTAGCCGTACTACCTAAAAGTGCTTCAACAGTCTTAAGCTGAAAACAAGCACAGATCAAGATCAGGGCAATCCATTCACAACACTTGAGGAAAGTCTGGAAAATGTCCTCATAGCTTATATAAAATCGATTAAACACGTAAAGTGTGTCTTAAGTTATAACAGAGTTATTACCTGAAATGTGTTCCTGCTTTCTTCTGCAGTGGCCCTGCCTCTATTACAGGTGGGGTGAAGAGCTCATGCCGATGGCCTAAGTGTCAATGTGGATCATGGTACACATTTCACTATCATGTACTAACTTTACATTTATTTGGAAAGTGGATTTGGAACACCTTCTCTTACAACAACCTCACAGAGAGCAGCGTGTCAGGGGACTTTTTTGCATACCAAAGACCAGCAATATAGGATTCATTCAAAGGCCAAAAAAATGGAGCGAACTGACCTGCTGTAGGAGTGTGTAGCGTTCCCTGAAGAACTCTGCTGTGTCCCTCGCTGAGCCACAGAGACATGGAGCAGAGTGGGTGGTCATGGTAAGGCTGGGGGAAGAACAAACAACAGCTTCACTGAGGGATGTCTTGATATGGTGGTTTCATTAGAAAGAACATTTATTCTAGAGTGTATTTGGTATAATATTTGGACCATAGGACCATGACCCATGCAGACTTGAAGTCAACCCACACATTTATACTTACGGTACAAACTTATTCCTCTCCGCACTGTAGATATATCTTGGCACATCAAAAGGGCCAATGATGTTGAAGACGTTATCTCTGAAAATAATTATATTTCACATTGACAAGGAAAATATGGGGGATGACAAGTGAATGTATGTGAAATTGGTTCTTGTGAGACTGACACCTTGCTCAACTTACATGGTTTCATCACGACTGGCTGGAGTGCTGCACAGTAGTCTCCACCACAGCCAGCTCAATCATACTGGAGGTCACCGTCCAGGAGAAAAGAGGAGTACATCATTGACATAATTCACAACTGATTGTATTGAGAATTGTGTACATTATGTTAGTGGTTGTGATCAAAGACTCATCGATGATGACATCCAGTTCCAGCTCATTGACTAACACCTCCACCATGTACCTGCAGGCTTCATTGGAGGACAACACATATATATGCCCAGTCAGACCATTACTACTGTTCCAGCTGGCTGATAGGCGTTATTAGGTAGGTAATGTTAAGAGTAGCACATTGAATTTTCCATCAACCTTTATTTGGTGATCCTTCCTCAATTCCAACTTGGAAGGAAACAAGTCTTTTAAACTGCCATGTCCAAATGCAGGGAGTTTGTTTGATGCTCTGTTAAAAAAAATATATACTTTTTTGCTCCCTTAAGTAATCCAACAATGTGTACGCCGCCATCTTGTCCATTTCAAATCTTCTCTCATTCATTGAGACAGGTGGATGTCCAGCCCAAAGTGCTACATGTCATGACACTCACCCATCTCGATCAATGAGAGAAGATTTAAAATAGACAAGATGACCGCGTACATACTGTTGGATTACTTCTACATTCCTAAATTCCAACAAACCCCCAACAACTAGACATGGATGTTTAGAAGACGTTTTGTCTTCCATGTCGGGAATTGAGGAAGTATCGCAAAGTAAAGGTTTATGTGTGCCACGCTTAACATTACCCATCTAGCCATTAACACCCATCAGACAGCTGCAATCGTAACTAAAACATCTGACATACATCATTACCCCCATAAACACTGAGTGTACAACACATTAAGGACACCTTCCTAATATTGAGTTGCAATATTTTCCCTCAAAACAGCCTCAATTTGTCAGGGCATGGGTTTCACAAGGTGTCCCACAGGGATGCGGGCCCATGTTGACTGGCTGGATATCTTTTGGGTGGTGGACCATTCTTGATACACACAGGAGGGAAACTATTGAGTGTGGAAAAACCCAGCAGCATTAATTCTTGACACAAACCAGTGCACCTGACACCTACTACCACACCCCATTCAAAGGCAGTTAAATATTTTGTCTTGCCCATTCCTCTAAATGGCACACATACACAATCCATGTCTCAATTGGCTCAAGGCTTAAAAATACTTATTTAACCTGTCTCCTCCCCTTCATCTACACTGATCTAATGGATTTAATCTTTCTGGGATGGGGATTCCGCTAGCGGAACACCTGGCCAACAACCAGTGAAATTACAGGGCGCCAAATTCAAAACAACAGAAATCTCATAATTAAAATTCCTCAAACATAGAAGTATTATACACCATTTTAAAAGATACAATTCTTGTTAATCCAACCAGTGTCCAATTTCAAAAAGGCTTTACAGCAAAAGCACACCATACGATTATGTTAGGACAGCGCCAAGCCACAAAAACCATACAGATATTTTCCAGCCAAGAAGAGGTGTCACAAAAGTCAGAAATGGCGTTAAAATTAATCACTAACCTTTGATGATCTTCATCTCGTGGCACTCCCAGGACTCCATGTTACACAATAAATGTTTGTTTTGTTCGATAAAGTTAGTCTTTGTCCAAAAACCTCATTTGAAAATGGCGCGTTATGTTCAGAAATGCATGGTCTCAAACAAACAACCGGTGAAATTGCAGAGAGCCACATCAAATGACAGAAATACTCATCATAAACATTGATGAAAGATGCAATTGTTACACATAGGATTAAAGATACATTTCTTGTTAATCCAGCCGCTGTGTCCGATTTCAAAAAGGCTTTACAGCGAAAGCACACCATGCAGTTATGTTAGGTCAGCGCCTAGCCACAGAAAACCATACAGCCATTTTCCAGCCAAGGAGAGGTGTCACAAAAAGGTGTCACAAAAGTCAATAGCGATAAAATGAATCACTTACCTTTGATGATCTTCATCTGATGGCACTCCCAGGTCTCCATGTTAGACAAATGTTTGTTTTGTTCGATAAAGTTAATCTTTATGTCCAAATACCTAATTTTTGTTCGCTCGTTTAGTCCAGTAATTCAAATGCACAAAACGCGAGCACAAAGTCCAGACGAAAAGTCAAAAAAGTTCCATTAAAGTTTGTAGAAACATGTCAAACAATGTTTCTAATTAATCCTTAAGGTGTTATCATAAATATTCAATAATGTTTCAACCAGACAATAGAAAGGGAACGAATGTCACGCGCACGGCCACGCGAGATAAACAACTCATGACTTTCAGCTGAGCCACTTGCTCCGAGTGGTCTTATTCTCTCCCCTTTCACAATAGAAGCCTGAATAAACTTCTAAAGACTGTTGACATCTACTGGAAACCTTAGGAAGTGCAATCTGACCCCACAGACACTGGATATTCGATAGGCATTCACTTAAACTACAAACCTCATAATTCCCACTTCCTGGATGGATTTGCCATGTGAGTTCTGTTATACTCAGACATTATTTTAACAGTTTTTGAAACTTTAGAGTGTTTGCTATCAAAATCTACTAATTATATGCATATTCTAGCTTCTGGGCCTGAGTAACAGGTAGTTTACTCTGGGTACGCTTTTCATCCAAACTTCCCAATGCTGCCCCATATCCATAAGAGGTTTTAACAAGTGACATCAATAAGGGTTCATAGCTTTCACCTGGATTCACCTAGTCAGTCTATTTCATGGGAAAAGCAGGTGTCCTTAATGTTTTGTACACTGTGTGTGTGTGTGTGTTTGTGTGTACACACACCCATATACAGTACCAGTCAAAAGATTTGATACCTACTCATTCAAGGGTTTTTCTTTAGTTTACCATTTTCTACATTTTAGAATAATAGTGAAGACATCAAAACTATGAAATTACACATATGGAATCATGTAGTAACCAAAACAGTGTTAAACAAATCAAAATATATTTTACATTTGAGATTCATCAAAGTAGCCACCCTTTGCCTTGATGACAGCTTTGCACACACTTGGCATTCTCTCAACCAGCTTCATCAGGTTGTCACCTGGAATGCATTTCAATTAACAGGTGTGCCTTGTTAAATTTCTTTCCTTCTTAATACATTTGAGCCAATCAGTTGTGTTGTGACAAGATAGGGTTGGTATACAGAAGATATCCCTATTTGGTAAAAGACCAAGTCCATATTATGGCAAGAACAGCTCAAATAAGCAAAGAGAAACAACAGTCCATCATTACTTTTAGGTAATGGTCAGTAAATTTGGAAAATGTCAAGAACTTTGAAAGTTTCTTCAAGCACAGTCGCAAAAACCATTAAGCACTATGATGAAACTGGCTGTCATGAGGACCGCCACAGGAACGTGGCAAGTTACCTCTGCTGCAGAGGATAAGTTCATTAGAGTTACCAGCCTCAGAAATTGCAGCCCAAATAAATACTTCCGAGTTCAAGTAACAGACACATCTCAACATCAACTGTTCAGAGGAGACGGTGTGAAATCAGGCCTTCGTGGTCAAATTGCTGTAAAGAAAACACTACTTAAAGGACACCAATAATAAGAAGAGACTTGCTTGGGCCAAGAAACACAATCAATGGACATTAGACCAGTGGAAATCTGTCCTTTGGTGTGATGAGTCCAAATTTCAGAATTTTGGATCCAACCGCCTTGTCTTTGTGAGACGCAGAGTAGGTGAACGGATGATCTCTGCAAATCTTTTACTTTTAACAAGGCACACCTGTTAATTGAAATGCATTCCAAGTGACTACCTCATGAAGCTGGTTGAGAGAATGCCAAAAGTGTGCAAAGCTGTCAAGGCAAAGGGTGAATACTTTGAATCTCAAATATATTTAGATCTGTTTAACACTGTTTTGGTTACTACATGATTCCATATGTGTTATTTCATAGTTTAGATGACTTCACTCTCATTCCACAATGTAGAAAAAAACATTAAAAAAACAAATAAAAACCTTCGAATGAGTAGGCATGTCCAAACTTTGGACTGGTACTGTATGTGTAATATAATGGAACTGAGAGTCATGATCAAAGACTAGCTCGGGCCCTGCGCCACTAGGGCGCTTAGCCCCCTTCAGTTTAAAAACTTTAGCCGCCTCAGTTTTAGTTTTATGTCCCTATATAAAAATAGCAAAAAAGTTCAAATGATTGAGTTAGAGGTTGGCGCCCGCAAAATATCTGTATCTCTGCTCCTCTGTGTCAGCACAATAGACAGGGCATGATGTGGTGTGTGTAAGCAGCCTGGTCTTTTTTATTTATTTAACCTTTATTCATAGACAAGACGTAACATAGTCAATATAGATTAGTATCATATGTTATGTTTGGTTACATAAGACAGAAGGTTACTTAAAAGGTGCTAAATATGCAGAAATCGCTACCGCCATTTTCTGGTTGCTAAAATAAGAATAGCTAGCATAATTTCAGTTTGTAAAAACAAACAGTTATAGTACAATGATTCTCTGCACAATCTAAACCGCTGTGAAAAATATTTTCAATAACCAAAAATATATATTTTCAGCTGTTTGAAGCTGGTGTACAAAACCGAAAGTAAAAGACGCAAAAACAAAACTTAAGAACGGAACTCATAGAAATAGTGCACATAGAACAGATCTTTCAATGAGAATGGCAGATCTATAACTCAACATTTATTTGTGAATTTGGTCAGGTCGTCCAAAATGTTACATATTGCAGCGTTAAGGCAAACAAATATTGTACATTTTGCAAATTCGTAACAAATCACACAAATTGTAATTCGTAACATATACATACCATACGAACGTAACATATTATACTAAATGGAGTATCTCGGATTTACTTACAGAATAATACAAAATGCTCTGAGACCAGGTTGCAGCTGGGGGGCTATGGAAAGCCACTGGGTGTTTAGGTGTGACTCCGTTGGGTTTAATTGAATAATGTGATACACCTCCTCCTGTAATATTTGATTTCAACGTTTTCCGTTGAGGCTGCTTCACCCTTAGGTATAAAACGAGTTAGCATTATTAGCTTTAGTCTATTTAGCTAGCTTGACCCAACTAATCTGCCACGATGTATATCAGAAATTGGCTTCGCCCAAGTACCCAAACAAAGGAGAAAGAGTGCGATGAGCAGCTGCATCAAACCACCAAGGCCACCTCCAAGCCCAACAGCGATGATTCTCCCGAGCTGCAGCTAGCTCCATGTACAGAGAATACCCACCCTTCCACAAGTGCTGCCATAATGGCTCCACAGCCGCCTCCACCCCCGACTGCTCCTGATGATCTTGGAACAGAGAAGCCAGCCCAGGTTAGCGTAGAATCCTTTAATAACAACTGGCTAATAGGAAGAGAGTGGCTAGAATACTTGGTTACTGCAGATGCTGCATTTTGTTTTCCCATGTCGAAAGTTCTGTTTTGGGTCCAATGCTAACGCAGACAAGGTCTTCAACCCAAGCTGGGTATTCTAACTGGAAGACTGATATTGATATTACCAAAGGATTTGCTAGACACGCATCAAGCAAAGAGCATTGCACTGTGGAAATAAAAAAGTTTGAAGTGCTATTGGGACCATTGGTGTCACTTTCAACACTTGTTAATGATCGGCAGCTGGCAAGAAATCTCATGTATTTGTCGCCGATTGTGATTATTGAGTTCCTCGTTTCAAACCAGCAACCACTGAGGGGGACATTGGACACGATAAGAATCAAGATGGGAGGGGGGCAGCGGACTTTTTCTGTCTATGATGAAATATACTCTCCAAAAAGACGAGGAACCTGCCAAGGTGTTTAGCACCATATCCCATAATACCACATAAGTAACACGATATTCAAAATTAAATCGTTCCTACTGGATGTGAAAATATATCCACTGGACAGTACAGCAGGACAGAGGAAAAGAGACTGAGTGTAAAAGACTGTTCCTCAGCACGTTGGATGTGGTCATTGATGAAATGTCAGAACAATTCAGCAAAGGCAACTGCCAACTGGTGGCGGCACTGTGTGCCCTTGACCCAGAGAGCCATTACTTTCTGGATGTAAAGCGACACCTGGATCTAAGTAAAAAAATATTTGGTGGAAGCTGAGTTTAGGGTCGAGCTGCAGTTTTTGCAGCCTGAAATCGCCCAGTCTAGCTCCAATGAGAACAAATGGACCCCACTTGTTATCCTGTAACAATTCTCTGGGCCTCTCTCCACTATAACGACTGTGCTTTCTGCACTGAAACATGGACTGACTTTGGGGCGTCCACAGCTACATGCGAGAATTCATTTTCCACTTTGAAAAATGTGTTCAGTCAGCAGAGTAGAAGCACGCTACACCAGTCGAAAGCTCAACTAATACAACTGCTATTTGAGGGGGATCTTACAAGATTTGGGGAGAATAGAATTATCAATTACTCCGGAAATTCCACAGAGCATCAAGGAAGCTGGAACTCTTTAAATTGTAAGCTTGAAACAATCGAGCTGGTTGGTTTTATCAAAATCTTGCTTTATTGTGTAGAGCGCTGTCCATTGTGCTGATAGAGTGCCGCAAGATTGTGTGCCATTGGACTTGTCACTTCTTGGTCAAATGCATTTTTTTTTAAACTTTTGTGTTTGTGGTATAGCGTGATATAAGCAGGATTCAATTTTATTCCAGCGCAAGTACCCAAATGACTCCCCATTTATTTGGCAAAACAGCTGAGCATGTATCTGTAGGCTATGCTTTTGTTATTTGGATTTCCATTGGCCTTTCATTTACTGCGTTTGTTAACTGTTAAAGTAAAATACATTTAGTTGGTGTCATGCCTTTATCGAAGTGATATTTTGTTTACTAGGCTTACTACTATGTACCGCTGTTTTGTTCTGTTCGAGGTTGTCGGTATTCTAAGCCAAACTGCTATACAGTTTTTGTTTGCATGCATAAATAACTAGCCTACTACTTTCAGCATTTAGTTAGAATTATTGTGGTAAGGCAGCTGTGTGTACGGCTGCATTCACATAGGCTGCTTTTAATAGGGTAATTGCCGATCTAAACCGCACTGCTGTAGGGGGCTGTCCATTGTTCTGATAAGTCGCAACAGACAGGCTACAGATTCCAAAATAACTCAATGATCTCGAAGTCTCAGCATTTTAACGTTGTTTATTATGGTTTATTACATGATTCCATAAGTGTTATTTCATAGTTTAGATGTCTTCACTCATTCTACAATGTAGAAAATACTATTTTTTTTTAAGAAAAGAAGAAACCCTTGAATGAGTAGGCGTACTACTTTCGGCATTTAGTTAGCATTATTGTAAATGAAAGGCGAATGGAGATCCAATGATTATAAGCAGAATTCGATATAAGTCCAATGCAAGAACACAAAATGTAGCCCGCTTGGCGATTTCAACTGACACTAGCCACTCTATCCTGTCTGGGCTAGCATAGCTTCTTGGTATGACACTGACACAACAGACCAATTTGGCTTCTAACTAGCAATGCAGCCGTTACATTTACTGTAAACAAATGTCAAGAACAACATGATTGACAAACAATAACATACGGTCGAAGCATAAATCCCCGCATCTTGCAGCCAGCAGATACTTTCGTCTTGACTTTGCGAACCTTCATTGTCAATCCAATCTTCCTTCAACAATCAAACATTTGGACCTAAATCTTAACTTCCGCCGATAGGCTACATGTTTCGTCACTTCCTCCAAAGCAAACGTTCAACACAAGTTTATTTTTAGTCTGCAGTCTTTGCAATCCGGAATCTTTGGGACGTCCCCATTGAAGTTGAAACGTAAATTGGTAGGGTAAAAGTTGCTACATGAATTTACATCCATATTAATGATATGTATTGATTATTGGAAAATATAATTTATAAATGTGTTTTTAAACAAAGAAAATGAAAGCAAACACTTTATAGCCTAAAAACATGATTAAACTATAATGTTTTATATCATGGATGGTCAATCCTTGCACCCGTAGCTCTGTCTATTAATTTGAGAGTGATTACATTTCTCCAGCCCCATCCCTAGGCTTTTTACCGAACCATGAGTGGGAACGCCTTTATTGTTTTTAATGCTGATTGCCCCTATTAGGTTAGGGTTTAGAAAGGGACGTCCCAAGGATCCCAGATAGTACAAATCACGATTATGCCGAGATTTGCTGTTTGAAGTCTACACCCCGTATTCACAGACATGTAAGTATATAAATTATTACTCGAATGTTAATTAATGTATTATCCTCCATGTGTTTATTCATCATATCTCAATAATATTCTCATATTTACAACACATCAGTGTAGAACGAATACAGAATAAAACAACTATTAGGTTGAATTGGGACAACCTGCCTGAAGCTTATCAGGGAAAGAAAACCTTGTTTTCTCTGAAAGCTGTTGCACTTGATTAAAAACATCTTGAGACGACAGGACGCGACCAATTGTAATTCTTCAATTACCATCCTTTTCTCTTCGCTGTGTTGACAAAAAATGAGCAACTCGGATCTCTGAGCAGATTTCTTCAACGATACCATATAATGTCCTGACACAGTGATATTTGTTTCAATGTGGCAACGTATCCTATTTTATTTTTCCTTATTAGCATTCATGGATTCTGCAATTGAAAAGCACTGTTCAGAGCTTGTAGCCCGTGAGCGAAGCGGTCATACGGCTCTAACTGAGAGGAATGTCCTGTACGTGTGGGGAGGCTACGTGGTAAGCAGACTGTCAAACAGAAAGCCTATCTGGCTGCAACTGTCTTGACAAGCATTGCCAATGGATAGTGTTTTATGTTTTGCATTTCACCAACATTCTATTTGGATCATGAATAAATATTCAAGGATTATGCAATATGTTAATTCATGCCAAATTACTATTCTATGTTACTTGTTTTCTGCAGTCAATTGCTGATGATGAAGTTTTCCTACCTAATGATGAAATCTGGTTATATGACTTAGAAAGTGGTGTATGGTAAGAATATGAATGGAATTTTAACAAAGTAACACATTTCTAAGATCATGAATGGAGAAGTTGATATCTTATGAGAACTAAGCTTGATTTCGAATCTTCTACTACAGTCTACCCATCAAAAAACAACCACGCAACAATTTACTTAACCAGTTTTTGACCAGTGGGTTGGTTCAGTGCAAAAGTTGAATAATTTAATTTCAACAACAACAAAAAAAATCTATGTGATGACATTGAATCAATGTGCAAAAACGCATCGACGTCAGGGAATTTTGTCATTTTTTTCACCCAACGTTTAACCTAAATCCAATGACAGGGTTATTTTTTATTTTATTTCATGTTGATTTCATATCAACCAAATGTAAATCAAAACTAGATGTTGAGCTGACATCTGTGCCAAGTGGGAAACATTTGAGAGATGTAAACACTACATTTCATAATTATGGAGCTCTGCATTAGAGGTTGTTACATGTTATTTACAATGTTGTTACATAGTTGCTAGAAGTTTATTGGTCTGTGGTTTGTGTTTATATCTGTACTTTATGCTTTTTGTGAATTTTGCACCCTGCAACTTACATTTCCCTGTTTTGTTTGTTTATTCTCCATTCTGAAGGGAAATGTGCAGGATGTCAGGTGAGGTCCCACCCCCCATGTCAGGCACCTGTGGCTGCTCTCTGAATGGAGACATGTACATATTTGGGGGATGCGATGACAACGGCCAGACCAACCAGGTAAATGTACAGTACATTTGCAAGGATGTGTGAAAATCCTCAATAGCTTACTATGCCTTACATCGTTTTGTTTACATTTACATGCTGAAATGGTCTGTTTTCAGCTTTACTGTGTCAATCTTCTGGATGGAAAATACACTTGGAGGAAAGTTAACCATAAGAGTGGCTCCCCTCCCTCACCCAGAGATAAGCTCTCTTGCTGGGTTTTCAATGGCAGGCAAGCATTCTTTAAAAAACAAAACAATGCCCATGGCAGTACTGCCCTAATTGGAACCATTTATAAATCGAACCTTGCCATTTTACTATTGGTGGTGATCTAAATAAATTGTTGGGGGTGCACAGCTACCCTGTAAAACGAAATCCTTGTGATTGGGATAAGTTTTGGTTATTCTGTAGGCTCATCTACTTTGGTGGATATGGTCATAAGCAACTTGATGACATCAATAACAACAGAAGCTTCCTTATGGATGAGGTGTCATGGGTAAGTTTTGCTTATGGGTGCAATTATAGCCAAACATATAAATACATTTTCTAGTACTATTAACTATTTTAACTTTATTATATGGATTAGTAATACTGTGCTCTGTAGGTGGATGACATCTATTGGGGATGGAACAATGAAGTCCATATGTTTGACCCAACATCGGCCAGTTGGAGTGAACCACATACCAGTGTAAGACGATACATTGAACGTGTTTATTTATTTTTAAAAAGACATGATATCATATACAATAAACTTAAGAATGTGCTATGACATCACATGATTTGAGGAATGGAACATACAAGGCACATAGTATACTTTATTTGTGGATATCTACTGTCTACAGGGTTGTGCACCTGACCCGAGAGCTGCCCATGCCAGTGTAACACTTTGCCACAAAGGATATGTATGTGGGGGCAGAATAAGGGTGAGAAATTATTAATTTTAACACAGACACAAAAATCCTAAAGTGTATTGCTAATAAGATTTGTGTGATTAAATATTTTATTGTACATACAAGTTTAAATATACATACTTAACTCAAGTTTTTTTGATTTGGTTTTAAATCTTCATTTTTCTTTTCACTTTCAGGAAACCAGGACAAGTGACATTTATTGTCTAGATCTAGAATCATGGACATGGTACGAAATGTACGCATTTACTGTTCACTCTTTCAAATGCTCAACTTAAAATGGTTACTTTCCTGTTCTATACTGTTATCACAACACGCTTGATTTTATTTTTTTAACTGTTCTTTCAAAATGGCTTTTCTAGAGTACCAGCATCCAATGTGCCAATGGGAAGGTCGTGGCATACCCTCACTGCAATATCTGACAGCGGTTTGTTTCTATTTGGAGGACTGAGTATAGACTGCAAACCAATGAGTAAGTCATTTACCTGTATTACCAGATTCAAAATCCTACCTCTGTACCTTAATAAGTTCCACGGAAACATGGCATTCGCTTTTCTAAAAAATTAATTATATCTCTCCAGGCGATGGTTGGGTATTTGATGTTGGAACAAAGAAATGGAGAGAGTTTGAGCATCCATACATGAACAAACCAAGGTAGTGCATGTTCAAGTTGTTTGTGTCATTAAATTACATTAATTACTAAATTACTAAACTGGTATTGGATAGCATTACATGTTCCAATCTAAAGTCTGAGGAATGTACCCAAAATGTGCAAATGATAAAACTGTAAGCACATTGTCTGACCTATAGAGATCCTTTGATTTACTTTACATGTAATTCTATGACTTGACCCTTTATTTATTTTCCACCCTCAGGTTGTGGCACACAGCATGCCAAGGGAAAGACTCTGATGTCATTGTGTTTGGGGGTAGTTGCAACTACATCCTTCGAGTAGACACAGTAAGTATAATGGAAACCACCTTAGAATCATTCTGATTCTATGGAAACCACTCAAATATCTTCTCTAATCATTCACATTGGATGATTTTACCATTTGTGACAGGAAGGAAATTGCTTGGTATTATGTTAATGTAAAATTATTAAAATTCATAAGCAGATCATTGATGAATTATGGAACACGTATCATGAATTATGGAAGACATGTTTACAATGAGCTGTTATGGTACTGTTTCGTTATCACCTTTCTTCAGGGTCACTGCAATGATGCACTTGTTTTCCAGACCCAGCCCTACCCACTCTTTCGGTAACTAATCAATTATTATAATTTAATGAGGGAGAATCTGTTCTCAGCTAGAAGACACTGATATTTTGGAAATCATGTTGACTGATAAAACGAAAAAAATATTCTATATGCAGAATGGTCCCCATACACATAGTTCATGGAATTTATTATTTTGCTATTACATAAATACTATAACACAGTGACAGTTTAGTATAGTAAGCTACAACTACCAAATGCATGCAATGCCCTCTTAGCCTATACTTAAAATGTTTTTTTTAAATGTATCACAGGATATGTGAGGATTACATAGCCAAGAATGTGAAGAACTGCAAGATGCTTGAAAAACAGCTTCCATTTGTGCCTCCAAAACTACTGCCAGCTATACAGAAGAGAATATCATTTTTTCGGACAACAAAGAAAATATAGCATTGTCAGATATAAATATTAAGGGAAATGTTCAGTATTATAAACTAGGGGGTTTGAGTCCTGAATGCTCATTGGCTGACAGCCATGGTATATCAGACTGTATACCACATGTATGACAAAACATGTATTTTTACTAATTACGTTGGTAACCAGTTTATAATAGCAATAAAGCACCTCTGAGGTTGGTGGTGTATGGCCAATATACCACAGCTAAAGGCTTATTCAGGCACTTCGCGTTGCATCGTACTAAGGACAGCCCTTAGCCATGGTATATTGGCCATATACCACCAACCGCCGAGGTGCCGTATTGCTTAAGTAGACTACAGTAAACTGATAATGCAGAGTTCAGACTATGTTCCTCATATTACTGTTGAGAAGGCCTTCATTGTATGTGGGGCGATTTGTCTTACAAAACATTAAAAACATTATTGATTTATTGTCAAATGTCTTAGTGTATTTTACAAGGCATTCAGAAATTATTCAGACCCCTTAACTTTTTCCACATGTTATGTTACAGCCATCATTACTTTAACACATGGTCAGTTAATCCGGAAAATTTCAAGAACTTAAAAGTTCCTTCAAGTACAGTTTCAAAAACGATCAAGCGCTATGATGAAACTGGCTCTCATGAGGACCCCCACAGGAATGGAAGACCCAGAGTTACCTCTGCTGCAGAGGATGAGTTCATTAGTTACCGCCTCAGAAATAGGAGCCCAAATAAATGCTTCAGAGTTCAAGTAACAGACACATCTCATCACCTGTTCAGAGGAAACTGCGTGAAATCCGGCCTTCATGGTCGATTTGCTGCAAAGAAACCACTACTAAAGGACACCAATAAGAAGAAGAGACGTACTTGGGCCAAGAAACAGGAGTGGTGGAAATCTGTCCTTTGAGTCCAAATGTGGAGATTTTTGGCTCCAACTGCTGTCTCTTTGTGAGAAACAGAGTAGGTGAACGGATGATCTCCGCATGTGTGGTTCCCACCATGATGCATGGAGTAGGTGTGATGGCGCTTTGCTGGTGACACTGTCAGTGATTTATTTAGAATTCAAGGCAAACTTAACCAGCATGGCTACCACAGCATTCTGCAGCGATACGCCATCCCATCTGGTTTGCATTTAGTGGGGCTATCATTTGTTTTTCAACAGGACAATGACCCAAAACAGCTCCAGGCTGTGTAAGGGCTATTGTACCAAGGAGAGTGATGGAGTGCTACAGTACATCAGATGGCCTGTCCTCCACAATCCCCTGACCTCAAACCAATTGAGATGGTTTGGGATGAGTTGAGGGATGAGGACCGCAGAGTGAAGGAAAAGCAGCCAACAACTGCTCAGCATATGTGGGAACTCCTTCAAGAATGTTGGAGAAGCATTCCTCATGAAGCTAGGTGATATAATGTCAAGAGTGTGCAAAGCTATCATCAAGGCAAAGGGTGGCTATGAAGAAGGGTGGCTATGTTTATCACATATTTGGTTACTACATGATTCTGTGTTATTTCATAGTTTATGGTTTTTACTATTATTCTAGAATGTAGAAAATAGTAAAAATAAAGAAAACCCTTGAATGAGTAGGTGTGTCCAAACTTTTGACTGGTACTGTAAGTATTCATACCCTTAGCTATGAGATGTGAAATTGAGCTCAGGTGCATCCTGTTTCCATTCATCATCCTTGAGATGTTTCTACAACTTGATTGGGGTTTAATTGAATGGACATTTTGGAAAGGCGCACACACATCCTGTTTCCATTGATTTGGAAAAAGCACACACCTGTCTATTTAAAGGTCCCACTGTTGACAGTGCATGTCAGAGCAATAACCAAACCATGATGTTGAAGGAATTGTTCATAGAGCACTGAGACAGGATTTGTGTCGAAGCACAGATCTGGGGAAGGAACGGTACCCCAAAAAATTCTAAAGCATTGAAGGTCCCCAAAAACACAGTGGCATCCATCATTTTTAACAATGGAAGAAGTTTGGAACCACCAAGACTCTTCCTAGTGCAGGCCACCCAGCCAAACTGTGCAATCGGGGGAGAAGGGTTGAACTTGAGGCGTCACTACAGACACTGTCGCCCGGGTTTAGCCATTATAGGCCGTCATTGTAAATAAGAATGTTCTTAACTGACTTGCCAAGTTAAATAAAAGGGCCTTGGTCAGGGAGGTGACCAAGAACCCGATGGTCACTCCAGAGTTCCTCTGTGAAGATGGGAGAACCTTCCAGAAGGACAACCATCTCTGCAGCACCACCAATCAGGCCTTTATGGTAGAGTGGCTAGACGGAAGCCACTCAGTAAATACACATGACCGCCCACTTAGAGTTTGCCAGAAGGCACCTAAAGGATGATGAAACCAAGATTGAACTCTTTGGCCTGAATGCCCAAGCATCATGTCTGGAGGAAACCTGTCATCTCTACGGTAAAGCATAGTGGTGGCAGCAACGTGCTGTGGGGATGTTTTTCAGCGGCAGGGACTGGGAGACTAGTCAGGATCGAGGGAAAGATGAACAGAACAAACACAGAGGTCCTTGATAAAAACCTGCTCCAGAGCGCTCAAGATGTCAGGATTTGGCCAGGGTTGTTCCGGGTTTTGGTCAGTAGATGCCCCCATTGTGCTTTTTGTCCTTATGTTTTTCCCTTGATCCCCATTATTATTTGCACCTGTGCCTCGTTTCCTCTAATTGTATTTAAACCCTTAGTTTCCCTCAGTTCTGTGCTCTGTGTTTCTGTCAGGACCCGGTTTCGAACTTGGGTCTCCGGAGTGAGAAACAGTCACTTAACCAACTGAGCCACGAATAGTCAGCAGAACCCAGAAGATGAGGCAGACACAGCAGTACTTAAGACGGTGTATTTAATAAAGAAAAAATCCTTAAATACAAAAAATGGCAATTCCAAAAGGTGGTAGGAAAAGCACAAAAAGGCCTCAAAAGAAACTCACAAAAAATAAACAAAAACAAAAAATAGAATACCACAAGAGCGTCACCCGGAATCGACAAGAGTACACAGAACACTAGGGCAGGGTGCTAACATACAAACACAGAGCACAGAACTGAGGGAAACTAAGGGTTTATCTTCAGGGTACCATCCGGAGTCCAACGGCCAAACAGAGAGGATGAATCAAGAGCTGGAAACCATCCTCCGATGTATGACTCGTGACAACCCGTCCACATGGTCATCCTTTATTGTTTGGGCCGAATACGCGCACAACACCTTGCGCTCCTCCTCCACTGGTATGTCCCCGCACGAGTGTCAGTTTGGCTATGCTCCTCCATTGTTCCCGGACCAGGAGGCAGAAGTCAGAGTGCCTTCAGCCTTGAAGTTCGTCAGACGCTGTCGGCTTATGTGGAGGAAGACCCGTCTTAATCTTATGCGTTCCTCACAGAGGTACCAACAACAAGCCAACAGACGCACGCGTCCCGGGCCTACCCTGCGCCCGGCCAGAGAGTCTGGCTCTCCACAAGAAACTTACCTCTACGGGTGGAGTCTCGCAAGCTGTCCCAAAAATACATCGGTCCCTTCAAGGTTGCCAGGAGAGTTAACCCAGTTTCTTATCGCCTACACTTACCCAGATCCCTTAAGATTAATCCCACATTTCACATTTCATTGTTAAAACCTGTTGTTTTTTCTCCCCTTGTCCCGGCAGACAGACCTCCCCCTCCGCCTCGTGTCATTGGAGGCCAGCCGGCTTATACCGTCCATCGGATACTGGATTCCCGCCGGGTGCAGCGGTCCTGGCAGTATCTGGTGGACTGGGAAGGCTACGGTCCCGAGGAGCGCTCCTGGGTTCCTGCCAAGGACATTCTGGATCCTGACCTCATTCGTCAGTTCAGGGCCCTCCACCCTGAGAGAGCTGGTAGGAACGTCAGGAGCCGTTCCTAGGGGGGGGATTCTGTCAGGATTTGGCCAGGGTTGTTCCGGGTTTTGGTCACTAGATGCCCCCATTGTGCTTTTTGACCTTATGTTTTTCCCTTGTTCCCCATTATTATTTGCACCTGTACCTCGTTTTCCCTGATTGTATTTAAACCCTTAGTTTCCCTCAGTTCTGTGCTCTGTGTTTGTATGTTAGCACCCAGCCCTAGTGTTCTGTGTTTTCCTGTCGATTCCGGTGGATGCTCTTGTGGAATTTTGTTTTTGAGTGTCTCTTGAGGCTTTTTTGTGCTATTCCTACCGCCTTTTGGATTTGCCATTTTTGTATTTAAGGACTTCTCCTTTTTACTTTATTAAATACACCGTCTTAAGTACTGCTGTGTCTGCCTCATATTCTGGGTTCTGCTGACTATTTGTGGCTCAGTTGGTTAAGTGACTGTTTCTCACTCCGGAGACCCAGGTTCGTAACCGGGTCCTAACACTATGACTATTTTTTTACGCCAGTACCTTTGGTAATATCATCAATAATTGTATGATAGTCCTATCATACCATTGGGACTTACTTTATTTCCTAATGGGACTTACTTTATTTTATGCCTTTTCCTGGTTACCAAAGTTGTGGCAAGGGTCATGTTATTTGTGGCAAGGGTTATGATATATGTAGTACCACATGTAAGACATTCTGTGAACTCTCCCTTTTCACACCGTCACTGTCACGTTCTGACCTTAGTTCCTTTGATTTGTCTTTGTTTTAGTATGGTCAGGGTGTGAGTTGGGTGGGTTGTCTATGTTCCGTTTTCTATGTTGTGTTTGCGTTTGGTCTGGTATGGTTCTCAATCAGAGGCAGGTGTCGTTAGTTGTCTCTGATTGAGAATCATACCTAGGTAGCCTTTTCCCACTTGTGTTTTGTGGGTGTTTATTTTCTGTCTTTGTATATGTCACCAGACAGGACTGTTTCGTATCAGTCTCATTATTTTTGTCTGAGTTGAATAAACAAAGGGAATCACTTTCCACGAAGGTCTGGGCCCAACAGAGATACCTGATGACGTCCTTCAACACGTAAATACATGCATTACTACTTACCCAAAAGAGCGGCAGTTCGGGGCAAGAGCTACTGTGAGTGTAGTTCCCAAACAGATCAAAGTGTTGCTTCTCTTTCTCTCTCTTTAAATCCCATCTTGTGTAACAAGTGTCATATTGTGTTAGTCCGCTAGGGACTTGTTGTCATCGTATTAAGTTTTGAATCAATAACCTATACCGTGTGTGTGTAGCCTATGTTATCATTTAGTTTGTTAGTAAATAAATAATCAAATAAATGTATTTGTGTGGTACGGCATGATTAGTAAGATGTGGGTTTGTGCAGATTCACGAAGTCTGCACAAAGTCTGCACGAAGTCTCAAAATGAGACGGATATGAGGAAATTATTAGTTAGTGGCTGGTATCGAAATATATATTCTTGAGTTAATTCGGGAGACGATAACTCGGTGAACAACTTCTCCTGTGGTGCCCCAAATTCCTAATGAGTTAATTATTACGTGATTAAATTAATTGAGTAACAAATATACAGATTCAATAAATAACAGTCATTAGATTAATGATAGTCATGTCACAACATCTGGAATGCATTTAAATTAAGAGTTAAAAGTTAATTTGTGGAATTTATTTCGTTCTTAATGTGTTTGAGCTAATCAGTTGTGTTGTGTCAAGGTAGGGTTGGTATACAGAAGATAACCCTATTTGGTTAAAGTCCATATTATGGCAAGAACCGCTCAAATAAGCAAAGAGAAACAACAGTACTTTAAGACATGAAGGTCAGTCATGTTTATTCAAGTGCAGTCACAAAAACTGCTCTGATGAAACTGGCTCTCATAAGGACTGCCACAGGAATGGAAGACCTAGAGTTACCTCTGCTGCAAAGGATAACTTCATTAAAGTTACCAGCCTCAGAAATTGAAGCATTCCAGATGAAGCTGGTTGAGAGAATGCCAAAAGTGTGCAAAGCTGTCATCAAGGCAAAGGGTGGCTATTTGAAGAATCTCAAATATAAACTGTATTTTGATTTGTTTATCACTTTTGTGGTTACTAGTTTTGATGTGATATTTCATAGTTTTGATGTCTTCACTATTATTCTACAATGTATAAAATAGTAAAAAATAAAGGAAAACCTTGAATGAGTAGGTGTTCTAAAACTTTTGACCGGTAGTGTACGTGTCACGTCCTGATCTTAGTTCCTTTTGTATGTTTCTATTTTAGGTTGGTTGGGGTGGGCATTTTGTGTTTTGTTCTTGTGTTTATATTTCTATGTGTTTGGACTGGTATGGTTCCCAATCAGAGGCAGCCTACAATTGTTGTCTCTGATTGAGAATCATACTTAGGTAGCCTGTTTTCCCACTCTTGTTTGTGGGTGGTTATTTTCAATTTCAGTGTTTTTCACCATTCGGGACTGTTTCGATTTCTCTTTATTCGCTTGTTCGTTTGTTTCCTGTGTTCAGTGTAATAAATATGACGAACACTTACCACGTTGCATATTGGTCCGATATTTCCTACTCCTCCTCAGAAGAGGAAGACGACAACCGTCACAGTATGTTCTCACAACTTCCATGGAACCCAATGTTTTATCTGGGCTGTATCAAGTGAATTGAAAGACTCACAGGTTAAGGCCAGGCACCAAACCCTAATAGGGTATTTGTCTTCCTTTAATTGTATCACAATCAACTTTTACCAGTTGAATGTGGACACAAAGATACTATTTTTCTGAAATATTGTAGTACAATATGCAAATTAGGCGATCTCATCAAATAGGCACATATTTGCATGTAACGCAAATAAGGTTTCTGGACACTGGATGAAGCTAAGCAGGTTTGGTCCTGGTCAGTCCCTGGATGGGAGAACAGATGCTGCTGGAAGTGGTGTTGGAAGGTCAGTAGGAGGCACCCTTTCCTGTGGTCTGCAAAAAATATCCCAGGGCAGTGATTGGGGACATTTCCCTGTGTAGGGTGCTGTTTTTTGGATGGGACGTTAAATGCATGGCCACTTAAAGAGCCCACGGCAAATATCGTAAGAGTAGGGGTGTTAACCCCGGTGTCCTGGCTAAATTCTCAATCTGGCACTCATACCATAATGGTCACCTATTCATCCCCAGCTTACAATTGGCTCATTCCTCTACCTTATAACTATTCCCCAGGTCGTTGCTGTAAATGAGAATGTGTTCTCAGTCAACTTACCTGGTAAAATCAAATAAAAAATATGTAGTTGGTACCCCCTCTACTGCTATAACGGCCTCCTCTCTTCTGGAAAAGCCTTCTACTATCTGTTCAAACATTGATGCGAGGACTTGCTTCCATTCAGTCACAAGAGCATTAGCAAGGTCTGTTACTGTTGTTCGGCAATTAGGCCTAGCTCGCAGTTGGTGTTCCAATTCATCCCAATGCGGTTGAGGTCAGGGCTCTGTGCAGGCCTGTCAAGTTCTTCCACACCAATCTCGACAAACCATTGCTGGATGGACCTCGCTTTGTGCATTGGGGAATTGTCATGCTGAAACAGGAAAGGGCCTTTCCCAAACTGAAAATAGCTGTGCTGCGACGCTCCCCATTCAACCTGACAGAGCTTGAGAGGATCTGCAGAGAAGAATGGGAGAAACTCCCCAAATACAATTGTGCCACGCTTGTAGTGTCATACCCAATACTTTGCTTCAACAAAGTACAATTTAATCCATTTTAGAATAAGGCTGTAATGTAGCAAAATGTGGAAAACATGAAGGGGTCTGACTAATTTCCAAATGCACTGTATGTTACAACTTGGCAGCTTTAACAGAAAGCATGAGGATTTGAGCTCAGGATTTTAGCTCACAGATACATTATTAGACTATATTAGTGATGTAATAATGACTTGGATGACTTACAACTTCTTCCAGCTAAATCAAGAAAAGACCAAGGCACTTATTTTTGGAGTGAATCTGTCCGCACATTTTAATTCACAGGCAATAAAGATTAAACACCAGGTAAAACACCTAGGTGTGATTTTAGATTCTGAACTCAATTTCAAATCACACATTAGGAATGTGACCAAAATAGCTATTTACCACTTGAGGAACATTGCCAAGGTGGGGCCGTTTCTATCTCAGACTAATACAGAGAGACTCGTCCATGCTTTTATTACAAGCAGGTTTGACTACTGTAATGCTCTCCTGTCTGGTCTACCCAAGAAAGCCATTGGTCAACTGCAAAACATACAGAATGCTGCAGCACTGTTATTGACCAAGACCAGACAGAGAGAACACACTACACCAGTTTTAAAGTCTCTGCACTAGTGAGTTGGGAGTTTTAGAATACATTTTAAGATTTTCTATTGGTTTTGAAATCAATGCACCCCAATACATATCAGACATGTTTTTGAGTTATGTACCCAGTAGGTCCGTCAGGTCTTTTGGCACGCAGTAACCCGGCTGCTAGCAGAGCTGCCTCCCTGGCCACTCCGATTTTCCGGGAACCCCGCTTACCTCCCCCAGAACGCTTCAATGGAGAGTCGGGCACCTGTCGGGTGTTCTCGCTCAGTGTTCCCTCATCATCGAGCTGCAGCCATCCTCCTTCCCCTCGGATCGCTCTAAGATAGCATACCTCATAACGCTGATGTCCGGGAGGGCTCTCGCCTGGGCTACGGCAGTAAGGGAACAACAGTCAGCCGTATGCTTCAGTCTGGAGGAGTTTATGGCGGAGGTAAAGAAAGTTTTCGATGCTCCATTGTCTGGGAGAGAGGCTGCACAGAAGTTACTCAAGCTTTGGCAAAACTCCCTCAGTGTGGCAGACAATGCGGTGGATTTCCACACAATGGCAGCTGAGAGGCCCTGGAACCCGGAAGTGCTGCTCGACGTTTTCCTGCACGGTGTATCGGAGGAAATAAAGGACGAGCTTGCACCCCGGGAACTACCGACGGATCTCGACTCGTTGATCGCCTTGATCATTCGGATCGATAGGCATCTCCGGGAACAAACGAAGGAGAGGAGATTCAATTTCAGTTGCCCGCCCAAGGATCTCACCTCACCTCCGAGGCATCCTGGAAGTCCCCGATGGCTCCGTTGCCGAGAGGACCCGAGGCTACCCAAGTTTCCCAGAGAGTCTCCGAAGTCTGCTGATTCCCCTCTTCCTGAGCCAATGCAACTAGGTAGAGCTAGGCTGTCTCCAGCCGAACGGCTATACAGGCTTCACACTAAGACTTGCCTGAATTGCAGGACTACTGGTCATTAAGTCTCCACCTGACCACTAAAAGACCAGGCTCACTGGTAGGAGCGAGTACTCTGGTGGGCCATACGGATAACTTTTCCTCTCCCCTTACTTGCACCCCTTTTCCATGCCATTTTGCTGTGGGGGAACCAGTCAAAATCTCTCCGGGTACTCACTGACTCTGGGGCCGATGAGAGCTTTATGGACACTACCCTGGCATCCAAGCTGGGCATCCCCACTTAGCCCCTCTCCATTCCCATGGTCGTTAGAGCGCTGGACGGGCGCTCTATAGGCCGAGTCACCCACAACACCACACTCATCAACCTATGTGTGTCAGGGAACCACAGCGAGATGATCCAATTCCTGCTCATTAAGTCTCCTCAGGTTGCCGTGGAATTGGGATTCTCTTTGCTCCAGCGACACAATCCCTGTATTGACTGGTCTGCTGGTGCCATCACGGACTGGAGCCCATACTGCCATGCTCATTGCCTGAAGTCAGCACAGCCTGCCCCTGGACGTCTTCCTGGGGGCTCGGAAGTTGCCCCGGACCTCTCCTCCATTCCTGCGGAGTACCAGGACCTTTGGGAGGTGTTCAGGAGGGCCCGGGTGACTTCGCTTCTGCCGCACCGACCCAGTGACTGTGGGATTGACCTTCTCCCAGGCATCACTCTGCCCCGGTGACGACTGTATTCTCTGTCGGGTCCGGAGACCAAGGCTATTGAGACCTTCATTGAGGCCTCCCTACGCAGAATTAATCCGTACTTCTGCCTCCCCCGCTACTTGTGCCGCTACTTGAGCCTCCTCCGCCGGCACAGGGTTCTTCTTTGTGGAGAAGGACAAAACCCTGCACCTGTACATCGAATACCGGGGCCTCAAAGACATCACGGTGAAGAACCGCTAACCGCTACCACTCATCTCCTCTGCATTTGAGCCACTCCAGGTGGCCACCATGTTCTCCAAGCTGGACCTACGGAATGCCTACAACCTGGTGCGGATACGGGATGGGGACGAGTTGAAACTGCCTTCAACATGGCCAGCAGTCACTACGAGTATGTGGTCATGCCATTTGGCCTTACCAACACCCCTGCTGTGTTCTAGGCTCTGGTTAATGATGTTCTCCGTGACATGTTGAACCAGTTCATCTTCACCTACCTCGATGACATCCTCGTCTTGTCCCGCTCCACCCAAGAATAAGTGCTCCACATCCGACAAGTTCTCCAACGCTTCCCGGAGAACCAGCTTTTTGTGAAAGCAGAGAAGCGCGAATTCCATCATTCCACCATCCCTTTCCTGGGTGACATCATCACTGCAGGGAGTGTACAGATGGATCCTACATCCAGTGTACAGCTGCAATGTTCACTGGGATTTGCCCAAATTTTATCGCCACAATTTTAATCGCCATCCAGGGTTACAGCACCCTGTTGTCCCTCCTGTCTGCACTCACCTCTCCCAAGGTTCCGTTCACGTGGTCTCCAGCTGCTGACCGGGATCTCAAACACTGTTTCACCACAGCTCTCATCTTGGTTCATCCTGACCCATCCTACTAGTTCGTGGTGGAGACCAATGCTGCATCTGGGTCTTCCCTGAAACGTGATATGCTGTTGCAGAAACCAGAGATACATAAGCGATTCTCGCAATAGTTACATAACAGTGATCGTTGCTTTGAATGATTAAAAAGGTTCAATTTGATATGGTAAAATGATACGTTATTTTCTAGATTAAATTATTTAAAATGTATAAAAATGACTGATAAGCATAATATATAATATATACACTATATATACAAAGTATGCGGACAACCCTTCAAATTAGTGGATTCGGCTAATTCTGTCACACCCGTTGCTGATAGGTGTATAAGATCGAGCACACAGCCATGCAAGCTCAATAGACAAATATTGGCAGTAGAATGGCCTTACTGACGAGCTCAGTGACATTCAATGTGGCACCGTCATAGGATTTCTGCCCTTCTAGAGCTACCCCGGTCAACTGTAAGTGCTGTTATTGTGAAGTGGAAATGTCTGGCTCAGCCACAAAGTGGTAGGCCACACAAGCTCACAGAACAGGTCCACCAAATGCTGAAGCGCGTAGCGGGTATAAATCATCTGTCCTCGGATGCAACACTCACTACAGAGTTCCAAACTGCCTCTGGAAGTGGAGGGTTAAACCAAGGCCTCATACCTTTTAAAGGGTTGATAAATTGTGTTATGATAAACTGTAAGGTCTCCTCTTCAGGAGACCTGTGTGTGTGTGTGTGTGTGTGTGTGTGTGTGTGTGTGTGTGTGTGTGTGTGTGTGTGTGTGTGTGTGTGTGTGTGTGTGTGTGTGTGTGTGTGTGTGTGTGTGTGTGTGTGTGTGTGTGTGTGTGTGTGTGTGTGTGTGTGTTAAACCTGTTTTGAGTGTTGTGCCCTTCAGACACTATCAGAAGGCGAAAAACTACAGTACGTTCATACTCCACCTCTCTGGGCTCCACCATGGTTATCTGGTTTTCTGAGAACACAAGGCTATCGCAGGCCTGATGAAAACAGCCGCCTGTAAGAAGATGCTTTGACTCGTTCACCTTGTTATGACTATACTTGTGATGAAAGGTCAAGTTTAGGTCAAACCCACTTCTGAGCTATTAATTGCTGATAGGGGGAGATTAGATTTATTAAAATGTTGTTGCCAGAGAAACTCACACAAGGAGGACGGGGAGAGGCTATATGAGTTACAGCATATCTTAGACATTTTGCAGAACCTGGTGAGAGCTATCATATACTGTACTCTGTACCAACTTCTGCCTACAGTTGTATTGCTAAAGGATAATTTGAATACTTAAACTAAGAGTCTGTTTCCTTTCCATTACTAATAATTATATAGACCTGATCATTTGTTGAAGAAATTAACCAACAGAAGAATTGTTCGTCGGCAGCTTCATGAAATTGGTTTCCATTGCCGACAAGCCGAAGATCACCATGGGCATGGCAAATGTCGGGCGGTCTGGTGTACAGCTTGCCACCATTGGACTCCAGAGCAGTGGAAATGCGTTCTCGGGAGTGATGAATCACGCTTCCCCATCTGGCAGTCCGGCAGACAAATCTGGGTTTGGCAGATGCCAGGTGAACGCTACCTGCCCCAATACATAGTGCCAACTGTAAAGTTTGGTGGAGGACAAATAATGGCATGGGGCTGTTTTTAATGGTTTGGGATAGGCCCCTTATCTCCAGAGAAGGGAAATCTTAAAGCTACAGCATACAATGTCATTCTAGATTATTATTTGCTTCCATCTCTGTGGCAACAGTTGGGGGAAGGCCCATTTCTGTTTCAGCATGACAATGCCCCCGTGCACAAAGCGAGGTCTATACAGAAAAGGTTTGCAGAGATCAGTGTGGAAAACCTTGACTGGCCTGCACAGAGCCCTGACCTCAACACCATCAAACACCTTTGGGATGAATTGGAACGCCGACTGCAGGCCAGGCTAAATCGCCTAACATCAGTGCCCCGACCTCATTAATTATCTTGTGGCTGAATGGAAGCAAGTCCCTGCAGCAATGTTCCAACCTCTAGTGGAAACCCTTCCTAGAAGAGATGATGGTGTTATAGCAGAAAAAGGGGGACCAACTCCATGCTAATGGCCTTGATTTTGGAATGAGATGTTCGATGAGTAGGTGTCCACATACTTTTGTTATGTAGTGTATGAGTATATAGCTATTTGTATCCCACACACCTAAAAATCTATTTGTCTGCAATTCAGCTTTTAGCTGCAAATGTGTACAAAATCAAATAAACCTCACAATAAAATAACAAAGGCCACAGTGAAGTACATTATTATACAACATGTCAGTGATAACATTTGCGTTGTATATGTTATGATAGGTATAATTTGATTACATGAATTAAATTCCTATGAACAGGTTACACAATAATAATGTGACAGGTTAGAATACAAAGTTTTGTTCAGTGTTTCCCTGTGGACCCTTATAATGGGAAACATTTATAATCGGGAGACATCCCACAAGTAGACCAGACCCAGCTGCTACTGCATTGGTGTCTATGGGGGAGCCACCCCTTAAATAGACTGCAACTGACATTTTTTTAAATGGTAAACAAACTGAGTGAACTATCTTAATTTATCCACCATCTTTGCTTACACCTGTTCAGGTGAGGGCATTATCCTGACAGGGATAGTTCACCCAAACTACAAGCTGACATATTGGTCATCTTAATGAACAGTCTATGGACAAATGCTCAAATGTTAGCTTTTAGCATTTGTGGCACAAATCTAATGCAAGTCAATATCCCCTATATTAGTATTTTTCACACTTCATGTCCAAATCATGTTAAAGAAACTTAATTGAGCTACACAATCAATTTTAAACACACTTTTCATAAGAAGCCTTTGTGATGATGCGTGCAGCATTCTGTTTGAAACAAGCAAAATATACCTTTATCCTCTTTCAGTAAACTTAGCTTGTCTTTAGGTCTGCTTCAGACTGTTTACCTTATATTGGCCTAGAACCTGTGATTTGATTAGATAATACGTATCTGTTATTTTGATTAGATAATATGTACAATAATACAGTTGAAGTTGGAAGTCTACATGCACTTAGGTTGGAGTCATTAAAACTAGTTTTTCAACCACTCCGCAAATTTATTGTTAACAAACTATAGTTTTGGCAAGCCAGTTAGTACATCTACTTTGTGCATTTTCCAACAATTGTTTACAGACAGATTATTTCACTTCTAATTCACTGTATCACAATTCCAGTGGGACAGAAGTTTACATGCACAAGTTGACTGTGCCTTTAAACAGCTTGGAAAATTCCAGAAAGTTATGTCATGGCTGTAGAAGCTTCTGATAGGCTAATTGACACCATTTGAGTCAATTGGAGGTGAACCTGTGGATGTATTTCAAGGCCTACCTTCAAACTCAGTGCCTCTTTGCTTGACATCATGGGAAAATCAAAATAAATCAGCCAAGACCTCAGAAAACAATTGTAGACCTCCACAGGTCTGGTTCATCCTTGGGAACAATTTCCAAACGCCTGAAGGTAACACGTTCATCTGTACAAAAAATAGTACGCAAGCATAAACACCATGGGATCACGCAGCCATCATACCGCTCAGGGAAGAGACGTGTTCTGTCTCCTAAAGATGAACATACTTTGGTGCAAAAAGTGCAAATCAATCACAGAACAACAGCAAAGGACCTTGTGAAGATGCGGGAGGAAACAGGTACAAAAGTATCTATATCCACAGTAAAGTGAGTCCTATATCGACATAACCTAAAAGGTCACTCAGCAAGGAAGAAGCCACTGCTCCAAAACTGCCATAAAAAAGCCAGACTATGATTTGCAACTACACATGGGGACAAAGATCATACTTTTTTGAGAAATGTCCTCTCATCTGATGAAACAAAAATAGACCTGTTTGGCCATAATGACCATGGTTATGTTTGGAGGAAAAAGGGGGAGGCTTGCGAGCCGAAGAACACCATCCCAACTGTGAAGCACGGGGGTGGCAGCATCATCTTGTGGGGGTGTTTGCTGCAGGAGGGACTGGTCCACTTCACAAAATAGATGAACAGATATGACAGCTTGTTACACATAAGAAAAGGAAAAGGGCTGGGTTTGAGTGAAGAGCGGGAAGACTGAGGAACAAAGGACGAAACTGTGCTTCGTAAATACAGTATCTTATGCATTCTAAATTACTGCCCATTTGGAAAAGGAAAATGCTATACATTTTTACTCTGAGCTACGCTTCAGTACGTTGGTGGTAGATGGAAGGCCGTGTTGCCCAACCGAGTCCTTTGTCCTTTGAAGAATGTCTCTGCTGGTAAATTGAATACGTTGTAGTAACGTCGTTGTGTGACGGGATACTCTGTCTGTTCCTTCCTAACCTGCGTTTGCAGCTGCTGTTGCTAACTCAACGGCTAGGAGGTATCACTTCTGTAGTGAATAAGAGTTCAAAGTTCATACCATTCGCAACCAAAACACACGCCAGTTGGCTTCGTTCTGTAGTTATTATTTGAACCATTCTGACATCGGACTGTCGTCCTCACATCCTCGGAACAGGAGGTTATATTGTCGTCAAGGCTTTATATAGGAAGGGAGAGGAGGGCGTGATTGAAAAGTTTTATAGCCCATGTCCCTTCACAGGGACGGGCCACTGATTGAGCACAGCCCTACCTTATGAAAACCCAAATCTCACATTTTAGAAGCTAAAATCACATTTCATCATATCACGAATAATTTCATATTGAAACATTTAAATTGAACAACAATTCCATGTGAATCCGATAACTCTGATGTGTAGACTTTCCACTGTAGAGTTTGCCATCTTATCATTGATGAGAATGTCTCAGATGACAACCGAACTGACATCATATTCATTAAGTACCACCGCATGTGTTCAATTGGTCGGGTTACCAGAATATAGTTAATTTCCCCCCACCTTCTGATGTTCCCAGAATCTCTATGTTAACCAAGGGGTTTGCAAATGTTACATCAGTAGGGTAGGGAGAGGAAAAAGGGGGAAAGAGGTATTTATGGCTACCCCCAGGCCAACGTCATTACACAACACAACACTAAACAATACATTAATTGCACTATAACAGTGACAAATTGTTATGGCCTACATAAAGCTGTCCCAACAGCAGAGCTTTCTTTTCATGGAGTGCATCGCTACATCAGGCTATCAGTGGAGCCTTGTCTGGCAGCAAAACAGTTAATTCAGTCTTGTTTTACTACCTTTTAAAAAAACATAGCTGATATGCCTGACTTGCTTTAACAAATGTGGTTTCTACTGACAATTGAGATTTACAAACTATGGCATAAGGGAACGACTACTGCAGAAAAGGCTATCAGTAATTTTGTTTAAGACATTAATGAGCGAGCTAGGACGGACATAGTCAATATAGCTATTTGTTCAGTACTTTTGAAATGTACAGTGACAGAATTCAGAACATAGGTCATTCTTACAGTATTCTCCCTGTACAACATGTCAGAACAGTAGGATATATAAAGGGAGCATATAAGCAGACAACGAAAGCTCTTACACTATTCGATGATTGCAGTATACATCTCCCTGGCATATTACATAACATATTGCATACAGTACATTTTTAGACTCACCTTGTTGTGCTGTGCACACTTGAACCGGAAGATGGTGGAATTTTGTCATCATATTCTTGCATTCACTGGATTTATGGTGCTTTCAAGACAATTGGGAACTTTGAAAAAAAGGTTGAATCATGACGTCAGTGATCTTCATGTCAGAGCTCTAGAAAGAGGCCATGTTCCCTTATCTCACATCGTATATAGACTTGTTTATACTGTATTATCGACTGTATGTTTGTTTTACTCCATGTGTAACTCTGTGTTGTTGTATGTGTCGAACTGCTTTGCTTTATCTTGGCCAGGTCGCAATTGTAAATGAGAACTTGTTCTCAACTTGCCTACCTGGTTAAATAAAGGTGAAAAGAATGTCCCATAAATATCACAAATGGTACTTTTGTTCGAGTAATTCCGTCGACATATATCCAAAATGTCAATTTATTTGGCGCGTTTGATCCAGAAAAACACCGGTTCCAAATTGCTCAACGTGACTACAAAATATCGCAAAAGTTACCTGTAAACTTTGCCAAAACATTTCAAACTACTTTTGTAATACACCTTTAGGTATTGTTTTAATGTAAATAATCGTTAAAATTGAAGACGGGATGATTTGTGTTCAATACAGGAATAAAACAAACTGAAGCATGCTTTCTGGTCACTTGCCTCTATTTAACAGTACACTTCAAGTGACCCTCGTTCAAGATGGCCGTACTTCTTCACTACACAAATGAATAACCTCAACCAATTTCTAAAGACTGTTGACATCCAGTGGAAGCGATACGAACTGCAAGAAGGACCTTTAGAAATCTGGATTCCCAATGAAAGCCCATTGAAAAGAGAGTGACCTCCAAAAAATAAAATCTGAATGGTTTATCCTCCGGGTTTCGCCTGCTAAATAAGTTCTGTTATACTCACAGACATGATTCAAAACGTGAAAATACTGCCCCCTGTCACCAAGAAGTTAGAAGCCTCTTGGACTTGGCTCTCCGCTACCACTTGCCGTGCGGTAGCAGAGAGAACAGTCTATGACTAGGGTGGCTGGAGTCTTTGACAATTTTTAGGGCCTTCCTCTGACATCGCCTGGTATAGAGGTCCTGGATGGCAGGAAGCTTGGCCCCAGTGATGTACTGGGCCGTATGCATTACCATCTGTAGTGCCTTGCGGTCGGAGGCCGAGCAGTAGACCACAATCATCTCCTTTGTCTTGATCACATTGAGGGAGAGGTTGTTGTCCTTGCACCACACGGTCAGGTCTCTGACCTCCTCTCTATATGCTGTCTCGTCGTTGTCGGTGATCAGGCCTAACGCCGTTGTGTCATCGGCAAACTTAATGAAGGTGTTGGAGTCGTGCCTGGCCGTGCAGTCATGAGTGAACAGGGCGTCCCTGTAGATTTTGCTGTGACGTAATGTCCCCTGTGACAGGAAACTGAACCAATCATGGCGCATCTAGAGAACATTACCAACCCCTATGCTCTGTATTTTCTACTGGCTGCCCAACCACCACAGAAAACACTGAGCTCGGCTGAAACACCTGCATTTTGGAGCTGCCTTACTCAAGAAGCAAAAAAGAGAGCATGTTGGTATGCGGCTTTATTAACTCAATTATATATATTTTTTTACATTGTTTGCAAACAGATAGTGACACGTATTAATAATACTGATGACGTGTACATACCGTATCTGGCATGTTGGTGTCTGTCAACACAAGGCCAATCCAGTTGTCTGAAAATCGGTGGGATACACACCAGCGGCAGCACCACTCCTCGTCTCCTTCACCCTTTTCAGATTGTGAACATACCGGTTCCGAATCCTTCCCCATGTTTCTTTGATATCAGTATCGGTGCTCAAATTTTGTGACATCATCCTCCAGCTGTTGTCTTTTGCTTGCTTGTCCGAATGCAACCACATCAAAGGGTTGTAAAGGTTCTTGTGTTGTCTCACCAGCTCACACAGACACTACTCCAAACTGGACGTAGACATTTGCGCTTTGCAAATCTCAAAATAAAAAGCACAAAAAAGGAAGCTTGCAAGTAGTAGGAGCGAAGTAGCGGAACGTCCATCTCTTCTGTGTTTATACCAGAAGGGATACCGGAAAAGATGTGTTGTAGAAACAAGGGGCGGGACTTCTGTTGCAAAACTCACTCAATACTGCCCCTCAGTCTTTGCAAGGAATGATCGGGTCTCAATTTCCAGGTAGGAAAAAACTGCGTTGAACAACGGAGCGTATTACAAGGAGCAGCCCCTTTTGTGATGAAAAACGACATTGCAACACTGCGCTACACTCCGACCCTGTTTACGTATTGTCTGTAGACCCCTTTAGTGTGAGTGGCCATATAATCTTATGGCAATGACCTTACTTGTCATCATTTCATTTTAGTGAATCACACAACTGCTAGTAGTGACTCTGTGCTTGTGATGTGCTAGTGTAAGGGGTGAGTTAGGAGGGAAGGTGTTATGGGAGATGATTGGTTGGTAGATTAAGCCGGTTAAGCCAATACCTATGCCCCAGGAGTTTCTCCTGATATTTGTTAACAGGCCAAGTTTGACGTGTTGGTTCACCAGACTCTTCGTGCATTTGGGTGGAAGTGTCTGGGGACGAGATTACTGTATTACCCTTTTATTTGATAGACAAGAGACCTCTTAGGCAAGAAATGACTTTGTAATGATTACATTGAGTTCTCTACTTAAATCATACCTACACTCAATGATATCCTCCATATTTAATTTACATACTATCTGTCACCTGTCTTGAGACCCATTTTAGGTCACTTTCGAGCTCCTTCATAGCCTGAGTGTCATGAAAGTGTTGTCACCTTAGCACATTTTATCTAGACGTGTGCAAATGTCAAAAGTGACTTACAAAAACTGAATTGATCCTTAACTCCAATTATCCCCAGGCTTTATTCAGAAAGGCTTGAAAAAAACAAACACATCAACAAACACCGTATCGATCAGCAGGGCAATGATTGGCCCATGTTCTACTGAAAATCCACTTGTACTACTGCCAATCCATCTTATTTACAACCCTCTTTGGCTACATTTACACAGGCAGCCCAAGTGCTCTGGGAAAAATTGCAGATAGAAAAGCTGAAGGCAAAGTGATGGGAAGCAGGCATGACCCAAAATTGCTTCAAGGAGAGAAAATATATTCAGTTTAATGATCAGGACCCCTCCATTGACATTTGGAAAATCCAATATTCCAACTTGGAGCAGGCAATCTCTGAGTCTCTTTCTCTTTCTCATGGCAATGCGTTTTCAGTGCAATCCGCGGTCGGAGTCCAATGAACATTTATAACTCCCCACATATTTGGCATCAAGTCCACCATCACCAGTGTACCAGAGACAGGTAATAACACTGTGATGTGTGAGAAACAGAAACATCCCGCTGAGCTGCAAGAATGATTTCACCAGGATGCAAAACCACAGGACGATATA
The DNA here is from genome assembly GCF_036934945.1 of Oncorhynchus masou masou. Classification (NCBI taxonomy): domain Eukaryota; kingdom Metazoa; phylum Chordata; class Actinopteri; order Salmoniformes; family Salmonidae; genus Oncorhynchus; species Oncorhynchus masou. The sequence goes on from NC_088243.1 coordinate 43,943,395, forward strand.
ATTAAACTACTTAATCACGTAACTGTAATTAACTAGGAAGTCGGGGCACCAAGGAAAACATTCAGATTATAAAGTTATAATTTTCCTAATATAACATTTCAGGTATTTTCATATCTGATCAATAGTCTCCTGAATTAATGAATTATTTATTTGACCTCACGTTAGTCTCATTCCAAACGTCGTAAATTGTTGGTTATCTGCAGGAACCCAGTCTTCACTATGAGTCATCCATACATCAATTGTCTTAAATAATGTATTTATTAACTAACTAAACAATCACAGAAGTGCACAAACAAACAAAGTAAATATGGTTACAAGAAATGATAGGGGAATGTGCCTTAGTGGGCTAAACCGGCATGGCGGCTTGGTGTACAAAAGGGAAGTGGGGGTCGACTGAGAAGACAGCACACAGTTGATAATTATAACAATTGAAATGCTAATCATTTGCACATGAACGCATGAATGGCAACCCATTCGGCAACAATTGCAATCAATACATATATTTACGCTCAGTGTGTCGTCGGGATCTCTGCTGAAAAGTTTGTTTCTGTTGAAGACTTTTCTTCCTCTCTCTCTCTCTCTCTCTCCCTCTCTCTCTCTCTCTCTCTCTCTCTCTCTCTCTGTGTCATAGTTAGAATGGATAGTTCAGAGTGACATTCATTCATTTCGATATAGATGTTTCGGTGGTTGTCGTTCTTTGCGTTCAATGATACCGAATTCCTAGCTGCAGACTAGTAATTAATATAAAAGACTTGTTCTTATTCTGTCGGTATCGATAGTCTAAGAGTTTAACCACGTGGGATGGTTAAAGGATTCAGCAATCGTCTCAAACCTTGGCCCTCTTGTTATCGAGGTAAGCTGGTCTGCAACCTTTGTCCTCTCGTAATTGAGAGAAACATGGTCTGTTGAGAAATTCTCAAAGTGGAGGTTTCATTCGGGACAGCAGAAAAAGGCTGTCTCATGATGCCAGGTCCGAACTGGGCTCATGGGTGGTCCTCTGATTTAGTTAAACTCAAAAGGCAATTGGAGTTTCCTTCATTAAACAGTCCAAAATCACATTACACAATTTTACAAACATTATCATCTTCACTCATTCATCTTATACCAAAATTAGATGTAAACCTCATATCTGAGGCTATTATATAAATCGCGTTATGGTAATGTGGCCGTATTGTCTCCCATGAGTGTCACAAAATGGTACCAAATGGACCAGTTCGTAGCTGGATTCTTCACTGATCTTTTATACCTTCTCCAGAACATAAATGTTGTTCGGACCTCAAGTTCTGTGAAGTGGAAGAAATTCCTTTGTTCTCTATGAAAATTCACTCTGTCTCTATACTGTGGCCATGAGGAGATCATCTCCTCCAGGAATTTACGACCTCTTTCTGACCACAGCAGCCTCTGTGTAGGAGACAAGGAGAGGGGGATGGGGCTTGGTGTACCCTAAGAGGCCAACGTCATGACATTCCCGACACTCCAAATGGTGCTGTAAATGTAAATTTTTTAAATCACATTACTAGAAAGTATTTTTTTACCTTTATTTAACCAGGCAAGTCAGTTAAGAACAAATTCTTATTTTCAATGATGGCCTGGGAACAGTGGGTTAACTGCCTGTTCAGGGGCAGAATGACAGATTTGTACCTTGTCAGCTTGGGGGTTTGAACTCGCAACCTTCCGGTTACTAGCCCAACGCTCTAACCACTAGGCTACCCTGCCACCCCAAACTACAAAAGTAAAAGTACATTGAGAACTCCAAAGTTTCTATTTTCGATCGACGGGACCATTTAGGAGAAGTATCAGCTACTTTGAATGTGTTTAAATAAATCAACCAACCACCGGTATAAAAAACCTGAACTGTAAATAAGAGAGCACAGAACAACCTGGTTCAACCTTCGCTCCAGCAGATTACCTCATTGACCTTAATGGAAATAAACATGGAGACTATTCACAATCACTGCAACAACAAAAAATTATGGGAAATCACCTCAAGTGAAAATGGGACATCTTTGTAGTTTGTTTCTCATTCAGCCCTCTCTTCTTTAATTAAACTTCAACAAATTCCAACTCAAGAAGCTGCTTGTATGACTGGCATGGTAATTACCCATGGAAGAAATTCCCAATTTGTTTTGTTGCCAGTGTTTAAATGCTTTTTGGATTTATTTGTAAACCTGACATTTGGATTTATTTGTAAGCCTGAAAAGTAGCTTGGCATCTAAATCGTTAACAGCAGGTAACTCCATGTTTAATCATGAAGTTTGTTTTGCCAGGGTACATGTAAACCCATTCACCACCACCTGCACAATTACTGTATGAGCTCCAACCTGAGGGAAAACACAACAAACAAATAATGCACGATGGAGAGATGCTTCTCTCAGTACATGACCTTGTAGGGTGCTTTCAGGAGGTCTATCAAAATGTTTTATTACTTTGGCCCCAAGGCCAACAACAACGTACTGTAGCTTTGTAGAAAAATATATCAACATTAAAGCCAAACATAATTATGAAATATCCAGTGTTTGGGCTTTTTAAACACACCTTAGTAATTGTTGGGTTGAAGATTTTAGAGTATGTTCAGGTATTATTTTTTGACTATATAAAAACACTTTAAGCAAAATATGTCCCGTCCAAAAAAGATCTAATGACCTAATGCAGAGGTTAAAACCTACAAAACATGTACAAAATGTATTAATGCCACTTTTTTATTGTCTGGCAATAGGAAGCCACTTAGTGCATTTGAAGAGTATTCAGGCCCCTTGACATTTTCCCCTCATCAATCTACACACAATACCCCATATTGAAAAATCAAAAACTGTTTTTCATTTATCTCAAGCTCTGTCAGGTTGGATGGGGAGCATTGCTGCACAGCTGTTTTCAGGTCACTCAGGAGATATTCAATCGGGTTCATGTCCGGGCTCTGGACATTCAGAAACTTGTCCCAAAGCCACCACTGCGTTGTCTTGGCTGTGTGCTTAGGGTTGTTGTCCCGTTGGAATGTGAACATTCGCCCCAGTCTGAGGTCCTGAGCACTCTGGAACAGGTTTTCATCAAGGATCTCTCAGGATTTTGCTCCGCTCATCTTTCCCTTGATCCTGACTAGTATGCCAGTCCCTGCCGCTGAAAGACGTCCCCACAGCATGAGGCTGCCACCAACATGCTTCACCATAGAGATGGTTCCAGGTTTCCTCCAGACGTGATGCTTGGCATTCAGGCTAAAGGGTTCAATCTTGGTTTCCTCAGACCAGAGAATCTTGTTTCTCATGGTCTGAGAGTCCATTAGGTCCCCTTTGGCAAACTCCAAAAAGGCTGTCATGTGCCTGATTGGTGGAGTTCTGCAGAGATGGTTGTCCTTCTAGAAGGTTCTTCCATCTCAGCAGACAAACTCTGGAGCTCTGTCAGAGTGACCATCGGGTTTTCAGTCACCTCTCTGACCAAGGCCCTTCTCCCCCGATTGTTCAGTTTGGCCGGGCGGCCAGCTCTAGGAAGAGTCTATTGGTTCCAAACTTCTTCCATTTAAGAATGATGGAAGCCAATTTGTTCTTGGGGACCTTCAATGTTTTTGGTACCCTCCCCCAGATCTGTGCCTTGACACGATCCTGTGTCGGAGCTCTACGGACAATTTCTTTGACCTCATGTCTTGGTTTTTGCTTTGACATGCACTGTCAACTGTGGGGCCTTTACAAATCATGTACAATTAATTGAATTTAGCACAGGTGAACTCCAATCAAGTTGTAGAAACATCTCAAGGATGATCAATGGAATCAGGATGCACTGGAGCTCAATTTCGAGTCTCATAGCAAAGGATCTGAATACGTATGTAAATATGGTATTTCTGTTTTTTATGTGTAGTAACTTTGCTAAAATTTTGAAAAACCTTTTTTTCACTTTGTCAGGGCCAGGACTGAGTTTAGGAAAACCTGCTTCATAATTTGATCTAATTAATGCCACTTAGCAGGCACTTTTATCCAAAGCGACTTACAGTACTGTGAGTGCATACATTATTTAGGCTATATTTATCTAGCTAGCTATAGCACAATATTTGATGAGGGTTTGAGTATGGTCATACTGTCGTCAAAAATATCCAGTTAGTACCGTGGACAACCTGGGACCAGAAATCAGGCATTTCTAACACATGATTAATGAGATATGTGTCGCTCTGCATGAGACAAATCGTGGTCACACCAGATACTGACTGGTTTTCTGAGCTATGCCCCTACCTTTTTTGTAAGGTATCTGTGACCAATGGAATGCATAACTGTATTCCCAGTCATGTGAAATCCAAAGATTAGGGCATAATAAATTTCAATTGACTGATTTCCTTATATGAACTGTAACTCAGTAAAATCTTTGAATTTGTTCCATGTATCATTTATATTTTTGTTGGGTGTAGTATTTGGAATCTGTAAAATATTTGGAGTGTTTGCTTGAACCTATCTGCACTGTCAGATGGGTGGGGTTGTGACGTATATGCAGTCAGGAAGGAGGTGCAGGAAGAGTGTTTAATAATAAGATGAGGCAGATGACTAAAACAGGAGTAGCGTACTGAGTGTGAAAACAAACCAATACTGGCTGATGACTAAGGCTACTGAGGGCTAAATAAAGGGAAGGTAATCAAGGTTATGATGAAGTTCAGGTGTGCGTAATGAAGGAGAGCAGTTGTGCGTAATGATGGTTGTGGGCACAGGTGGTTAGTAGACCGGCGACGTTGAGCGCTGGCGAGGGGGTTTACACTTTTGGGATGATTCCATTGGTTTCATTATGGCAGGCAGGCAAGATCAATCAAGCAAAGCTAAAGTAGGCCTATGTGAAAGATGTTAAATATTATCTGAACCCAGATCTGACTACTACAAAACAGGAAAAATAACTAGCTATCTGTGTGGTTCCAACATGGCTTTTCTGTGTTGTAACGTTCCTTATCACCATCATAAGGCTAAATGTAAACATGGGCAGATAAGTTGCTCGGTCGGGTTAATGTTGTGTTAATTATGTGTTTTCATTCCATGAGTGAGTACAAAAGACAAATGAGATGTATCAAATTGTTTCTTTCAGCAAGGCAAGCGAGTACAGAAGGGGAGATGTCCACAATTCAGCCAATTACATTGAAAGACTTGGTTAAAAACTGTGTATAAAACTGTATATACAGTATACACAGTGTGTATAAGAACTACAGTAAGTCACACGTGAGTTTGCATAGAGTAATCATCTTGATTAGTACACAAATCTTTTTCAATCAAAAGAAAGATTTCAGCCACTGTAAATGTATATTTATCGCAACGCAAACATATAGGCTAAAATAGGACCTCAAATATCAAAATGGAAAAGCCTGACGGAAACCATTCCCACACCTCAGAGAATTCACGTCTGATAACTGTCAGACAGGTTTTATTGCCCCCATGTAGGTTGATTATAACTTGCTTGACTTTGCCATTACGGAGGTTGACATTAATAGAGTTATGGAATCCAAACAGTCCATTTGTTTGCTGCAATGTAATTAGTTTTTGCCCATATATTATTAACGTTGACATTGAGGGTAATAGCCAGTTGTATCCATTTCAGGGGGACTGACTCTGCTGTGAACTAAATGGGGAGCGGTGTCACAGTTAATGAGAACTAATGGCGCTTGATTACAAATCCCCCACCCAAAACCAATCTCATTACTCATAAACAATGTTCTTTTTCTCAGTCTCCTCTGGTGGAACCTGATTGCAGACTTCACAAGATGTTCCTCAAATTTAAGGCCTTTAAAGGGAATTTCACCCGGGCTCTGCCTTTTCCTATCGCTTCCTCAAGGTGTCAACAGTCTTCAGACGTAGTTTCAGGCTTTTATTTTGAAAAATGAGCCAGAACGATAACATTGCGTCAAGTGTTCGCATGAGTTTTGCTTGCAAAAATAGAGTTTGGGCAGACATTGCCGTTCCCTCTCCTACTGAACAAGACCGTTGCGGTTGATATATTATCAATTATATATTTTAAAAACAACCTGAGGATTGATTCTAAAAAACGTTTCACATATTTCTGTGGACATTACGGAAACTATTTGGAATTTGTCTGCGTTGTCCTGACCGCTCTTTCCTGTGTATTTCTGAACATAACGCGTCAAACAAACTGAGGTATTTTGGATATAAAAATAATCTTTATGGAACAAAAGGAACATGTATTGTGTAACTGGGAGTCTCGTGAGTGAAAACATCCAAAGATCATCAAAGGTAAACAATTAATTTGATTGCTTTTCTGATTTTCATGACCGAGCTACTTGATGCTAAGTATACTTAATGTTTGTCGAGCAATCGATAAACTTACACAAACGCTTGGATTGCTTTCGCTGTAAAGCATAATTTCAAAATCTGACACAACAGGTGTTCACAAAAGGCTAAGCTGTGTTTTCCTATATTGTACTTGTGATTTCATGAATATAAATATTTTTAGTAATATTTATTGAATGTAGCGCTATGCTATTCAGCGGTTGTTGATGACAATTATCCTGTTAACGGGATTGCAGCCATAACAAGTTAAGCAGAAGGATATCTTTAATTCTGTGAATAACAGTTGTATCTTTTATCAATATTCATTATGAGTATTTCTTGATGTGGCTCTCTGCAAAATCACAAGATGTTTTGGAAGCAAAACATTACTGAACGTTACGCGCCAATGTAAACTGAGATTTTTGGATATAAATATGCACTTTATCGAACAAAACATACATGTAATGTGTACCATGATGTTCTATGAGTGTCATCTGATGAAGATCATCATAGGTTAGTGATTAATTTTATCTATATTTCTGCTTTTTGTGACTACTCTCTTTGGCTGGAAAAATGGCAGTGTGTTTTTTTGTGACTTGGCTCTGACCTAACATAATCATATGTTGTGCTTTCGCTGTAAATTCTTTTGAAATTGGACATGATGGGTAGATTAACAAGAAGTTTATCTTTCATTTGATGTATTACATATTTCTAAAAAATATTTTTGAATTTCGTGCTCTGCCTTTTCAGCGGAATGTTGTCGAGAGGTGCCGCTAGAGGAACCCCTAGCCGTAAGAAGTGTTAATTAATTAATTAATTAAAGGGAGAAATAGAAGTTTATTGCCCGTATCACTAGTGTTCTGCAGTAAAGAACAATGTTTGTACAGATGGGTAGGAGGAGACTCAGCCTAGGAGAAAGAGTTAAATATCAGTGCTTGTGTGAAATGTATTTTGTCTGAATACAGCTGTGTCAACCCTTTGGGAAGAATTAAACTAGCTTCTCTAGTGTCTGTGAGTTATTTAATCTGAACATTTTGAACCTAACAGATAATATCAGTGGAAGGTAAGTTCCTGTAACTTCTTATGGTATAGGGGACGCTTGCGTCCCACTCTGCCAAAAGCCAGGGAAAATGCAGCGTGGCAATTTCAAATAAATTATATAAAAATCTAACTTTCATTAAATCACACATGTAAGATACTCAATTAAAGCTACACTCGTTGTGAATCCAGCCAACATGTCAGATTTTAAAAAGGCTTTTCGGCGAAAGCATTAGAAGCTATTATCTGATGATAGCATAACAGTAAACAAAGAGGGTAGCGTATTTCAACCCTGCAGGCGCTACACAAAACACAGAAATAAAATATAAAACATGCCTTACCTTTGACAAGCTTCTTTTGTTGGCACTCCAATATGTCCCATAAACATCACAATTGGTCCTTTTGTTTGATTATTTCCTTCCACATATATCTAAAATGTCAATTTATTTGGCGTGTTTGATCCAGAAAAAAACAGCTTCCAAAATGCACAACGTCACTACAAAATATTTCAAAAGTTGCCTATAAACTTTGCCAAAATATTTCAAACTACTTTTGTAATACAACTTTGGGTAGTTTTAAACGTTAATAATTGATCAAATTGAAGACGGGTCTATCTGTGTTCAATACAGGAACACAACAAACCAAGCTACTTTTCAAGTCTTGCTCAACTCTCAACAGTGTTACGCGGTTCCTAGATGGCCACACTTCTTCATTGCACAAATGAATAACCTCAACCAAATTCCAAAGACTGGTGACATCCAGTGGAAGTGGTAGGAACTGAAAACAAGTTCCTAAGAAATATAATTTTCCAATGTGAAAGAATCTGAACGGTTAGTCCTCCGGGTTTTGCCTGCTACATAAGTTCTGTTATACTCACAGACATGATTCAAGCAGTTTTAGAAACTTCAGAGTGTTTTATATGCAAATCTATTAATAATATGCATATCTTATATTCCTGGCATGAGTAGCAGGAAGTTTAAATTGGGCACTCTATTTATCCAAAAGTGAAAATGCTGCCCCCTATACCTTAGAAGTTAAGGATAGGTCCCGAGTGGAGGTTTTTCTCTGCGAGAGCCAGGAGTGACAATACAGGGGAGGGTAGGCTCCGTATTAGTATAGGTCCCTAGTGGGGTTATTCCCCTGAGAGATCTGTAAAAGGGACAAAACTCCCAGTTCAGTTGCAGTGAGTTTTTTAAGACGAGAGTTCTAGAAGCTAGTGAGTTAAAAAACAAAAAGGAAAAATAAGATATTCGAACACTACTTGAGTTACGTGTAGTAGCAGTATCAATACAGAGAGATGTTGGTTTATGCCCTATGGGGAGTGGCAGCCATGAGAGATTATGTGGCTTATCAATAATAGCGATATCTGAGGAAATAATGGAATAAGACATTAAGTCATCCTTATTCTCCAGGAATAAATTTGCAGACGCTATTGTAAAGGTTCGAATTCAAGGTATTAAGTGCCGTGACCAATTAATTATTAACCGGGGAAGTGGGTAGCGCTACCTTGAAAAATAGTTAATAGGTGTGTATTATAGACGGGAGTGAAGAAATCTAAAATACCCTGAACACCGTTGGGAGAGGTTAGGGAATAATAACTATTCACAAGGCAGCAAATGGCACCGTTTCTACATGTAATATGGAGATAGGGGATTTTACTAAAGTCCTGAAGGCGCTGAAAGAAGCGCACCAGCATTCTACCAATTCGGCTGGAATATGGGAACATTTTTGCAAACTGGATAAAATTGGACAACATTTTCATGCTGACGGACAATTCAAATCAAATAATGAATTCAGGGTGGCAATTATTACTTGGCACAAAGACATAAAACCAGAATCAAAAGCTCAATATACCAGTGTTTTGATGTCAGTATTCTATCAACAAAAAATGCACGCTGCCACAGAAAAACCGTGAACGGGAGTGTATTGATAGAATTTGCACTTCTGCTTCGATGGCAGGTTCTGAACCCTGTGATTAAAACAGTAATTGCGGGGGTAGTGGATTTAATTCAAGAGGATGTTTTGAGAGTGGAATATAACTCTGCTCACTTCGCACTACCTAGAGTTTCAATGGCCAAGGTAAACCAAAGAAATGTAGTGAAAAAACATCAAAGCATAAGGAGACAGAGTCCTGTTTTAGGTGTGGGGCTTTTGGTCATTGGAAAAGGGAGAGTAAAGTGGGTAAGGAGCCTGCTGTATTCGGAGGAAAGACTGCCAGGCAAGCGTTTGCATCGCTTTCAAAAGAGCAACAACAAATCCTCCAGAAAGTAGCAGGACAGGAACTTTCACCTAGCGGCGTATAGCCTCGGTTAGATGAATAAGTGGTTCATAGAGATTACAGTTTTTATGTGAAGGAAGACGTATGAGATCACGTCTTACCTACCTTTTTAGTGGAGGCCAGGGATACCCAGTAATTAAAAAACGTTTTTAAAAAGAATAGAAAACAAAGTGATAACTGGCTCAGGCCACAGTGTACTGTGCATTAGTTTGGTCCGCTAGAAAGTGAATTGTTCCGATTCCTTACGATGAAAAATGGACTAAATTTGCCACAGGAAAACTTATTTTGGGTTGAAGAATTTAGCAAAATGTCAGGGGAATGGATTCTAAAGGTAACAAATGTAAATTATATAGCCAAACACTCCTTTCAAACTCAGAAAGCCTTGTTTTTGTTTTGATCTCACAAGACATTTAATGTCATCTTATTTTGAAATAGATTTCTAGAATGGGTGAAAGGGTGGAGGGGTCACGAGGAATTAGTATAGAGGTTACCAAACCTTAAATTAACTTTACATTTTTTTATGTGGTGCGGTGGTTATGGAGAATCATATCGAAAAGAGACCAGTGAATCGTTAGACTTGGTGGCGAAATAATGTTGCCGTGTCTAAGGGTAGTACATGCTAAATAAAGGATGGGGTGGATTAAATAAACATTTAATGATTGGAGTAAGGACAGTGGATTTACAATTGTCAGGTTTGGTTTATAATTAATACTTTTGGATTGCTGATTAAAATGTAGCATAGTGAATGCTAACGAAATGCACACTCTTTTCCAAAAGAGGGGGTTTCATTATTTCTTGTTGGAAGGTCCCCGGAGACTGTAGACCTGTTCATGTGTGTTCTTGACCTATGGTTCACCAGCACGCACACACAATTTACCGGTTACGAATAGGCATGAGTGGTGTTGATAACTTGATTTTGCCTTTCTCCCTCTAGTCCTCCTGGTTTTGACCCTTGACTGTTCTGGACTCTGTACTCGCCTGTCTGACCATTCTGCCTGTCCTGAGCTCGAGCCTGCCTGCCACTGTGTCCTCCTGGACTCTGATCTGATCTGGTATATAATTACGCTTATGACGGGATGGGCGCTCTCCTGGGCTACGGAAATTTGGGAACAACAATCTGCCATTTCCAGTCATTTGGAGGAATTCATGGCAGAGGTGAGACGTTTTTGAGTTTCCGGTATCCAGGAGAAAGGCGGCCAGCAAACTGCCGTAGTGTGGCAGACTACGCGGTGGACTTTTGCACGATGGCCGCCAAGAGCGCCTAGAATCCGGAGTCTCTTTCCGATACTTTTCTGCACGGATTATCTGAGGAGGTTAAGGATGAGCTAGCTGCTCGGAACTGCCGGTGGACCTAAACTCCCTTATCACTTTAATCATTAAAATTGATGGATGCCTAAGGGAAAGCAAGAGTGAGAGGAGGTCTTGTCTTGGTCACACTTGTGCACGTTCACCTTCTATGGAATCCAGAAGTTTCCGAAGGCAGCTCTTCCGAGAGGAGTCGAAGCCACCCGAGCTCTCTTGTGAATCTATACTCCTGAGCCTATGCAGTTGGGAAGAACTAGGCTATCAGTTTGGGAGCGACTCATCCATGCCCCCGCTGTTTTTCAGGCTTTGGTCAATGATGTGCTTCGGGACATGCTAAACCGGTTTGTGTTCATGTACCTTGACAACATCCTGTTTTTTCCCTGATCTGCACAATAACATGTTGTTCATGTCAGACAGGTCCTTCAACGCCTCCTGGAGAACCAACTGTTCGTGAAAGCCGAGAAGTGTGTTCCACCACTCTACTATTACATTTCTGGGACATGTTATTGCTGAGGGCAATGTTCAGATGGATCCTCGAAAGGTGAAAGCAGTGGTGGATTGGCCTCAACCAACGTTCAGGGTGCAGTTGCAACAATTGCTTGGTTTTGCAAACTTCTACCACCGTTTCATTCTGGACTACAGCACCCTGGTGGCTCCCCTCCCGGCACTCACCTCTCCCAAGGTTCAAATGGTCTCCAGCTGTCGACAAAGCCTTTGTGAACCTGAAGCATTGGTTCACAACAGCACCCATCCTCATCCATCCAGACCCCTTGGGTCAATTTGTGGTGGAAGTGGATGCTTCGGATGTCGGAGTGGGGCCATCCTGTCCCGGCGATCTGCCCAGGACCAGAAGCTTCATCCCTGTGCCTCCCTGTCCCATCGCCTCAATCCGGCTGAAAGGAACTACGATGTTGGCAACTGAGAACTCCTGGCGGTGAAGATGGAGTTGGAAGAGTGGAGGCACTGGCTGGAAGGAGCAGAACAGCCACTCCTGGTCTGGACTGACCATAAAAACCTAGAATATCTCCATACAGCCAAGCGCCTCAACTCCAGGCAAGCCCGGTAGGCCCTCCTGTTCACCAGATTTAACTTCACCATCTCCTACCGTGTGAAGCCTGCCGCCCTCTCCAGCCTATACAGTTCCTCTGCCACACCCTCGACCCCTGTAACCAGTCTCCCTACCTCATGCCTTGCTGCCACTGTGGATTTGGGTATTGAGAACCTGGTCCGCGAGGCACAAAGCTCCCAGCCTGGACCTGAAAGGGGCACAGCTAACCGTCTGTTTGTCCCTAGTCCGGTCCCGGATCCTGGAATGCTTCATCCTCATTCCTCCAGGCTGACCTGTCATCCAGGTTCCATTCGTACACTAGCCTTCTTTCAACAACGTTTCTGGTGACCCACAATGGTCCCTGATATCTCTTCCTTCATCACTGCATACACTGTGTGTGCTCAAAACAAGACTCTACGGCAAGCTCCTTCTGGCCTCCTGCAGCCACTACTGGTACCTTATCGTCCCTGGTCTCATATCTCTGGACTTTGTCACTGGCCTCCCTCTGTCTGATGGCAACACTGTCATTCTGACGGTAGTCGACCGGTTCTCCAAGGCCGCCCATTTCATCCCTCTCCCCAAACTACCTTCTGCCAAGGAGACGGCCCAGCTTATAGTGCAGCATGTCTTTCGGATCCGTTGAATCCCGGTAGACATGGTCTCCGATCGGGGTTCTCATCTCAGTTCTCGAAGGCATTCTGCACCCTTATCGGGTCGTCGACCAGCCCGTCATCTGGATTCCATCCCCAAACTAACGGTCAATCGAAGCAAGCCAACCAAGACCTGGAGACCACCTTAAGGTGCCTGGTCTCAACCAACCCCACTACCTGGAACTGTCAACTGGTCTGGGTGGAGTATGCCCAGAACACTCTTCCCAGTTCTGCCACAGGACTCTCCCCTTTCGAGTGCTCCATGAGGTATCAGCCTCCACTCTTCCCACAAGAGCAGGAGGTCAGCGTACCCTCGGCCCAGATGATTGTCCGCCGCTATCGACGTACCCGGAGAAGAGCCAGGGCGGCTATTCTCAAGACCAACTCTAGGTATTGTCGACAATTGGACCATTGCCGGACCCCAGCTCCCCGCTTCTGCATTGGGCAGAGGGTATGGCTGTCCTCACGGTCCTCACGGGACCTGCCCCTTCGGGTATAGCCCCACACACCCCCATTTTATTGGTCCTTTTTCCATTTCCAGTCCTGAGTTCCACTGCTGCCCGTCTCTTGTTACCCCGTACCCTCTGTATTCACCCTAAGGTCCATGTCTAGAATTAAACCTGTGTCTCACAGTTCTTTGTCTTCTGTCCCCAGGCTCACCACCCCCTCTCCGTGCTCGCCTGAGGTAGAGTATCTCATGATAAGCTGTAGACCACATAACCTACATAGAGAGTTTTAATCTGTATTTTTCGTAGCTGTCTTCAAACCAACACAGACTGAGGCTGGCACTAAAATCACACTCAATGAGCTGTATTCCGCCATAAGCAAACAGGAAAATGCTCATCCAGAGGCGGCGCTCCTGGTGGCCGGGGACTTTAATAAAAGGAAACTTAAATCGGTTTTACCTCATTTCTATCAGCACGTTAAATGTACAACCAGAGGTAAAAAACTCTATCCTCTTGATTCCTGCTTACAAGCAAACATTTAAGCAGGAAGCACCAGTGACTCAGTCTATAAAACAGTTGTCAGATGAAGCAGATGCTAAGCTAAAGGACAGTTTTGCTAGCACAGATGGGAATATGTTCCTGGATTCTTCCGATGGCATGAGGAGTACACCACATCACTCAATGGCTTTATCAATAAGTGCATCGAGGACGTCGTCCCCACAGTGACTGCACGTACATACCCCAAACAGAAGCCATGGATTACAGGCAACATTCGCACTGAGCTAAAGGGTAGAGCTGCTGCTTTCAAGGAGCAGGACTCTAACCCGGAAGCTTATAAGAAATCCAGCTATGCCCTTCGAGGCACCATCAAACAGGCAAAGCGTCAATACAGGACTAAGATCAAATCGTACCACATCGGCTCTGACGCTCGTCGGATGTGGCAGGGCTTGCAAACCATTACAGACTACAAAGGCAAGCACAGCCTAGAGCTGCCCAGTGCCACGAGCCCACCAGATGAGCTAAATAACTTATATGCTCGCTTCGAGGCAAATAACATTGAAACATGCATGAGAGCATCAGCTGATCCGGACAACTGTGTGTTCACTCTCTCCGCAGCCTATGTGAGTAAAACCTTTAAACAGGTCAACATTCACAAGGCCACGGGGCCAGACGGATTACCAGGACGTGTACTCCGAGCATGCACTGACCAGCTGGCAAGTGTTTCCACTGACATTTTCAACTTCTCCCTTCCTGAGTCTGTAATACCAATATGTTTCAAGCAGAGCACCATAGTGCCTGTGCCCAAGAACACTAAGGTAACCTGCCTAAATGACTACCAACCCATAGCACTCATGTATGTAGCCATGAAATGCTTTGAAAGGCTGGTCATTGCTCACATCAACACCACTATTCCAGAAAATCTAGACCCACTCAATTTGCATACCACACCAACAGATTCCCACAGATGATGCAATCTCTATTGCACTCCACACTGCCCTTTCCCACCTGAACAAAAAGAACACCTATGTGAGAATGCTATTCATTGACTACATCTCAGCGTTCAACACCATAGTGCCCTCAAAGCTCATCACTAAGCTAAGGACCTTGGGACTAAAACACCTCCCTCTACAACTGAAATCTGGCGGTGGTAAGGGAAGGTAACAACACTCACGTATGCATCCCCTTGACATCAGGGGTGTGTGCTCAGTCCCCTCCTATACTCCCTGTACACTCATGACTGACCAGTCACGACTCCAATACCATCATTAGGTTGCTGATGACACAACAGTGGTAGGCCTGATCACCGGCAACGATGAGACAGCCTATAGGAAGGAGGTCAGAGACCTAACCGTGTGGTGCAAGGACAACAACCTCTCCCTCAACGTGATTAAGACAAAGGAGATGATTGTGGACTACAGGAAAAGGAGGAGAGAGCAATCCCCCATTCTCATCGACAGGGCTGTAGTTTAGCAGGTTGAGAGTTTCAAGTTCCTTGGCATCCACATCACCAACAAACTATCATGGTCCAAGCACACCAAGACAGTCGTGAAGAGGGCACGACAAAACCTATTCCTCCTCAGGAGACTGAAAAGATTTGGCATGGGTCATCAGATCCACAAAAGTTTACAGCTGCACCATCGAGAGCATCCTGACGGGTTGCATCACTGCCTGGTATGGCAACTGCTCAACCTCCGACCGCAAGGCACTACAGAGGGTAGTGCGTACGGCCGAGTACATCACCAGGGCGAAGCTTCCTGCCATCCAGGACCTCTATACCAGGCAGTGTCGGAGGAAGGCCCTAAAAATTGTGACAGACTCCAGCCATCCTAGTTATAGACTGTTCTCTCTGCTACCGCACGGCAAATAGTGCCGGAGAGCAAAGTCTTGGTCCAAGTGGCTTCTAAACAGCTTCTATCCCCAAGCCATAAGACTTCTGAACAGCTAATCAAATGGCTACCCAGACTATTTGCATCCCCCCCACACACTGTTGGTCAAGGGCTTGTAAGTACGCATTTTACTGTAAGGCTCAGGTGACAAATAACATTTGATTTGATATACTGTATTTTATACCATCTATTGCATCTTGCCTATGCTACTCGGTCATCGCTCATCCATATATATTTACATGTACTACATATTCTTATTCCATCCCTTTAGATTTGTGTGTATTACAGTAGGAAGTTGTTTTGGAATTGTTAGATTACTTGTTTGATATTACTGCACTTTCGGAACTAGATGCACAAGCATTTCACTACACCCGCATTAACATCTGCAAACCATGTGTATGTGACCAATAAAATTTGATTTGATTTGATGCAATGAAGAGTAAGTGAGGTAATGTGTACCCTTCAGTGACAGTGAGCTACGAATTCAAATAAACGCTACCCCAGCCATTTGAGTGTCTCCATGATGTCTCTGGGAGCACTGCTTTAAATTGAATTCAAACTGCTACCCAGGGCCTCTCCTGCCTTTCCTCCCTCTCTCCTGCCTCTCCTTTCAATGATTCAGGACCATTAGCGTTTTAGAGATAGCATTTGACTCCCCTAAGTACCCACATAATTTTTTTATTATTATTATAATTATGGTATAAATAATGTAGCATTACTTTAGTATTACTATATTTATATCCTATAGTATTCATTATAGGTGTTTTTGCACACTTTACTGTAGTATTCACTGTAGACTTTTTGCAGGCCGAAGTCCGGAAAAACACTATAGTGAAAACTGTAGTATTTATTGTAGCGTTTTTGAGGATATGACTATTTACTATAGTGGTTTTGCTTTATTATCTTTGACAGTGGTGACTAGTCATTCAGGTGTTTTGTGCACCACCTGTTTAGCAAAAAATGAATAAAATAAAAACCTGTTTTGACACGTTGTATAAATGATTGGAGACAGGCGCAGGAATACGTAATAGTTTTTTTTTAAACTCCACCCAAAAATACAACATGCTTTGTACAGTGCCTTGCGAAAGTATTCGGCCCCCTTGAACTTTGCGAGCTTTTGCCACATTTCAGGTTTCAAACATAAAGATATAAAACTGTATTTTTTTGTGAAGAATCAACAACAAGTGGGACACAATCATGAAGTGGAATGACATTTATTTGATATTTCAAACTTTTTTAACAAATCAAAAACTGAAAAATTGGGCGTGCAAAATTATTCAGCCCCCTTAAGTTAATACTTTGTAGCGCCACCTTTTGCTGCGATTACAGCTGTAAGTTGCCCGAAGACTGCCCGGAAGCGGTGGGTGAGCTCCTCGAAATGGTCCAATGCCGCATCTCCTTCTCCCCACACAGCGTTGGCCCACTCCAGGGCTTTCCCAGAGAGGCGCGAGATGAGGGCGGACACCATCTCACGGCCTGAAGGAGCCGGGTGGACGGTTGCCATGTATAGGTCGAGCTGCAACAGGAACCCCTGGCAGCCTGCAGCCGTCCCGTCGTAATCCCGGGGAAGGGCGAGACGAATCCAAATGGGACCAGGAGAAGGGGCGAGTAGTGGAGACCCCGGTTGTGTTGGTGGAGGCGCTGGAAGAACTCCCTGTCTCTCCCAGTGGTCCATTGTTTGGACAACGCGGTCCATGGCAGTGCCAAGATGGTGGAGCATTCCCGCGTGCTCCTGGACGCGCTCCTCCAACCCTAGACCAGGGGCGCCTGCTCCTGCTGACTCCATTAGTGGTGTGGAATTCTTTAAGGGAGTGCGTAACTGGCGGCGGGGAAGTCAGGCACAGGAGAGCAAAACTTGGTAATCAACGGAGCAGTTTTATTTATAAAACCACCGGTAACCAGAACCGCGGACCAGAGAAACCGTGCACATGCACTTACAATAAACAATTCCGCATAAAGACATGGGGGAACAGAGGGTTTTAACAACATGTCATGAGGTAAATTGAGACCAGGTGTGTGAGAAGACAAGACAAAACAAATGGAAAATGAAAAGTGGATCGATGACTGCTAGAAAGGCCGACAACGCCGACAGCTGCCCGAACAAGGAGAGGAACCAACTTCGGCGGAAGTCGTGACACTGGGTCTATTGATACATCTTCCAAAGTGTAATTAATAACTTCACCATCCTCAAAGGGATATTCAATGTCTGCTTTTTTATATTTTACCCATCTAGCAATAACTGCCCTTCTTTGCGAGGCATTGAAAAACCTCCCTGGTCTTTGTGGTTGAATCTGTGTTTGAAATTCACTGCTCGACTGAGGAACTTTACAGATAATTGTATGTGTGGGGTACAGAGATGAGGTAGTCATTAAAAAGTCATGTTAAACACTTATTGCACACAGAGTCCATTCAACCTGTGATTTGTTAAGCAAATGTTTACTCCTGAACTTCTTTAGGCTTGCCATTATATACTTATTGACTCAAGACATTTCAGCTTTTTATTATTCATTAATTTGTGCAACATTTCAAAAAACTTAATTCAATTTTAAATTCAGGCTGAAACACAATAAAACGTGAAAAAAGTCAAGGTGTGAATACTTTCTGAAGGCACTGTAGGTAGACGATAGAAGACACCTTTTCCACAATCTATTTTGCCATATATACACTTGTGTTGTGCAGTATCTTCTGGTTGGCATTGGGCCACCACAAGCTGCAATAATTGCTTCAATGTGCCTTGGCATAGATTCTGCAAATATCTGGAACTCTATTCGAGGGATGAAACACTAATCTCCTATGAACAATTCCATAATTTGGTGTTTTGTTGATGGTGGAAAACACGGGTCTCAGACGCCACTCCAGAATCTCCTGTAAAATGTTCAATTGTTTAGAGAAAAAGGTTAAACACACTCACTCACTCACTCATTCACTCACTCACTCACTCACTCACTCACTCACTCACTCACTCACTCACTCACTCACTCACTCACTCACTCACTCACTCACTCACTCACTCACTCACTCACATTCACTGAGATCTTTTCTTCTAGCCACTGTAGCCAAAATAATGGGCAACTGGGCATTTTTATACATGACCCTAAGCATGATGGGATGTTAATTGCTTAATTAACTCAGGAGCCACACCTGTGTGTAAGCACCTGCATTCAATATACTTTGTATTCTTCATTTACTCAAGTGTTTCCTTTATTTTGGCACTTACATGTTGCTCTGCCCTCGCCATATTTCTACCTCTAGTTTTTCACTGCTAGTTTCAATGTTTTGTGTCAGAGCGCACCTTACTGTGAGAGTGATTTTTAATTACCTTCATATAGGCCAATGACCCATACTGGGCACTCTATATGGGATTTATGTTGCTCCCATGTCATTTCATTGAGATTTGTAACTACCCTTCACCTGGAATGCTCAATGAAATAGAACAGCAATACACAAAAAGAAATCACCTGGTTGAATGACAACACTTACGTTAGTGTTAGGAATTTTATGAATAAATGACTAAACAATATCCCCATTTCAAATAGAACTGTAACTAAGTAAACATATTGTCATGCCCTGGCCTTAGTTATCTTTGTTTTCTTTATTATTTTGGTTAGGTCAGGGTGTGACATGGGGGATTTATGTGTTTTGTCTGGTCTAGGGTTTTTTGTATGTTTATGGGGTGTTCTGGTCTAGGTGTTTATGGAAGTCTATGGTTGCCTAGAATGCTTCTCAATTAGAGGCAGGTGTTTATCGTTGTCTATGATTGGGAACCATATTTAGGCAGCCATGTTCTTTGGATATTTTGTGGGGGATTGTCTTCGGTCTTTGTGTCATTGCACCAGATAGGAATGTTTCGGTTTTCACATTTGTTGTTTTGTATTGTGTAGTGTTCTCGTGTATGGTCTTTATTAAACACGTTGAACTCTAACCAAGCTGCATTTTGGTCCTCCTCTCCTTCAGTGGAAGAAAGCGGCAGGGTAGCCTAGTGGTTAAAGCGTTGGGCTTGGAACCAAAAGGTTGCAAGTTCAAACCCCTGAGCTGACAAGGTACAAATCTGTCATTCTGCCCCTGAACAGGCAGTTAACCCACTGTTCCTAGGCCATCATTGAAAATAAGAATTTGTTCTTAACTGACTTGCCTAGTTAAATAAAGGTAAAATAAATTTTAAAAAGCTGTTACACTTTCATAAGGAGGGATTTTGGAACCTGAAACAGGGGGTAATTAAATTAAATACATACCATTCCAGCCAGTTTTTTTTTTAAGTAAGCAGAAAGGGTAATTAACCTATGGTTTAACCGACTCAACTTAGCATTGCAATGTTCAGATAAGACATTGGGTGTTTTCCCAGGTTTTCCGTTAACTGGAACTGTCAGCTAAGTGGTGATGGATAATGGTGAGGGGTCAAGAGTTAATTCAGTTATATTGTGTGTCATGTGTGTGGGTCGGAATTAACTTTTAAACCTGCTTTGTCCTGGTCGAGAGGAGGAGATTCATTCTAGAACCAACGATGTCATATTTTGTATATAAACTGTTCGTGGTTACATGGCAGCGCGCTCCCAGAATAAATACTATCTAATTTTGATAAGACTGGTCTCCGTCTATTTTATGCAAATAAGAATCTTACAAATTCTCATAAAATAGACTAAGTGAATTCAATTAATGAAAACATATTGGAATAATGAAATTATACCAACAGTTAGTCTCAGTTGTAGTCAGGTGAATGGCCCTACATGTTCTACTGTTGAATGAACTTGCACTAAAACAGCAGTTATCTCAGAAAGTTGGTCCTCAACATCATATTACCTCAGACAGTCTAAACCTCTATACACTGAGTGTACAAAACATTAGACTGACCAAGTGAATCGAGGTGAAAGCTATGATCCCTTAATGATGTCACTTGTTAAATCCACTCAAATCAGTGTAGATGAAGAGGAGACAGGTTAAAGAAGGATTTTTAAGCCTTGAGACATGCATTGTTTACAGTGCATTTGGAAAGTATTCAGACCCCTTGACTTTTTCCACATTTTGTTATGTTACAGCCTTATTCTACAATGGATTCAATTATTTTTTTTCTCCCCATCAATCTACACACAATACCCCATAATGTCAAAGCAAAAAACAGGTTTGTAGAAATTTTAGCAAATGTATTAAGGGTAAGAAACTGAAATATCACATTTACATAAGTATTCAGACCCTTTACTCAGTACTCTGTTGAAGCACCTTTGGCAGCATCTTTCAGCCACAAGTCTTCTTGGGTATGGGTACAAGATTGGCACACCTGTATTTGGAGAGTTTCTCCCATTCTTTTCTGCAGATCCTCTCAAGCTCACTCAGGTTGGATGGGGAGTGTCGCCGCACCTCTATTTTCAGGTCTCTCCAGAGATGTTAGATCGGGTTCAAGTCCGGGCTCTGGCTGGGCCACTCAAGGACATTCAGAGACCTGTCCCGAAGCCACTCATGCGTCGTCTTGGCTATGTGCTTAGGGTCGTTGTCCTGTTGGAAGGTGAACCTTCGCCCCAGTCTGAGGTCCTGAGAGCTCTGGAACAGGTTTTCATCAAGGATATCTCGGTACTTTTCTCCGTTCCTGACTAGTCTCCCAGTCCCTGTTGCTGAAAAACCTCCCCACAACATGATGCTGCTACCACCATGCTTCACTCTAGGGATGGTGCCAGGTCTCCTCCAGATGTGACACTTGGTATTCAGGCCAATCTTAGTTTCATCAGACCAGAGAATCTTGTCTCTCATGGTCAGAGTCTTTAGGTGCCTTTTGGCAAACTCCAAGCGGGCTGTCATGTTCCTTTTACTGAGGAGTGGCTTCCATCTGGCCACTACCATAAAGACCTGCTTGGTGGAGTGCTACAGAGATGGTTGTCCTTCTGGAAGGTTCTCCCATCTCCACATAGGAACTCTGGAGCTCTCTCAGAGTGACCATCGGGTTCTTGGTCACCTCTCTGACCAAAGCCCTTCTGCCCCCGGTTGCTCAGTTTGGCCAGGTGGACCAGCTCTAGGAAGAGCCTTGGTGGTTCCAAATGTCTTACATTTAAGAATGATGGAGGCCCCTGTGTTCTTGGGGACCTTCAATGCTGCAGACATTTTTTGGTACCCTTCCCCAGATCTGTGCCACATCACAATCTTGTTTCAGAGCTCTATGGACAATTACTTTGACCTCATGGCTTTGTTTTTCCTCTGACATGCACTATCAACTGTTGGACCTTATATAGAAGGTGTGTGCCTTTCCAAATCATGTCCAATCAATTGAATTTACCACAGTTGGACTCCAATCAAGTTGTAGAAACATCTCAAGGGTGATCAATGGAAAAAAGGATGCACCTGAGCTCAATTCATAGTCTCATATTAATTAAAGGGTCTGAATACTTATGTATATAAGTTATTTCTGTTTTTATGCATTTGCAAAAATGTATTAAAAAAACTTTTGCTTTGTCATTAGAGTGTGTAGAGTGATGAGGGGGGGGGGAATGTAATTCATTTTAGAATAAGGCTGTAACTTAACAAAATGTGGAAATTGTGAAGGGGTCTGAATACTTTCCAAATGCACTGTACGTGTGCCATGCAGAGGGTGAATGGGTGAGACAAAATATTTAAGTGCCTTAGAAATATGGTGATATGGTAGTAGGTGCCAGATGTGGTGATTCATTTCTTTACTATCAAATGAGGCGAAACTTATCACACAAGTCAGAGTTATACTTAAACTAAATCTTTAATAATTTAATAATGGAGCAAGTCAATACAACGCACACATATAAAGTGAATCATTTGAGTGCTCTACGTTAATGATGGCTGGTCGACGATTCATGATCAAATGATTTGTTGAGAGCCCCGAGGCATAAGTATAAAGGTCTTTTATAGCCAAGAAACACCCCTTTCAACCTACATGATGAACAACAGATATATAGAATGGGTCACAAAGTTAAGATATGTGTGAAAGATACCTAAAATACATAGCAGACAGTGTCACACCCTGACCTTAGTATTCTTTGTTTTCTTTGTTATTTTGGTTAGGTCAGGGTGTGACGTGTTTTGGGCTTGTCTAGGGGTTTTGTATGTTTATGGGGGAGTTTTCCTATCTAGGTGTTTTTGTACGTCTGTGGTTGCCTAGATTGGTTCTCAATTAGAGGCAGCTGGAACCATATTTAGGCAGCCATATTCTGTGGGTATTTTGTGGGTGATTGTTCCTGGTTCCAGTGTTAGTGTTCAAGTTACGGGACTGTTTCGTCTTCGTTCATTTTTGTCAGTTTGTTGTTTTTGTTCATTGTTTGTTTCCTATTAAATATGGATAATCATCAGGCTGCATTTTGGTCCTCCTCTCTTTCACCCGAAGACAATCGTTACAGAATCACCCACCACCAAAGGACCAAGCAGCGTGGTAACGGGCAGCAGCAGGAGAGGCAGCAATATCAGGACTTCTGGACATGGGAGCGAGATCTGGACTATGTCACTACTTGGAAGGAGATAGACAGGTGGGTGGTCAACCCAGGGAGAGTGCTGGAGCCCGCATGGGATTCTTTGGAGCAGTGTGGGGAGGGATACCGGCGAATGGAGTCAGCACGGCCCGAGAGGCAGCCCCAAAAATATCTTGGGAGGTGACACACGGGAAGTGTGGCGAAGCCAGGTAGGTGACCTGCGCCAACCCCCCGTGCTTACTGTGGAGAGAGAGGGCGTTGTACTGGTCAGGCACCGTGTTATGCGATGGAATGCATGCTTAGCCCGGTGCGCTACATCCCAGCTCCCCGCATCTGCCGGGCTAGGGTAAGGATCCAGCCAGGGCAGATGATGCCAGCTCTGCTCTCCAGACAGCCAATGGGGCCCCTCGGGCCAGGATATCCTGCGCCGGCGCTGCGCACTGTGTCTCCTGTATGTCTGCCCAGCCCAGTGCGTCCTGTACCTGCGCCCCGCACAAGCTGGGCTAGAGTCAACATCCAGCCAGGACGGGTTGTGCAGGCCATTAGCTCGAGACCTCCAGTGTGCCTTCACGGTCCGGTCTATCTAGTACCACCAGTGCCAACACCACGCTCCAAAACTTCAGTATGCCTCCACAGCCCAGTACATCCTGTGCCTGCTCCCTGCACTCGCCCTGATGTGCGTGTCCCCAGCACAGTACACCAGTGCCGGGACCACGCACCAGGCCTATAGTGCGCCTTGGCAGTCCAGTACACCCTGTTCCTCCTCCCCGCACTCACCATGAGGTGCGCGTCCCCAGCCTGGTACCACCAGTGCCGACACCACGCACCAGGCCTACAGTGCTCCTAGCCAGTCCAGAGTTGCCCGTCTGTCCTCAGCCGCCAGAGTCGCCCGTCTGTCTTGAGCCACCAGAGTCGCCCGTCTGTCCTGAGCCGCCAGGGTCGCCCGTCTGTCCTGAGCCGCCAGGGTCGCCCGTCTGTCCTGAGCCGCCAGAGCTGCCAGTCTGTCAGGAGCCGCCAGAGCCGCCAGTCTGTCAGGAGCCGCCAGAGCCGCCAGTCAGTCAGGAGCCGCCAGTCAGCCAGGAGCTGCCTGAGCCATCAGTCATCCAGGAGCTGCCAGAGTCTCCCTAAAGTCCAGATCCGCCAGAGTCTCCCTCCAGTCCGGACCCGGCAGAGTCTCCCTCCAGTCCGGACCCGCCAGAGTCTCCCTCCTGTCCGGATTCGCCAGAGTCTCCCTAAAGTCCAGATCCGCCAGAGTCTCCCTCCAGTCCGGACCCGCCAGAGTCTCCCTCCTGTCCGGATTCGCCAGAGTCTCCCTCCAGTCCGGATCCGCCAGAGTCTCCCTCCAGTCCGGATCCGTCAGAGTCTCCCTAAAGTCCGGATCCGCCAGAGTCTCCCTCCTGTCCGGATCCGCCAGAGTCTCCCTCCTGTCCGGATCCGCCAGAGTCTCCCTCCTGTCCGGATCCGCCAGAGTCTCCCTCCTGTCCGGATCCGCCAGAGTCTCCCTCCTGTCCGGATCCGCCAGAGTCTCCCTCCTGTCCGGATCCGCCAGAGTCTCCTTCCAGTCCGGATCCGCCAGAGTCTCCCTCCAGTCCGGATCCGCCAGAGTCTCCCTCCTGTCCGAATCCGCCAGAGTCTCCCTCCAGTCCGGATCCGCCAGATTCTCCCTCCAGTCTGGATCCGCCAGAGTCTCCCTCCAATCCAGAGGCGCCACTCACTCCAGACTCGACCATCAGTCCAGTGGCGTCCTCTAGTCCGTGGTCGGCGGTGAGGGTTCCCGCTCCAGAGACATTAAGTAAGGTTGAAATGGAGCGGAGTCCGCGTCCCGAGCCAGAACCGCCACCTCGGATTTATGCCCTCCCAGACCCTCCCGTATAGTGTTAGGTGTGCGGCCGGGAGGGGGGGGTACTGTCACACCCTGACCTTAGTATCTTTGTTTTCTTTGTTATTTTGGTTTGGTCAGGGTGTGACATGGGTGATGTATGTGTTTTGTCTTGTCTAGGGGTTTTGTATGTTTATTGGGGTGTTTACCCAATCTAGGTGTTTTTGTACATCTATGGTTACCTAGATTGGTTCTCAATTAGAGGCAGCTGTCTATCGTTGTCTCTGATTGGGAACCATATTTAGGCAGCCATATTCTGTGGGTATTTTGTGGGTGATTGTTCCTGTTTCCAGTGTTCCGGTGTTAGTGTTCATGTTACGGGACTGTTTCGTCTTCATTTATTTTTGTCGGTTTGTTGTTTTTGTTCATTGTTTAAGTTTCCTATTAAATATGGATAATCATCACGCTGCATTTTGGTCCTCATCTCTTTCACCCGAAGACAATCGTTACAGACAGTATCTGCTGTATCAACAGTTTTCATTGTGTACAGACCAGTGTCTGGTCCTCTGACTCCAAACTGGAACCATCTCTCCCTGGTACGGTATAGAACAGAAAAATTAAGTCTTGCTGGAATGCTCTTTAGGTTTTATCTCCCAGAGGCCCATCCTCAGTAGAACACACACACAATAGTTAAGAATACTCTATTCTGTTGCCTAAAACAACCATTTAATGCAATAAAATTATTATAACATAATCTTGCAATTTTGCTCTCACACAGATGCACGGGTTTATGTCAAGAACAGCAAAGCTGTTGGGTTTTTCACGCTCAATAGTTTCCTGTGTGTATCAAGAGTGGTCCACCACCCAAAGGACATCCAGCCAACTTGACATAACTGTGGAAAGCATTGGAGTCAACATGGGCCAGCATTCCTGTGGAACTCTTTCGATACCTTGTAGAGTCCATGCCCAAAAAGGGGGGCAGGGGTGCAACTCAATATTAAGAAAGAGTTCTTAATGTTTTATACACACAGTGTACATCAGCTGGTCTGCAGTCAACTTCATGTCGCACATCATAATTTATCCATGATAGACTGCCCAGCCTCCAGTCCAGACATACAATTAAATGGCACTCGGGTAATAACAAAGTGGATTATTCCTCTATTTGGTCGAGAGCATGATTCTTCCAGTTATCAATTTACGCCCTGGCATCAGTGAAGGGAATATTGGTAGCACTGTTTCTCATTTGTCATGTGGCATGATTTAATATCTCCCTTCCAATAGCCAGGATAAGGAGTAAATGAATGCTTGCATCAACTTTATATTACCTTCAGCTTCCATCTTCATTAAATATATGCATAAAGTACATCCCCAGAGATCTTCATCCATCTACTCGGGTCATTCAGAATAAGGACCTCTTCAGAAAATAAATTGGGTGGCTCTGCATTATGCCTGTCTTTCAAATCTATGTGTAGGGTTGTACAAATAAATATAACCTATTTTCTTCAATGATTGTTTTAATAAATGTCTCTAGCCTGAAGGACTGTAAATGCAGCTCTCAGACAGAGCTCTACAAATATTTTTGTGGGACTATGCTGCCTTCAGTTACTGGCAGAGGGTTATGTAATTTAAACTGAACAAAGCACTGTTTCTTTTTCATTACATTCTTGAGAAAATTTTATGAAAAAACCCCCACCACAATTGATTGCTCAAACTACGTGAAAATTCAATTAAAACAATTTCCACTCGCTTTGAGGAAACTCTGAACTGTAAAATGGTTCCGGAGAAGAAGGCAGACGTTTTACGTGCCCCCAACTGACTGTGTTTTTTGTTTGTCTATTTGCATTGTTTGTAACTTATTTTGTACATAATGTTGCCGCTACAGTCTCTTCTGACCAAAAATAACTTCTGGACATCAGGACTGTGAAAACTCACCGTGGACTGGCAGAATCATTTTTTTCCTTTAACAAGTCTGACGAGCCCGACGTGAACGATATACTGCTTTCTTGGTAACAAGCCCAGATCCCGGTAATTTGCGTGAAGAGGAGGAGAGGAGGAGAAAAAAGGGCCGGAGGGCGAGCTGCCTACGGAGAATTTGTAAGCGATCGAATAAACCCCCACTTCCTTCCATCGGGTCATTCAGAATAAGGACCTCTTCAGAAAATAAATTGGGTGGCTCTGCATTATGCCTGTCTTTCAAATCTATGTGTAGGGTTGTACAAATAAATATAACCTATTTTCTTCAATGATTGTTTTAATAAATGTCTCTAGCCTGAAGGACTGTAAATGCAGCTCTCAGACAGAGCTCTACAAATATTTTTGTGGGACTATGCTGCCTTCAGTTACTGGCAGAGGGTTATGTAATTTAAACTGAACAAAGCACTGTTTCTTTTTCATTACATTCTTGAGAAAATTTTATGAAAAAACCCCCACCACAATTGATTGCTCAAACTACGTGAAAATTCAATTAAAACAATTTCCACTCGCTTTGAGGAAACTCTGAACTGTAAAATGGTTCCGGAGAAGAAGGCAGACGTTTTACGTGCCCCCAACTGACTGTGTTTTTTGTTTGTCTATTTGCATTGTTTGTAACTTATTTTGTACATAATGTTGCCGCTACAGTCTCTTCTGACCGAAAATAACTTCTGGACATCAGGACTGTGAAAACTCACCGTGGACTGGCAGAATCATTTTTTTCCTTTAACAAGTCTGACGAGCCCGACGTGAACGATATACTGCTTTCTTGGTAACAAGCCCAGATCCCGGTAATTTGCGTGAAGAGGAGGAGAGGAGGAGAAAAAAGGGCCGGAGGGCGAGCTGCCTACGGAGAATTTGTAAGCGATCGAATAAACCCCCACTTCCTTCCATTCTGCTAGCAAACGTGCAATCTTTGGAGAATAAAATAGATGACCTACGCAGAATATTAAACTACCAACGGGAAATTCAAAACTGTAATATCTTATGCTTCATGGAGGTTTGGCTGAACGACGACACTATCAACATACAGCTGGCTGGTTATACGCTGCACCAGCAGGATAGAACAGTGGCGTCTGGTAAGCCGAGGGGCGGCGGACTATGCATTTTTGTATATAACAGATGGTGCCCGATATCAAAGGAAGTCTCGCGCTATTGCTCGCCTGAGGTAGAATATCTTACGATAAGCTGTAGACCACACTATCTACCTAGAGAGTTTTCATCTGTATTTTTCGTAGCTGTTTTACATACCACCACAGTCAGAGGCTGGCACTAAGACCTAAACGAACAGGAAAATGCTCACCCAGAGGCAGCGCTACTAGTAGTCGGGGACTTTAGTGCAGGGAAACTTAAATCTGTTTTTACCAAATTTCTAAATCGGCATGTGCAACCAGATGTGCAACCAGCGAAAAAAAAATCTCTGGGCCACCTTTACTCCACACACAGAGACGCATAACAAAGCTCTCCCTCGCCCTCTATTTGGCAAATCTGATGATCATTTTATCCTCATGATTCCTGCTTACAAGCAAAAATTAAAGCAGGAAGCACCAGTGACTAGATCAATAAAACAAGGGGTCAGATGAAAAAAACCCAGCTACAGAACTGTTTTGCTAGCACAGACTGGAATATGTTCCTGGATTCCTCTAATGGCATTGAGGAGTACACCACATCAGCCATGGGCTTCATCAATAAGTGCATCGATGACGTCGTCCCCACAGTGAATGTATGTACATACCCCCACCAGAAGCCATGGATTACAGGCAACATCTGCACTGAGCTAAAGGCTAGAGCTGCCGCTTTCAGGGAGCAGGACTCTAACTCGGAAGCGTTGACGAACCATCAAACAAGCAAAGCATCAATACAGGACTAAGATCAACTTGTACAACACCAGCTCTGATGCTCGTCGGATGTGGCAGGGCTTGCAAACCATTACAGACTACAAAGGGAAGCACAGTTGAGAGCTGCCCAGTGACACGAGCCTACTAGACGAGCTAAACTACTTCTATGCTCGCTTTGAGGCAAATAACACTGAAACACGCATGAGAGCGCCAGCTGTTCCGGAAGACTGTGTGATCACTCTCTCTGCAGCCGATGTGAAGGTTCTACAGTACTTAACTGGGGCCAAGCTTCCAGCCATCCAGGGGCTCGTAAGTACGCATTTCACTATTCAGC
The DNA here is from genome assembly GCF_036934945.1 of Oncorhynchus masou masou. NCBI lineage: Eukaryota > Metazoa > Chordata > Actinopteri > Salmoniformes > Salmonidae > Oncorhynchus > Oncorhynchus masou. The sequence continues at coordinate 43,972,163 of NC_088243.1, forward strand.
ACATGTGACTAATATGATTTGATTCAAGTTTGTCACATCAAATATAAGCACAATTTCAGATATTTTTTTCCCTTCGATAGTATCAAACTTTTGGTTTCGCAAACAAATAAAATACCTATCATGGTGCAAAGAAATAGAAATTCTCCATTTGTAATTTATTCAACGCTACTTAATTAAAACTCTTTTGTTAATTCCAATTTCTGTCCTAGTATCTCCTCAGGGCATGGGGGTGTCAGTTAGTATGTCACTGAAAATATAGATTCACCAGTGTGTTTAATAGAAATTATCAACATGCCATTTGATTATAAAATGTTGAAAGTCGCCCACAGACACTAATTGTTTTTAATCAAATCAAATCGAATTCTACTTGTCACATGCACCGAAAAAAAAACAGCTGAAGACCTTACTGTGAAATCCTCACTTACAAGCCCTTAACTCTATTTCTGGAACTACATTGTTGGTTAAGAAAATATTTACTAAATAAACTAAAGTAAAATCTAAAAATAAAAAGTAACACAATAAAATAACAATAACGAGGCTACAGTATATACAGGGGGTACCAGTACCGAGTCAATGTAAGGGGGTACAGGTTAGTAGAGGTAATTTGTACATGTAGGTAGAGGTAAAGTGACTATGCAAAGAGAATAAACAGCGAGTAGCAGCAGTGGTGGGGATAATGTAACTGTGGATGTATTTCAAGGCCTACCTTCAAACTCAGTGCATCTGTGCTTGGCATCATGGGAATATCAAAAGAAATCAGCCAAGACCTAAAAAATACATTGTAGACCTCTTCAAGTCTGGTTCATCCTTGGGAGAAATTTCCAAACGCCTGACGGTACCACATTCATCTATACAAACAATAGCACACAAATATAAACACAATGGGACCACGCAGCCATCATACCGCTCAGGAAGGAGATGCGTTCTGTCTCCTAGAGATGAACGTACTTTGGTGCGAAAAGTGCAAATCAATCCCAGAACAACAGCACTGCGGTTTGCAACTGCACATTGGGACAAAGATCATACTTTTTGGAGAAATGTTCTCTGGTCTGATGAAACAAAAATAGAACTGTTTGGCCATAATGACTGTTTGGAGAAAAAAGGGGGATGCTTGTAAGCCGAAGAACAACATCCCAACCGTGAAGCACAGGGGTGGCAGCGTCATGTTGTGTGGATGCTTTGCTGCAGGAGGGACTGGTGCACTTCTTAAAATAGATGACTTCATGAGGAAGGGCAATTATGTGGATATATTGAAGCAACATCTCAAGACATCGACTGAAGTTAAATCTTGGTCGCAAATGGGCCTTACAAACCTGACTCAGTTAACACCAGCTCTGTCAGGAGGAACGGGCCAAAATTTACACAACTTATTGTGGGAAGCTTGTGGAAGGCTACAAGTTAAACAATTTAAAAACTGAGTTTAAATGTATTTGTCTAAGGTGTATTTAAACTTCCGACTTTAACTGTAGATATAAATTTAGAAATGATGCTTACCTCAATGCACTAGATGTTCAAATCAAATCAAATGTATTTATATAGCCCTTCGTACATCAGCTGATATCTCAAAGTGCTGTACAGAAACCCAGCCTAAAACCCCAAACAGCAAAAACTCCCTAGAAAGGCCAAAACCTAGGAAGAAACCTAGAGATGAACCAGGCTATGTGGGGTGGCCAGTACTCTTCTGGCTGTGCCGGGTGGAGATTATAACAGAACATGGCCAAGATGTTCAAATATTCATAAATGACCAGCATGGTCGAATAATAATAAGGCAGAACAGTTGAAACTGGAGCAGCAGCATGGCCAGGTGGACTGGGGACAGCAAGGAGTCATCATGTCAGGTTGTCCTGGTTGCATGGTCCTAGGGCTCAGGTCCTCCGAGAGAGAGAAAGAAAGAGAAAAGGAGAGAATTAGAGAACGCACACTTAGATTCACACAGGACACCGAATAGGACAGGAGAAGTACTCCAGATATAACAAACGGACCCTAGCCCCCTGACACACAAACTACTGCAGCATAAATACTGGAGGCTGAGACACTGTGGCCCCATCCGAGGACACCCCCGGACAGGGCCAAACAGGAAGGATATAACCCCTCCGACTTTGCCAAAGCACAGCCCCCGCACCACGAGAGGGATATCTTCAACCACCAACTTACCATCCTGAGACAAGGCTGAGTATAGCCCACAAAGAGCTCTGCCATGGCACAACCGAAGGGGCAGAGAATCCCAGTGGAAAGAGGGGAACCGGCCAGGCAGAGACAGCAAGGGCGGTTCGTTGCTCCAGAGCCTTTCCGTTCACCTTCCCACTTCTGGGCCAGACTACACTCAATCATATGACCCACTGAAGAGATGAGTCTTCAGTAAAGACTTAAAGGTTGAGACAGAGTATGCGTCTCTGACATGGGTAGGCAGACCGTTCCATAAAAATGGAGCTCTATAGGAGAAAGCCCTGCCTCCAGCTGTTTGCTTAGAAATTCTAGGGACAATTAGGAGGCCTGCATCTTGTGACCGTAGCCTACGTGTAGGTATGTATGGCAGGACCAAATCAGAGAGATAGGTAGGAGCAAGCCCATGTAATGCTTTGTAGGTTAGCAGTAAAACCTTGAAATCAGCCCTTGCTTTGTCAGGAAGCCAGTGTAGGGAGGCTAGCACTGGAGTAATATGATCAAATGTTTTGGTTCTAGTCAGGATTCTAGCAGCCGTATTTAGCACTAACTGAAGTTTATTTTGTGCTTTATCCGGGTAGCCGGAAAGTAGAGCATTGCAGTAGTCTAACCTAGAAGTGACAAAAGCATGGATTAATTTTTCTGCATCATTTTTGGACAGAACGTTTCTGATTTTTGCAATGTTTTGTAGATGGAAAAAAGCTGTCCTTGAAATGGTCTTGATATGTTCGTCAAAAGAGAGATCAGGGTCTAGAGTAACGCCGAGGTCCTTCACAGTTTTATTTGAGACGAATGTACAGCCATTAAGATTAATTGTCAGATTCAACAGAAGATCTCTTTGTTTCTTGGGACCTAGAACAAGCATCTCTGTTTTGTCCGAATTTAAAAGTAGAACGTTTGCAGCCATCCACTTCCTTATGTCTGAAACACATGCTTCTAGCAAGGGCAATTTTGGGGCTTCACCATGTTTCATTGAAATGTACAGCTGTGTGTCATCCGCATAGCAGTGAAAGTTAACATTATGTTTAAGAATAACATCCCCAAGAGGTAAAATATATAGTGAAAACAATAGTGGTCCTAAAACGGAACCTTGAGGAACACCGAAATTTACAGTTGATTTGTCAGAGGACAAACCATTCACAGAGACAAACTGATATCTTTCCGACAGATAAGATCTAAACCAGGCCAGAACTTGTCCGTGTAGACCAATTTGGGTTTCCAATCTCTCCAAAAGAATGTGGTGATCGATGGTATCAAAAGCAGCACTAAGGTCTAGGAGCACGAGGACAGATGCAGAGCCTCGGTCCGATGCCATTAAAATGTCATTTACTACCTTCACAAGTGCAGTCTCAGTGCTATGATGAGGTCTAAAACCAGACTGAAGCATTTCGTATACATTGTTTGTCTTCAGGAAGGCAGTGAGTTGCTGCGCAACAGCCTTTTCTAAAATTTTTGAGAGGAATGGAAGATTCGATATAGGCCAATAGTTTTTTTATAGGTTTGGCTTTTTCAAGAGAGGCTTTATTACTGCCACTTTTAGTGAGTTTGGTACACATCCGGTGGATAGAGAGCCGTTTATTATGTTCAACATAGGAGGGCCAAGCACAGGACGCAGCTCTTTCAGTAGTTTAGTTGGAATCGGGTCCAGTATGCAGCTTGAAGGTTTAGAGGCCATGATTATTTTCATCATTGTATCAAGAGATATAGCACTAAAACACTTGAGCGTCTCTCTTGATCCTAGGTCCTGGCAGAGTTGTGCAGACTCAGGACAACTGAGCTTTGAAGGAATACGCAGATTTAAAGAGGAGTCCGTAATTTGCTTTCTAATAATCATAATCTTTTCCTCAAAGAAGTTCATGAATTTATCACTGCTAAAGTGAAAGTCATCCTCTCTTGGGGAATGCTGCTTTTTAGTTAGCTTTGCGACAGTATCAAAAAGGAATTTCAGATTGTTCTTATTTTCCTCAATTAAGTTAGAAAAATAGGATGATCGAGCAGCAGTAAGGGCTCTTCGGTACTGCACGGAAGACCAGTTTGGTGTGGCGCCATTTCCGTTCCAATTTTCTGGAAGCTTGCTTCAGAGCTAGGGTATTTTCTGTGTACCAGGGAGCTAGTTTCTTATGAGAAATGTTTTTAGTTTTTAGGGGTGCAACTGCATCTAGGGTATTGCGCAAGGTTAAATTGATTTCCTCAGTTAGGTGGTTAACTGATTTTTGTCCTTTGGCGTCCTTGGGTAGACAGAGGGAATCTGGAAGGACATCAAGGAATCTTTGTGTTGTCTGTGAATTTATAGCACGACTTTTGATGTTCCTTGGTTGGGGTCTGAGCAGATTATTTGTTGCAATTGCAAACATAATAAAATGGTGGTCCGATAGTCCAGGATTATGAGGAAAAACGTTAAGATCCACAACAGTATGACTGTGACAGTGAGTGGGTCCAGAGACATGCTGGATAAAACCCACTGAGCCGATGATGGCTCCGAAAGCCTTTTGGAGTGGGTCTGTGGACTTTTCCATGTGAATTTTAAAGTCACCAAAGATTAGAATATTATCTGCTATGACTACAAGGTCCGATAGGAATTCAGGGAACTCAATGAGGAACGCTGTATATGGCCCAGGAGGCCTGTAAACAGTAGCTATAAAAAGTGATTGAGTTGGCTGCATAGATTTCATGACTTGAAGCTCAAAAGACGAAAACGTCATTTTTTGGGGGTAAATTGAAATTTGCTATCGTAAATGTTAGCAACACCTCCACCTTTGCGGGATGCACGGGGGATATAGTCACTAGTGTAGCCAGGAGGTGAGGCCTCATTTAACACAGTAAATTCATCAGGCTTAAGCCATGTTTCAGTCAGGCCAATCACATCAAGATTATGATCAGTGATTAGTTCATTGACTATAATTGCCTTTGAAGTAAGGGATCTAACATTAAGTAGCCCTATTTTGAGATGTGAGGTATCATGATCTCTTTCAATAATGACAGGAATGGAGGTGGTCTTTATCCTAGTGAGATTGCTAAGGCGAACACCGCCATGTTTAGTTTTGCCCAACCTAGGTCGAGGCACAGACACGGTCTCAATGGTGATAGCTGAGCTGACTACACTGACTGTGCTAGTGGCAGACTCCACTATACTGGCAGGCTGGCTAACAGCCTGCTGCCTGGCCTGCACCCTATTTCATTATGGGGCTAGAGGAGTTAGAGCCCTGTCTATGTTGGTAGATAAGATGAGAGCACCCCTCCAGCTAGGATGGAGTCAGTCACTCCTCAGCAGGTCAGGCTTGGTCCTGTTTGTGGGTGAGTCCCAGAAAGAGGGCCAATTATCTACAAATTCTATCTTTTGGGAGGGGCAGAAAACAGTTGTTTTCAACCAGCGATTGAGTTGTGATACTCTGCTGTTGAGCTCATCACTCCCCCTAACTGGGAGGGGGCCAGAGACAATTACTCGATGCAGACACATCTTTCTAGCTGATTTACACGCTGAAGCTATGTTGCGCTTGGTGATCTCTGACTGTTTCATCCTAACATCGTTGGTGCCGACATGGATAACCATATCTCTATACTCTCTACACTCGCCAGTTTTAGCTTTAGCCAGCACCATCTTCAGATTAGACTTAACATCGGTAGCCCTGCCCCCTGGTAAACAGTGTATGATCGCTGGATGATTAGTTTTAAAGTCTAATACTGCGGGTAATGGAGTCGCCAATGACCAGAGTTTTCAATTTCTCAGAGCTAATGGTGGGAAACTTCGGCGTCTCAGACCCCGTAACGGGAGGAGTAGAGACCAGAGAAGACTCGGCCTCTGACTCCGACTCGCTGCTTAATGGGGAAAACCGGTTGGGACACCGGTTGAGCGTTCCTTCCAGAAACCGTGAGAAAGTTGTCTGGCTGCGTGGACTGTGCCAGGGGATTTATACTACTATCTGTACTTTCTGGTGGCATCCTTTCCTACACTGAAATTACCCTTGCCTAACGATTGCATCTGAAGCTGGACTAGCAGCACAGCTATCCTCGCTGTAAGGCGATCGTTCTCCTGTATATTATGAGTACAGCGACTGCAATTAGAAGGCATCATGTTATTGTTACTACTTAGCTTCGGCTGTTGGAGGTCCTGACGAACCGTGTCCAGATAAAGCGTCCGGAGTGAAAAAGTTGAGGGAAAAAATAAATAATAGAAAACGGTAACATGTTGCTTTTTGGCTCATCCTAAAAACCTGATTATCGGCATTGATTGATTAGGGCCCTCCATCCAAAATGTAAACTGGCCAAAGTCTAGATACAGTACATTCTTATTGGTTTCTGGACATCTATAATTGACCACAGCAAAGTCTCTAAAAAGTCTCTGCTGACATTGCTCGGCGATAGTAGTGTATGCTGTGGTTGATGTGAGCGGCCAGGTAAGGATTGGATAGACTGCGTTTGGACAGGAAAGCGATGACATTTTCACTACAGAGCAGTCTGTGGCTCCGATGTGACATTTGGAACACATAGTTGGCTCCATTTTCAATGTGTGTCAAACGCATTTGCTAATTTCGCTGTCCCTACTTAACAAAGTCACAGCAACTGTCAGCCAAGCGCAAGGACACAGAAAAGAGGCAATGAATAATTTGGCAGTCTTTAAGTCCTCTGGACATTTTGGGACATGTTAGCTTATGGACAGTGTTATATTCATATTTCACAACCATAAGAGTCTCAAACGTTCCTTTAAATTTACAATTCTCCCGTGTCTTTCATAAAGCATAACCAGAATCACAAAAATGTGAGGCAAATTAGGCATGCAGCTGGTGTCTCCATGACAAGAAAGTTAGTTATATCAAGTACAGGCTTAACTGAATGAACAGCAATGCAACATTTTATTAACTAGTATGGGGAATGGCCTCGTCTCAGAGGGAAGATCCTCCAAGCCAGATTATGTGCTGGCAGGATTCTCTACAGGGATGGTATTATGGGTAGGCCTGAGCCATACGTCCTTGATAATTTATTTGACCGAGGAGAATGTCGACACAGGGAGTCTGGAAGCAGGTGCAGTTAGTGAGTTTAATAATAATGAACATAGAATGATACAAAACAAGAGATATGTCAGACAAGGAAACATAACCAATACTACCTTACAACTGATAGAGTGAAGAGTGCTATATAAAGGGTAAGTAATTAGGGAGTAATGTAGTCCAGGTGTGACTGATGGTTAGTAGACAGGTGATGTCCAGCGCTGGAGAGGGGGAGTGGGAGTAGACATGACACGAGACACACGTTGACAGAAAGACGCATCAAACTCAGACAAAGCATTGACATGAAGTGTATGTGTATCTATCAATTACACATACATGTCAGTACATACACACAAGTAGGTTACATGGGGGAAGAGGCGTTGTGCCATGAGGTTGCCCTTCCTTCTCCCGAAAGTAGGGCATACTCCTCTCCTTCTCCAGATAGTAGTGCTGTGCCTAGTTGATAACCACCCCGATAATTACCTCAAAACTGAACCCAAACTATACCGAAACTAATTTCACACATAACATATTAAATACATTTAGAAAATAATGATGGGGGAAAAAGGGGAAGAATGGGTGAGTTGATGAGCTAGGGGAAGCAAACAATGTACGGTCACCAATTGTGAATGAAGAACAGGGCAGGCCATTCTATTGTATTGATGTATTCTAATTATAATCTCAAAATGGTATGTACCCACTATCAGTCCACCAAATCCAATCAGTCTACTCTGGCCTACTTGGAGTACACAGCGGGAGTGTGCGTAATTTACAATAGCAAGAAGAGCAAGACAAATGGATGCACATGATGCGTTAGCGTTGCTACAAACTCTAAATGACTCAGTGGGGAAGAATTGAAACATGACGACATCTCTGATGATTATTCTTCTGAGCCTGAACCCACACCTGAGGCCTATGTGTAAAAAAGACAGAATGGTGCAGTGAGCAGGTGCCTGCACCACCACCAAATAAAACTGTGAGACAGAAGAGGCACCGTTTGGATAAGGAGGTGACAATGCCACTGGCAGATTATTAGCATAAAATGTCATCACAGAGAGCAGGCCCTACATATTTTTTGACTGCTGCGATATTGACATTTATTATTCATTATTGCTTTTGTGCCGATTTTCACTATTATTCGCACAGTTGGCACTTATGATTTTTAGGCTAGGCTACTGATGTTTTCATAATTTGACTGCATCTTGCTGACCTTGCCTCTTGGTGGTTGGGGTATTTTTGTAGTTATAAAAAGCTGTTTCCGCATTCCAAAACGTGCTTTTTGTTTTATAGTTGTAGCAAAAGCACTCCACAAATAAAATGTATTGATCACTTGAATTTGTGCTTTTTTGTTTGACATACTATATATCCTTCAGCAACAAACAAATATATTTGTGTTATTTGAAAAAAAGTAATATAATGATACCTTCATAAACACAACCAATTTATTATTTTTGCAATAGCATACAGTGCCAGTCAAAAGTTTGAACACACCAACTCCAGGATGGAATCATGTAGTAACCAAAAAAAGTGTTAAACAAATCAAAATATGTTTTTTATTTGAGATCCTTCAAAGTAGCCACACTTTGCCTTGATGACAGCATTGCACTCTCTTGGCATTCTCTCAACCAGCTTCATGGAATGCATTTCAATTAACAGGTGTGCATTGTTAAAAGTTAATTGTGAAAGTTCCCTCCTTAATGCATTTAGGCCAATCATTTGTGCTGTGACAAGGTAGAGGTGGTATCAGAAGATAGCCCATATTATGGCAAGAACAGCTCAAATAAGCAAAGTGAAATGACAGTCCATCATTCCTTTAAGACATGAAGGTCAGACAAGGAACATTAAGAACTTTGAAAGTTTCTTCAAGTGCAGTCACAAAAACCATCAAGCGCTATGATGAAACAGGCTCTCATAAGGACCACCACAGGAAAGGAAGACCCAGAGTTACCTCTGCTGCAGAAGACACGTTTCTTTAGAGTTACCAGCCTCAGAAATTGCAGTCAAATAAATGCTTCACAGGGTTCAAGTACAGTGGGGCAAAAAAGTATTTAGTCAGCCACCAATTGTGCAAGTTCTCCCACTTAAAAAGATGAGGCCTGTAATTTTCATTATAGGTACACTTCAACTATGACAGACAAAATGAGAAAGAAATCCAGAAAATCACATTGTAGGATTTTTGTAGGATGATCTCTGCATGCGTGGTTCCCACCGTGACATGGAGGATGTGTGATGGTGCTTTGCTGGTGACACAGTCAGTGATTTATTTAGAATTCAAGGCACACTTAATCGGCATGGCTACCACAGCATTCTCCAGCGAGACGCCATGCCATCTGGTTTGCGCAATGACTATCATTTGTTTTTCAACAGGACAATGACCCAACACACCTCCAGGCTGCGTAAGGTCTATTTGACCAAGAAGGTATCACAGCTCAGGCTAAGATTGGGCTCCCAAGTGGCACAGCAGTCTAAGGCACTGCATCTCAGTGCAAGAGGCGTTACTACAGTCCCTGTTTCAAATCCAGGCTGTATCACATCCGGCCGTGATTGGGAGTCGCATAGAGCAGCGCACAATTGGCCCAGCGTTGTCCGGGTTTGTACAGGGTAGGCCGTCATTGTAAATAAGAATGAGTTCATAACTGACTTTCCTAGTTTAATAAATAAAATAATTAAGACCAAGATGCAGTCACAGGAGGCGGATAGTATGAGTCTGAGTTTATTCAAGTACAAGGGGCAGGCAAAAGGTAAGTCAAGCCAGGAAAAGAGTCAGAGTCAGGCAGGTACAGGGTGGCAGAAAATTGGTAGGTGAAGGCAGGCAAGGGGTCGCAATCCAAATCAGAGTCAGACTGGTACAGGATGGCAGGACTAGGAAAATCAAAAACTAGAGCACAGGGAACACGCCGGTAGGACTTGACAAGATGAACTGGTACAGACTAACAGAAAACGCAGATATAAATACACAGGAGATAATGGGAACAAATGGGAGACACCTGGTGGGGGGTTGAGACAAGCACAAGACAGGTGAAACAGACCAGGGTGTGACAGAAGGAGAGTGATGAGAGTGCTGCATCAGATGACCTGGCCTCCACAATCGTGATTCCATGTGTTATTTCATAGTTTAGATGTCTACACTATTATTCTACAAATAATAAAAATAAAATGAGGGGGGTTAAAAAAAGAATGCAATATCGGCTTTGATGTAGGCCTGTTTAAATATCAAATCTGTCTTCGTTATTCACATGGATGATATTTCAAAAAAAAAGTGCAGTGAGGAATATGAATTGACATTTCTAAAACAAACCTTGTGGACAATGGATGAATTTGTGGATGAATTTGTGGATGAATTTTGAACAGTAACACTTGGAATTACAACACATTTTTATTCAAACACTTATCAATAAATCAAAACAGAACTAAGATAGATTTAATAGTGTCCATGGAAATTTAGTCTATAAGTCATGTAATTAAAAACTCAGAGGTGATGTGAAAGTTGATGAGTATTCATGTTAATTTTTTGAGTGTGTAAAATGGGATAAAAATAAATAAATCAAATGCCCGTCTAACTGATTAATTTTGGCACTGGCCCTGTAGCTGTACGTGGGTCTGCTGGCATAAAAAAAGCCCGCTGTGGGAAAGGAGTTCCAATGACGCGTCTTAAGGTTAATACCTGGTAGTGGTCGGGAGGTTGATGGTTGTCAAACTGTTGCTGAAAAAGAGCAAGTGTCTAATAACAGAGCAGGTGAACCGTTTAATAAAACAAAAACCAGTAAAGAGACAATTCCATAAGGCTACACGTCAGTAAACAAGAACAATACCAACCGGTGAGTAAACATAAGGGAGTGACATATAAAGGGGAGGAAATGATGAGGGTAATGAAGTCCAGGTGTGAGTCAATGATTAACATGTGCACGTAATAATGAGTGCCAGGTGTGGGTAATGATTAATCCCAAGACCGATTGCTAGCATTCTGGTGATGTCGTACGCTGGAGGGGAGGAGCAAGAGAAGATGTGACAAAGTGAGAGAACAAGGGTAAGTTGACATATAAATACATCCCAAGATTCATGCCCATTGGTTGAGAGAGAGGAAGGTGATGATTGCAGGAGTGAGCCCAGAGTTTAAACGGCAAGCATGAGGAATGTGCGCTATTATTCTTAGACAATAACATAAATAGGTGAATGACATTTCCACATGGCTAATAGGAAAGGAAACAGGGACCGTATACTGTTGATACGTTTGTTTTCAATACCACTATGCCTTTCGATTATGAAGCAAAGTGAATTATGTTCTGCTTATGTTAAAGAAGCATTCAGACCAGCCTTCCTGATTGTAAACTACATTTCAATTGAGTAAAGGCTTAACTGAATTAACAACTAAAACAGAATGCAATATGACATTTCATTAAGTAATTTGGGAAATGGACTCAGAGCCAGATGATGTGATGGCAGGCCTGCTGACGTCGAAGCCCCCCCCTTCAAAGTAATATAAGTTACTTTACAAAGACGCAACGAAGCGACAATTGGATCTAAAGATGTAAAACAATGAAAAGCAGGCAACAAGTGCTCAGCATATGTGGGAACTCCTTCAAGACTGTTGGAAAAGCATTCCAGGTGAAGCTGGTTGAAGGAATGCCAAGAGCGTACAAAGCTGTCAAGGCAAAGCGTGGCTACTTTGAAGAATCTCAAATATATTTTGATTTGTTTAACACTTTTTTGGTTACGACATGATTCCTTTTGTGTTATTTCATAGTAATGTTTTAAAGCCTATTCATTGATGGAAATACCAGTTGATGTAAATACATTTGACTGGTCCTGCTCATCAGTCTATAGGTTAATTAGCATAATTTAGCGGAATTCAATTGGCACGTGTGTACAGTCGCTATGCATCTTATTTATCACACGGAAACAGCATACAGATACAGAACCTTTGAGTGGAAAATCTGTCACACAGTGTTAGAGCTGCTGCTGTAATATCTTGTGGTGCTTTCAAGACAACTGAAAGCTCTGAAAAAAACAAGATCAAATCATGACCTCAGTGATCTTCAGGTTGGAAAGTCAGAGCTCTAGAATAAGGCCAGAGTTCCCAAGTTGGAATTCCGAGTCGGATGATCATTCAAAATATTTTTTCCAATCGAAGCTAGTTTTTTCCGACTTCCCATTCATCTTGAATGAATCTGAGATTTTAAAGTTCCCAGTTGTTTTGAACGCGGCATCAAACGGCAACAGAAGGCAGGCTTCAGCAAATCCCACACAACTTTCATATGAGCTGGAGGCAGTATGGATTTTGAAAACATATACACTATATAAAGTTGAAGTCGGAAGTTTACATACACTTAGTTTGGAGTCATTAAAACTTGTTTTTCAACCACTCCACAAATGTCTTGTTATCGAACTGTAGTTTTGGCAAGTCGGTTAGGACATCTACAAGTAATTTTTCCATTTTTTTCTTACAGATTATTTCACTTATAACTCGCTGTATCACAATTCCAGTGGGTCAGAAGTTTACATGCACTAAGTTGACTGTGCCTTCAAACAGCTTGGAAAATTCCAGAAAAAAATGTCATGGCTTAAGAAGCTTCTGACAGGCTAATTGACATAATTTGAGTCAATTGGAGGTGTACCTGTGGATGTATTTCAAGGCCAACCTTCAAACTCAGTGCCTCTGTGCTTCGCATCATGGGAAAATCAAAAGAAATCCGCCAAGGCCTCCGAAAATAAATTGTAGACCTCCACAAGTCTGGTTCCTCATTGGGAGCAATTTCCAAACGCCTGAAGCTACCACATTCATCTGTACAAACAATAGTAAGCAAGTAAAAACACCATGGGACCACGCAGCTGCCATAACGCTCAGGAAGGAGATGTGTTCTGTCTCCTAGAGATGAACGTACTTTCGTGCGAAAAGTGCAAATCAATCCCAGAACAACAGCAAAGGACCTTGTGAAGATGCTGAATGAAAAAGGTACAAAAGTATCTATATCCACAGTAAAATCCAACATCTAGTGGAAAGCCTTCCCAAGAAGAGTGGAGGCTGTTATAGCAGCAAAGTGTTACCAACTCCAATACCCATGATTTTGGAACAAGCTGTTTAACGAACAGGATTCCATACTTTTGTGATTGTGTACTTAATTGTTTAAAACCTGAATGTTTTAATACATAGTATAAGGTATGTCTTACCTTGCTTCAAAGTAGCCCATTAGATCTCCTTTCCTGTTACGGCTTTCTAGGTGTGAAGGCGAGTCGGACCAATATGCGGCGTGTAGATTGCGATCCATGTTTAATAAACTGAAGCAACACGAATCCAAATACAAACATTTCAAAAACAATAAACGGAAACAGCCTAATACTGGTGCAAACTAATACACACAGACATAAGTACCAAAAAGGACATAAGGACAATCACCCACGAAACACTCAAAGAATATGGCTGCCTAAATATGGTTCCCAATCAGGGACAACGATAAACACCTGCCTCTGATTGAGAACCACTTCAGACAGCCATAGACTTATCGAGAACACCCCACTAAGCTACAGTCCCGATACAAAACACACCACATACAAAAACCCATGCCACACCCTGGCCTGACCAAATAAATGAAGAAAAACACAAAATACTGAGACCAGGGCATGACAGAACCCCCCCCAAGGTGCGTACTCCCGGCCGCACACCAAAACCCATAGGGGAGGGTCCGGGTGGGCGTCTGTCCACGGTGGCGGCTCCGGCGCGGGACGTGGACCCCACTTGAACAAAGTTTTAGTCCATCCTCCTCTCGTCCTTAGATAGGCGACCCTCTCCGCCGACCATGGCCTAGTAGTCCTCACCCAGGACCCCACTGGACTGAGGGGCAGCTCGGGACTGAGGGGTAGCTCGGGACTGAGGGGTAGCTCGGGACTGAGGCAGCTCGGGCTGAGGGGTTGCTCGGGACTGAGGGGAAGCTCGGGACTGAGGGGAAGCCCAGCACTGAGAGGAAGCTCAGGCAGGTAGTTGGATCTGGCAGATCCTGGCTGGCTGGCGGTTCTGGCAGATCCTGGCTGACTGGCGGATCTGGAAGAGTCTGGTTGACTGGCGGATCCTGGCTGACTGGCGGATCTGGAAGAGTCTGGCTGACTGGCGGATCCTGGAGGACTGGCGGATCTGGAAGAGTCTGGCTGACTGGCGGATCCTGGCAGACTGATGGTTCTGGCTGCTCCATGCTGACTGGCAGCTCTGGCTGCTCCATGCTGACTGGCGGCTCTGGCTGCTCCATGCTGACTGGCGGCTCTGGCTGCTCCATGCTGACTGGCGGCTCTGGCGGCTCTGGCTGCTCCATGCTGACTGGCGGCTCTGGCTGCTCCATGCTGACTGACGGCTCTGGCTGCTCCATACTGACTGACGGCTCTGGCGGCTTCTTGCAGACTGGCAGCTCTGGCGGCTTCTTGCAGACTGGCAGCTCTGGCGGCTCCATGCAGACTGGCAGCTCTGGCAGCTCCTTGCAGACTGGCAGCTCCTTGCAGAGTGGCAGCTCCTTGCAGACTGGCAGCTCCATGCATACTGGCAGCTCTGGCTGCTCCATGCAGAACGGCAGCTCTGGCTGATCCATGCAGACTGGCAGCTCTGGCTTCTCCATGCAGACTGGCAACTCTGGCTGCGCTGAACAGGCAGGAGACTCCGGCAGCACTGTAGAGGCGGAAGGCTCTGGCAGCGCTGGACAGGCGGGAGACTCCGGCAGCGCAGGAGAGGAGGAAGGCTCTGGCAGCGCTGGACAGGCGGGAGACTCCGGCAGCGCAGGAGAGGAGGAAGGCTCTGGCAGCGCTGGAGAAGTGAGGCGCACTGTAGGCCTGATGCGTGGTGCTAGCACTGGTGGTACTGGGCCGAGGACATGCACAGGAAGCCTGGTGCGGGTAGCTGCCACCTGAGGGCTGGTGCATGGAGGTGGTACAGGGTAGACCGGACCGTGCAGGTGCACTGGAGCTCATTTTTATATCCCTGTGTCCAGTATGGAAGTTACGAGGTAGCTTCGCGAGCCAATAATAACTAGGGTTAGCATGTCATTTTGTTTATGATGAGATTAAATACAAATTAAATTAAAGAGTGATGAGAGTTATAGCAGTAGTAGGTCTACTACTACTAAAGCATGGATTAAATATGACATTTTCGGAATCACTGACATCAATTGATAAATGACCGTGATATTGCAAAGCACTGCTTATGAAATAGTCATTTAAGCCAACTTCATAATGTCAAATATGACTGCGTTTACGACTTTAAGAACCATGTTTTTTTCTGATGATTATACAATACCAATCCATGATTGCTGCCAATGGAGTGTCAGCGAGGCTGTACGACAAACTGCTCTTGGGTTCACCTTAGTTCGAGTCCCCTCCTATGCAGCCATATTGCTGTGAACAGCGCAGCAGCAGCAATCGGCAGTTTACGTGTCCGCTGTGCGGGGGAAATGATAAGACATGCTGAACTATGTAGCTAATGCTGTTGTAACGGGGATCCTTATTGTAGCAACACACTTTTGGAGGGAAGGCAATCCCGCGCTGTGTTAGCTAAGTTTTCATATCATCGGGTGTAGTTCATAAAGGTTGAAGCATGTATGTTAGGATGAATTGTGAATTCATGCCAGGAATAATAAGTGTGAAGTTTGATTTCCTCCCTTCTGTAATAAGCAGCCAATGAGGTATTTTTCCTTTATTCATGTGTTTAATCTGATACTGTTATAGCGCCGGTTAAACTGTTATGTATGTAAGCACTTCAGAGTTATACCAAGCTAATAAGTCACTCGTAAGATAAGGAGGTTGTAAGAGTGTGCTTAACTGTATTTTTCATTAACTTTATAGTTCTCACGGAAGGTGATAATTCTGACTAAAACTACAGAATAAAGCCCCCAGTTAAAATCAAGCAACAGTTGTGCTCGTGGTAACTGAAGGGAGCTACACCTCCTCCGACTATCTCCACAGGCCTTGGAGCCCTCCTCATGACCAAAAAGGGTAAAATAGGTATATATTTTTAGGACAAAGACATGGTCTTTCAAATTATAGAATTTCAATCCCAAAAATTAGAACAGCTTTCACTTATGTCAAATAGTACTAAAGGACCATTTGACATGAGCATGATGATAGTTTGAGAGTGCGTAGACTTACTTACAATCTCCACAAAGACACACTATATGATGCTCATCAAACTGACTAATCAAGTTAGTGTCTCGGCATTAGGTCTTGGAGCTACAGTATCACAGGTCTTCAGGTCTCAGGCAAGTAAAGTTACTTGTCTCCTCATCTGAACCACCTTCAGTTACCCTTCACCCCCTTTGACCTCCTCCTCGCAGACCCATCTGGAGCGTGGCATCAATGTGACCGAACAGGGTTTGGATTCGGAGCTCTTGCGTGAGCCCTCTAAGCTCACGCCTATCATCACAGACAGCTAATACTAGTGAGACTCATTGTGTCACCACACTACCTGTCTTGCTTCATGACAAGGGAAACTGAGGATGTTCTTGCTGATATTTTGTCTTATGTTTTTCACAAGAGCTCTCACAAAAATATTTTTTTGATTCTGACCGATGGCTAACATACCCCATGCCAAATAGTCCTTGGGGAGCGGTAAACGTGAAAGCAAGAATGCAAATCTACTAGTGGAGGATTAAAGGACACACACGCTCATGTGATGTTGTACTGTATGAATATAGAGCTGGCTGGATTCCTTCCAAACAGATAAAGTCTAGCAAAGGCTTAAATAGGGAATGTTTTTCAATGTTACATAGATTCCAAGGCAACTTTGTGAAGTACAACCCCGGTAAGGACACGTCAAGGTTCCTCTCAGGATTCACACTGAGCGCCCTATCTGTAGTCTCAAGATTATCCTAAACTTTAGATTTCCGAAGATCCTCTCAGGTGGTGCTCTCTCTTCAGAGGCTGAGGAGAGTCAGCAGAAGGGCCTGAAGTCTTCTTCAGCCTTATAAATCTCACTTCCTTTTCCCAGTCTTTGACACCTCAAACTGTTATAAAATATTTCTTACTTCAGTATTTAAAAGGATTCATAAAGAGTGCATAAGCAGTTTACAAAATACAAATGATTAATTTAGAATATTTTATAAATCATTTAGAACCTATTGCTTGAAAATGTGTGCTTTTTATTTTGGTGCTTTCCTAATAGTTAGCTTATGAAATAAAACATTGAAAGCATAAACAACAGATCATACTAATGATGTGCAATAACAACAATGTACTTTCTTTTTTGTAATCTGTTTATTGAGAAGTTCACAAAAAACGTAATAACCTCCATTTCAGGCTGCTCCCCCATTCCCAAGACTGGATAATGATCAGAGGTTTGATGCCAATACCAACCAGACACTGGACCAAAATAAGCACATTCTCGGCTCATATCATATAACTATTTCTTCAGATACCAATTTTCATTTGGTTTCTCAGCACTTCCATGACAAAAGGAATTATTTGATAAGCGAGTCAACTCTAGGATATGGTTCCCTAGAGAATGTAGCCTACACAGTTGCCATAAAGAAGGTCATTACGATTCTAAAAACAAGTTCAAATCCTCCTAAAAGGTAAGCCAACGCTTATCTAAGAGTATTTCCACAACGGGTTTTGAATGGATGTCTTCCACTGAGGTAAGCTACTTAAATAGTTCAACCATACCAGGTAGAAAAAAAGTGTTACGCTCATCATATTATCAATGCCAAGTAATGAAATGATCATTCAGCCTACATAATAGAAATACATGAAAGTTAGAGTTATTAAAACAACGATTAGTATCAAATACAACACTAGCAGATTAAATCACAGGCCAATTCCCCCAATACTCCGGTGACCCTCCAGTGTGTGAATTATTTTAATGAACTCATCCACCTGGTCAAATTATGTCAGCATGACAAAACATTGAGGTGAGGGGAATGTGTTTTTCTAAAGTTTAAGTAAAAAATACAAGTATTGGTATTTTCTTTTGTAAATGTTTCAATTATGGGAGTATCGATTAACAACTATGTTTGATGAAAAAAGGAAAGGGAGAGCTATATTTCAAACCTAGGTCATATTGTACAGAGACATTGCCACTGTCAGTATACGATAAATTCCAAGCTCTTTTGTGCTTATGCTATAAAGAGCTTAATTTCCTGTTACGAAAGGAATCAGCTACTAGCAAAAACATTGTGACAACCAACCCCATACGATGGGGCTGGTTGTCACATGTGGACAGAGTGTGTTTGATGGCTTATAAATTGATGTTGGAATAAAGTATGAGGTTACAAATGGGCCCCATTTCAACCCAATACCTTGGTCTTTCTCCTAAGACTTAAAAAAAGTATTGAAATACACACAAGAGTAATGACATCCAACCCCAGTCTCCCCTATCTGCTGTAATTTTGGTATAGTTGACTGACTTTAATACAACAATGTGCAAAAGTCTGGTACAGCAAACCTATCAAAGGAAATGTCAGCTTTCCCATTGGGTAGAAGAGTCCCTTCATGGAACAGAAAGACAGATAAAGAGCAGGTGTTCTCCAAAGGGCACCGATCCCTCTAGCAGTAGAGCCTCTGTTTGACACAGCTGCCAAGCCAGAACATGACCTCCAGCCTAGCAGTGAATACAGCTAAAACGACCTAACCATACAGTGCAAAGCTAGAAGTAGCCTATTGCACCATGGATCAATACTGACCAAATTGCTTTACGTTATCTCTAGATCAAATTTGATTTGTCACGTGCGCCGAATACAACAGGTGTAGACTTTATCGTGAAATGCTTACTTAATATGGATCCCTTCACGCGCCAATCCCTTTAGTGGGATCGATTTGACAACATCCAGTGAAATGGCAGCGCACCAAATTCATTCATTCACAAAAATATGTGTAATGTTAATCCAGTCGCTGTGTCAGATTTCAAAAAGGCTTTATGGCGAGAGCAAACCATGTGATTATCTGAGGACAGCACCCCGCATACAAACACATGAAAATAATTTTTCAACCGGGCAGGTGCGACACAAAAGTCGGAAATAGCCATATAATAAATGCCTTACCATTGAAGATCATCTTCTTTTTGCAATCCCAAATGTCTCATTGACACAATGAATGGTTGTTTTGTTCGATAAATTCCTTCTTTATATCCCCAAAATGTCAATTTTTTGGACGAGTTTGATTCAGAAATACACCGGTTCCAACTCGCCCAACATGACTACAAACATCTAGTGGAAGCCATGGGAACTGCAACCAGCTTCTTCATAAATAGGGCTTCCCATAGAAAAAAATTTGGAATCCCATGACCTAAAAGAATAATTACGCTGGATGGTTTGTCCTCGGGGTTTTGCCTACCAAATCAGTTCTGTTATACTTACAGACATTATTATAACAGTTTTAGAAACTTTAGAGTGTTTTCTATCCAACTATACCAATTAAATGCATATCCTAGCTTCAGGGCCTGAGTAACAGGCAGTTTACTTTGGGCATGTTTTCATCCGGACGTCAAAATACTGCCCCCTAGCCTTATGAAGTTTTAAGAGCCCTTTGCCAACAATGCAGAGTTAAAAAGCAAGACAATTAGCTAATAATAATTACAAATACTAACACAATAAATACTGAGTCAATGTGCAGGGGTATGAGGTAGTTGAGGTAATATTTACATGTAGGTATGGGTAAAAGTGACTAGGCAATCAGAATAGATAATAAACAGAGTAGCAGCAACGTATGTGGAGAGTGTGAAAGTGTGTGTGTGTAGGTGTGTGTGTGTTTGTGTGTGTGTGTTGGAGTGAAAGTGTGGGTAGAGTCCAGTTGGTGTACATAGAGTCAGTGTAAGAGTCACTGCAAAAAAGGGTCAATGCAATGGTCCAGGTAGCCATTTGATTAACTGTTCAGCAGTCTTATGGCTTGGGGGTAGATGCGGATCAGGTGCCTTTTGGTGTATTGTGATTCAGTTTTTGCCAGTAATTTCAGTGCAGTAACATGAAAGTCACAGAACATGAAATGTAGATAAAAAAAAAATCTACTATTTACTGAATTACACATTTAGTTTGTTATCTGTAGTTTATTGTTAAACATTACTATGTATCATTACTATGCCAGTCCGTGAATTTTCATTGTAAATTCATACAGTACAGCCACCCTTTTTCCCATCTCCAGAAGAGGGCACTGGAAGTACAACTCTACTGGGCTAGAGTGCCCGATGGCAAAAGGATGAGAATCAGTTTGACTTTGACAGTGGCATGAAAGCTTTGCCAGTCATTGCAACATTATAAATGCCATACATACAGCCAATAAAGTAACAGTATTAAGGTTTTACTTCATGAGAGAACATGAACACAGAATAGTAAAATGTGCCACGGCAAAGCAATCGCTCCTCAATATTGTCCAAGACAAGAGGGTCTGTAATCTCAAAATTGCATGAGTAGGGGAACAGAAAAAAATAGGCCTAACGGCTAGACTTTATACACTGAATTTAGCTGATCATTTGGCAACCTCAGAGTGTACCCCAAAAACAGTGGTGTAAAGTACTTAAGTAGTACTTTAAAGTATTTTTACTTAAGTATTTTTTTGCAGAATCTGTACTTTTACAAAATATATTTTTGACTACTTTTACTTCACTACATTCCTAAAGAGAATTCGTTTTTAGAAAACTTGAGTTTTCTTAAGGTATCTGCCCAAAAGAGAAGCTACTGTCTTTAACTATATCTCTCATAGCCCACTGATGATGGAGACCATTCAAGTGAACTGTGATGTTTAATAGCTGGCCTATACATCTACAGTGAACAAATATATAAACGCAACATGTTAAGTGTCGGTCCCATGTTCCATGAGCTAAAAGATCCCAGAAATGTTCCATACGCAGCACAAAAAGCTTATTTATCTCAAATTTTGTGCACAAATTTGCTTACATCCCTGCTATTGAGCATTTATCCTTTGCCAAGATAATCCATCCACCTGACAGGTGTGGCATATCAAGAAGCTGATTAAACAGCATGATCATTACACAGATGCACCTTGTGCTGGGGACAATAAAATGCCACTCTAAAATGTGCATGTTTTGCCACACAACACAATGCCACAGATGTCTCAAGTTTTGAGGAAACATGCAATTGTCATGCTGACTGCAGGAATGTCCACCAGAGCTGTTGCCAGAGAATTTAATGTTAATTTCTCTACCATAAGCAAGGACATGCATGGAGTCATGTGGGTGAGTGGTTCGCTGATGTCAACATTGTGAACAGAGAGCCCCATGGTGGCGGTAGGGTTATGATATGGGCAGGCATAAGCTATGGACAATGATTATAATAGCATTTTATCCATGGCAATTTGAACGCACAGAGATACTATGATATAATCCTGAGGTCCATTGTTGTAACATTCATCCGCTGCAATCACCTCATGTTTCAGCTTGATAATGCACAGCCCCATGTCGCAAGGATCTGTATACAATTCCTGGAAGCTGAAAATGTCCAAGTTCTGCCTACTCACCAGACATGTCACAAATTGAGCCTGTTTGGATGCTCTGGAACTATGTGTAGCCTATGACAGTATGTTCCAGTTGCCGCAAATGTCCTGCAACTTCGCACAGCCGTTGAAGAGGAGTGGGCCAACATTCCACAGACCACAATCAACAGCCTGATCAACTATGTGGAGATGTGTCACGCTGCATAAGGCAAATGGTGGTCACGCCAGATACTGACTGTTTTTCTGATCCATACTATTCCCAGTCATGTGTTAGCCAAAGATAAGGGTCTAATGGTTTTATTTAAATTGACTGATTTCCTTGTATGAACTGTAACTCAGTCAAATCTTGAAAGACAAATTACATGCAAAACTTAACTTAATCTGCCACACAAGCAAATGCTTTGAACTCTTACCAAAGCCTCAGGATTATAGTCTATGCGTCATACTTTTAAAATATTGTTTTGCCCGGAACGTGCCTCCTAAATGCATGCTTTCATAAAACAGCTGCTCATAGTCATAGCACCATGGTTCATTTTTCAGTGTGCAAGTGCCACCCATACAAATTAGATCTGAGGAGTCACGCACTTGACGTAGGCAGGAAGCGAAGGCTCGGCGTGTCACTGCTGCACGTAGTGCGCAGCGTGACTGACCAAGTCCTCTTCAAATAATCATGTACAAGACATTTTGAGATAAAAACGCGCACGTAACGAGGACTCACTTTTATTTCGATCGACACAAACTGGAGTTTTTAGATAACCTACATGAGCAAAATGCGCTTCTAAAACAGGGAATTCTCACGTTTACCGTATTTGGCCACAGTGGTAGCATGAACGCATCACATCCAGAGGCTCAGCCTCATCTCGGAACACCTTTTGCCTCGCTGTCCTCGGAAGGCTGTGGCAAACCTTTGAGAGGGGAGGGAAAGCCGCAAGTGTATATCAGAATGTGTTTCATCCCTGTTTAGCAATGGAAGTTGCTGGAATTGGTGAAGGGGCAGTGGAAACGCGTGGATATCACTGGACACCGAATAAGCTTGTTCTCGAAATAATCATTGGCGTTGCATCCTCGGTTACTTTTACAATGTCAAAATCAAGGAGATCCTCTTGAGGCTTGAAGTATGCACGGACATTGGCACGTCAGTCAAACTCGCCTATCAAGGCACAATATTTACCCGTTTGTATCCAGCATTGTGAATAATTTAACTTAATAGACCTGCTTTCCTCAATGAAATATGGGCAGAACCAAATGTATTTCATAGTGCATCAAATGAAAAGTCGTTATACGATGTCTCAACCAGATTTAAGCTGAATCCAGGTGCGGAACGGCGGGAACTGAGTTCTGACCATCTGCATCTCGCTTTGGGAAGAAGCTGTCACCATCGAAGTGGATATGTTGACATTAACGTGAAGATGGGTTTAGTTTTCGGTCTCTTGTGGCTGTTCAACATATTTTTGGAGGGCATTCATTGCCAAGGAGTGTATGGTAAGCCAATGCATTTTTTAAATACCCAACAGCTATGATTAATACCAACTTGACCTTGTGAAAATTGAGTCGAATGCAACATATGTTGTACAGTGTATCTCTGTTTCTGTAGGCTATAATAGCCTATGACTCGCCCACAATGTAGTAGATTACAACAGGTATGTCATATTTACATTTAAAGACGGTGGCTCGCTCAAACCACAGGTGCTCTCAAGCCATTAGGATATTTGAACCAATGTAGCATTGACACTGTTTCCGAGCGTCTAAAAAGATACAACTCATCATCAGTGGTGGTGTTTATATTCCGCCACCGCGTTTGTGCGTGCGCTAAAGCGACTGGTTTAGCGCCAACCCACGACGGATTGTAGAGCCTCAATCTACCACCCACGGCAGCACAAGCCTGGCAAAGGCACCAACCTCTAATCTGATGTATAGAGCTGGTGGAATTTGATGGAATCCTGTCCTTAGACCTATATATCTAAATGTTGGATTCAATCACATCTGAACGGTTAGAGAAAATGATATATTGTACGTTGAAGGTTGAAATATGAGAATAATGTTATATGACCAATAATGTCATTGTGGGCCTTTTAAAACCAACACCTAGAAATGGTCTTGAAATAGGGTTTCATTGCCCCATTTCCTTATAGATTAATAATCATTAGCTCAATGTCATTCCCAGAGACTAATACTTTTACAAAATCAGATTACTGGCATTGAGAATTTGGCACACAGAATCTCGTCAGGCCATGACTGCAACTGGGGGAGGGCTATTCCTCATTTGGTGTCATATTTGATCCACTGTTCAATTTAATGCATGATCAAATCAAATCAAAGTATTTGTCACATGCTTAGTCTAAACCTGTTATTTACAAACAGTGAAATGCTTACTGACAGGCCCTTCCCACCAACAATGCAGAGAGAAAGAAAATACAGAAATAATAGAAAAGTAATAATACATACACAATGAGTAACAATAACTTTGCTATACACACAGGTACTGAGTGGATGTGCAGGGGTATGAGGTAATTGTTGTAGATACTGTATGTACATGTAATTTGGAATAAAGTGACTAGGCAACAGGATACATAATAAACAGTAACAGCAGGCAAAAGGGGGCAATAGATTGGGTAGCTATTTGGTTATTTAACTAACTATTTAGCAGTCCTATGGCTTGGGGGTAGAAGCTGTTCAGGGTCCTGTTGATTCAAGACTTTGTGCATCGGTACCACTTGATTTAAATAATATGGTGGCCAATAGCCAGCTACCGGTGTTGGGCATGAATCAGTGGCACTGCCTGTGGTTATGGGGTGAGCCGAGTGCATGATCACCTTTGCCATAAAGGTTCAGACCTCTTGTCATTGACTGTAGTCCACTCACATACAGAGAGTATACATTAGGACAATCCAACCGCTACCGCCAATATAGTAATTGATGGAGAACAGCTTGACCACGGCTTGAATAAGCTATTCTGTGGGTACAGGTCGAGGGCACTACCAACAAGTTCCAAACTTGAGGCTGTAGTATACATTGCTCACTCACAAGAGGGCCACAGTATTGTTTTGCTATATGTTACACTTTACCCAACCTTTATCTGTGGTTTCCTACTGGAATGTGACTTATTATTTTTATTCATTTTTTTTTTCAGATACAAATAACTTTGGGGTACAAAAACCAAATGTGCATTTATTCCTGTCTTCCTATGCCTCTCCTCTCAGCAGTCCCTACCCTTGTTGTAATGGGACTTTCTAGGCCTAGGGTAGGGTCTAAAAATGGGCAACAAACATTGTTTCTAACAATGTAGGAGTCCATTAATCAAGTATTTGAATGCACTGAATTGTTAAATGTACACAGTAATATATTGTGTTCATCTACAAAATAAAAACATTTAATTGAACTTAGTTTGCACAATTTCCGAATTTAGAGTATATATAAAAAAATTAATAAAACATGAACAACCAAAACTATCTGACAGGGTAGTACAAATATAGTGAGAAAATACTAAACATGCAAAACAGATTCAATAGAAAAAATACTAAGATATTAATAAAAAATAAAAAACAGGAAATTGGTCCATGATTTACCTTCGACAGATTTTGTGAATATACAATGTAATGCAAAATACTAATCTAAGGCATTCATTTTAAAAGTGATTAAAATTAGAAAGTTTTGATGATTTCTGGTTAAAGTCACTCTACATTCCTCCACAATAGGGTGTTATACCAACGTATATGCATCCATTAAACAAACAGCTTGCACATTCCAAATAACTCACCTAAAAACTACACAGGTCATAGTCAGTTGGAAATGTAGAAATCTGACCGCAAATATTCTAAAATAAAGAATTAGGTCATTGAGAGGTAGTGATGCCTAACTCTAGCCTCCGTGGTGGTCTATGAGCAATTTGATGATCCTGTTGATGCAGGAATGCAAACTTGTAGTGTATTCTAGGTTTAAAAAGGCTTCTAAAGTGTGTAATATCCGCTTGAAAATGTCAGACTTTATTTGCTTAAATGAAAAATGAATTAACCCCTATAAAAAGGGTTAATTAATTATAATCCACAAAACAATTCACATTTCCTGTTTTGTGAAACTGGCTCAAAATAAGATTTAATTTGTTATACAGTGAATACACAAGGAATCACTGTATGTTGCAACATGGTTACTGTCTGCACATCTTTATCTGTAGGCAAATGTTTATATGTAGGCAAAAAATCGATACCAGCTAAAATCATTAATAATCACTCCTTGGCCCCAAATTGCAATATTACTGCTTTTGGATATGCATAGTGACTGTAATGGATTCAGAGGCTTTGATGGATAATGGTACACCTTAGCACTTTCATTTGGTTGGTCTGAAAGCAGGTACATTTTTAATCAGTCTTTTTTTAATTCTCATTTTGTGTTTTTATTGAAGATCAAGTAGAAATGTAAAGTTAAATGAACAAAGACTTAAATTAATTGTCAACCTGGAAGGATATAGTATTGCTAATGGTTACCATTGGAGTGCTGGCACGAGTGTAGTGTCAAATCTTACCAGAATTTGTACGTGCCAAATTTACATAGGTTATATGTTCATACCTTGTTAGGAAATCATACATTCTTTAAATCTGTGTAGCATTGAGACTTTTTTTTGTAGAAAACTAAGTTTGTGATTTTTACAGTATCTTGTAGTGTTCAGTAATTTACTGCCATCACAGTAGCCATACATAATTTACATTTGCTCCTGAGAATGATTTAATTGCACCTCACTTTAAATGCAGTATGTCAAATCTCTGCAGCATTAAAATATAGTTGTGTAGCTTTCCTTTCTTTCAATGCTTTTGAAGTCTACAAAACCTTGAACATGCCTGCTCAGTGGACCTTCTTCATGGCCTAGACCCGAATATGACTTCTAAGCTATTCAAATTAACGTTGATTGCAAAAGATTAGGATTTTTTTTGCATTTAAGTTCTTATTTCTTCCTCCACAGACGCCTTCACCAGTTATCTTGCATCCAGGCCCCCTCATTCTCTAGCAGTGGGACTGGGAACCATATTCAAATGAGTCCTCTCTCACCCACCTGCTTCTATCTATCCTACAAATTCTCAGAGGGGTAGACTTGATCCATCGGTCATATACTGTGTAGCCTCAGGTCCAGGCTCCCTTCACTTGGGAGTATGGTTACGTGAGACTATAGACACTATGTGACTGAATAAAAATTAATTGAGAAACGAGTTGACTTCTCTACACACATCTTGAATCCTTTTCACGGTACGATGACGTCACCTCTGCCTCCATAGAATCGACACAACTTGCAATCCGTATTCGAGATACCCGATTTCCCCAGTCACATTCACATAGTTAATTGCCCAGAGAACATGCTGCAACAAATAGAAGTATACGCTCCTTCCTATATGGAGCGTTCGGCTCAGTTCAAGTAAAAATAAAGCATTTCTCGAAGGCATCCGATCAGTCTGCAGTCTTTCAGTGGGTGGTGTGTATATTGACCCCTGAGACTGAGTGCTTCAAGTAATTATCCCGTGCTTATACACTACCGTATGCCTCCTTTGTGCTGTAGTATGGTACTGTAGGTTAAATGATCTGCAAACTGGGGAATCAAAATGGCCCGTTGATAATTTCCATTATTCTTTTAGCTGTGATGAGGCGGTAATGTACTTTCGCTAGCCTCTGCAAACAAAAATAGTCATCATTCACGTGAAAAGCGTTTTTTAAAGTGGCTTCTCCCCAGCCATTAGGCATCTATTCTTTTTCAATTTATTTTGTTTTACCTTTTGATGAACCAGGCAAGTCAGTTAAGAAAAAAATCAGTGGGTTAACTGCCTGTTCAGGGGCATAACGACAGATTTGTACCTTGTCACTCGGGGGTTTGAACTTGCAACCTTCCGGTTACTAGTCCACCGCTCTAACCACTAGGCTACCCTGCCGTGTTAAGACACTTGTCACATCTCCAGCCTGCATTGCTCAGCATTACAGGGACTGACGTGATTAAAATCGCTGGTGATGCTGGGTAAATCCCATTGCTCTGGGATCAGGTCAGAGGAGATTACTATTTGACGTCAGAAGTAGGTCTGTGACGGTCTTGGAATTTTATATGATGGTAATTAGCCAGCCAAATGACTGCAGTTTCCCAAATAACTGTTCAAATGGCAACAAAAAAACATACTAAGTGTACAAAACATTATGAACATCTTTCTACTATTGAGTGCATGGACTACAAGGTGTCAAAAGCCTTCCACAGGGATGCCAGCAGCCCATGTTGACTCCAACGCTTTGGGTGGTGGACCATTCTTGATACACATGGGTAACTGTTGAGCGGGAAAAACCTAGCAGCGCTGCTGTCCTTGACACACTCAAACCGGTGCGCTTGGCACCTACTACCATACCCTGTTCAAAGGCACTTAAATATTTTGTCTTGCATATTCACCCTCTGAATGGCACACAGTGGTGGGCCGTCAGGGCCAGCAAGGCCTTCTCTGCTGGCCTAAACATCATCAGAATATACAGAATATACCCACAAATATGTATTATTATTATTATTATTCCCCAGAGTAAGAGTTACACTTCATTTCATAGCGTTCCTCTTGGTTGCACTGCTTCCAGCCCCAGGTTGAGATTTGGAGGGCTGGTCTTTATGTTAGATATGTTATCCAATCATATTCAGGCATCATGTGTTGCCAGGGGTCTAAAATCTGCCCTCCGGCCTTCAGAATCAACAGTGCGGGTGCTTGTAGCTTAAGAAGTTTTAAGGGGGTGATAAGTTTCTGAATTCTTTCCCCAATTTTCAAAATCTGACCCTTGGGTCTTGACTTGATGTGCATTTGCAATATGAACATTTACGGTGGCGCGTGCTCGCCATCTATTGGGATTTTTGCTGTGTGACACTTGGCATTTGCCATATGGCATTTGCAATCAGTTTTGAATGAAACAACGTCCATTTGAGTGGTATTGTACATTGTGTATATGTTTTGTACCGTGCCAATAAGATCCCATTAATTTTTGTCCATTTCTGGGGGGTATTCCCTTAAGTCAGTTACGATCACCACGTTATTTAAAATAATGTGAAATGTCAGAATAATAGTAGAGATAATGATTCATTTCAGCTTTTATTTCTTTCATCATTCTCACAGTGGGTCAGAATTTTACATAGACTCAATTAGTATTTGGTAGCATTACCTTTAAATTGTTTAGATGTCCTAACAGACTTTCCACAAATTTCTTGTTAACAAACTATAGTTTTGGCGTGGTTGAAAAACTTGTTTTAATGGCTCCAACCTATCTGTATGTAAACTTCCGACTTCAATTGTATATATACACTATGTAATAATGACAATTACAACAATACTGAATGAACAATGAACACTTATTTTAACTTAATATAATACATCAAATCTATTTAGTCTCAAATAAATAATGAAACATGCTCAATTTGGTTTAAATAATGCAAAAACAGTGTTGGGGAAGAAAGTAAAAAAGTGCAATATGTGCCATGTAAAAAAAAACTAACGTTTAAGTTCCTTGCTCAGAACATGAGAACATATGAAAGCTGGTGGTTCAATATTCCCAGTTAAGATGTTTTAGGTTGTAGTTATTATAGGAATTATGATGCATCGAGTGTTTCCCTCTATACCATTTGTATTTCATATATACCTTTGACTATTGGATGTTCTAATAGGCACTTTAGTATTGCCAACCTAATCTCAGGACATGAACAGCGCTGTGGAGCAAGCATTGATAAGAGCTGCTGGCAAACGCAGTAAAGTTTAAATGAATGTTTACTAGTCTGTTGTCGCCTACCAACGCTCAGACTGCTCTGTCAAATCATAGACTTAATTATAATATAATAAAACACAGAAATACGAGCCATTGGTCATTAATATGGTGAAATCCGGAAACTATCATTTCAAAAACTAAACGTTTATTCTTTCCGTGAAATACTGAACCGTTCCGTATTTTACAGAACGGGTGGAAACCCTAAGTTTAATATTGCTGTTACATTGCACAACCTTCAATCTTATGTCATAATTATGGCAAATTAGTTCGCAACGAGCCAGGCGGCCCAAACTGTTGGATATACCCTGACTCTGCGTTCAATGAACGCAAGAGAAGTGACACAATTTCCCTAGTTAATTTTTTTAAGTACTTCTGTATATTGATTTTAGGAAAGGAATTGATGTTTATGGTTAGGTACATTCATGCAATGTTTGTGGTTTTTTCACGAATGCTCTTTGTTAAATCATCCCCCTTTTGGCGAAGTAGGCTGTGATTCGATTATAAATGCAACGCAGGACAAGCTAGTTAACCTAGTACTATCATCAACCATGTGTAGTTAACTAGTGATTATGTGAAGATAAGTTTAATGCTAGCTAGCAACTTACCTTGGCTCCTTGCTACACGCGCGTAACAGGTGGTCAGCCTGCCACGCAGTTTCCTCATGGAACGCAATGTAATCGGCATCCAAAAATGCAGATTACCAATTGATATAAAAACTTGAAAATCGTCCCTAATTTAATCGGCAGTGCCAATTAATCGGTCGACTTCTACTTGGAGAGGCACATCCCACTATCTTACCTGTTGGTTTGAGGCCACGCTCCCTCTCTGCCCGTCTGTTCATGGCTTTCACTCTCCTGCCATGATCATGATAGCGCCAAACAAAGTCTTAGCACATGGAACACACCTTCATGACCCATAATCACTGTGATAAAGTTAAAGACATCTAGGCTGAGAGCACTCAAATTCAGCCAGCTAGTTTGCCAGGGGAGGTGTGCGGGCAGTTGCCAAGAACCTTACTTTACAGTCCTTGGAAAAAAATACATTTAACTAGGCAAGTCAATTAAGAACAAATTCTTTATTTACAATGAAGGCCTACCCTGGCCAAACCCGGACGACCCTGGGCCAATTGTGCGCCGCCCTATGGGACTCCCAATCACGATCGGATGTGATTTATTTAACCTTTCTTTATCTAAGCAAGTCTTAAATTAAGAACAAATTCTTATTTACAATGACGACCAAAAGGCAAAAGGCCTGTGGGGACGGGGGCTGGGATTAAAAATAAATTAAAATATTAAAACACACCACGACATGAGAGATCTAAAACAACAACATAACATGGCAGCAACACAGCATGGTAGCAAAACAACATGAATCCAACATGGCAGCAGCACAAAACATGGTACAAACATTGGGCACAGACAACAGCACAAAGGCAAGAAGGTAGAGACAACAATACATCACGCAAAGCAGCCACAACTGTCAGGAAGAGTGTCCATAATTGTGTCTTTGAATGAAGAGATTGAGATAAAACTGTCCAGTTAGTGTTTGTTGCAACTGTTTCCAGTCACTAGCTGCAGCAAACTGAAAAGACGAGCAACCCAGGGATGTGTGGGATTTGGGGACCTTTACAGAATGTGACTGGCAGAACGGGTGTTGTATGTGGAGGATGAGGGCTGCAGTAGTTATCCCAGATAGGGGGAGTGAGGCCTAAGAGGGTTTTATAAATAAGCATCAACCAGTGGGTCTTGCGACGGGTATACAGAGATGACCAGTTTACAGAAGAGTATAGAGTGCAGTGATGTGTCCTATAAGGAGCATTGGTGGCAAATCTGATGGCCGAATGATAAATAACATCTTGCCGCTGGAGAGCATCCTTAACTGCTGACCTATAAAGTATGTATCCGTAATCTAGCATGGGTAGGATGGCCACCTGAATCAGGGTTAGTTTGGCGGCTGGGGTGAAAGAGGAGCGATTACGATAGAGGAAGAAAAAAATTCTCTTCTTGACTGGCGGCAGATCCATTGCTAACTTGTTGACCCTATGAAGACTAAGTAATTCTGTACTAGCCAGCAAGTATTATTGACTTCATAATATTAGCTATCAGTTTTTCACACAGCCAGAACTACTCAGCGTTAGCTAGTTAGTTATAATATGACAGCTAAAAATGACTATACTGTAAATTAAGGGTTTGATTGCAAAACACGATGAACACCAATTTTTTTATCTAAAACAAATACTCATGGGTCCCTGTGTATGAATTATGGCTGTTCTCCTACTTTTAAAACATTAACTTTAGATGTGCTTTCGAATGTGTTTTATTTTTTTTGCCATATGAGATATCCGACAAACTTGTTTAATACCAAAACGCGCTATATCCAAAGCTAGGTGTTTAGAACAGGGGTATAAAACTCATTCCACGGAGGGTCGAGTGTCTGCGGGTTTTTGGCTTTTTCTTACAATTAAGGCCGAGACAACCAGGTGAGGGGGGTTCTTTACTAAATAGTGACCTTAATTCATCAATCAAGTAGGGTGGAGTGAAAACCCGCTCGCCCCTCCGTGAAATGAGTTCGACACGTGGTTTAGAGAGTTGGGACATCTCCATTACATATGATGCATGTACATGACACTACAATATTCTATGGCAGCAATATTAGCACCCATTAACATTACATGGGGAATATTTTTTTAAAGCCATGTAACTGAATATCTAGAATTAGAACAATAGTAGAAATTCTTGAAGTTGCCCCAACTCTAAATATACAGTGGGGAGAACAAGTATGATACACTGCTGAATTTCCTACTTACAAAGCATGTAGAGGTGTGTAATTTTTATCATAGGTACACTTCAACTGTGAGAGACGGAATCTAAAACAAAAATCCAGAAAATCACATTGTATGATTTTTAAGTAATTTGTTTGCCTTTTATTGCATTTTATTTCTCTTACACAAATAATCTTTTTGGAAAAAAATTAACATTTGCTATCTAACTGAGAGTCTCGTCATTGAAAACATCCAAAGTTCTTCAAAGGTAAATTATTTTATTTGAATGCTTTTTTTGTTTTTGTGAAAATGTTGCCTGCTGAATGCTAGGCTTAATGCTATGCTAGGCTATCAATACTCTTACACAAATGCTTGTGTAGCTTTGGTTGAAAAGCATATTTTGAAAATCTGAGATGACAGTGTTGTTAACAAAAAGCTAAGCTTGTGTTTCAATATATTTATTTCATTTCATTTGCGATTTTTATAAATACTAAACGTTGCGTTATTGTAATGAGCTTGAGGCTATGATTACGCTCCCGGATACGGGTTTGGAGTCGCAAGAAGTTAATATTTGGTAGAGAAACCTTTGTTTGCAATTCCAGAGATCATACGTTTCCTGTAGTTCTTGACCAGGTTTGCACATACTGCAGCAGGGATATTGGCCCACTCCTTCATACAGACTTTCTCCAGATCCTTCAGGTTTTGGGGCTGTCCCTGGGCAATACGGACTTTCAGCTCCATCCAAAGATTTTCTATTGGGTTCAGGTCTGGAGACTGGCTAGGCCACTCCAGGACCTTGAGATGCTTCTTACGGAGCCACTCCTTAGTTGCCCTGGCTGTGTGTTTCGGGTCGTTGTCATGCTGGAAGACCCAGCCACGACCCATCTTCAATGCTCTTACTGAGGGAAGCAGGTTGTTGGCCAAGATCTCGCAATACCTGGCCCCATCCATCCTCCCCTCAATATGGTGCATTTGTCCTGTCCCCTTTGCAGAAAAGCATCCCCAAAGAATGATGTTTCCTGGCTTGAGCAGGGGGACCTTGCGTGCACTGCAGGATTTTAATCCATGACGGCGTAGTGTGTTACTAATGGTTTTCTTTGAGACTGTGGTCCCAGCTCTTTTCAGGTCATTGACCAGGTCCTGCCGTGTAGGTATGGGCTGATCCCTCACTTTCCTCATGATCATTGATGCCCCATGAGGTGAGATCTTGCATGGAGCCCCAGACCGAGGGTGATTGACCGTAATCTTGAAGATCTTCCATTTTCTAAATAATTGCGCCAACAGTTGTTGCCTTCTCACCAGGTTGCTTGCCTATTGTTCTGTAGCCCATCCCTGCCTTGTGCAGGTCTACAATTCTATCCCTGATGTCCTTACACAGCTCTCTAGTCTTGGCCATTGTGGAGAGGTTGGAGTCTGTTTGATTGAGTGTGTGGACAGGTGTCTTTTATACAGGTAAAGAGTTCAAACAGGTGCAGTTAATACAGGTAATTCGTGGAGAACAGGAGGTCTTCTTAAAGAAAAACTAACAGCTCTGTGAGACCTGGAATTCTTACTTGTTGGTAGGTGATCAAATACTTATGTCATGCAATATAATGCAAATGAATAACTTAAAAATCATAAAATGTGATTTTCTGGATTTTTGTTTTAGATTCCGTCTCTCACAGTTGAAGTGTACCTATGATAAAAATTACAGACCTCTACATGCTTTGTAAGTGGGAAAACCTGCAAAATCGGCAGTGTATCAAATACTTGTTCTCCCCACTATATGGCTCTGGCTACATCCATTGTCCAGATAGATTACATACTGTATGGTTTTTGCCGCTGGTGCAAAAGTGGGTCATTTAGCGAATAATATCCATCACATTTGTCTGTTCAGTCGTAAGTTAAGTTTCTCTAAATATTTTTTCCACAATTAGGAACGTAAATCAAAACCTTATTCATTTAGCCTAACCCCTAGTTTAGTCAGCCAGATGCGGTGATAGACCGCTGTTATTTTCAGCTGTTTGCATGCTGGCTACCTCACGCTGTGATCGCTTTGAGCTCTTGGCTGTTGTGAACCTTTTGGTTATGGATCCGTTCAACAGTTTGGAGCATGTGATATCTGTTCCTGTTGTCCTAAAGAGGAAACGTTCTAAACAAGCTCATGAAAAGGAGAGAGCCAAGACCCACCGACGGAAAACAATAATAGGCTACTGGCTGCAAACACTCCGACAATAAGAATCAATCCATCCTTGACCGGCAAATGCGGACAGACTTTCAATGTCCTTAATATTCCGTAAATCCTTCCCTAAAGTCGATAAACACTCAATATCAAAAAAGCTTCCCTTGATTTATCCTAATGAAAAATAAAAAATAAACCGTCACCCATAGTGTACACTGTTCACCCTCTGGATACAATAATTCAGCTATTTATTACATGCAATTGTTTAAATCCAATTGTGATATGGGGGGGTACCATATTACATCGCTACATTGCCCCACAACCCTACTATGGATCTTTCTCCGGCCGTACATTAGTACATACAGTTGAAGTCGGAAGTTTACATACACTTAGGTTGGAGTCAGTAAAACTTGTTTTTCAACCACGCCACAAATTTCTTGTTAACAAACTATCATTTTAGTAAGTCGGTTAGGATAACCACTTTGTGCATGACACAAGTAATTTTGTGTACCTGTGGAAGTATTTCAAGGCCTACCTTCAAACTCTTCTTGATATCTTTTCTTGATATCTTTTCTATATCTTTTCTTTTTTTTAATATCTTTTCTTGATATCATGGGAAAAGCAAAATAAATCAGCCAATTTCCAAACACCTGAAGGTACCACGTTCATCTATACAAACAATAGTACGCAAGTATAAACACCATGGGACCACGCAGCCGTCAATCCACTCAGGAAGGAGACACGTTCGGTCTCCTAGAGATTAACATACTTTGGTGCGAAAAGTGCAATTCAATCCCAGAACAACAGCAAAGGACATTGTGACGATGCTGGAGGAAACAGGTACAAAAGTATCTATTTCCACAGTAAAACGAGTTACGTATCGACATAACCTGAAAGGTGCCTCAGCAAGGAAGAAGCCACTGCTCCAAAATCCCCATAAAAAAGCCAGACTACAGTTTCAACTGCACATTGGGACAAAGATCATACTTTTTGTAGTAATGTCCTCTGGTCTGATGAAACAAAAATAGAACTGTTTGCCTAAAATGATCATTGTTATTTTAGGAGGAAAAAGGAGGAGGCTTGCAAGCTGAAGAATACCATCCCAACCGTGAAGCACGGGGGTGGCAGCATCATGTTGTGGGTGTGCTTTGCTTCAGGAGGGACTGGTGCACTTCACAAAATAGATGGCTTCATGAGGGATGAACATTCTATGAATATATTGAAGCAACATCTCAAGACATCAGTCAGGAAGCAAATGGGTCTTCCAAATGGACAATGATCCAAAGCATACTTCCAAAGTTGTGGCAAAATGGCTTAAGGACAACAAAGTCAAGGTATTGGAGTGGCCATCAAAACGCACTGACCTCAATCCTATAGAAAATTTGTGGGCAGAACTGAAAAAGCGTGTGCGAGCAAGCCTGACTCAGTTATCTTGGCCAGGTTGCTATTGTAAATGAGAACTTGTTCTCAACTTGCCTACCTGGTTAAATAAAGGTGAAATATAAAATAAATAAATAAGAGTTACACCAGCTCTGTCAGGAGGAATGGGCCAAAATTCACCCAATTTATTGTGAGAAGCTTGTGGAAGGCTACCTGAAAAGTTTGACCCAAGTTAAACAATTTAAAGTCAATGCTACCAAATGCTAATTGAGTGTATTGTAAACTTCTGACCCCCTGGGAATGTGATGAAATAAATAAAAGCTGGAATAAATCACTCTCTACTATTATTCTGACATTTCACATTCTTAAAATAAAGTGGTGATCATAACTGACCTAAGACAGGGAATTTTTACAAGGATTAAATGTCAGCAATTGTGAAAAACTGAGTTTAAATGCATTTGGCTAAGGTGTATGTAAACTTCCGACTTCAACTGTAGGTCACACACAATATCGCAGACACCACTGGCCAATTTTCACGAAACTTTGGTGAATAATGTGTCTTGCCCTAAAGATCCAGCATTTACAAAATAACACTGATTGGCCAAAAGGGGGGTGCTGCATCATTCGTGGGGTCGACATGTTCACTGTTGCATTGTTTTCTTTAGTAACTTTAATGAAAAACAAAAAAGAAACATCAAAAACCAGATGTTTTAGTTACAGTGAAACTACAATTACCCATCCCCAAATTAATATTCCCCCCCACCCACAACTTCTCACCTGAATGAATGTTTATTTTTTTACATTTTAAGGGGTTGGGCAAAGGCTGAAATTGGCCTTGAGAATTACTATTTAAAAAAAGGTGCAATATGAAGAAATCACACTGCCATTTCCTGGTTGCTAAAATTAGAATAGTTTGCCTAATTTCAGTTTGTGACAATACAAGTGTAGAGAATCATTGTACAATATAAACCGCTGTGAAATTTCAATAACCAAAAATACTGTATGTACAAAATTGAAAGTAAAAGACGCAAAGCGAAACTTAAGAATGGGAAGCACATAAATAGCACACCTAGAAGAGATCTACTGTTTCTTAGACTTGCTTTCAACAAGAATGATATACAGTGGGAAAAAAAATTATTTAGTCAGCCACCAATTGTGCAAGTTCTCCCACTAAAAAAGATGAGAGGCCTGTAATTTTCATCATAGGTACACTTCAACTATGACAGACAAAATGAGAAAAAAAAAATCCAGAAAATCACATTGTAGGATTTTTTTATTAATTTATTTGCAAATTATGGTGGAAAATAAGTATTTGGTCAATAACAAAAGTTTCTCAATACTTTGTTATATACCCTTTGTTGGCAATGACAGAGGTCAAACGTTTTCTGTAACTCTTTTCACACACTCAAAATCTCATGATACATGGCCCCATTCATTCTTTCCTTTTACACGGATCAGTCGTCCTGGTCCCTTTGCAGAAAAACAGCCCCAAAGCATGATGTTTCCACCCCCATGCTTCACAGTAGGTATGGTGTTCTTTGGATGCAACTCAGCATTCTTTGTCCTCCAAACACAGCAAGTTGAGTTTTTACCAAAAAGTTATATTTTGGTTTCATCTGTCCATATGACATTCTCCCAATCTTCTTCTGGATCATCCAAATGCTCTCTTGCAAACTTCAGACGGGCCTGGACATGTACTGGCTTAAGCAGGGGGACACGTCTGGCACTGCAGGATTTGAGTCCCTGGCGGCGTAGTGTGTTACTGATGGTAGGCTTTGTTACTTTGGTCCAATCTCTCTGCAGGCCATTCACTAGGTCCCCCCGTGTGGTTCTGGGATTTTTGCTCACCGTTCTTGTGATCATTTTAACCCCACAGGGTGAGATCTTGCGTGGAGCCCCAGATCGAGGGAGATTATCTGTGGTCTTGTATGTCTTCCATTTCCTAATAATTGCTCCCACAGTTGATTTCTTCAAACCGAGCTGCTTACCTATTGCAGATTCAGTCTTCCCAGCCTGGTGCAGGTCTACAATTTTGTTTCTGGTGTCAATTGACAGCTCTTTGGCCTTGGCCATAGTAGAGTTTGGAGTGTAACTGTTTGAGGTTGTGGACAGGTGTCTTTTTATACTGATAAGTTCAAATAGGTGCCATTAATACAGGTAACCAGTGGAGGACAGAGGAGCCTCTTAAAGAAGAAGTTATAGGTCTGTGAGAGCCAGAAATCTTGCTTGTTTGTAGGTGACCAAATACCTATTTTCCACCATAATTTGCAAATAAATTCATTAAAAATCCTACAATGTGATTTATTTTGATTTTTTTCCCCCCTCATTTTGTCTGTCATAGTTGAAGTGTACCTATAATGAAAATTACAGGCCTCATCTTTTTTAAGTGGGAGAACTTGCACAATTGATGGCTGACTAAATACTTAAGGTTGAGCTTGGCAGGTTCAATGGAACCAATGGTCTCAGAAGTGCAGTGGCTTCAATTGGGCATTTATTCCCTAGCTCAACACCAACAATTTAAAATAGGCTACTAAAATCAGTATAATCCCTATTAAAAGGCTAATTCAGTTTAGCGGTATTAGAGGCTGACTTCGGGTCCATGGTGACAACTGAGAGCGGGAGTGAAGTCTGATTGTATGGCTAGCTGGCATTATGGAGAGCAGAGACCTGTATGTAATGACGACATGCTCATGTCTACACCCTAACAATGGGAGTCGTTGTCCCATACCCAATGGGCTTATTTTGGACAGATGTTGGTGTGATTTTGGAGTGTAACCTCTCGCTTCGCCTCTTTCTCTCTGTGGAGAGTTCATCGACGCAATTTCAGGGAACATCAGGTCTTTTTCTCAACACATTGCAAAGATAAAGATGGCTATAGTAGATGGCTTTGGCTAGGTAACTGCTGTTTGACTTTAGATGAAACTAAACTAGTTTTATTTGCGATGTTCAGCTAGTGCGTAGCAGGCAACTAATAATTGTCAGACGTGTTTGTATAATGTTAAATCCCCTATTGACTGAGGTGAATGAAGCTACAGCAACAAGGTGATAATGGCGGGAGTCAATTCAGCTTGTTTCTGCAGCATTTTAGAGTTTATAAATTGTGTAAAAATCCAGTAAATGGATGCTATCAATGCTATCATTGATTTGAATGGGGACGCCGTTCTATTCATTCTATTTCTAAGGCAGCATGTGCAGTCAGGAGCACAGGAAAGGAGAAAATGTGTGTAGAATAAAAATATATACAGTGCCTTGCGAAAGTATTCGCCCCCCTTGAACTTTGCAACCTTTTGCCACATTTCAGGCTTCAA
This sequence comes from Oncorhynchus masou masou, assembly GCF_036934945.1. Classification (NCBI taxonomy): domain Eukaryota; kingdom Metazoa; phylum Chordata; class Actinopteri; order Salmoniformes; family Salmonidae; genus Oncorhynchus; species Oncorhynchus masou. Next base: position 44,011,085 of record NC_088243.1, read on the forward strand.
ACATAAAGATATAAAACTGTATTGTTTTGTGAAGAATCTACAACAAGTGGGACACAATCATGAAGTGGAACGATATTTATTGGATATTTCAAACTTTTTTAACAAATCAAAAACTGAAAAATTTGGCGTGCAAAATTATTCAGCCCCCTTAAGTTAATATTGTGTGATTGATTGTGTCCCACTTGTTGTTGATTCTTCACAAAAAAATAGTTTTATATCTTTATGTTTGAAGCCTGAAATGTGGCAAAAGGTCGCAAAGTTCAAGGGGGGCAAATACTTTCGCAAGGCACTGTATACACTAACATTCAAAAGTTGACACACCTACTCATTCCAGAGTTTATTTATTTTACATTGCAGAATAATAGTGAAGACATCAAAACTATGAAATAACACATATGGAATCAGTAAACTCAAAAAAAGAAACGTAATCTCACTGTCTACTGCGTTTCTTTACAGCAACCTTAGCATGTGTAAATATTTGTATGAACATAAGATTCAACAACAGAGAAACTGAACAAGTTCCACAAACGTGACGAACAAAAATTAAAAAATGTGTCCCTGAACAAAGGGTGGGTCAAAATCAAAAGTAACAGTCAGTATCTGGTGTGGCCACCAGCTGCATTAAGTACTGCAGTGCATCTCCTCCTCATGGACGGCACCAGATTTGCCAGTTCTTGCTGTGAGATGTTAACCCACTTCCATCAAGGCACCTGCAAGTTCCCGGACATTTCTGGGGGGGGAATGGCCCTAGCCCTCACCCTCCGATCCAACAGGTCCCAGACATGCTCAAAGGGATTGAGATCCGGGCTCTTTGTTGGCCATTGCAGATCATGGACATTCCAGTCTTGCAGGAAATCACGCACAGAACAAGCAGTATGGCTGGTGGTATTGTCATGCTGGAGTGTCATGTCAGGATGAGCCTGCCGGAAGGGACCACATGAGGGAGGAGTATGTCTTCCCTGTAACGCACAGCGTTGAGATTGCCTGCAATGACAACAAGCTCAGTCCGATGATGCTGTGACACACCGACCCAGACCATGACGGACCCTCCACCTCCAATCCGTTCCCACTCCAGAGTACAGGCCTCGGTGTAATGCTAATTTCTTCAACGATAAACGCAAATCCGACCATCACCCCTGGTGAGACAAAACTGCGACTCGTCAGCGAAGAGAACTTTTTGCCAGTCCTGTCTGATCCAGCGACGGTGGGTTTGTGAACGTTTGAAAGTTTCTTCAAGTGCAGTTGCAAAAACCAAGCACTATGATGAAACTGGCTCTCATAAGGACTGCCACAGGAAAGGAAGACCCAGTTACCTCTGCTGCAGAGGATAAGTTCATTAGTGTTACCAGAAATTGCAGCCCAAATAAATGCTTCAGAGTTCAAGTAACAGACACAACATCAACTGTTCAGAGGAGAATCAGGCCTTCATGGTCAAATTATTGCAAAGAAACCACTAATAAGGACACCACTAATAAGGACACCACTAATAAGGACACCAATAATAAGAAGAGACATGCTTGAGCCAAGAAACACATGCAATGGACATTAGACCGGTGGATGATGTGGGGTGCTTTGCTGGTGACACTGTTGGAGATTTATTTAGAATTCAAGGCACATTTAACCAGCATGCCTACCACAGCATTCTGCAGCGATACGCCATCCCATCTGGTTTACGCTTAGAGGGACTCTCATTTGTTTTTCAAAAGGACAATGACCCAAAACACACCTCCAGGCTGTGTAAGAGCTATTTGAGCTCAGCTTGTGGGAACTCCTTCAAGGCTGTTGGAAAAGCATTCCTCATTGAAGCTGGTTGAGAGAATGCCAAGAGTGTGCAAAGGTGTCAAGGCAATGGGTGGCTACTTTGTAGAATCTAAAATATATTTAAATCTGTTTTACACTTTTTTTGGTTACTATATGATTCCATATGTGTTATTTCATAGTTTGTCTTCACTATTATTCTACAATGTAGAAAATAGTAAAAATAAAGAAAAGCCCTTGAATGAGTAGGTGTCTATTTTTTTTTATTGGAACTGTAACACTCTTTCCATGACACAGATTGACTAGGTAAATCCAGGTGAAAGAAATGATCCCCTATTGATGTCACCTGTTAAATCCACTTCAAATCAGTGTAGATTAAGGGCAGGAGACAGGTTAAAGAAGGATTTTCAAACCTTGAGACATGGATTAAGTATGTGTGCCATCAGTAGCGTGCCGTGGTTCTGGGGCCTGGGCCTTCAGTGAAGTCCTACACAGTCCCACCCGAATTAATCCACCTCTTATTACCATCATTATGATGCCATGGCTCTAGACACTATTCATTTAGACAGAAACGCAGTATAACCAGGCGTTGCGTCACCTTGAAATTGACATTTTTATTCAGAGAATTGCAGGGGAAGAGTACAATACCTTTTCATTGTGCAGCTTCGTTGCCCTGCGCGCTTGTTCGTTGAGCTGTAGATCCACTCGGGTGTCCCCAAAAGTTTTCAAAAGCACCATTGTTTGTAAGTGCCCAGCCGTACTTTGGTGTCTCGTTGCTGCCTTGGTTAGACAACTCAGGTTTGCAAAGCCAGTGTGGCTCCAAACACCAAATCGATCACTTGCAAATAATAGGCATTCCCAGCAGTACAGTTTGCAGTGCTTCTCGGAGCCTGTCTTTGTAGCGTCGGCTTTGTAGCGTCGGCGTCTACCTCTCCTGACAATGTCTAACTTTTCTTGAAAAGTTTGTCTTGAGAATGGCGTTATAATTATATCCTCGACCAAATCGATATCTTCTCCTTCCGCCATTGTGGGTTGAAAAAACAGCTTAGGAGTACGCAAATTAATTTGTTTATCAATTTCAGTTTCCTAGTTCTGAGACCTGCCCATATAGGACCTGGCTCTCAATATTGGTAATCCAATCAAAAGACGTGCAGGCACTACGCCTGCTAGCTGGCTCCTGTGTAACACTGGAGCCAGCCAGCAGGCGTACAATAGCCAACTCTAAAGCTGATTGGTTGACACTAAATTTTAATTTCCACTCACTTTAACTTCATGCGACGAGCAATCCCGGATCCGGGATCCTATTTATAGCCTCAAGCTCATTAGCATAACGCAACGTTAACTATTCATGAAAATCGCAAATGAAATGAAATAAATATATTTGCTCTCAAGATTAGACTTTTGTTAACAACACTGTCATCTCAGATTTTCAAAATATGCTTTTCAACCATAGCTAAACAAGCATTTGTGTAAGAGTATTGATAGCTAGTGTAGCATTTAGCGTAGCATTTAGCAGGCAACATTTTCACAAAAACCAGAAAAGCATTCAAATAAAATCATTTACCTTTGAAGAACTTCGGATGTTTTCAATGAGGAGACACTCAGTTACATGTTCAGCAAATGTTCAGTTTTTCCTGAAAGATTCTTTGTGTAGGAGAAATCGCTCCGTTTTGTACATCACTTTTGGCTACCAAAACAAACCGAAAATTCAGTCACCAAAATGCCAAACTTTTTTCCAAATTAACTTCATAATATCGACTGAAACATGGCAAACGTTGTTTAGAATCAATCCTCAATCCTTTTTCGCATATCTCTTCATTGATATATCGTTCGTGGAAGCCTGCTTTCTTCTCTGAATTCTTGCAGCTGAGGTTTGCGCACCAATTTCGACACAGGACACCGGGCGGACACCTGGTATGTGTGGTCTCATATGGTCAATCTTCCAATGATATGCCTACAAATACGTCACAATGCTGCAGATACTTGGGGAAACGGCAGAAATTGTGGGCTCATTCCTGTCGCATTCACAGCCATTATAAGGAGACATTGGAAAACAGCGCTTCAAAAATTTTGCTCATTTCCTGTTTGAAGTTTCATCTTGGTTTCGCCTGTAGCATCAGTTCTGTGGCACTCACAGATAATATCTTTGCAGTTTTGGAAGCGTCAGAGTGTTTTCTTTCCAAAGCTGTCAATTATATGCATAGTCAAGCATCTTTTTGTGACAAAATATTGCGCTTAAAACGGGCACGTTTTTTTATCCAGTAATGAAATAGCGCCCCCATAGCTTCAAGAGGTTAACCTCTCTGGGATATGTGGGACTGTAGCGTCCCACCTCGCCAACAGCCAGTGAAGTTGCAGGGCGCCAAATTTAAAACAACAGAAATCCCATAATTAAAATTCCTCAAACATACAAGTATTTTACACCATTTTAAAGATAAAGTTGTTGTAAATCCAGCCACAGTGTCCGATTTCATTAAGGCGTTACGACAAAAACACACCAAACAATTATGTTAGGTCAGCACCTAGTCACAGAAAAACACAGCCATTTTTCCAGCCAAAGAGAGGAGTCACAAAAAGCAGAAAAAGAGAAAATTAATTACTAACATTTGATCTTCATCAGATGACACTAATAGAACTTCATGTTACACAATACATGTATGTTTTATTCGATAAAGTTCATATTTATATCCAAAAATCTCAGTTTACATTGGCGCGTTATGTTCAGTAGTTCCAAAACATCTGGTGATTTTGCAGAGAGCCACATATATTTACAGAAATAGTCATAATAAACATTGCTAAAAGATACAACTGTTATGCATGGAATTTTAGATCCACTTCTCCTTAATGCAACCGCTATGTCAGATTTCAAAAAAACTTTAAGGAAAAAGCAAACCATGCAATAATCTGAGTACAGCGCTCAGACACAAACACCAACCATACAGATTTCCACCATGCTGTGGAGTCAACAGAAGTCAGAAATAGCATTATAAATATTCACTTACCTTTGATGTTTTTAAACATATTTTTTTTCATTTCGTTCTGTTTGCCAAATGTCAAACGGTACTATCTGCAGAAAAAACTACAGAAAGTTACCTGCGAGGCCAAGACATGAAATAATAAAATGTTAACCAGAGAGAGCAAAAGGGCAAAGTACAAGAACATTTTGAGGATAAATGACTTACCATGAAAAGGCTCCCTAATTCAATAAAACATTGTAATGTATTTGTTTATTTTCTTCTGTTTCCCAGATAATTATCCTCTGCTAAGGAGTCAAGATTGTTTTGATACACAATTAGGCTAAATAACCACATTACATAAGAAATACTCTATATGTCTGGTTGGAACATGGAAAAGGGGTCTCTTACACAACCTTGTTTCTACCACATTTTGGCATTACATTATTGCATTCACATCCCTCTCATTGACTTAAATAATGTTGTATATATTGCATGTAAGGAAAGGATATAGCCTATTGCATGGAAAGACGTCAGTTTGTTGACAGACAGTGATATTGTGTGACAATGTATCTGCTCATTTGCCCCTCGTTAATCTGCATCGCGCACCAAATGGCATTCTTTCGCCTTAGGAACCCATCTGCCAGAGAGAGAGAGGACTGAATGTTTTATCAACACACACAGATTAGGCAAATGCTCAGTTCACAGACCACTGAAGAGGCCAGTTGTAGATTAGAAAAACTGGAGCACTCTCAATTAAGCGGGAAAGCCACTATCCTTCCTCGGGCTCAGTGCTAGACTGGTAACTTGCACTAAGAGAATCCAACACAGATTCTATTGATGGCAATGGATATTTTGTTGATTCATTGCACACAATGCCAAACACTTGAATTTGACACGTTGTCCAAATTGACTAGTGTGAATATATTATAACTCCAGTTTAACATGATAAATCAGAATTATGAAATAACCTATTGGGGTATAAGAGGTTGGAAATGGGTTCAAGGTGTCAGATGTGTGCAAAAGACAGACAGTGACTACCAGTTTAAGCCTGTGTGGGATAGCACTGTAGTTACGATATACAGTATAATATTCAATATGATATTATAATATCATATAATAGGATATTCAATGTATTGTGTCACAAAATACGATATATCGTGTCACATGATATACAATATTCACTCACCGGACATTTTGTTTCTTGGTACACCAACTAACAGTGAGTCACGTGGCTGTGGCTTGCTATATAAAGCGGGCAGACAAGCAACAAGGCATTCAGTTACTTTTCGATTGAACGTTAGAATGGGGAAAAACTAGTGACCTAAGAGACTTTGAGAGTGGTATGATCGTCAGTGCGCCTTCCTGGGCTTTTCACGCACGACAGTGTCTAGGGTTTACAGAGACTGGTGCGACAAACAAAAATGTCCAGTCAGCGGCAGTCCTGTGGGCAAAAATAGTTTGTTGATGAGAAAGGTCAAAGGAGAATGGCAATAATTGTGTAAGCTAACAGGCGGACCACAAACCGATAAATAATGGCACAGAACAACAGTGGCGTGCAGAACGGCATCTCGGAACGCACAACTTGTTGATACTCGTCACGGATGGGCTATTGCAGCAGACTACTACACTGGGTTCCACTCCTATCAGCTAAAAACAAGAAGAAGCGGCTCCAGTTGGCACACAATCACCAACACTGGACAATTGAGGAGTGGAAAAACATTGCCTGGAACATGACATTGCCTGTAACATTTTGCTACACTTGCAATAACATCTACGAGCATCTGCTAGCCATGTGTATGTGACCAATAAAATTTGATTTGACAGCGAGTGCCTGGTCAGACCTCAAACCAATAGAGCATCTTTGGGATGTGATTGAACGGGCTGTTTGCAGCATGAATGTACCACCGTCCAATCTGCAGCAACTGTGTGATGCTATCGCGTCAGCATGTACCAACATCCATGTGGAACGTTTCTGACACCTTGTAGAATGCTCTGAAGAATGCAGGCTGTTATGGAGGCAAAGAAGCGTCCGATTGAAGAATGCAGGCTGTTATGGAGGCAAAGAAGCGTCCGATTTAGTACTAGATGGTTGTAAGGCTGTTGCGGTGACCGTATTACCGCCACACCGGCAGTCATGACCACAGTAAAATTCCATGTGACCATTGAGTCACGGTAATCTCCTCTTATGCACTTGGACATGCTTTGGTAGTATCCAACTTGCTAATGACCATCTGGTCCTAATGGACTAGGACTCAGGGCTCTATTGGGGTGGCAGGAAGCCTAGTGGTTAGAGCATTGGACTAGTAACTGAAAGGTTGCAAGATCGAATCCCCGAGCTGACAAGGTAAAAATCTGTCGTTCTGCCCCGAGCAAGGCAGTTAATCCACTGTTCCTAGGCCGTCATTGAAATAAGAATTTGTTCTTAACTGACTTGCCTAGTTAAATAAAGGTAAAATAAAAAATTATCCCTTTAACCAGTCTCACGTCAATGCATTCAAAAATCACAAACATCAAAAAGTATACTGTTTTTAAAACTCATATCACTGTGATGATCAAGTTAACATGGTCGCTGTTAAACATGGTCGCTGTGGATGTTGTTTCAAAGCTTAACACAACAAAATGGACAGCTCTTTCTAAGGTGATGATTAATTCAAAACACCCATATGCATATTAGAACTTGTGAGCCAAAGTCAGAAAAAAAACCTGAATAAAAATATGATAGGCTATGTATTGTGTTATGGCACAATCGCATATTACCCATGGCAAAAAAACATGAAACAAAACTGATTTATGATGTCTTTGGTCTAGCCTATACTCCAAAATTGAAAACATTTGAGTAATTGCCTTCGTGTGGACTGTGTATTATTATGCATACTGGATGGACTCGTTACCTTATGCTATGCTCAAATTTATATCCATGATTCTGCAATAATTGATTTTGCAGGGCAGTTTACGGTTAGCCTACAATTATAGTGAATTTGTATTAGATTTTTAATAGGATTTTTTTATATTTTCTGAACACTACCTTTAGCTATACAGAATATCTCACCACCATGCGTTTCCATTTCGTCTCTCTCCATTATTCCTTTCTCGAGCATGCAGAGAAAGGCTGTTTTAGGTGAAATTGGTTTCGTTGCAAAAACATTGATGTTCGGGAACTATTGATGTTCCCGAACAGATTTAACTTGGTTTCCCATGGTATGCAGAGTTTGGGCAGAATACCACCACCCTCCATTTGCTATTTGAGTGCATACAGATGACATGTATTTTTTCCCCTGCCCCTGTTCTTGCCACTTTGATAATGGGCCATTCTAAATCAAAACAAATTTGACATTCGTAAAGGAACGATTACATTGAGAATAGTCTGATGGGTGAAAATATGACCACTTCATGAGAGAACAGTTCTGCAGCCTCAGGCAAGGAAGAGAACGCTAGCTTTTTTTGTGACTTTCTCAATGCATCAATAGCCTATAGTCGCATCGTGCAGCCTATATATGTTTTGATTTCTAAGACATTGTAAGGTTTGTAGCATTCACAAAGTTGCCAAAAAACTCTAAATCTAGTGTATAGGACAGACAAATTATCACTTTTACGCTCAACATATACCCTTCCTGTGCACACTCGCTCTGGATTGGGAAAATACCCTTTTTATTATATTCTTCTTACTATAACATAATATAATATAATGGCATGTGACTTAAGCATATATTTTCAGCTAAATGAGCAAGCCTACAGTTTATGGAATGGAGATTAGCCAGATACAGTAGGCCAACTCATATTCTGTTCTCTGAAATAAAATACATTCATAATGTTTCTTTAGACTTGACTAAAATAAATAACGTATTCAATGTGATGATGTATATAAAATTAATTAATTAGACTTAAAAAAAGTGATGTTCCAAAGGCACGCATCAGCGGCTTGTATGCATCTCTTATACGTGGAGGCCTGGAGATGCTAAATGTGTTTGTTAATTAACAGTCAATAACCGTGAGACCACCAGACCAGTATGACAATAACCAGCTGATAAAGTTGCATGACCGCCACAGCCCTAGATGGGTGTACCTAATAAACTGGCCATCATTGGTTTTAATATAAATAGTCATAACATTTACTAATGAACACACTTAACTGATGCTTTTGGATTGCTTAAGCACAAGGGAGGGATGGGCAACTGGCGGTGGCCCACAGCCCCTCTTTTGTAGGCCTGACAAAAAAGGACTCCGTCGGGGTCTCAACGTACTATTGAGAGTTAGAATAGATAAGGTGCAATGTAGAAATTTGTATCAGTGGTTTTTCTCTTATGCCAGTCCCTGACAGTCACTCAAATAGCCCATGTCAGCTAACATTTTTTTGATTGTAATTTGGTCATGTGGCCAGCTTTCTAACTTGTAGTTATTATAGTCTAATTACCAACTGGGGGCTGCCATTGATTTTGTTACTTGCTCTGTCAGATATATAAAACATTTGTAGAATTGCAGGAAATTAACTTTCACTGAGGTTCCACAAAAGGCTAGGGCTGGCTCCGACTGCATGTGGGGGCATGGATGTGGGTACGCATACATGATAAAACATATTTAGCTATAATAGCTTTCCCTCTGATTGTGTTTGATCTAGCTTTCACATCTTTACTGTGTTACTTGTACCTCCCATATCAAAATGTGATCCCTGTGATATTTGTAATCCTGCTGCTATTTTTAACTGCAGAGCCTCTAAACATGGCGTTGCATATTTCCCACCACATGATAACAATTTGATGCTCTTCTAGAAATTGCCCTTGTGTGTAGTGGTTTCCATGAGCTTATGAGGAAGAGTTGGGATAACGTTGTTGTAGTCCTCCAGCAGCTTCTTCGTCACCCATTATTCATTCTTCTGTTAGAAGTCTTTCGGAGGCATCCACCCGTGAGTGCGCGGTTCGCATCCAAAGGCAGATTGGACCAGCGAAACAAAATTTTCAGAGCATATACCATCATCTCAATCCAATCAATATCACTTAAAGGTGTTGTGTAAAGCTTCCCATCAACCAGCCAATAAGGAAAACGTTCGTAATGCCACTAATATGATGGAAAGCTGCTTCAACGAAATGAATGTTCAATTATACACATGTTCTTTATGGGTTTTCAAAGCTGTGTTTGGTCAATATTTTGTTGCAATTCTAATCCATTTTACTATTTCTAGTTGGAAAATGGGAAGATTGAGTAACAACACAGGTGGTGGCTGTATATTGAAAAAATATTGCATTAGGATTACGGGACGTTGGAGCATCACTTAACCTCTCAATAGGATCAGGATAATCCCAAACTTTGGGATTAGAATGATATCAAAGTTTACATTTAAAACCCAGAAATAGCCACGGCAGCAATGAACTTGGATATGTAACATACTGTTTCTCAGAAGGGAATGGAATTATTGACTAGACTGATTCCTGAGGAAGAAATTACTTTATTAGGTACAGGAATCAGAACTACATCCCAAACATGTTTTACATGAACATGATAATACAAATAGCTGTGGCACTTTAAGTGCTTTATCAAGGTGATGTACAGTACTAGAGTACAACACCGTTGCATTCTACATTGCCTCACTCTGACAAAGGATGAAACATAGTGTTTTTATTTAAAAAAATGTACCTTTTGAATGTATGTCAATTTAATAAAGAGGAGGGACTTATAAAGTATGGAGGAGCCTAAAAGGCACGTTCGAGGTTTCCGTTAGTGCTCTCTCTGTTTCTGCGTTTATCAAGCCATTAGCTGTAGATTTTAGAGGGAATGAGTGGTAATGAGGATATAGCACTTCAGATTACTGGGAGTAATATGGGTGTGCTTCATTTTGTGCTTGGCTGCACACTGAATAATTGTCTATCCAGGTTTAGTTGCCCCGCTGCCACCTCCCTGGAACATGGGATTTCACCTTAGCTAGCTAGTCTCATCAGAGGCGGAGGAATGGTCCATCAAGGTTTAGGGGCAAAGTCAGCTTGGGAGTAAATCTGTTATCACACAACAATCTATGTTGAGTGTAATTATCCCAGAAGATGACAGTCTTAACTAGCATGAGCATGACTTAGGCCAACACATGGCTCAGGGTAGGGCACTATGGGCAAAATATCATATCATATGGTATGAAAAAAATACAAATTTGAATAATAAAAGTTCTACATAAAAAGTTCTACACATACACTTTGTGTAGTGCATGACCCTAGGGTGACAACACCTACATTCTAAGTGATTCCAATGGTTCTCTTTCCAATCTGATTTGTTTTATACTGTTCAATTAAACTTCAACCCCCACAAAAATTCTGTATTTCCATACATTTCTGCATTTCCTGCACTCATTTTCCACACTGCCACATAAGGGCTGCACAATATAGGCAAAAAAATCTAGGCTTTATTTTTAACCAAATGTTGCAATTTGTGATTTTAATGGCAATTTATATCAAAACACTTGGGTGAACTGTTGTAATCATGGAAAAATAATGATTATTCTAATTCTATAGTTAAAAAATAATAGTGGGCGTTTTTGAATACCGTGTTTGACATGACAATGAATGTAAATGCCAGGGAGGAGGAGTTGTGACAGGGTAGGAACCAAAGTGTTGGTCAGTGTTTTCTAAGGGACCCTATAATCTTTGGCTACATTACATTTTTTCTCTTGGCTACTTCATGCAGCTAACATTCATGCTTAGTCTATTCCTCTTTGATTTAGAAGACACTGTTACACAAACATGCGGGTATCAGGCTGTATAGCTAGCTACTTTTGCTCTAACATTAGGTTTACTTAGCCATAACTTGCTAAGAAAAGTTGTTTGTAGATGTAAGAAACACGAACGAATAGTGTAATTATAGAACGCTTGTGGATTTATATTAAGAAACAAAGTGGAAACAGCATCGTAGTCATCAACATGGTTGCATGTGCTACATTGACCAGGCAGACTGAACGCAAGTATCTCGTCATCGAGCAACAACAAATACGCTCCTTTGAGATGACTCAAATAGCGGAGTAAACTTTTTAAAAATGGACGATCATATTTAACAAACCAAACATTCAGATACCGTTATAGAAGGTAAATTAAAAACGCAAACCGGTCTGTGCATATAGTAAAATACGGTATACCACCCAGCCCTGGCGCATGGTTCAGTTCGACAAACTGAAAAATTGGTTGTGGTGCGACGAGGCAGAGCCTTCCATTTATTATTCTTAAACATTCCCCTCGTCATATCCACCCTTTGCAAGACATTAGCATGAAAAGAGGACAGCAAGATGCTCCTCCTGCCATTTTGCCTGTTTTCTGCCTACCTGAGATCTGAGTTTCAGCACTCTTTTAAAAGGCTTTTATGTGCCTTCTAGAAGACGTATGTCTGATGAAACACACATGCATATTTCTATATACAGTATAGTACTGATATGGACAAATACATACAAATAGCTTCCATGCCTATTTTTAGAAGCACTTTGTGTCGTTAAAGGGAAATAACTATTCCTTTATATTACCTTGAGGCTATCTGCTGCCTGCATCTTTAGAAGAGGATATGCTAAGTTAAATGTTGAATAATAAGAAAAAGCAGTTCTTCACAGAATGGCCCAAGTCCTTTCAAGGAACAGTACAGTATGTGGCATTTACTCTTAAGTACATCCTGGAAATGGATTCTGAAATTCTAAAACAGTTATGAATCGGTAGGTTTCTGTGTTCAAAGTACAGAGACAAATGCAACAGAAAATGCACATCACTTGCCAATGGTGGTGTTCACCCAGAGATTGAAACAAACAAAATGATGCATTGTTATTGCAGGATGAATTCTCAAGTGTTTCATTAACCAGACAGCCACTCGTGTCAATTCTGTAGTTCATTAGACACAACACTTGAGTAAGAGAAATCTTTGTTTACATTCCAAATATGTACCCCACACTTAAAGACCACAGGATCAAGTAAGAGATTATAATATTAGGCAGAATTAATATTCCACATCAGAAAATATATCTTAAAGATGGGGAAAACATTACATCTGGTCAAAGATCACAATATTAGGATTATGTTTATGTTTATAGAATAGTACTGGTGTTACACTGTTCATATTCTCACTGTTCATATACAACATTCATATTCTCTTAAATTCAGATGTGAGGAAGCAGAAACGCAGCAGAAACTAAATTGTGCAGATACTTTAGGACTCCATGTTTTGGAGGAACTGGTGGGTGGGGGGTTGAAGCTCAGTGGATAATGTTTTGTGCAAACATTAATTGAGCAAACATTGATCTTTGCAAAGAACTATCCAAGTTATAAGTAGAAACATGGACTTGTTTTTTTGACGTCAGGCTGCATATGCATCCAAAAGGCACATTAGAACCTCTGCTAATCTCGCCACATGCAATTGAAATGTTGACAATAATTCATGTGATTACATATGTGTTGGACAAATGTCTTTAAGTGTCATGATAGGATTCTCTTGGGGACATAATTAAGTCATCAGGGAATGATAAAGATACACAAACATTGCCACAAACAGTATGCTTTACTACCGTGTGTAACTACAAATCATAGCACACGTGACTATGTCAGTGTTTTGTCTCCATTTAGACATGCAAAGAAATCCACATCCGTCACTTTATGACCAGTTGTTCATATTAGAACTACTCTTAGTAAGGCTCTAAGGCTGCGTTTTAAACAGGCACTCAAATTCTGATATTTCTTTCACTAATTGGTGATAAGCTCTGAAAAATATATGATGTGATTGGTTCAAAAGACCAATTAGTGGAAAAAAATATCAGACTTCGATATGTCGAACTTGAAGTAGTGTGGCCCTCCACGGTCCATTCCACATAGACTACTTTAGTGAAAGTGCTTACTGAAGTGGACAGAATGCTTGTAAGTAGACAACAGGGCGATGAGATTCTAATTTCTGACCTAAACTTTCTTGAGTTTCCCACAAACTGTTTGTTGTGTAGGAGGAACTAAAAGGAAGGAGTACAATTAGGAAGGAATGGAGTTAGAGGGAGAGTAGTACAGTGCCCTTGGCAGAGCATCAACTTTACTTCTGTAAGTACACCACCATGTTGAGGCTCTAATTGTTTTGGTCCATTCAAACAGTCCCTTGACCTTCATCTTGATGGGCCGTAATTGCATTTAGTGCATGCCATTTAGAATGTATCAGCATCTTTCTCCAGGCAGCCTTAGTTTGATCAAACATAATGTACAGCAAGGAATACATTCACAATCCTTCCCAAGGACCATCATAGTTGGAAGTGAATGTCTTTAGTGAGGCATACACATGCTAGAAACTAGGGAAAATGTCTTGAAGACTTGTGAGGGTATATGCACTTGTAGCTGATGTTGGATGCTCATAGGCCCAGTTTTCATTGGTCATAAAATTGAAAATTACATCTGATTTGTTATGTCCAATCTGGATACTGGACTAGGAATGTGAGGATTTGTCAGAATATGACATGGACAACCTCAGGATGTAGTCTTGATAGGATTTCTATGGAATAGGATAAAAATAATCATTTCATTCATATCTGAAAGTAGTGTTTGTTCACCCTAAATCATGTTTTACCTTCCAGAGAGACATCAGAGATTGCAACATTCTCTGCTTCTCGGAAACATGGCTCACTCGGGATACGTTATCAGAGTCGGTACAGCCCCTTGGTTTCTTCATGCATCGCGCCGACAGAAACAAACATCTCTCAGATAAGAAGAAGGGCGGGGGTGTATGTATGCCTTATGATTAACGAGTTGTGCTGTGGTCATAACAACATACAGGAACTCAAGTCCTTTTGTTCACCTGACCTAGAATTCCTTACAATCAAATGCCAACCGCATTATCTACCAAGAGAATTCTCTTCGATTATAATCACAGTCGTGTATATCCCCCCCAAGCAGACACCTAGACAGCCCTGAAAGAACTTCATTGGACTCTATGTACACTGGAAACCACATATCCCGAGGCTGCATTTATTGTAGCTGGGGATTTTAACAAGGCTAATCTGAAAACAAGGCTCCCTAAATTTGATCCGCATATCAAATGCGCGACCCAGGCTGGCAAAATCCTGGATCATTGTTACTCTAACTTCCGCAATGCATACAAAGCCCTCCCTCGCCCTCCTTTCGGCAAATCTGACCACAGCTCCATTTTGTTGCTCCCAGCCTATAGACATAAACTAAAAAAGGAAACGCTTGTGCTCAGGTCTGTTCAACACTGGCCCAACCAATCTGATTCCACGCTTCAAGATTGCTTCAATCACGTGGACTGGGATATGTTCCGGATAGTGTCAAACAACAACATTGATGTATATGCCGATTCAGTGAGCTATTATTAGCAAGTGCATTGGTGATGTTGTACCCCACAGCAACTATTAAAACCTTCCACAACCAGAAACCGTGGATTGATGGCAGCATTCACGCAAAACTGAAAGAGCGAACCACTGCTTCTAATCATGGCAATCAGTGCTTTGAGAGACTAGCCAAGGATCATATCACCTCAACCCTACCTTGACACCATTGACGCACTCCAATTTGCTTACCGCCCCAATAGGTCCACAGACGACGCAATCGCAATCACACCCCACACTGCCCTAACCCATCTGGACAAGAGGAATACCTTTGTAAGAATGCTGTTCATCGACTATAGCTCAGCATTTTAACACCATAGTACCCTCAACTCGTCATTTGGCTTGTCATCAAAAATGCTCACAAACTTTTACAGATGCACAATCGAGAGCAAAAATTGTTCTTACCCAAAAAAGGCAAAACGACATAATCTGTTTCAATAGCTATAGTTAGCTAGCAAACTATATAGCTAGCAAACTATATAGCTAGGTGTCATCTAAAATAACCCTAATTTATAAGACAGTTCTTATTTGGTTAATGGTGGTCGGAACCATCTATGTGAAGCTAGCCACAATAAGGATTAGCCACATTAGTGGACTTTGAGTTAGCCTTCAAAATAAAAGTACGTCATTGACAGTGATGCAAATGAATACAAATAGTATAATTATGCCATAATTGAATAGATCATGCTAAATGAGGTTGGAATGTTGTTTTTATATAAAATCAACAAAAGACAATTTGAAATCACACTGGATGTATTATACTTTAGAATTGCATTGGCGCATACTTATTTCAGTTTGGCCTGGCTGCCAGCTCTCCGAAGAGTCTTGGTAGTTCCAAACTTATTCCATTTAAGAGTGATGGAGGCCACTGTGTTCTTGGACCTTCAGTGCTGCAGAAATGTTTTGGTACCCTTACCCAGATCTGTGCCTCAACACAATCCTGTCTCGGAGCTCTACGGACAATTCCTTTGACCTCATGGCTTGGTTTTTGCTCTGACATGCACTGTCGACTGTGGGACCTTTTTATATAGACAGGTGTGTCCCTTTCCAAATCATGTCCAATCAATTGCAGTTACCACAGGTGGACCCCAATCAAGTTGTAGAAACATCTCGTGGATGATCAATGGAAACAGGATGCACCTGAGGTCAATTTCGAGTCTCATACCAAAGGGTCTGAATACTTATGTAAATAAGGTATTTCTGTTTTATTTATAATACATTTGCAAAAAAAATCTATCAACCTGTTTTCGCTTTGTCAGTATGTGGTATTGTGTGTGTGAATACTGAATACTATCCGAAGGCATAGTATGTTCTACAAGGCAATTATAAAACGCTGCTATAACCACTGTTTGGCTATTGCGTGAAATTGCATGCTACAACTGGACGAATAATGCCTAAACACAATTTTGTCTAATCATTTTTGGAGCTTCAGTATGGAACATGAATATGTGTAGGTCTGTATGGCATGCACATGATGGAGAGACGTGCCACTCGTGCTGCAGCGTGAGAGGGTGTGTGAGAGATCGAAGCGGACTGGAGAGATGCAGTATAGCTAAGCCAACTTGTGCTAGCTAACTTGTAGCAGTCACAATGCTATTTATCATCCATTCTGAACCATTTATTTTCTTACTGTACCAAAGTTTCGGTATACCCTGCATCGGTGGAATTTTCCGCTCTGTCTGGCCTACATTCATCTCTTGCTTTCTTTAATGTATTGATTGACATAGGCTATAGCAAATAGGAATAGGCAAATTACTCAATGCTGCTTGTGCGCTGCTTGACTCCATTACTGTGTGGCTCCAGTGTCGTGTGAAATTCTAATCAAGTGAGAGAGACTTTGTAATTTCTTCAAACAATCAATCTTCATTATCGTTTTAAGAATTGCAATAATGGAGCTGGTCAACAAACCACCGATAGGGGATTATATAGAAATCCCAGCAGATCGGGGCATCACAAGCTACCTTGTTTTCTTCTTGTGCTTATGTGATATTGGATCCCCCATAAGAAATGTAATGGATATCAGAATTATATCATTTTTTAATATACATTTTTGGTGGATGGTAGCTAGTCAGGGTAGGATTCAGGGTGTACTGTACTTATTCAAATGTACGAGCCTGGGTTTGACAAATATATTATGTTTCATTGGAATTGTTGGCAGTTACATTTTTACTAAAGTGAATAAAGGAATGTGAGAAAGGTAAACACAAGAACAAATTGGTAATGTTTTTTTTTCTCTCACTGTAATCAATTATCAATAAGGCACCAGTGCACATGTGAAACCGGGAATTGATAACTGTGGGGATTTTTTAAAATGTATTCTGCATTACAAACTTTCTTGTATTCCTTAGCCCCAATGGACTTTTGTCATGGAAGATGAATGATGTAATCTTGTGCTCTGTCATCAACTGTTTCCACGTCTATGTATGAGGTCATCTGAAATACTCAATGTTTTGGTGGAGCTATATTTTGTGCTTGACCTGTCTTATTGCTTCCAATTATTATGGATTTGCCTGCTTTGTACTATATTATGTAATTACAATGATAGTTTTCAAAGGTGGAGTTAAAATGATTAAATAATGCAGGCTACACATCTGTTTGTATAGAATATTGGGTACCATAAGTACAAGCAACCAATTCCCTGCCATTGTGCGATTGTCAATGTAAACTTTATACTGAATAAGTAATTTTGGGATGAAATTTTTGATGTCAGCCTCAATCATTTAGGAACGATTATTAAAATGGTTGGGCCCTCAGAAGTGCCTCATTTCGTTGGAGCGTGGACTCTACAAGGTGTCAAAAGCGTTCCACAGGGATGCAGTTGACTCCAATGTTTCCCACAGTTGTGTCAAGTCGGCTACCATGTCAGAAATAGAGTTGAAATGTATAAATAATGTTGTTTTGCATCTCAATATTACACAGAAGACTGAAATATAACACAACTGTATGACATAGAAACAAGTGACCTCAATAATGGATCATAGCTTTCACCTGCATTTACCTGGTCAGTCAGTCTGTCATGGAAAGAGCAGGTGTTCTTAATGTTTTGTATAATCTGTATACAATATATGGAAATACGTGGTCACACAACCAGAATTTTTAGACTACACTTAAAGCTTGGTACCTTTCAAATGTTATTTAGCTGCCTTAAAATAGGTTGTGTACATTATGTAACTTGAAGGCGTATCATTTGATTCGCCAGCACTGAGGAACTGCTCCAGGGGCACAAACACAAGAGGGTTCAGTTGCATTTCAGAGAGAGATATGAGGCTGGAGAGAGAGCATTTTAAGGGCACACAGGACTGAATGGGGAAAGAAATTACAGTGACGAAGGAAAATGAAGAAACGTCTGTGCCGATAATGCAGTAAAAGTAATTTCTGTCTGCTGTCTGGCTGCCATCAGGCGTTCTGGGATCAAGCAGATCGAATCTGAAATCTCCATTCCAGCAAAGGCCTCCCTCGCGGGCCTTCACAGATCAAATAGCCTGAAGCAGTACAATTGGAGTATTGGGCTGTGGAAATTTGTGTATGTTTTCCATCAATGTGCTATAGCCATGGTACATTGGACCTTTTCGGTGTTGCCGGTATTGCCACATGGCGTCTGAATATGATCAAGTATGATTTTCGACTACATTACATCTTAGCCCTTTAAAGCAATTTTTCCAATTGGCAGTCACGGTTCATGTCGGTTGACATCTCTAAAACACTCGCATATGGGGGATCAATTTAACAAGCCCCAGCTCTGGTCACAGCGGAGCCTCTAACCTTTGATAACAAACAGTGACATTCTGCATGTGTTGGCAGAATCAAAGGCAAGCAACTGTTAACATGCCCCTACTGAAATGCTAGCTAACAAGGCTATATCTGTGTGTAGCTAGAGACCACTTGGCCTGTTTTCACACATTATCATAACATCGTGTAGAGACATAGCTGATGCTAGGATTGCTATTGCTATTTTTGTCAGAAATGATGTTCATTGTACAGATGAATGCCTAGAACCAAGAGATCTAAGATTTCTCATCAAAGCCTCAACACCTGAGAAGGTAACATTTGACTATATTCCTCTAACAAAACATTTCCCATTACCAGCCTATCTGATACAGCTGAATACACAGGAGAAACATTGGTAAAATAAAAATCCAGATACACGACATGGCCAAAAAGTATGTGGATTCAAATGAGTGGATTCCGTTATTTCAGCCATACTTGTTGCTGACAGGTGTATAAAATCGAGCAGCCACGCTACAGCATACAATTACATTCTAGACGATTCTGCACTTCCAACTTTGTGGCAAATGTTTGGAGAAGGTGAGGTCCATGCAGAAATTGTTTGTCGAGATTGGTGTGGAAGAACTTGACTGACCTGCAGAGAGCCCTGACCTCCACTCCATCAAAAACCTTTGGGATGACTTGGAAGCAAGTCCCTGTAGCAATGTTCCAACATGTAGTGGAAAGTCTCCCCAGAAGAGTGGAGGATATTCTAGCAGCAAAGGGGGGACCAACTCCATATTAAGTCCCATGATTTTGGAATGAGATGTTTGGGGAGCAAGTGTCCACATACTTTTGACCATGTAGTGTACATCTGTATAGCCCCAGTTAAGTCAGTTGATGGCCCATATACCAATTGCTTGCCACCTGCCTTTACTGTACTTACCACACCACAGATTTAGTGGAGCTTGTTCCAATCCACGTACATACACACTAGGAATGTGACAAATAGAAACATATATTTTCTTAATGTTTAAACAGCCATTTTTTAAAACAGACAAAATGATGATAAAAAATCTTGAAATTCCATGTGAATTCGCAGAGAGAATTTTATTACTTATGCTGCTGCCGCTCTTGCTATTCACGAGTGTTACGTGTAGCTTGTTGTTGTTTTCTTACAATCACAAGTCATCAAACTGGCATTAGGCTACAGCCATAGAGCTAGAACCTCCACGAGGGAAATTTTTAGGAGATATCTAGGCTAATCAATGGAAATTGGAATTAAAATGACAGAACTAAAACTTAAATGAGAAGGATAGAACACCAAGAGCCAACATGTAGGCTGCTATTTAATAATCTGAATGGAGTTGTTTACTGTAGGATTCGGAAGGGGTGAAAGCGCACAGTTAAGATTATGAAGTCTCATTAAGCCCAGCTAACGTTAGTACCTGTCTTAATTGCATCAAACCTATGTAATCAGATGTGATGATAAAAGCTATCAATAAACTAGTCTACCAGCGCAGGTTGACTTGGTTGCTATCTCTTTCCCCCTCCCTGCTCCCCTTGTCACTCACATTTGAACTGTTGCTCTACTTTGAGCCTCTCGCTCTCCCTCGTCCATTACAGCTCCTGTTAATCAAGTAGCAATTTTTTCCTCCCACAAACTTTGCAGCATTTTTGCATTATTTGCTAAATTTTTATTTTATCTTATGGATTTATGGAACTGCAGTGTGATTTTAATTTTGTGAAGGTAAAAAAATAATTGTTTCTCAGTTAGGGATTTGTTTTTTATTACCTTTATTTAACTAGGTCAGTTAAGAACAAATTCTTATTTTCAATGAAGTCCTAGGAACAGTGGGTTAACTGCCTGTTCAGGAGCAGAACGACAGGTGTGTACCTTGTCAGCTCGGGGATTTGAACATGAAACCTTTCGGTTACTAGTCCACTCGGGGCAATAGTGGACAGGGATCAGCATTCCAGTAACTTTATTTGGAAAGCTTGCTGGGCAGAGCCTGATTGTTTTTATGCATCATAGTGCATATCAGGGGTATGAATTGTGGTATGAATTGGGATCTTTAATGTTAAGAAATGGGGCGGCAGGGTATTTCTTAACATTAAAGATCCCAATTCATACCCCTGATATGCACTATGATGCATACAAACAAACAGGCTCTGCCCAGCAAGCTTTCCAAATAAAGTTACTGGAATGCTGATCCCTGTCCACTATTGCCCCGAGTGGCCCATCCACAACATCTGCTGCTGCTTTTTGTTCAGATTAAATTTGTGTTGTATTTTTTTTCCCCGGGATAGAATGCCAGGTGTTCAGTAAGAATGAATTAGGGAAAACATCAAAGCGAAGCACAGACGCCTACCAAGGACATATACAGGGAACTGTAAAAATAAAGGAAACACCATCATAGTATCTTAATAGGGCGTTGGGCCACCAAAAGCCACCAGAACAGCTTCAATGCGCCTTGGCATAGATTCTACAAGTGTCCTGAACTCTATTGGAGGGATGCAACACGAGTCATCCATGAGTAAATCCATAATTTCGTGTTTTGTTGATGGTGGTGGAAACGCTGTCTCAGGCACCGCTCCAGAATCTCCCATAAGTGTTCAATTGGTTTGAGATCTGGTGACTGTCGCACACACACATCCCCTTTAAACCCCCTATGCTCCTTTGAGACCCTCTTTAAAGGTCACTGAGATCTCTTCTTCTAGCCATGACAGCCAAAATAATGGGCAACTGGGCACTTTTATACATAACCCTAAGCATAATGGCATGGTAATTGCTTAATTAACTCAGGAACCACACCGGTGTTGCTGCACCTGCTTTCAATATACACTGAACAAAAATATAAACTAAACATGCATCAATTTCAAAGATTGAGGTAAAGTTCATATAACTATGTCAGTCAATTGAAATAAATTCATTAGGCCCTGATCTATGGATTTCACATGACTTGGAATACAGTTATGCATTTTTTGGTCACAGATACCTTAAAAAAAGGAAGGGGCGTGGATCAGTATCTGGTGTGACCACCATTTGCCTTATGCAGCGTGTCACATCTCCTTCGCATAGTTGATCAGGCTGTTGATTGTGGCCTGTGGAATGTTGTCCCTATTCCTCTTCAATGGCTATGCGAAGTTGCTGGATATTGGCAGGAACTGGAACACGCTGTCATACACGTCGATTCAGAGCATCCCCAACATGTTCAATGGGTGACATGTCTGGTGAGTATGCAGGTCATGGAAGAACTTTGGCATTTTCAGCTTCCAGGAATTGCATACAGATCCTTGACATGGGGCCGTGCATTATCATGCTGAAACATGAGGTGATGGAGGCGGATGAATGACATGACAATGTGCCTCAGGATCTTGTCACGGTATCTCTGTGCATTTAAATTGCCATCAATAAAATGCAATTGTTTTCGTTGTCTGTAGGTTCTTATGCTTGCTCATACCATAACCCCACTGCCACCATGGGGAAATCTGTTCACAACATTGACATCAGCAAATCGCTCACCCACATGATGCCATACACGCTGTCTGCCATCTGCCCGGTACAGTTTAAACAGCGATTCATCTGTGAAGAGCACACTTCTCCAGCGTGCCAGTGGCCATTGAAGGTGAGCATTTGTACACTAAAGTTGGTTAATACAACAAACTGCAGTCACGTCAAGACCCTGTTGAGGAAGTCGAGCAAGCAGATGAGCTTCCCTGAGACGGTTTCTGCACAAACTCAGATGATCCTGCTGGTAAAGAAGCCAGATGTGGAGGTCCTGGGCTGGCTTAGTTACGCGTGTTCTGGGGTTGCGAGGCAGGTTGGACGTACTGACTAATTTTGTAAAAGGATGTTGGTGGTGGCTCATGGTAGAGAAATTAACATTAAATTCTATGGCAACAGCTCTGGTGGACATTCCTGCAGTCAGCATGCCAATTCTGTTGTGTGACAAAACTGCACATTTTAGAGTGACCTTTTAGTGTCCCCAGTGCAAGGTGCACCTGTGTAATGATTGTGCTGTTTAATCAGCTTCTTGATATGCCATACATGTGGATGGATAATCTTGGCAAAGGAGAAATGCTCACTAACAGGGATGTAAAAAAATTTGTGCACAACATTTTTTTCTTATTGATTTTTTTTTCTGGGATCTTTTATTTCAGTTCATGAAACATGGGACCTGCACTTTACATGTTGCGTTTAGATATATTTTTTTGTGTACTTCATATCCCTCATTTACTCAAGTGTTTATTTTTGGGGGGCAGTTACCAGTATATTACCCATTCTCCAAATTTTAGATCTTACTTGAAGCCCAATCTAGTTTTATGCTATTGAATCCCATCAGTCAGTCATCCCATATAGAAAAAACAGAATCCACATGAATTTGATTTAAACTTCAGCTAAACATGTGAATAATTAATGAGTTAGGTTAATAGAAACTATTACAATTTTCTCTTCTTAATCGTAGCCAGTAATGTCCTCATCGGCAGACCAAAAACGCAGCAGAATGTGTAAAGGAGAATTTGCATTTGTGGTAGGCTCTAGGCAATTACATTAACTTGTGATGTTGTGGTACGCCCAATTTCCCAACTGGAGCTATTCTCGTGTCTCCTATCCAATGGATGTAGCGGAGAGCATTTGTGAATCAAACCCCTAATCTAATCATCACCTTTCATGTGGACAGCATGCTGCAGTATTAAAGGATTAACCATCTCTAAACCATACTGTAAGCTGCTTTGCTAAATTTCATTACTGTCTTCCTCATGATCAGGTGTTGTATTAAAAACAATTCCTTGTGTCTCTGAGGGGGCTGGCAAATTGGTTGGTTGGTTGGTTGGTTGGTTAGTTAGTTGATTGGCTGTGTTTTGAGAGGGGGTTGATAGGTTGGCTCGTCGTTTGGTTGTTTCTCTCGGGTGCTGGTTGTGTGGGTGAATTTCAATTCACAGTCATATTTGTGCTAATTTCACCAAATACATGTATGTTATTTCCTCTCATTATATCCTGATTCAACCTTGTTCTCTGTAGAGTAGCGGAAATGGCCTCTCAGTTTGAAGGACCGTACAGAATTGCGTTTATGCCCCCTGTTGCGTCAAATATGAATACGCATCTAAAATAGAATGTGTTCAGAGGTAACTACAGAACACTGATCAACAAACTTGGTAAACAATACCCGCTGATCAGATTATAAATGATTTATTATTTTATTTCTGTTGGAGTATTGGTAGCCTTTGATCTGATGGAAAGCAGAACACATGCACACCCCCCCCCCCCCCAAATAAACACACTGTGATGTATTCATACGCAGGGCCTGAACTGAAGGGGGAAGGCCTAAGTGTGCTGAGAGGAGATGGCACTGTGACAGCGCCTTCTCTGTGAGCCTGTCAGATGAGTCACTCTCCGTTCTGTGTGTTAGAGTTAAACACTAAACACCTCCAACTGGGCCAACTATTCCACGTCCTGTTTTTCCCCAGAGGACTGGAATGTTGCGTTAGTGCCGTCAAAGATTAATCTGAGGCCAACTCAGACAGGGAGGCGTTCAGCAGGGCACAGTGTTGTATACGCTCAGATATACACTGAGTGTACAAAATATTAGGAACAACTTCCTAATATCGAGTTGCACCCCACTTTGCCCTAAGAACAGCCTCAATTCGTTGTGGCATGGACTACAAGGTGTCAAAAGTGTTCCACAGGGATGCTGGCCCATGTTCACTCAATTGTTTCCCACAGTTATGTCAAGTTGGCTGTATGTCCTTTGGATGGTGGACCATTCTTGATACACACAGGAAACTGTTGAGCATGAAAAACCCAGCAGCGTTGCAGATCTTGACACACTCAAACCGGTGTGCCTGGTACCAACTACCATACCCCGTTCAAAGGCACTTAAATATTTTGTCTTGCCTATTCACCCTCTAAATTGCACACATACACAATCCATGTCTCAATTGATTAAATTGTCTCCTCCCCTTCATCTACACTGATTTGAAGTGGATTTAACAGGTGACATCAAGAAGGGCTTTCACCCGGATTTACCTTGTTAGTCAATGTTATGGAAAGAGTATGTGTTCCTATTGTTTTGTACACTTGAGTAAATGAAGGACACAAAGTATATTGAAAGCAGTTGCTTCCACGCAGTTGTGGTTCCTGTGTTAATGAAGCAATTATCATCCCATCATGCTTAGGGTCATGTATAAAATGCCCAGTTGCACATTATTTTGGCTACCATGGCTAGAAGAAGTGATTTCAGTGAATTTCAATGAATCACCAGATCTCAACCCAAATAAACACTTATGGGATATTCTGAAGCATTGCCTCAAAACACCAAATGATGGAATTTTTTGTGGAAGAATGGTGTTGCATCCCTCCAATAGAGTTCAAGACACTTGTAGAATCTATGCCAAGGCACATTGAAGCTGTTCTGGTGGCTCATGGTGGCCCAACACTCTATTTAGACACTTTGTTGGTGTTTCCTTTATTTAGTCAATTAACTGTGTATATATAGTGTATTCAGACCCCTTGACTTTTTCCCACATTTTGTTACGTTACAGCTTTTTTATAAAATTGATTAAAAAATGTTTTTTCCATCTACACACAATACCCCATAATGACAAAGCCAAAACTGTTTTTTAGACATTTTTGCAAATGTATAAGTAAAAAACATACATTTCACATTTGGGCTGGGCTATGACTGGGCCACTCAAGTACATTGAGACTTGTCCCGAAGCCACTCCTGTATTGTCTTGACTGTGTGCTTAGGGTCATTGTCCTGTTGGAAGGTGAACCTTCGCCCCAGTCTTATTTATTTAAGGTAATGTTTGAAGAGGTAGGGTTTCAGTTGTTTTCAGAAGATGGGCAGGGACTCTGCTGTCCTAGCTTCAGGGGGAAGCTGGTTCCACCAATGGGGTGCCAGGATAGAGAAGAGCTTGGACTGGGCTGAGCGAGAACTGCCCTCCTGTAGGGGTGGGAGGGCCAAGAGACCTGAGGTGGCAGAACGGAGTGCTTGGGTTGGGGTGTAGGGTTTGAGCATAGTCTGAAGTTAGGGAGGGGCAGTTCCTCTTGCTGTTCCGTAGGTGAGCACCATGGTTTTGTAGTGGATGAGAGCTTTGACTGGAAGCCAGTGGAGTGTGCGGAGGAGCGGGGTGACATATGAGAACTTGGGAAGGTTGAAAACCAGGCAGGCTGCAGCGTTCTGGACAGGTTTCAGTGGTTTGGTGGCACAAGCAGGGAGCCCAGCTAACAGTGAGTTACAGTAGTCCAGACGGGAGAGGACAAGTACCTGGATTAAGACCAGTGCCACTTCCTGTGTGAGTTAGGGTCGTATTCTACGGATGTTGTAGTGCATGAACCTGCAGGAGCAGGTCACTGCTTTGATGTTTGCAGAGAACAACCAGGTGTTGTCCAGGGTCACGCCAAGATTCGTTTCACTCTGGGAGGGCAACATTGGACTTTTTAACCATGATGGAGAGGTATTAGAGCGGGCAGGCTTTCCCTGGGAGGAAGAGCAGTTCTGACTTGTTGAGCTTGAGGTGGTGGATAGACATCCAAGTTGAGATATCTGCCAGGCATGCAGAGATGCGTCGCCACCTGGGTGTATTTGTATTTATTATGGATCCCCATTTAGCTGCTGCCAAAGCAGCAACTCTTCCTGGGGTCCAGCAAAATTAAGGCAGTTTATACAATTTTAAAACATTATAATACATTCACAGATTTCACAACACACTGTGTGCCCTCAGGCACCTACTCTAGAAGGGGGAATAAGCAAAGTAGTTGTGTGTCATCTCCATAGCAGGGATAGGAGAGACCATGTGAGGATATGATGGAGCCGAGTGATTTAGTGTATAGAGAGAAGAGGAGAGGGCCTAGAACCGAGCCCTGGGGGACACCAGTAGTGAGAGTGCAATCGAGGAGTGTGCAGAGCCTGAGACGCCCAACCCTGAGCAGGTGGAGAGGGGAAAAACAGGACATGGAATAGTTGGAGGTGTTTAGTGATTAACGCTATCACACAGAATGGAGAGTGACTCATCTGACAGGCTCACAGAGAAGTTCCGCTGTCAGGTGCTGTCACAGTGCCATCTCCTCTCAGCACACTTAGGCCTTCCCCTGGATTTGTTCTTCTCTGTGTCACGGTCTCAGTTGAGTGACCCGTCTTGAAGCCTGATTGGTTAGGGTGAAGAAGATCATTCTGAGCGCAATAACAAGAACGTTGATCAGAGACAGCACATCCAAGTATTTTAAAAAGAAAAGAAAAGGTACACAGGTCAATAGTTTTTAATGTCAAATGAGTCGAGTGTTGGTTTCTTGAGGAGGGGAGCAACTCTGGACATTCTGAATTCAAAGGGGATGCAGCCAGTGGTCATGGATTAGTTGATGAGGGAAGTGAGGAATGGGAGAAGGTCTCCAGAGATGGTCTAGAGGGGATGAGGTTAACCGGGCAGGTGGTGGGGCGGCCAGACCTCACTAGTCACTGGATGTCATCTGTAGAGAGAGTGGAGAAAGAGGTCAAGGCGTAGGGTAGTTCTGTGTGAGTGAGACCAGTGAACTCAATAGGCTGAGTGAATGAGTAGCTGATGTCGTCAACCTTTTTTTTCCAAAGTGGTTGACTAAGTCGTCTGCAGAGAGGGAGGAGTGAGGGAGTGCAGGATTAAGGAGGGAGGAGAAGGTGGAAAATAGTTTTCTAGGGTTAGAGTTAAAGCTTGAAATTTAGAGTGGTAGAAAGTGGCTTTAGCAGCAGATACAGAGGAAGAGAGGAGGGAGTAAAAGGATGATTGGTCATTCGGAAGTTTAGTTTTCCTTCATTTTCGCTCAGCTGCCCGCAGACCGCTTCTGTAAGCTCACAATGACTCACTCCACAACGGAGCAGGAGGCCAGGGCCGTCCCGGCTGGGAGGAAAGGGGACAGTGCATGCCATAGGATGCGGAAAGGGCGGAGAGTAGGGTCGAAGAGGCAGAATCAGAAGGGAGATGGATTTAGTAGAAAGGAGAGATGATAGGATAGAAGAGAGAGAGAGAGAGCGAAGATTGCGACGGCACATGACCATCTGGATAGGGGCTGAGTTGTTAGGGCTGGAGGAAAGGGAGACAGAAAAGGAAGCAAAGTAGTGATCAGAGACCTGGAGGTGGGTTGCAGTGAGATTAGTAGGCAAGCAGCCTCTAGTAGAGATGAGGTCAAGCGCATTCCCTGCTTTGTGAGTTGGAGGGGATTGGGAAAGTGTGAGGTCAAAAGAGGCAAGGAGGGGAAAGAGAGAGTTGGAAAGAAATTAATCGAAGGCAGATGTCGGGAGGTTGAAGTCGCCAAGTACGAAGAGCAGTGAGCCATTGTCAGGAAATTAGCTTATCAAGGTGTCAAGCTCTTTGAGAATCTCTCCAAGGGCACCTGGTGGGCAATAGATGACAATAATGTTAAGCTTGAGTGGAAAAGTGACAGTGACAACATGGAATTCAAATGAGGAGAGGGACAGTGTGAGAGAGGGTGTAACAGCTCTCGTTGGTGGTAGGAAGAGCGGACCAAGACGCAGCGTGGAAAGTGTTCATGATATTTATTTTCAAAAAACACTCAAACAAAATAACCAAAGTGAAAACGAAAGCGCACCCAAATGGAAAATGACAACTTATATATGATCCCCAATCAGAGACAACGATAGACAGCTGCCTCTTATTGGGAACAACACTCGGCCAAAACAAAGAAATAGAAAACATAGAATGCCCACCCAAATCACACCCTGACTTTACCAAATAGAGAAATAAAAAGGCTCTCTAAGGTCAAGGCGTGACAGAGGGAGAAAAGATAATCTCCACTTAGGAGAAATGAGTAGACCTGTACCACCACTGTGACGACCAGATGCTCTCGGACTATGAGAGGAAACATAGTCCGATGAAAAAAGAGCAGCTAGAGTGGTAGTGTTCTTTGGGGTGAACCATGTCTTCGCCACAGCCAAAAAGTCAAGGGACTGAAGTGCAGCATAGGCTGAGATGAACTCTGCGTTCTTGTCGGCAGATCGGCAGTTCCAAACGCTGCCAGAGACCCGGAATTCCACATGGGTTGTGCTTGCGGGGTACACTAAATTAGAAGGGTTGCAGCCAAGGAGTGATGAGTGTCTATAAAGCCTACAGGGAGAGGTGTGAACAGGTAGAGACAACACACATAGTTGACAAAGCTACAAAATAGCAAAATTAGATATTCTGTAAATAACTAGGTAAGATCCTCAAGTGAGATAGTGGTGTGGAGCCTTCCCCTTTCTTTCTTGAACAACTACGCAGAATAACTAGTCAGAACTGTCTTTGTTTTGGCGACAGTCTTAGTTTTGCGACAAAATCGCCACTGACACGACCGACTACAGGTGCCGCTAAGAAACCAGGGGAAACTGTAGAACTAACACTAATTGGTGAGGAGAGGTGAAACCACTACCCCTCCAATACAGCCACTGATTACCAAAACAAGTCCCAAATTGCCCTGCTCTTGATCCTGGTTGATGAGTCAACAACTATCGGCAAATGATGAGCAGTCAGACGTTCACACACCAAGTAGGCTACTGGGAAGACAGTCAGCACTTAAAGTAGTTGGACCTAGCTTACAAAAAGACTATACTAGACCACAGATAAAGACAAAAAAAAGTTATACTTATCACTCCTGAAGATATCAGGAGTCCTCAAGCTATAGAATGAAGTATGATGTCTGTAAACGTTTCATTAAGTCTTACAAGTTCCGTGGAAATTGCTGAGCTGTCAACGTTTGAACATTAGTCACCAAAGGTTTTCATTTTAGCCCTGTAAAAATATGAAACTACTTGTATTGAGCTCAGTTGATGGTCCACCTGCATTATCATAGAGAAACCCTTACTTTTTAATATTCTTACTGCTATATTCGTAGTATTCTTATACACATCTACAGTATACTACTATTATCATCTGGGGTCATTCAGGAGGGTTTCTATCTGCAACGTTCTGACCGGTTCACCTCACTGAATAGGTCGTTATCAATAAAACATCACAATACGGTGCAGATCGTTCAATATCACTGCTGGGGGGCAATGAGACCTCTCAGCTCCGCTAAAACCATTGACAACTATGTGCCGTTTTCAAGAGATTGTTAAATACATTTTAGAACTAGGCTATTTGGTTTTAATATCATTGCCTCTTGAAGAGCGTAGTCAGAACTACACATTTCCAATTCTTCCACATTTAGCTCTATCATCAGAGTTAAAAAGCAATTAACTGAAAGCTTTTCATGACCAGATAACATCTATCATGTATTTTCAGATACGTTAGGGTAGCCTATTCGTTTGGTATGTAGCTAGCTAGCTAAACAAGGTGTCATTTAGCTTGGTTTATCAGAGATTAGGCTTTTGGAAAGAGATTAACATCGGCAAGTTCTCGTCCTGCTAAAGTTGTCAGTTGGACCACTGTCATCACTATAGATGGCAAGCAAATCAAACAATATTTGGATATAGCCATCTAGTTTATCCGCTGAAAGCTAGCTTGCTAACTAGCCATATTGACGTGATCTGTTATTCGCTAGCTAGGCAATTTGATGTGGTCCATCAATCAATTGTGGTTTATCATGTCTGTCAGCAGCAATCCTGATTAATCTCTCTTAAAAACAATGTTGAAAAGGGGATAATGTTAGCTAACTTCGCAAGTTAGGCCTACGTTGGTTGGAGAAAAAAGTGCATTAGCTCTACATACCAATATGTTTAGCCAACTGTACAAAGTTATACCGGTAAACATCATCAGCTAACAGTACATCGGCAAATGTACCCTTCTTCTGCTTGACAAGCAGAGCCCACAAAGGATGGGAAATTAGCCTAAACATACTTGTCAGGTATAGTTCACTTTTATTTTATATCACACAAATGTCCAATTCATGGTGTCCAATATTGAGAGATAGTGAGGCTACCCTTAAGTATCTGAAATTACATGATCAATTGATGTTTACTGGTCATGAAAAGCATGCAGTTACTTGCTAAATGTGCTCATTTGTTTTGCATGGAATAATTGAAAATGTATAGTTCTAACTATGCTCTTCAAGGTAATGATATTACAACCAAATAGTTAACGTTTATTTAACAATCCCAGTTGTCAATGGTTTTGGCGGAGCTGGGGAGGGGGTCCTTTGGCCCAACAGCAGGCAAATAGAACGGTCTGCACCTTATTATAATGTTTTATTGATAATGACCTATACACCCACTTCAACTTTCGCATCTGACCAGCCTCATCAGCACATTGCTCTGGGTTACAATATATGGCTTGCTTGCCGTTCGCTGGTATACGTTCCACATGCTAAGATGAGCACATGGATTTGAAAGCTATCTCTTGTGAGCAAATTGTACCAAGGCTATAGAACTTGGCTGCATCAGCCTTTCCCTGGTTCACTTAACCTAGTGGATGATGGGAAAATAACCACGCAGGGTCCCTGCTTAGTGATTGCATGGGCTATGATGACTTTATGTGCACTGCAACGATGTAGGAAGCACGAGCAGAGCAGCACGACAACGTCGACGGGATGGCAGATATTGCTCTATTGGGGGGGAGGGGGGAGGGGAGGGGGGATAAGAACAGAAACAAGCTTATTCACTAGTGAGTGGATATTGAAAATGCAATGATAATTTATTATGGTAGTTTGGTATTGCCTACGGCACAAAGACTTACAGAGAGTGGGTGCTGCGGCAGCAAAAGAGCATGAAGGAACTCTCAAATTGCTCTGTCACAGGCCACCCATGCATTCATTTCACATCACTATCACAAAACCCCCACATTCAGTAATCTGTAATGTATGACCGAACAAGATGTAGTCTACACACTGTATGAAAATGCTATATTTCATGCACCCAATGCCATTTTTATGCCAGCAATTAGATGGCTAATGTCTGTGTTCTGTTACTATCAAATCAAATTGTATTTGTCACACCGAATACGACAAGTATAGCCTTAAACCTGAAATGCTTACTTACAAGCCTTTTCCCAACAATGCAGTTAAAATAAGAAAATTATAAATAGATAAAAAGACAAAAGTAACTGAATAAAATAACAATAATGAGGCTATACATTGCGTTCGGAAAGTATTCAGACCCCTTGACCTTTTCCATATTTTGTTACGTTACAGCCTTATTCTAAAATTGATACACAAAATACCCCATAATAACAAAGCAAAAACAGTTTTTTAGAAACCTGAAATATAACGTTTACATAAGTATTCAGACCCTTTACGCTGTACTTTGTTGAAGCACCTTTGGCAGTGTTTACAGCCTAGAGCCTTCTTAGGTATGATAGTACAAGCTTGGCACACCTGTATTTGGTGTGTTTCTCCCATTTGTCTCTGCAGATCTTCTCAAGCTCTGTCTGGTTGGATTGGGAGCGTCGGTGCATAGCTATTTTCAGGTCTCTCCAGAGATGTTCGATCGACTTGTCCCATAGTCACTCCTGCGTTGTCTTGGCTGTGTGCTTAGGGTCATTGTCCTGTTGGAAGGTGAACCTTCTCCCCAATCTGTGGTCCTGAGTGCTCTGGAGCAGGTTTTCATCAAGGATCTCTCTGTACTTTGCTCTGTTCATCTTTCCCTTAATACTGACTTGTCTCCCAGTCCCTCCCGCTGAAAAACATCCCCACAGCATGATGCTGCCACCATCATGCTTCACCATGCCAGGTTTCCTCAAAACGTGACGCTTGGCATTCAGGCCAAAGCGTTCAATCTTGATTTCATCAGACCAGAAAATCTTATTTCTCATAGTCTGAGAGTCTTTAGGTTGCTTTTGGCAAACTCCAAGTAGGCTGATGTGCCTTCTGTCTGTCCACTTGACCATAAAGCCCTGATTGGTAGAGTGCTGTAGAGATGGTTGTCCTTCTGGAAGGTTCTCTCTGGAGCTCTTTCAGAGTGACCGTCGGGTTCTTGGTCAACTCCCTAACCAAGGCCCTTCTCCCCTGATTTCTCAGTTTGATGGTTCCAAATTTCTTCCATTTAAGAATGATGGAGGACACTGTGTGGGGACCTTCAATGCTGCAGAAATGTTTTGGTACCCTTGCCCAGATCTGTGCCACGACACAATCCTGTCTTGGGGCTCTACAGATAATTTCTTCGACCTCATGGCTTTGTTTTTTGTTCTAACATACATTGTCAACTGTTGGACCTTTTATAGACAGGTGTGTGCCTTTCCAAATAATTTCCAATCAATTTAATTACATTTATTTTACCTTTATTTAACCAGGTAGGCAAGTTGAGAACAAGTTCTCATTTACAATTGTGACCTGGCCAAGATAAAGCAAAGCAGTTCAGATGGACTCCAAGTTGTAGAAACATCACTAGGATCATCAATGGAAACAGGATGCAGCTGAGCTCAATTCCCGAGTCTCATAGCAGTACTTGCCAAGTACTGTAAACTTATGTAAATAAGATATTTCTGTTTTTTTTTTTTTATTAATTTGCAAACATTTTGAAACTGTTTTCACTTTGTCATTATGGGGTGTTGTTTGTAGATTGATGAGGAAAACAATCCTGGCTGGAACATAACAAAATGTGTGAAACATCAAGGGGTCTGAATACTTTCCGAATGCACTGTATACAATATATTTATTTTGACTATTTTCTACATTTTTATAATAATAATGAAGACTTCAACTCTATGATATAACACATATGGAATCATGTAGTAACCAAAAAACGTGTTAAACAAATCAAAATATATTTTATATTTTGAGATTCTTCAAAGTAGCCATCCTTTGCCTTGCACAGCTTTGCACAGTCTTGGCATTCTCTCAACCAGCATAATGAGGAATGCTTTTCCAACATTATTGAAGTTGGTCCCACATATGCTGAGCACTTGTTGGCTGCTTTTCATTCACTCTGCAGTCCAACTCATCCCAAACCATCGCAATTGGGTTGAGATCAGGTGATTGTAGAGGCCAGGTCATCTGATGCAGCACTCCATCACTCTCCTGCTTGGTCAAATAGCTCTTACAGAGCCTGGATGTGTGTTTTGGATCATTGTCCTGTTGAAAAACAAATGATAGTTCCACTAAGTGCAAACCAGATGGGATGGCGTATCGCTGCAGAATGCTGTGGTAGCCATGCTGGTTAAGTGTTCCTTGAATTCTAAGTAAATCTCCGACAGTGTCACCAGCAAAGCACCATCACACCTTGCTTCACGGTTGGAACCACACATGCGGAGATGTTCACCTACTCTGCGTCTCACAATGACACGGCGGTTGAGACCAAAGGATAGATTTCTACAGGTCTAATGTCCATTGCTTGTGTTTCTTGGCCCATCCAAGTCTCTTCTTCTTATTGGTGTCCTATAGTAGTGGTTTCTTGAAAGCAATTCGACCATGAAGGCCTGATTCCTTCAGTGTCTTCTGAACAGTTGAATTTGCGATGTCGGATGATTTTTTTAAAGTTGTATTTATTTATTTATTTGTAATAATGACAATTACAACAATATTGAATGAACACTTATTTTACCTAATATAATACATCAATAAATCAAATTTACCTCAAATAAATAATTAAACATGTTAAATTTGGTTTAAATAATGCAAAAACAAAGTGTTGAAGAAGAAAGTAAAAGTGCATTATGTGCCATTTCAAAAAGCTAACGTTTAAGTTCCTTGCTCAGAACATGAGAACATTAAAATAGCTGGTGGTTCCTTTTAACATAATTCTTCAATATTCCCAGGTAAGAAGTTTTAGGTTGTATTTTTTATAGGAATTCCAGCACTATTTCTCTCTATACCATTTGTATTTCATATACCTTTGACTATTGGATGTTCTTATAGGCACTTTAGTATTGCCAGTGTAACAGTATAGCTTCCGCACCTCTCCTCGCCCCTACCTGGGCTCAAACCAGGAACTCATCGACAACAGCCACCATTGAAGCATCGTTACCCATCGCTCCACAAATGCCGCTGCACTTGCAGAGCAAGGGTAACAACTACTCCAAGTCTCAGAGTGAGTGACGTTTGAAACGCTATTAGCGCCCACCCCGCTAACTAGCTAGCCATTTCACATCAGTTACGCCAGCCTAATCTTTGTAGTAGATAGGCTTGAAGTCAAAAACAGCTCAATGCTTGAATCATTGCGAAGAGCTGCTAGCAAAATGCACAAAGGTGCTGTTTGAATGAATGCTTACGAGCCTGCTACTGCATACCATTGCTCAGTCAAACTGCTCTATCAAATATCAAATCATAGACTTAATTATAACATAATAACACGCAGAAATACGAGCCTTTGGTCATTAATATGGTCGAATCCGGAAACTATCATTTCGAAAACAAAATGTTTATTCTTTCAGTGAAATACGGAACCGTTCCGTATGTTATCTAACGGGTGGCATCCATAAGTCTAAATATTACTGTGACTTTGCACAACCTTCAATGTTATGTCATAATTATGTAAAATTCTGGCAAATTAGTGTGCAACGAGCCAGGCGGCCCAAACTGTTGCATATACCCTGACTCTGCGTGTCAGGATTTGGCCAGGGTTGTTCCGGGTTTTGGTCACTAGATGCCCCCATTGTGCTTTTTGACCTTATGTTTTTTCCCTTGTTCCCCATTATTATTTGCACCTGTACCTCGTTTCCCCCTATTGTATTTAAACCCTTAGTTTCCCTCAGTTCTGTGCTCTGTGTTTGTATGTTAGCACCCAGCCCTATTGTTCTGTGTTTTCCTGTCGATTCCGGTGGATGCTCTTGTGGAATTCTGTTTTTGTTTTTGAGTGTCTCTTGAGGCTTTTTTTGTGCTATTCCTACCACCTTTTGGATTTGCCATTTTTGTATTTAAGGACTTCTCTTTTTTACTTTATTAAATACACCGTCTTAAGTACTGCTGTGTCTGCCTCATCTTCTGGGTTCTGCTGACTATTCGTGGCTCAGTTGGTTAAGTGACTGTTTCTCACTCCGGAGACCCAGGTTCGTAAACAGGTCCTGACAGAAACACAGAGCCAATAATGAACCCAGAGGCAGCCAGTTCCCAGGACCTTTTTGCCATGCTGTCCCACCACCAGGAGACTGTCCAACGCCACGAAGCCGCCCTGGTTCAGCAAGAGGCCTTAATGGCTAGACATTCTCATCTTCTGTCGGAGATGCTGACTTCCATTAAGCAAATATCTGATCGTCTTACCCCGGCAACAGTTCCCGTCCCAGTACCTCAGATTCACGTACCCATGGCAGTTAACCCCCTGGCTGAACCTCGTCTTCCACCTCCCCAACGGTTCTCAGGTGATCCAAGTGCTTGTAAAGGGTTTCTCACCCAATCTTCTCTCTCCTTTGAGCTACAACCCTCGTCGTTTCCCACCGACCGGTCTAAGATCGCTTATATCATCACCCTGCTGTCGTAAAAAGCCCTGGCCTGGGCTACTGCTGTGTGGGATGCCCATAGTTCCTGCTGTGCCAGCTACTCTGCCTTTGCTGAGGAATTCAAACGAGTGTTTCAAGGCCCAAGCAGTGGTTCTGACTCAGCCAAACAGCTCCTGACTCTCCACCAAGGTTGGCGCAGCGTGACGGACTATGCCATCCAGTTCCGCACGGTGGCAGCAGCAAGTGGCTGGAACAGCGAGGCGCTCACGGTGTGCTTTCTGAAAGGCCTTTCCGACACTATCCAAGATGAACTGGCCACTCGGGAACCACCGGACAATCTCGAGTCCCTGATCAAGTTGGCCTCACGCATTGACCAGCGTCTGAGAGAGAGAGAACTCAACCGTAGACCTCTAGCCCCTATCAGTCCCAGCTCCGAGTCCCCACCTTTATCCTCGCTGGCTCCATCGGAACCCATGCAGATTGGACGCATCTCCCAGGCTGAGAGAGACCGCCGGATGAGGAGCGACGCTGTCTATATTGCGGCAAACCGGGCCATTTCCGTTCCACGTGTCCCGGGCTCCAGGGAAACGCTCTGTCCCGTACAGACCGGGGGAACTGTAACGGGAAACATAACCTCCTCCCATCCGTCCAACTCCCGTCTGCTCATTCCAGTCACCCTCTCCTGGGACAACCACAAGCTTCACCTTCAAGCCTTGGTAGACTCTGGAGCCGCAGGTAACTTCATGGATGGTGTCTGGGCGAAGGAGAATGGCGTTCCCTCTGAACCTCTAAGTGAACCCATGAGGGTCACTACATTGGATGGAAGCCCTTTGGGATCTGGACTTGTCACTCATGTCACTACCTCCTTGCGACTTTCAGTTTCACAACACCAGGAATTGATGAACTTTCATTTGATCTCCTGTTCCGAGTTCCCTCTCGTCCTTGGATACCCCTGGCTTCACAGCCATAACCCTCACATCGACTGGTCTGTGGGCACTATCAAGCAGTGGGGTCCTACGTGCCAAGCTACTTGTATTTTCCAGAATTCCCGAGTTCTACTCCAGAGTCTTTAGAATCCATCGACCTGACCCGAGTTCCCGAGTGTTACCATGACCTCAAACTGGTGTTTAGCAAACAGAGGGCCACCATGCTACCACCCCATAGACCTTACGATTGCCCCATCGACCTGTTTCCGGGCACTTGCCCCCCAGGGGTCGGATCTTTTCCCTATCTCCACCCGAACGAGCTGCTATGGATACCTACATCAAGGACGCTCTGGAAGCAGGCCTCATGCGTCCATCCACCTCCCCGGCGGGAGCAGGGTTTTTCTTTGTGGCCAAGAAAGACGGTGGATTACGTCCTTGCATCGACTACCGGGGACTCAATGCCATAACCGTCCGTAACCGTTACCCGCTACCCCTTATGGCCACAGCCTTCGAGCTGCTCCAGGAAGCAGTTGTTTTCACTAAGCTTGACCTGCGGAACGCATACCATCTTGTGCGGATCAGACCTGGTGACGAGTGGAAGACCGCTTTCAACACGCCTACTGGTCACTATGAATACTTGGTGATGCCCTTC
Organism: Oncorhynchus masou masou; assembly: GCF_036934945.1. Taxonomy (NCBI): domain Eukaryota; kingdom Metazoa; phylum Chordata; class Actinopteri; order Salmoniformes; family Salmonidae; genus Oncorhynchus; species Oncorhynchus masou. The sequence goes on from NC_088243.1 coordinate 44,048,678, forward strand.
GGCCTGACCAACGCCCCAGCGGTGTTCCAAGCGCTCATAAACGATGTGCTTAGGGATATGCTTAACATATTTGTGTTCGTTTACTTGGATGACATCCTCATCTTTTCGATCTCCCTTCAAGAACACACTAAGCATGTCAGACAAGTACTCAAACGCCTCCTGGACAGCCATCTGTACGTTAAGCCGGAAAAATGTGAATTCCATTCATCCCGAGTACAATTCCTGGGATTTGCAGTGGAACCCGGTCGAGTCCAAATGGACCCCAGGAAGGTAGGGGCGGTAGCGGATTGGCCCACCCCCAAATCCGTTAAGGAAGTTCAGCGTTTCCTGGGCTTCACAAACTTTTACCGCAAGTTCATCAAGAACTTCAGCTTGGTGGCAGCCCCTCTCTCAGCTTTAACCAAGGGTGGCAATGCAAGGTTTTTGTGGGGAAGAGAAGCTGAGACGGCCTTCCAAGGACTCAAGCAGCGCGTTCTCTCTGCTCCCATCCTGATACTACCGACTACGGATGAACCATTTGTGGTGGAGGTAGACGCATCAGAGGTTGGTGTTGGAGCTGTCCTGTCTCAGAGGGGTGAAGACAAGAAGCTTCATCCGTGCGCTTTCTTCTCACACCGGCTTACCCCGACTGAGAGGAACTACGATGTGGGGATCGTGAACTCCTAGCGGTTAAGATGGCATTGAAGGAATGGAGACACTGGCTCGAGGGGCTTCTCACCCGTTTCAAGTGCTTACGGACCACAAAAATCTGGAGTATATCCAGCAGGCGAAGCGGTTGAACTCTAGACAAGCTAGATGGTCTCTTTTCTTCAATCGATTCCAGTTTATCCTCACCTATCGGCCCGGGTCGAAGAATCTCAAACCGGATGCCCTGTCCCGAGTCTACGCTCCTGCCATTCGAGATGACACGGACATGCCTGTCCTTCCTGCTGCTAAGATTGTGGCTCCGATCTCGTGGCAAGTTGAGGATACCGTGAGACGTGCTCAAGCTAGCGAACCGGACCCGAAAGGAGGTCCTGCCAATCGGTTGTTTGTCCCCAAGGCAGTGAGGACTCAGGTCCTTCTGTGGGGGCACTCCTCTCGCCTCACCTGTCATCCGGGCGTAGGTCGCACCTTGGAGTTCATCCAGCGTAAGTTCTGGTGGCCTACCATAAGAGAAGACGTTACCACTTTCGTCAATGCCTGTCCCGTGTGCTGCCAGGGCAAATCTTCTCACCTCCGCCCTCAAGGACTCCTTCACCCTTTACCTGTTCCCCACAGACCCTGGTCCCATATCTCATTGGACTTTATTACTGGACTTCCTCCATCCCATGGCAATACTACTATCCTAGTCATAATCGACAGGTTTTCAAAGGCGACCAGGTTCGTCCCTCTGACTAAGTTACCTTCTGCCAAGGAAACGGCTGAGTTGGTAATTAATCATGTGTTCCGAGTCTTCGGCATTCCTCAAGATATGGTTTCTTACAGAGGTCCCCAGTTCGCCTCAAGGTTTTGGAAGGCCTTCTGCCAACTCATGGGGGCTTCTGCCAGTCTATCTTCAGGGTACCATCCGGAGTCCAACGGCCAAACAGAGAGGATGAATCAAGAGCTGGAAACCACCCTCCGATGTATGACTCGTGACAACCCGTCCACATGGTCATCCTTTATTGTTTGGGCCGAATACGCGCACAACACCTTGCGCTCCTCCTCCACTGGTATGTCCCCGCACGAGTGTCAGTTTGGCTATGCTCCTCCATTGTTCCCGGACCAGGAGGCAGAAGTCAGAGTGCCTTCAGCCTTGAAGTTCGTCAGACGCTGTCGGCTTATGTGGAGGAAGACCCGTCTTAATCTTATGCGTTCCTCACAGAGGTACCAACAACAAGCCAACAGACGTCGCTGTCCCGGGCCTACCCTGCGCCCCGGCCAGAGAGTCTGGCTCTCCACAAGAAACTTACCTCTACGGGTGGAGTCTCGCAAGCTGTCCCAAAAATACATCGGTCCCTTCAAGGTTGCCAGGAGAGTTAACCCAGTTTCTTATCGCCTACACTTACCCAGATCCCTTAAGATTAATCCCACATTTCACATTTCATTGTTAAAACCTGTTGTTTTTTCTCCCCTTGTCCCGGCAGACAGACCTCCCCTCCGCCTCGTGTCATTGGAGGCCAGCCGGCTTATACCGTCCATCGGATACTGGATTCCCGCCGGGTGCAGCGGTCCTGGCAGTATCTGGTGGACTGGGAAGGCTACGGTCCCGAGGAGCGCTCCTGGGTTCCTGCCAAAGACATCCTGGATCCTGACCTCATTCATCAGTTCAGGGCCCTCCACCCTGAGAGAGCTGGTAGGAACGTCAGGAGCCGTTCCTAGGGGGGGGGGGGGGATTCTGTCAGGATTTGGCCAGGGTTGTTCCGGGTTTTGGTCACTAGATGCCCCCATTGTGCTTTTTGACCTTATGATTTTTCCCTTGTTCCCCATTATTATTTGCACCTGTACCTCGTTTTTCCCTGATTGTATTTAAACCCTTAGTTTCCCTCAGTTCTGTGCTCTGTGTTTGTATGTTAGCACCCAGCCCTAGTGTTCTGTGTTTTCCTGTCGATTCCGGTGGATGCTCTTGTGGAATTCTGTTTTTGTTTTTGAGTGTCTCTTGAGGCTTTTTTTGTGCTATTCCTACCACCTTTTGGATTTGCCATTTTTGTATTTAAGGACTTCTCTTTTTTTACTTTATTAAATACACCGTCTTAAGTACTGCTGTGTCTGCCTCATCTTCTGGGTTCTGCTGACTATTCGTGGCTCAGTTGGTTAAGTGACTGTTTCTCACTCCGGAGACCCAGGTTCGTAAACGGGTCCTGACACTGCGTGCAATGAACGCAAGAGAAGTGACACAATTTCACCTGGTTAATATTGCCTGCTAACCTGGATTTCTTTTAGCTAAATATGCAGGTTTAAATACATATACTTCTGTGTATTGATTTTAAGAAAGGCATTGATGTTTATGGTTAGGTACAGTCGTACCTTTTGCGCTTTTGTTAAATCATCCCCCGTTTGGCGAAGTTGGCTGTCTTTGTTAGGAAGAAATAGTCTTCACACAGTTCGCAACGAGCCAGGTGGCCCAAACCTCTGCATATACCCTGACTACAAGAAGAAGAAGACACAATTTCGCCTGGTTAATATTGTCTGCTAACCTGGATTTCTTTTAGCTAAATATGCAGGTTTAAAAATATGTACTTGTGTATTGATTTTAAGAAAGGCATTGATGTTTATGGTTAGGTACACGTTGGATCAAAGACAGTCCCTTTTCCGCGAATGCGCACCGCATCGATTATATGCAACGCAGGACACGCTTGATAAACTAGTAATATCATCAACCATGTGTAGTTAACTACTATAATTGATTGATTGTTTTTATAAGATAAGTTTTTAATGCTAGTTAGCAACTTACCTTGACTTCTTACTGAATTCGCGTAACAGGCAGGCTCCTCGTGGAGTGCAATGTAAGGCAGGTGGGTAGAGCGTTGGACTAGTTAACAGTAAGGTTGCAAGATTGAATCCCTGAGCTGACAAGGTAAACATCTGTCGTTCTGCCCCTGAACAAGGCAGTTAACCCACCGTTTCTAGGCCACCATTGAAAATAAGAATGTGTTCTTAACTGACTTGCCTCGTTAAATAAAGGTGTCCAAAAATACCAAAAATACAGATTTCAGATTGTTATGAAAACTTGAAATCGGCCCTAATTAATCGGCCATTCCGATTAATCCCTAGACCTCTAGTCTGTTGCTTTAACTCTGTGAAGCATTTTTTTTGGGCAGCAATCTGAGGTGCAGTTAACTCTGTTGCAGAGGATAAGTTCATTAGAGTTAACTCTGGGTCTTCCTTTCCTGTGGCAGTCGTCATGAGAGCCAGTTCATCATAGCGCTTGATGGTTTTTGGGACTGCCCTTTCAAAGTTCTTGAAATTTTCCTCGTTGGCTGACCACATCTTAAAGTAATGATGAACTGTCGTTTCTCTTTGCTTATTTGAGCTCTTCTTACCATAATATGGACTTGGTATTTTACCAAATAGGGCTATGTTCTGTATACCACCCCTACCTTGTCACAACACAACTAATTGGCTCAAACGCATTAAGGAAAGAAATTCCACAAATGAACCTTTAACAAGGCACACCTGTTAATTGAAAAGCATTCCAGGTGACTACCTCGTTAAGCTGGTTGAGAGAATGCCCAGAGAGTGCAAAGCTGTCATCAAGTCAAAGGATGGCTACTTTGAAGAAACTCAAATATTAAAATATATTTTGATTGACAGTTTTTTTGGTTACTACATGATCTGTATGTGTTATGTTAAAGTTTTGATGTCTTGTAAAAATTAAGAAAAACGCTTGAGTAGGTGTGTCAACTTTTGACTGGTGCTGTATACAAGGAGTACAGATACTGAATCAGTATACTGGGGTGCGAGGTAGTTGGGGTGATTGAGGTAATATGTACATGTTTGGTTATGTGATTGATTGACATACTATATACATGTAGGTAGGGGTGAAAAGCAGAAAGTCCTGGTAGCCCCTTGATTATGTCTTCAGCAGTCATATGGCTTTCGGGTAGAAGCTGTTTAGGAGCCTTTTCATCCTAGGCTTGGCGCTCCAGTACCACTTGCCGTGCGGTAGCAGAGAGAACAGACTGGGACTTGAGTGGCTGGAGTGACAATTTTTAGGGCCTTCCTCGGACACTGCCTGGTATACACGTCCTGGATGACGGGGAACTCGGCCCCAGTGATGTACTGAGCCGTACACACTACCCTCTGTAGCACCTTGCGGTCGGATGCCTAGCAGTTGCCATACCAAGTGGTGATGCAGCTAGTCAAGATGCTCTCAATGGTGCAGATATAGAACTGATGAATATCATTTGAAGACCAGGTTCAGAGAAGGCTAATGTATAGTATTTATACCCCCCGAAAAAATGGAAGTAACGGAAATCTGTTGGATACACCACGGAACCATCGGTGTGAAAAGTGAACACATTCTACTGACACAGAATCTCTTTGCAGTGCTTACACTTTGAATGGATTATTGTTGGTGCATTCTAGGTAATACTTGCTTCGCACCACCAAGCAATATAATTCATTCCATCACCATGTTCTGCCCCCGACTTGCCCTTGTAAATAGGGCTCAATTTGCTCTTCTTCTAAGGCAGCTGAACGTTAGGTTACACAACTTATAAAAAAATGTGTTTCCCAACAAAGTGGAGATGGATAGAAAGCTCCTGCCACTTGGGAGAAAGTATCATGTAGCCTACACTACAGTACTGTATGTTGATAACATATAATTTGACCGGTACAAGTTTTATCATCACATCAAACCACAATGTGTTCCTACAGTAAGGTCTCCAAAAACTCCAGACTGTTACATAAAGAACATCTGGTGTCTTGTCACCCATGGAGCTAGGTCATACAGCCACATGTAAATGGGTGCACACGCGCGGCGCTACACCAGCTGAATCTGAACATTCTGTAGTTTAGGAGACATGAGTTGTGGTGGGGATTATGGAAGGAAGGGAACAGTTCTCCAAATCAGGGTAAAAAGTGGACGAATTGGTTTAGAATGGGTGATTGCGGTTGAAGAGTGCACTGGAGCTTAGTGCCGGTTCCTTCACCTACTATTTGCATGTAGAAAAGAGAGAGAAAATGGTGTTATACAGTAAGCCCTGGAGGTTGTTCTTTGTCATCATTATGCTTGACGGGATGTTACATTAATTTGGCACAGTCTCTCCATTCCTCATTTCTCAAGCCACGAGATGAATGGAACCACATTGCCTGCCTCCGTACAGGGATCTCGGATGCATATAGAATTTCAAACAAAACTTCTCTGGGTTAGGAATTGCTTGGGAAATTAGGCCTATTTCACATTTAACAACAGATTTGCTTATTAAAACTGACTCGTATTGACCAGCAGTGATGATGATGCAGGCCTTTGAAACAACAGTTTCCAAGCTTCCATTCAATTGCACAATAACCCCTTAGTATAATTAGCAACTTCGTTAAAAAAAAGTTTTTGCTGCACTTATTCAATTGCCACTTTATGAATAAAGCACGAGGGGAATTCCATCAGGCAGTACCCCTGTGGTGCCTCCTCCCAGACTGTGCCATCCCATCCAGCAGTATACTCATTCCCCATCTTCTACAATTACACGTCATGAGACTCAGAGACTGCCTTTTCCAATCACTGCCCACCAGGTCCAGCTAGGTCCCCTTATCATCTTTGCCTTGTCCAGCGAGTGATGGTGCCGATACCCAGGGAGCAAACCAAGCGTGCGGGCCAGCTACTCAGTCCTCAGCAGCTCCATGTGGCGTCATGTAAACGGTCAAGAGCTTTCCCCAAAACAATTCCCCGAATTGGGTGTGTGGGGGGGGGGGGGGATTAAAGCATTAAGGGAAATGGGATATAACATGGATCTGCTACTCTTCTCTCCCTCCCAGAAGGCTGTTGTAATGCGTTCATTTTGAGGGTGATGGGTGGGGGTAGATACAGGGAGTACGGGCTAGGTTAGCAGGCCATGCCAAGCCAGAGTCGGCCCATGTGGCAGGAGACTGAGGAGCAGCCGGGAGCAACCTGTGGATGTGGCGTAGTCCCCTTGCAGTTATCCTGTCATGTGTATCTAAGTGATTATCAGGGAGGGCAGCGGGCAGCTTCGTCCAATCAGGACTATTATCCTCCCGGCCCCACGGATGATTAGAGTGATTGAGGAGGGAGAGTGGAGAGAGAAGAACTCACTGTAAAAATGGGATTACGGGTACAAATGGGACTGTGGCTCGTATGTGTGTGTCTAGTGTGTGCGTCTGTGTGTGTGTGTGGACCCATTGTGACCAAGTCCAGCTAAAACACTCAGCATGTAATCAAAGCTGGGATTTGTGTCGTTCACTGTACCTGGAGTGAAAATATGCAGGCCTATTTTCCCATCCCCTTTACGGTTGTTGCTTATACAAGTTTTTATTATTAGTTAATGGTTTCTGTATTAGTTTTTATTTTCGAGAGAGCACTAGTAATGTCCCACTTCTGCCACCTTGGGTCTAGCACAAAGTGATAACCATTAGCAAACTCAGTTGCCACTGACTGTGTGGAGTTAGTTATCCAAAAGAGTGGCTATGTTTGTCCCTGTTATTGTCCTTGTACTTTCATCTAACTACTACCTCAGTTTTGTCTGTGGAGAAGTTTCAGTGATATATACTGATCTAGCTTCATGAATAACACATTGCATGGATCTCTTGGCCTCAAATTTCTAACTTCTCCTGTATCCAAGACATGTTGTAGTCAGAGTTAGAGTGCCAGAGTCATACCATGATGACTGAAACAAAAGTTAACGGGCTGTCATATTCTGTCTGCTTGTATGATTTGAGCAGCACATAACCACACACAGACTGCCTGGCCCTTTTCAAGCACTGATAGAGTGTCACATAAAAATAAAATATTTCAGATCGCTCAATCCCCTAGCCTTCAATCCAAGTTATTCAGTTTGGATTGCAGGCTCCATGAACACACAAACCAATTGTGTGCTTCTCCTTTCTCTGATGTTGTGTTCTCCTATTCGAATCCCACACAACACATCTTTCCATATGTTAATAAATACTTAAGGCAAGGGACAATACTGCCCCCTTTGGATTAATTGCATGCCCATAGTAAACTGAAAAAAAATCTGTCCAAAATTGCTAATATATGCATATAATAATAATTATTGGATAGAAAACACTCTAAAGCTTCTAAAACCGTTTGAATTATGTCTGTAAGTATAGCAGAACTCACAGGGCAGCCAATCTCCCAAACTAGTTTTGGAAACCTGAAAGTTGGAGCAACTTTGACATCATCGCCCCCACCCTTCCCAACCAGCTATGGATCTGGAAACACTTTCTATGTCTTCCACTAGATGTCCTCATTCAGTAGAGCGTTTAATTGTGCAAATCCCGCGAGCTTTGACCCTTTGGGAGGCAAAAGAGTGGGTGTCGCGAGAAAATACATGCGCGTTAGGGCGCGAATTGGACACAGACCTTCCTCTGTTCCAGCTTGCCTGAGAAGAATTGCTTTTGTCCTGTTGAATCGCCAACTGTTTTGTACGTTTATAACATCCTAAAGCTTGATTCTGCACTTAGTTTGACCAGTTTAGTCGACATATAATATGTAATGTTGAAGTTATGATGCGCAACTGTTCGGGACCAGAAGTAATTTTGGATGCATTTCAGCTGAAAGTGGTAGCAGATGCTAATACACACGAAACAAATAACTGAAACAAAACGATGTATTGGGTAAGTATGACTCCTTCCACTACATTCTGATCAAATACCATCAAAGGTAAGGGAATATTTATGTTGTAATTTTGTATTTCTGTTGACTCCAACATAGCGGAGAAATATTGCTTTTGTCTGAGCGCCGCCTCAGATTATTGCATAGTGAACGATTTCTGTAACGTTAAAAATAAATGTGACACAGCGGTTGCATTAAGAAGCAGTGTATCTTTCTAACTATATGTAGAACATGTATATTTAGTCAAAGTTTATGATGTGTATTTCTGTTATCTGGCGGAGCTATCTATAATTTCTCCGGACATTTTTGAGGATTTTCTGAACATGGCGTCAATGTAAACGGAGATTTATGGATATAAATTGCATATTATTGAAAAAAAACAAATGTACTGTGTAACATGCCCTATTACTGTCATCTGATGAAGATTTTCAAAAGGTTAGTGAATTATTTTTCTTTGATTCCTGCGTTTGTGATTGCATCTTTTGTTCGGCAAAATGGCTGCATATTGTCTGTGTCTTTGTGGTGGTTTGACATAAATAAGTGCTATGTTTTCGATGTAAAACATTTTAGAAATCTGACTCACTGGGTAGATGAACAAAGTGTTTCTCTTTCATTTGAGCTATTAGACTTGTTAATGTGTGGAGGTTAAGTATTTCGAAGAATATTTTTGCATTCTGTGCGCCACCGTTTGAGTTGAACGGGGGGGGGGGGTGGTACCCCTTGGGGAACCTGTACCGTTAACAAGTTTTAAACCCTGAGCATATGCCACCCCCCGAACATGGAAATGGCTTTAATTAAGTTGCATGACAGAAACTAAAAAAAGAAGCTCCCACGCTGAGGTCTGTCCAACGCTGGTCCGACCAAGCTGACTCCACACTCCAAGACTGCTTCCATCACGCGGACTGGGACATGTTTTGTATTGCGTCAGATAACAACATTGACGAATACGCTGATTCGGTGTGCGAGTTCATTAGAATGTGCGTTGAAGATGTCGTTCCCATAGCAACAATTAAAACATTCCCTAACCAGAAACCGTGGATTGATGGCAGCATTCGCGTGAAACTGAAAGCGCGAACCACTGCTTTCAATCAGGGCAAGGTGTCTGGTAACATGACTGAATACAAACAGTGCAGCTATTCCCTCCGCAAGGCTATCAAACAAGCTAAGCGTCAGTACAGAGACAAAGTAGAATCTCAATTCAACGGCTCAGACACAAGAGGCATGTGGCAGGGTCTACAGTCAATCACGGACTACAGGAAGAAATCCAGCCCAGTCACGGACCAGGATGTCTTGCTCCCAGGCAGAATAAATAACTTTTTTGCCCGCTTTGAGGACAATACAGTGCCACTGACACGGCCTGCAACGGAAACATGCGGTCTCTCCTTCACTGCAGCCGAGGTGAGTAAAACATTTAAACGTGTTAACCCTCGCAAGGCTGCAGGCCCAGACGGCAACCCCAGCCGCGCCCTCAGAGCATGCGCAGACTAGCTGGCTGGTGTGTTTACGGACATATTCAATCAATCCCTATACCAGTCTGCTGTTCCCACATGCTTCAAGAGGGCCACCATTGTTCCTGTTCCCAAGAAATCTAAGGTAACTGAGCTAAACGACTACCGCCCCGTAGCACTCACTTCCGTCATCATGAAGTGCTTTGAGAGACTAGTCAAGGACCATATCACCTCCACCCTACCTGACACCCTAGACCCACTCCAATTTGCTTACCGCCCAAATAGGTCCACAGACGATGCAATCTCAACCACACTGCACACTGCCCTAACCCATCTGGACAAGAGGAATACCTATGTGAGAATGCTGTTCATCGACTACAGCTCGGCATTCAACACCATAGTACCCTCCAAGCTCGTCATCAAGCTCGAGACCCTGGGTCTCGACCCCGCCCTGTGCAACTGGGTACTGGACTTCCTGACGGGCCGCCCCCAGGTGGTGAGGGTAGGTAACAACATCTCCTCCCCGCTGATCCTCAACACTGGGGCCCCACAAAGGTGCGTTCTGAGCCCTCTCCTGTACTCCCTGTTCACCCACGACTGCGTGGCCATGCACGCCTCCAACTCAATCATCAAGTTTGCGGACGACACAACAGTGGTAGGCTTGATTACCAACAACGACGAGACGGCCTACAGGGAGGAGGTGAGGGCCCTCGGAGTGTGGTGTCAGGAAAATAACCTCACACTCAACGTCAACAAAACTAAGGAGATGATTGTGGACTTCAGGAAACAGCAGAGGGAACACCCCCCTATCCATTACATTTACATTTACATTTAAGTCATTTAGCAGACGCTCTTATCCAGAGCGACTTACAAATTGGTGAATTCACATCGATGGAACAGTAGTGGAGAGAGTAGCAAGTTTTAAGTTCCTCGGCATACACATCACAGACAAACTGAATTGGTCCACTCACACAGACAGCATCGTGAAGAAGGCGCAGCAGCGCCTCTTCAACCTCAGGAGGCTGAAGAAATTCGGCTTGTCACCAAAAGCACTCACAAACTTCTACAGATGCACAATCGAGAGCATCCTGGCGGGCTGTATCACCGCCTGGTACGGCAACTGCTCCGCCCTCAACCGTAAGGCTCTACAGAGGGTAGTGAGGTCTGCACAACGCATCACCGGGGGCAAACTACCTGCCCTCCAGGACACCTACACCACCCGATGTTACAGGAAGGCCATAAAGATCATCAAGGACATCAACCACCCGAGCCACTGCCTGTTCACCCCGCTATCATCCAGAAGGCGAGGTCAGTACAGGTGCATCAAAGCTGGGACCGAGAGACTGAAAAACAGCTTCTATCTCAAGGCCATCAGACTGTTAAACAGCCACCACTAACATTGAGTGGCTGCTGCCAACACACTGACACTGACTCAACTCCAGCCACTTTAATAATGGGAATTGATGGGAAAAAATGTAAATATATCACTAGCCACTTTAAACAATGCTACCTTATATAATGTTACTTACCCTACATTATTCATCTCATATGCATACGTATATACTGTACTCTTTATCATCGACTGCATTCTTATGTAATACATGTATCACTAGCCACTTTAACTATGTCACTTTGTTTACATGCTCATCTCATATGTATATACTGTACTCGATACCATCTACTGTATCTTGCCTATGCTGCTCTGTACCATCACTCATTCATATATCCTTATGTACATATTCTTTATCCCCTTACACTGTGTATAAGACAGTAGTTTAGGAATTGTTAGTTAGATTACTTGTTGGTTATTACTGCATTGCCGGAACTAGAAGCACAAGCATTTCGCTACACTCGCATTAACATCTGCTAACCATGTGTATGTGACAATTAAAATTTGATTTGATTTGATTTATGATGGGAACTCATGTCCTTGTCATACTATGGGGGCATATTTTGGTGATGCACGCCACAGAAAAGACTGACATAACAAGACGGCCATATATTAGCAGAGTCATGTGGGGGGTAAAAGAGACTCATTCTCTAAAAACTGAAAATAGAAATGTAGGCCAGGGTACATCAGTCAGCTGGTACACAGGAAGAAGAATGCTTTCTTTTTGTCCTTTGTTGTGCGATCCGATGGAATAGCCTTAACCTTTAGCTCGTTAGCTATTTTGGACCTATGCATTTAAATTAGTATAACTGATTGTTGTGTGCTTTCTGTGCTCCCCCCCCCCCCCACAGTGGAAAACATATTATGTAGTATGAGTAAAAATGTATCTATTCCCGGCTCGTAAAGTTTTCTTATGTTCCGTAATGGCCTCCCAATACTCATTCTAAACATTAAATCCATTCATTTCTTACAGCACATTTCAAACACATTGCACCGAAGCACTCTACACAATGGTAGGCTGCCTGTGCAGAATAGGAGAAAATTGCATTCCTTCCAGAGCTACTTGGGGGATTGCAAGTGTAGATCATTGAAGCTCTGTGATATTGATGGCTTCTGTTTTGCCTGTTCGGGGGGGGGGGGGGGGGGAGTAATGGAAATGTCCCAGCTCAACGGTCTCCCATGCACAACTGTGTGAAGTCAAATAAGATTAAAAAAATATAATTCTCTCCCTTTTCAGATATGTATAATATCTTTGGTTTATTGCATAAATTGTGGGCCTCTCAAATCTGCTTTACATCTGTCGGGGAGATAATTGCACACAGGCATTGCTGTGTGGAGTTGTTGGGTACTTTTTGGTTTCTTTCTCTCTCACATTCCAGTGTCAATGTTATATGTGAATCCGTAGCAGAGACAATTTTTCCTAACCATGTGACTTGACCCCCAAAATAAAATAGAAATGTAAACATTAATGAAGACACTAGCCAGCTTCACATTTGCTAGAAAAAAGTGATGCAGTATCTAATCAACTTAAACTAAGGGATTTGTTTTGCTCCACAGTTAGGCAAGCTAGATTACTTAGTTACTTAGTTAGCTAGATAAAGTTGTTTACAGTTAATGAGCCACTGCTCGCTAGCTACCATGTCCCCAGTTGTGTTTATACACTGAACAAAAATCTAAATGCAACATGTAAAGTGCTGGGCCCATGTTGAGCTGAAATAAAAGATCTCAGAAATGATCCATATGCACAAAAAGCTTATTTCTCTCAAATGTTGTGCTCAAATTTTATCCTTTGTCAAGATAATCCATCCACCTGACAGGTGTGGCATATTAAGAAGCTAATTAAACAGCATGATCATTACACAGGTGCACCTTGTGCTGGGGACAATAAAAGGCCACTCTAAAATGTGCTATTTTGTCATGCAACACAATGCCACAGATGTCTCAAACTTTTTGAGGGAGGAAAACTCATTCTGATTGGCTGGGCCTCGCTCCAGAATGGGTGGGCCTATGTCCTACCAGGCCAACCCATGGCTGCTCCCCTGCCAAGTCATGTGAAATCCATAGATTAGGGCCTAATGAATTTATTTCAACATAAATGCTGTATGGCCAATGCAGATGTCGGAATGACCATGCGGGGCCTTTAAAGGTGTCAACATGTTTGAGCTGTGACCTTTGCATACACTGTAAACCCCAATGGCTGTCATTACTCAACTTTTGTTGAAACCTGTTGCAAGTACAGTTACTTGAAGTGATTTTGTAGTCATTTCTCAAACAGATAGTCACTGATTTAAATTATATCCACTTAAACATTTTGAGTAAGTCAAATGTACATTAAACTTGAAACTCATTGTTAATTAAATGCAACAAATATTAGTGATGAGACATTAATATTAAGTTCATTGAACTTCAAATACTTACATTTTGTAATTCAATATTTTGGTGTCACATGAAAATAAGTACAAAATATATTTTTCAATCGTGCAATAAGCTTGGTAATTTGTTTACCCAAATACAAAGAATAAAGCCAGGTTAACTGGTTAATTACTTAGCATTTAAATCTGCATAAATGAACATTTTAAAGTATCGTAGTTTCAATAAGCATGTAGAACTTACCTAATTAAAAAAAATATCTATCTGAAATAATGTTTGTATAAATAACATGAAAAAATACTTTTGCTTTTTAAGTAGACAACCTGATAAGAGCAATTTGAAAATCAAAATTATTAAGTTTATTGAACATTTATTTATTGTTTTGTGTTACTTTATTATTTGGGGTACAAATTTAGCATATTTCTGGCTTAAGTAGATGAAGGAAGTAAATCAACACAATTATGTACTGCAATGTCATTGGGACTTTCTCATCAATAATGGAACATTTTCCTTAAATTGAAGAAAAAAAACAACTTTGTCCTAGTAGACAGCCCATTTTAGACCTCCTAAAACGAACATGTAAAAACACCAAACTGGTGTGACTTGCAGACTGAACTATTATATTTCTGACCTAAAAAAAAGCACCCACTCTGTAATCTCGTGTAAAAAAAATGTGGGTAAAGTACCAGTTGACAACGACCGTTGTCGTTGCAGTATTCAACTGCCTGTGTGTTGTACATGTTTTCAGTGAAATTGCAGTCCGTCATTATGGACTTCAGAACTTAAATATGTTTTGGATTTAACACCAAGAACTTGAATTCAGTTGAGTGACAAAAATATATATTAATAAAACAAATATTATGCAGCACATGCATTAATGAAATGGCCCAGCAAAAGCTGTTCCTCCCTGGAGAGGAAAATCGACATTGCCAAGTTAGAAAGACCCAATTTTCTTTCAAAGTACAGTTGAAGTCGGAAGTTTACATGCACCTTAGCCAACTACATTTAAACTCAGTTTTTCACAATTCCTGACATTTTAATCCTAGTAAAATTCCCAGTCTTAGGTCAGTTAGGGTAACCACTTTATTTTAAGAATGTGAAATGTCACAATAATCGTAGAGAAAAGGATTTATTTCAGCTTTTCTGTCATCACATTCTCAGTGGGTCAAAAGTTTACATACACTCAATTAGTATTTGGTAGCATTGCCTTTAAATTGTTTAACTTGCATCAAACGTTTCGGGTAGCCTTCCACAAGCTTCCCACAATAAATTGGGTGAATTGTGGCCCATTCCTCCTGACAGAGCTGTTGTAACTGAGTAAGGTTTGTAGGCCTCCTTGCTCGCACACGCTTTTTCAGATCTGCCCACAAATGTTCTATAGGATTGAGGTCAAGGCTTTGTGATGGCCACTCCAATACCTTGACTTTGTTGTCCTTAAGCCATTTTTCCACAACTTTGGAAGTATGCTTGGGGTCATTGTCCATTTAGAAGACCCATTTGCGACCAAGCTTTAACTTCCTGACTGATGTCTTGAGATGTTGCTTCAATATACCCACATAATTTTACGTCCTCATGATGCCATCTATTTTGTGAAGTGCACAAGTCCCTCCTGCAGCAAAGCACCCCCACAACATGATGCTGCCACCCCTGTGCTTCACTGTTGGGATGGTGTTCTTTGTCTTGCAAGCCTCCCTCTTTTTCCTACAAACATAACAATGGGCAAACAGTTCTATTTTTGTTTCATCAGACCAGAGGACATTTCAGTACGATCTTTGTACCCATGTGCAGTTGCAAACCGTAGTCTGGCTTTTTTATGGCGGTTTTGGAGCAGTGGCTTCCTCCTTGCTGAGTGGCCTTTCAGGTTATGTGGATATAGGTCTCATTTTACTGTATTTCTAGATACTTTTGTACCTGTTTCCTCCAGCATCTTCACAAGGTCCTTTGCTGTTGTTCTGGGATTGATTTTCACTTTTCGCACCTAAGTACGTTCACAGAACATGTCTCCTTCCTGAGAGGTATGATGGCTGCGTGGTTTCATGATGTTTATACTTGCATACTATTGTTTGTACAGATGAACGTGGTACCTTCAGGCGTTTGGAAATTGCTCCCAAGGAGGAACCAGACTTGTGGAGGTCTACAATTGTGGAGGTCTTGGCTGATTTATTTTTGATTTTCCCATGTCAAGCAAAGAGGCATTGAGTTTGAAGGTAGGCCTTGAAATACATCCACAGGTACACCTCCAATTTACCCAAACGATGTCAATTAGCCTATCAGGAGATTCTACAGCATTGACATTTTCTGGAATTCTCCAATATGTTTAAAGGCACAGTCAACATAGATTATGTAAACTTCTGACCAACTGGAATTGTGATACAGTGAATTATAAGTGAAATAATCTTTCTGTAAACAATTGCTGGAAAAATACTTGTCATTCATAAAGCAGATGTCCTAACTGACTTGCTGAAACTATAGTTTGTTAACAAGACATTTGTGGAGTGGTTGAAAAACGAGTTTTAATGACTCCAACCTAAGTGAATGTAAACTTCTGACTTCAACTGTAGTTCTGACACATACAAGGGTATATTTAGCAAGCACATGCAATGTACCATGTCTTTTATAGTTGTTAAAGGAGGTGTGCTTTCAATCAGTCACCATCTTAATTCAGAAGCACTTTCTGTATGAAGTCAAACATGTTCTTTATGCATTTTAGGTATTCCTTTTGGAGAGAGTACAGTAGTCCATATAAACACATAATATCAGGCCAACAGTTGGTGATTATAAGGATTGCCACAACTGCCTAGACTGTTAAACCATGCTTGTTAACCCACTGTGCAAGTTTTGAACACTTCAATGTCGTCCTCTTGGAGTAAAGCTGGTAGATATTTGAGGATAAGCTGTTCAGAAATATGAGAAATTTGTTGAGGAGATGATTAGAGAAGAACAGAACGAGCTTTGAATCCTTAGTTTTGAGAAATACCGTTTTGTGGCCTCTACTTATTTTTTTTTAGTGATGCCATTCATTCTTTAATCAATGATTTAGCAATGTTTCATTGTAACTACCACATGTGAACACAGATTGAATAGCTGTCTTCAAGATATCTACCATCTTTACTCCAAGAGGATGACTCTGAATTGTTCAAAACATGCATGTTTTTAAATAAAAACCCTGCAGCGATTTGAATGAACATTCCAAAAATGTATATATGAAGGCTAACCTTCTCTGTCTGTTGTAACGGATATTGCAATAGCACAAGCAAGATGCAGTCTACACATTGCATTGGGGCAAAAACAATTAGCGTTTTGTGTGATGATTTTAATCTTTATATTTATGCTGCTATATAGCCAGCAGTCTGCCTCCTGTTTAACCAAAGTTTTCAATTATGAAAAAAATAACATTACATTGATATTGACTGCCTGTCTGTATTTCTTGTTTGATATGCTGCATAGGCTTCATACAGCTTGCCTAAACATGAACATGAAATTGCTAGACTGCCTGATTGTGTCGTACTTATGTTTGTAATAGCCTATTGTTACAACAGACAGAGAGAACTAAGTTTGTTCAAACTGTTTTGTGTACAAATGGAGTCACGGAGTGGAGTCACGGAGTCTGAAAGGTGTAGGTAGGCTAGTGGACCTTCGTGCTGAAATCTCTATATTTAGCAATGTATCCCTGGATATGGCTAGCAAGCGGTCTGTGTGTTGTTCTAACATGAATTGTCGGAGTTTCTGGTTTGTGATAAAGTGATAATCTGCACAAAACTGTAACATAGAAACACACACAACACTGTAGTAAATACAATACCAATACTACACAGACAGACACTTAGGCTATGGACTTACAGCCAGTAGCCAATATGAACCTTTAGCGCACACATTTGTCAGCTTAAATTCCACTTTTTTTATTCTGTATCACTCAACTCTCATTTATAATTAGTATTGTTTATAATAAGAGTGATATAGATAGGTCTGTTTGTATTGTTAATGTGTTGCTGTAGTCATTGAGGGATCAGAGGAACAAATAGGCCTAGAATGTGCACAATAAAATGATCAATATAGGCGATGTATCATAATTACCTGGAGAAATCTGACTTGCAATTTGATAACAAAGCTGCTGAACTTTGTTTTTAGCACTTGACACAAATGGAAAATGAAGCTTTCCTCTATCCATTTCGAGATATATCAAATGTTCTGTTTTTGTTTAATATAAAAAAAATGTTCTGACTGAGTCTGGCTTTAATCGGTAATGGTTGAGAATATTGCCTAATCAGTGGCAGGAGAAATAGCAGAGTTTACACTTCCATAGCATGGTCAGGGCGACGCTGTGAATTGGAGATATTAAATTATTGTTTGTCTGCAAAAGAAGGAAAACATTTCAGGAACATTTTCAAGCTAAAGGCCCAATCCAGAGAGTCTGAGAGTAATTTTGAAGTATTACAACAAAAATATTATTATACAGACTTTCCAAATGGCTTCTGTTGTAGACCCACATCCTCTCTGCTTCTTCTCTGTCAAAATAATTATTTCCCCATTCATTTTCCCTGTAGGAATGGCTGAACAAACCAGAGGTAAATCATTGGGGCGTCAGGGTAGCCTAGTGGTGAGAGTTGGACTAGTAACCGGAAGGTTGCAAGTTCAAATCCCCGAGCTGACCTACTATTCAACATTTGAGGTGCAACTGTTCATTTGTGTTTGTGCATTGTTTTAAAAACAATACACTTCAAATACAGAACATTCAAATACTGTAGCTAACTGTTTTGAGGAATTAGCTAGCTAACTCTGAGTGATTGAAGAACCACTTGTCAAAAACAGTGGAATTGTCCTTCAATGTTAATCATTTTCCTCCGTTGTTTTTTAGGCCAAACAAATCACAGTATCTAAAAATAGCTAGCTAGCTGGTCAGCTTAGCTTACATTTCTCAAAACTTCGTTGCAGCAAACTGTTAGAGAGAATATGGGTAAAGTTAGCTAGCTCGTACTGTTACGACTTCTAGGAATGGTGAGTGGAGGAGTCAAGCGCAGAGAGCAGGTAATTCCGTAAGTGGATATTTTATTCCAAAGAAAGTGGAGACATGGACATGCAAAACACAAGGGCGCATGAAACAACCCGTCCAAAATACAAAGGACTAAAACTGTCCGGGAAAATATAGATCACACTAATACACCAAAACCAAATAACAGAGAACAAGCCCGCACAATACCCAGCGGGCCTAGTGCCCTTAAGTAGCCAACAAACAAACACTGACTCAAAGCAGGTGTACCCAATTAAACCCAATAAACAGAAACAAACGGAAAGGGAATAGATGGCAGCTAATAGGCCGGCGACGCCGCCCGAACAGGAAGAGGCACCATCTTCGGCGAGATTCGTGACAGTACCCCCCCCCGACGCACGGCTCCCGCAGCACGCCAACCCCGGCCTCGAGGACGACCCGGAGGACGAGGCACGGGGCGATCCGGGTGGAGGTGGTGGAAATCCCTCAAGAGGGAAGGATCTAAAATGTCCCTCCCCGGTACCCAGCACCTCTACTCCGGACCGTACCCCTCCCAGTCCACGGGGTACTGCAGGCCCCTCGCCCGGCGTCTCGAATCCAGAATAGCTCGTACTGTGTACGCCGGGGACCCCTCGATGTCCAGGGGGGCGGAGGGACCTCCGGTACCTCACCGTCCTGTAGGGGACCAGCTACCACCGGCCTGAGGAGAGACACATGAAATGAGGGGTTGATGCGATAGGAAGAGGGACGTTGCAATCTGTAACACACCTTGTTTATCCTCCTCAGGACTTTAAATTGCCCCACACAATGCGGCCCCAGCTTCCGGCAGGGCAGGCGGAGGGGCAGGTTTCGGGTCGAGAGCCAGACCCTGTCCCCTGGTGCGAACACCAGGTCCTCACTGTGGTGGGGGTCGGCGTTTCTCTTCTGCCGTTCACTGGCCTGCCTGAAAGAATCCTGGACTGCCCGCCAGGTCTCTCTAGAGCGCTGTACCCACTCCTCCACCGCAGGAGCTTCGGTCTGACTCTGATGCCACGGAGCCAGGACCGGCTGGTAGCCCAGTACGCATTCGAATGGCGACATATTCGTGGATGAATGACACAGTGAGTTCTGGGCCAACTCTTCCCACGGGACGTACCTCGCCCATTCTCCTGGCCGGTCCTGGCAATACGACCTCAGAAACCTACCCACTTCCTGGTTTACTCTCTCCACCTGCCCATTACTTTCGGGGTGATAACCAGAGGTAAGGCTGACGAGACCCCCAGACGCTCCATAAACGCCTTCCAAACCCGGGACGTGAACTGGGGACCCCGATCAGATACGAACCCCGTAGTGCCGGAAGACGTGGGTAAATAGAGCCTCTGCAGTCTGTAGGACCGTAGGGAGACAATGGGAGGAGACGGCAGGACTTAGAGAACCGATCCACAACGACCAGAACGGTAGTGTTCCCCTGAGATGGGAGAAGATCCGTAAGGAAATCTACCGAGAGATGGGACCATGGCCGTTGTGGAACCGGGAGGGGTTGTAACTTCCCTCTCGGCAGATGCCTAGGAGCCTTACTCTGAGCGCATACCGAACAGGAAGAGACATAGAGCTTCACATCCTTAGCTAAGGTGGGTCACCAGTATTTCCCCCTAAGACCCCGCACTGTCCTATCAATCCCCGGATGACCCGAAGACGGTAGTGTGTGAGCCCGCTAAATCAATTTATCACAGACACCAAGCGGCACGTACCTACGACTGGTCGGACACTGTGTAGGCCGCAGGTTCAACCCTCAACGCCCGCTCGATGTCCGCGTCCACCTCCCATACCACCGGGGCCACCAGCCGAGAGGCTGGAAGGATGGGAGTGGGTTCGATGGACCGGTCCTCGGTGTCATAGAGACGGGACAGCGTGTCTGCCTTAGTGTTAAGGGAACCTGGTCTATAAGAGATCGTAAATCTAAAGCGTGTGAAGATCATGGCCCACCTAGCCTGACGCGGATTCAGTCTCCTCGCTGCTCGAATATACTTCAGATTGCAGTGGTCAGTCCAGATGAGGAAAGGGTGTTTAGCCCACTCTAGCCAGTGTCTCCACACCTTCAGGGCCTTTACCATAGCTAGTAACTTCCGGTCCCCCACATCATAGTTCCGCTCCGCCGGACCCAGCTTCTTAGAAAAGAAAGCACAGGGACAGAGCTTCGGTGGCGTTCCCGAGCGCTGAGACAGCACGGCTCCAACCCCAGCCTCGGACGCATCCACCTCCACTATGAATGCTAACGAAGGGTCCGGATGCGCCAACACGGGAGCTTCAGTGAACAGTGCCTTCAACTGGTTGAAGGCTCCATTATCCTCTGCCGAACAGAAACAAACGGAAAGGAAATCGATGGCAGCTAATAGGCCGGCGACGACAACCGCAGAGCGCCGCCCGAACAGGAAGAGGCACCATCTTCGGCGAGATTCGTGACGAGTATCCCTTTTAATGTTACGTTAATGTTACAAACATTAACTACCCACTGGGCACAGACATCTGTTCAATGTCTATTTTTGATTTACATTTGGTTGAGTTGTCAACTAACGTGAATTCAACATGAAATCAACTAAAAATGGCACCATGATATTGGATTTAGGTAAAAATTTGGGTGAAAAAAATACATTCCCTTATGTTAATTACTTTTTTTGCAAATCAAGTCAGTTTTCCACATTGATTCAACGTCATCACATATAATTGTTTTGTTGAAATGACGTGGAAACAATGTTGATTCAAGCAGTTTTTGCCCCGTGGGTAATTACCTGGTACCGAGCCTACTAAAATGACTCTTGAACTTGTGGCAGGCAAGCAAGCTAGCTAGCTAACGAGCCTAGTGATGCTAGCTACCCATCATAGCTACAATATCATGCTAGCTAACTTGCCATGCTAAGCTAGCTACATTTACATTTAAGTCATTTGGCAGACGCTCTTATCCAGAGCGACTTACAAGTTGGTGAATTCACCTTATGACAACCAGTGGAACAGCCACTTTACAATAGTGCATCTAAATCATTTAAGGGGGGTGAGAAGGATTACTTTATCCTATCCTAGGTATTCCTTAAAGAGGTGGGGTTTCAGGTGTCTCCGGAAGGTGGTGATTGACTCCGCTGTCCTGGCGTCGTGAGGGAGTTTGTTCCACCATTGGGGGGCCAGAGCAGCGAACAGTTTTGACTGGGCTGAGCGGGAACTGTACTTCCTCAGTGGTAGGGAGGCGAGCAGGCCAGAGGTGGATGAACGCAGTGCCCTTGTTTGGGTGTAGGGCCTGATCAGAGCCTGGAGGTACTGCGGTGCCGTTCCCCTCACAGCTCCGTAGGCAAGCACCATGGTCTTGTAGCGGATGCGAGCTTCAACTGGAAGCCAGTGGAGAGAGCGGAGGAGCGGGGTGACGTGAGAGAACTTGGGAAGGTTGAACACCAGACGGGCTGCGGCGTTCTGGATGAGTTGTAGGGGTTTAATGGCACAGGCAGGGAGCCCAGCCAACAGCGAGTTGCAGTAATCCAGACGGGAGATGACAAGTGCCTGGATTAGGACCTGCGCCGCTTCCTGTGTGAGGCAGGGTCGTACTCTGCGGATGTTGTAGAGCATGAACCTACAGGAACGGGCCACCGCCTTGATGTTAGTTGAGAACGACAGGGTGTTGTCCAGGATCACGCCAAGGTTCTTAGCGCTCTGGGAGGAGGACACAATGGAGTTAGCTAGTTGTTGAAGCTGGCTGCATGGCCTGTCGTGGTATTTTGGCTGTATACCACAAACCCCTGAGGTGCCTTATTGCTATTATAAACTGGTTACCAACGTAATTAGAACAGTAAAACTACATGTTTTGTCATACCTGTTGTATATTGTCTCATATACCATGGCTTTCAGACAATCAGCATTCAGGCCTCGAACCAACCAGACTATAAAAAGTTGTATAAAGCGAACAAATTATTGAAATGGTTCTGCATACAAATTCAGTTTTCCTCCAGACAAAGTTGTCAAAACCTTGTACCGGCAACCTGTTTGTTTTTGCATAGCCCGCCTACTAAACGATGCTGTGAATGTGTATGAATAGCCCATGGTAGCACTGATGCAGAACAAAGAAGAAAGGAGCGTTAGGATCAAACAACAACGGTCATTGGCCTATACGCCCGTCTTCGTTCAGCGCAAAATGTTTAAATTAAAGGGTAGGGCTACATAAGAACCCAAAAATATTTAATAACTACATACATACATTAAAGTGTTATTTTATAGCTCAATGGTAAATACAAATTTATTTTACATGTATTTATCACCCTTGTAGAGTTGATTTGTCCAAATATATTTTGATATATCTTATTGGTTTTTCATGCCATTGCTTGCAGCACTCAAAGGTAACTAAGTACTTAAGTAGGCACATGTCCAATTTATCTGGGGACACTTTGTAAGCAATTTATAGGCCTACATGAAATGGGCCGTGGAATCACAGTATGGGCAGTTCCTCAGTTACCTAGTTTAGATCAAATAAATCATATACATGAATGATTGAAGGGTACAGTGTACTCGAAGTGTACCATCCGGGTACCATCCAGGTCAGATGCCAAGAAATATCACCGGAGAAATAGGACAGGAGTGACACTGACAGCACAGCAGAGGCGTAGGCAGAAATTGACTGGGTCAACATTTTCCAGCAAAAATACATAAATACACAGATATCAGTGGTGCATGGAGAAGTGGGTATATCCCAAATGGCCTGCCTGGTGAATAAAAGGCATCCTGTGTGAAAAAGTATATGAGAAACCGATTTAGGCTACTCTGAATGGCCCACAATCATGGCAATGTGAAATACATTCACCATGATATCAATAATGAAATAATATGCCTAGCCCTTATGGCTGATATGTTAGGCTAAGGAGCCAAATAAACACGGCGGTAAGAAAAGGAACATACTTATGTGGTGGTGCGTTACATTAAAACGGGATACTCAAGGAGGTTCTACACTTCACAGGAGCTGAAGGCTTGGATTCTAGTCACTGCTGATTCATTGCTGTATTGTTTGTTTTGCTAACGGAGATTTATGGGTTACAAAAAAAGGCCTAGGCTACATTCAATTCCTTGCACCATGGTTTCCACATATTTATACCCTAATATTACTATTCTTGTATAACTTTTCTAGGCTGTGGTCTTTGCCACATGATTTCTGTAAGGCTATTTCATTTATAGCCTGTCCCTAAAGTTATTTTATTGAGAAGCAAAATAAAGAGACTAGGCTAAACTGCAGAATTCATGAGACATGGGAATAAATGCAGAATTTTCGTTGTGAATGCGAATATCAGAAGTCAGAGAACAGAGTGGAGTGCAGAGCTGTCCGGTGCTGAAATCTTTGTAATTACCTACCCATGTGGTGCTGAATAGTATAGGCCTACAGTATACTATGGTTTCACACAAACACTTTTCAAGCCCATATTGACAAATATTTCACGTGATTTGTTTTTGTGTAGGCTACTTGCATGATTTTGCTATTGTACTACATAATTGATATGGCAATTACACTACATTACTTTGATATGCATCAGTGGGGATTAAGAAGTGAGAATACGAAATGCCCACTGAAAGAAAATGGGTGGCGTATACCTGTGTATAACCTCCATGACAACACTGCCGATCATATTTAAGTTGAAATGTGTGCAATCACATTGCATTATTTAACAAATCAAATCATCAAATCAAATTTTATTGGTCACATATACATATTTAGCAGTTGCCATTCCAGGCGGTGATACAGCCCGACAGGATGCTCTCAATTGTGCATCTGTAAAAGTGTTGTGCCTTCTTCACCACACTGTCTGTGTGGGTTGACCATTTCAGATCGTCAGTGATGTGTACGCCGTGGAACTTGAAGCTTTCCACCTTCTCTACTGCGGTCCCGTCAATGTGGTTAGGGGTGTGCTCCCCCTGCTTTTTCCTCATGTCCACGATCAGCTCCTTCGTTTTGTTGACGTTAAGGAAGAGGTTATTTTCCTGGCACCACTCCGCCAGGGCCACTCACCTCCTCCCAGTAGGCTGTCTTGTCATTGTTGGTAATCAGGCCTACTATGTTTGAGTTGGAGGCGTGTGTGGCCACGCAGTCATGGGGGAACAGGGAATACAAGAGAGGGCTGAGCACACTCCCTTGTGGGGCCCCTATGTTGAGGATCAGTGAAGTGGAGTGGTTGTTACCTACCCTCACCACCTAGGGGTGGTCCGTCAGGAAGTCCAAGACCCAGTTGCACTGGGCGGGGTTCAGACCCAGGGCCCCGAGCATGGAGGGTACTATGGTGATGAAGGCTGAGCTATAGTCAATGAACAGCATTCTTACATAGGTATTCCTGTTGTCCAGGTGGGATAGAGCAGTGTGCAGTGCAATGGCGATTGCATCGTCTGTCGATCTATTGGGGCGGTAAAAAAATTGAAGGGGGTCTAGGGTGTCAAGTAAGGTAGAGGTGATATGATCCTTAACTAGCCTCTCAAAGCACTTCCTGATGACAGAAGTGAGTGCTATAGGGCGATTAGTCATTTAGTTCAGTTACTTTTGCTTTCTTGGGTACAGGAACAATGGTATACATCTTGAAGTAAGTGGGGACAACAGACTGGGATAGGGAGAGTGGTGAATATATCCGTAAACACTCCAGCCAGCTGGTCTGCTGAACGCTCACTCATTCGGGAACAATTGCAATCAATATATATATTTACGCTCAGTGTGTCGTTGGGATCTCTGTTGAAAAGTTTTAAAAGTGTTGAAAAGTTTTGTTTCTGTTGGAGTGTCTGTCTGCCCTCTCTCTCTCTCTCTCTCTCTCTCTCTCTGTCGTGGTTAGAATGTATAGTTCAGAGTGACATTCATTCATGTCGTTATAGGATAGATGTTTTGGTGGTTGTCGGTCTTCGCGTTCAATGATACCGAATTCCTAGCTGCAGACTAGTAATTAATATCAAAGACTTGTTCTTATTCTGTCGGTATCGATAGTCTAAGAGTTTAACCGCGTGGCATGGTTACTAGATTCAGCCATCTACTCAAACCTTTGCTTATACTCAGGTCCATGGTCTCTACTCAAACCTTGTCCCTTTGTCCAGTGCAAAGGAGTGTGGTTTGCTAGCCTGGTCGTTGAAGCATGTCTCGTGAAGAAG